>NC_080786.1:14914710-15534901 GCF_028018385.1 Neofelis nebulosa | reverse complement strand
GATTTGGGTGGATGCAAGGAAGTGAAGCAGACATTCCAGGTGAGTAGAACTTGGGGGCAAAGGCTGGGCACTGCATACCAGTAGCAAGGTGAATAAAGGGATGGAACATAAGTCCACATTATAGAGACGTGGGGATCTAGGCTGAAGAGAGGAAGGCAAGTGCCGCTCATTAATTCAGTGGGGATTTTCTACCAACTATTGTGTGCCACACACACAGATCCAAACAATGGAAACAACCAATGGTGGCCAAAAATTCTACCCTGGAGCTTACTGCCTAATTGGGGAGGAATATGTCTGTGAAACAACCACCTGGATATATGGGAAATTGCAACTGTGCTGAATGCATTAAAGGACAGATCTATGCTTCTAGGAGAACAGACAGATTTAACTTAGACGGGAAAGGTTTTCTGGAAAAAATGACACTTCTGCTGAGAGCTGAAAGCATCAGTGAGAATGAGTAAAGGATGGAAAAGGAAGGTTTTTTTTTTTTTTTTTTTAATTTATTTTTGGGACAGAGAGAGACAGAGCATGAACGGGGGAGGGGCAGAGAGAGAGGGAGACACAGAATCGGAAGCAGGCTCCAGGCTCTGAGCCATCAGCCCAGAGCCCGACGCGGGGCTCGAACTCACGGAGCGCGAGATCGTGACCTGGCTGAAGTCGGACGCTTAACTGACTGCGCCACCCAAGCGCCCCAAAGGAAGGTCTTTAAAGGCAGAAAAACAAGCATTTGCAAAGACTTAGGAGGAAGCTGCATGGTAGACAGGCCTCAGTGCCTGTGGCTGGTGTAATTTCGACCATGAATGGCAAGAGAGTAGGAGATCAAGGTGGAGAGGTGGGCAGGGCTTGGACCAAACAGGACTGTCAATGTGGTGGGTAGGATTTGGCAGTTTATACTAAGAGCCCCTGAACAGTTTTCAGGGTGTAGGGTGTGTGTGTGTGTGTGTGTGCGCGCGTGTGTGTGTGTGTGACATGATCAGATTCTGTTTTGAAAGGATCATTCTGGATGCAATGTGCACAGCAGTCTGCATGAGGCTGGTGATGCCAGGGTGGGTGCAGACCCAGAGGAAGGTTCCTGCAAATAATGCCAGCCTAGAAGCTGGGAGCCAGAGTTTACATAGTGGGGCAGGAAACTGGAGGCTATAAAGGTTTTTGAGTATGCCTTAAAAAAAAAAAAAAGCTATTGTTTAGAAACTCTTAGTCCTGCAAGATGGGTTAGAGAACAGGGAGACCATCAGAGAAGCAAGCTGTGACACTAACACCAGGGAGAAGTGTTAAGAGCTTGGACTAGGTGTTAGCCAAGAGGAAGATCAAAAACCCTCACTAATAACACTGGTAGTGCCTACAGCCATTTACTGAGGACTTAAACATTCTAGACACATTGGATGTTCTATCTGGTTCTTACATCTACCTCTACGGTGGGCATTATCCCCATTCCACAGTTGGGGACACTGAGAAGGAATGTGCTCAAGGATCATAGCTAGCAAGCGACAGAAGCAGGGCTAGAACCCAGGGCTGTAACGTCAAGGGGTGAGCAAAACCACATATGTGAAGAAGATCCCGGGTGTTGATGACTCATAGGGCAAAAGAAATAACATGGAGCAGCTGAACATGACTGCAAGGTTTAAAGACTGAGCAAAAGGAAAACATGCTTCCAGCGATGGCAGTGCAGCTGGAGGGAGGAAGAAGAAGAGTCCGATTCTGGACACACGAGACAGGCAAGAAAATGCTCACCCCGTAGGTGGAATACGGATGCTACCACAGAATGTTCGAAGCAGCAGCCCCTACGACTGGCAGAGGCTCTGAGGTGGCCAGCAGTCCTGGGCCACGTGGGCCCTTTTTTGCCTCTTGAGCATTCAGCTTAGAGGGGCACTGCCATCTCTGGCTTGTATGTCCTATTGGGAAGAATCCTTCTGAAAGGACGGAAAAGGGCTCTCCTGCCCTGAACACACATCGACAGTTCTAAGGAGCAAATGTACACATTTTGGAACTAGAGCCAAGTAAACATTAAAGAGAACAAACTGTGTCCCTGTTACCACCCCTCCTCCCCCCGCCAAACTCACTGATTTTGAGCAAGGGCTGAGCAATTTTGGCTCATCATTGTTCAAGTGAGAATATAGTACTTTTGGGGCAGAACCTAAATGAGAAGCAAAAAAAAAAATGTAATCTTCATTAAATTCCCCAAACTATATCTTCTCTTCCATATCATAAAATAAGGGGATCTTCGCTGCAGAACAACTACACAAATTATTTGGAATCTAATGCACTGAGGTAGGACTCCGAAGGAAATGAAACAACATAAATGCAATGAGGTGCCAGAAATGAGAACATTTTTAAGGCACTAAACCACACGTCACTCACCAGCCCTCTCTGATCTTTCTCCCTTCAGATTTCCCTGTCCTCTTTGACTGAATTGTAACATGTTAAGACGGAACATACTGTCTTCTTTTTCATCTTTTCTAACCTACAGCTCCTGTCTTTTTTGTTAGGCTCTTACAGGCCACTCTGTTAACAGACACGTCCAGTATCTGTGCTCACTATTCTCTTACACTTCAGCACTCTCTCGCGGATGCACCTGTATCTTCTCACGGGTGGTCACTTTGCCACCCTCGCCCCTACTTCCCCCAGAAGCGGCCTTGCTGTTTACGTTTCCAACAAAGACTGTGTTTCTGACAAAGAATTCCAAAACTAAAAAAAAAAGGCTGGAAAATCACCATCCCATGCTATTTACAACCAGGAGCTCGTCCTCCCAGGACCTGAAGGTGGGACTGAGGGAGAAGATGAACGGGGCCCGGCCCTGCTGGGCGGGAGAACCCTGCCGTAGACGCTTCTCCACTTGGTCCAAACAGGTCGGTGTTGGGCGCTGCTGATTTATGATGCCTCCATGGGGCCCTGACAGGGGCTACGCAAAAATAAGGTAATTATTATGTGCATAAGAAGCCATTAATTAAAGCATGAAGAGAGGGGCAACCTGCTAATTGGAAAAGAGCCGGAAACCTGGAGTTAGGAGTTAAAGAGGCTGCCAGCTACTGAATAAGGTAAGCTTGACCTTGCTGATCTGAGGTGAAGTACAGATTCGGAACCAAAGAAATGTGTTCTCCTCTCCTTGCAGTTTATTTATTTAAGAAAAAGAGCTTCTTTTTTTTTTTTTTTTTTTTTTTTTTTTTTGTAGAATCCCCCAGTCTGGATTTTGCTGATTATCCCCATGGTGTCTTTTAACATGTTCTCTTGTCCCATGTATTTGCTACCCGTTTGTAGTATCTGGATGTAGAGCAGGGATTGGCAAACTTCTTTGGCAAAGATCAGGTAGGAAATATTTACAGATTTACAGGTCTTGCAGTCTCTGTCACAGCTACTGTGCCTACAAGGTGAATGCAACCATAGACAATATGTAAGTGAATGCATTGGTTGTGTTCCAATAAAAGTTTATGTCCAAAAACAGGCAATACACCAGATTGGCCTGAGGACCACGGTTTGCCCACTTCCAATATACCGGCTTCCTCAGATGCAGATCCAGGTTTTTAGCAAATACACAGCCATCGGGAGGCGTATGCCTGGTGGCCCCTCTTTCTGTGACATTAGCAACCACTGGTCATCATGTCTAGGTCCATTATTTCATTACAGGCTGCAAAATGACAATATTTTTTATTCCTTTAGTGGTTATTAGCTGGAGTACTAGTATAATGAGAAACTTCCCCCTGATCAATTTAATTACCCTGGGAAAGAATTCATAAGGGAACCGCAGAATAAATGAATAAATGTTTGATTCTTTCCTTTTGCAAATAATTTTCAAAACAATGAGTTGGTTACTTAGCATCCTCCAAAGGTAACCAATGAGGGATTTCTTATTTTACTATCATGAACTCTTAGATTGAAACTTTACTTAAGGCTTTCCATCCATTGCAGTGATTATCCTTACTGATGCTCTAATTATCCACTAGACAGCCAGCGGGAGCCTCTTTAAGTTGGCTCCTGAGTCCTTTTGACACATCCCCAGTAATCCTTGATGGCATCCTCACTATGCATTCTATTATGTCAAGACATTCCATTCTAATCTCATTCAGCTCCTGTTCTAGCCCTGCAATCACTCTATCTCCTAGGAGCCATGGGTGCTCAGGGAGCTCTCCGCTGCTTGCTTAGTTTCTAGACAATTTAGTGGAAATATGTATATATTTATTTATTTATTAATTTTTTTAAATGTTTATTTATTATTGACAGAGAGAGACAACATGCGCAAAGGAGGGGCAGAGAGAGGAGGAGACCCAGGATCCGAAGCAGGCTCCAGGCTCTGAGCTGTCAGCACAGAGCCTGACGATGTGGGGCTCGAACCCACAAACCACAAGACCCTGACCTGAGCCGGAGTCAGATGCTTGACCGACTGAGCCACCCAGGTGCCCCGAAATATGGATATTTTTAAAAGAAAAGATTTATCATGAATTCATACTTATTCATATTGGTATTTCCAATTCTATATTATTAACTGGATAATATATAAATATTATCTATATATTATATTGATAATATGTAGATATTATCAATATAAATGTATATTGAATTAATATATTCTATCTTGTTTCTATTTCTCCTTTCTCCCATGCTGAAAATCCTAGTTTCCCCAAACTCTATACAATCACATGCTGTATTCTCCTACAATTTTAGCCAAGATTGAGAAGACCGGACTGAAGATCCGCTGAAGTAAGTCATAAATAAAGAGCTTAGTTTCTTAGAAAAGGGCTTTTCCCACTTCTTCACTCTTCTATATATCCTGGTGGGTCTTAGGCCATTAATCAGAAGGCAGGCACAATCATCCCATAACTGTTCCTCAAACTGGAGACGTAGAGGCCCTGGATTTCAGGACAGATTTCAGAGGGGAAAGTGGAAATCAAATGCATTTTATATGCTATCACTGCTTGCTTCTTCCATGGCCCCGATGTAGGTGACTCTGTTAGTAGTCAAAGGCCAATTGGCCACTCTACCGAGATCACATAGGGGATGAAAAATCCATGTCCGAACAAAAATTGTCACTAACAAAAGATTATACCAGAAAGGGTGAAAAACAGAGGTCACAAAGTTTTCTCATTTGTGTTTAGAGGAGGGCAGGAGGGCTTCTTTTTATATCCATATAAAAATATAAATATTAAATATATCAGCATATATCATATATTATATATATCAATAAATAGACTATATTATACACAACATACTTATCAATATAGAATATACTCTCTATTCAACGATCATACATTAAGCCCCATCATGTGCCAGGCACTGTGCAAGACCACGGGCAATCAAAGATGGATACGACACACTCACTGCCTTTGGGAGAGACAGAAATGTAAGCCAGATAAAAAGCTCTTTAAACACAACAATGTGAGTAAACTAAAAAAGCACAGAGAAAAGGGAGATTGATTCTGTACAGGGAAAAGTGAGGGAGATTTTTATGGAGGAGCTGTCCTCTCAGTTCAGTGGTGGAGAATAGGAGGTGTATTAATATTCCAGGCAGATTTGTTTAGTGCACAGGAGAGGAGGCCTGCCTCCATGATCAGGAGCGCATACGCCGTGATGGAATGGACCACCACAAGCTTGTAGTGTCAGAGGGGACTATGGCATTCCTCACCGGAGAAATGTGCCTCTAAACAAAGTTGAGAAAAGGGATAAGTCTTTGAGTTCCGTCCCCCCCTTCCCCCCTGCCCCTGCCACCCTGGGCTCCCTGAATGCCCTTGACCACCCCCATTAATCCCTTTTTATTCCCCAGACCAAGGGCAGAAGGTTAAGTGCTCTGAGAGAAGCCTCCACTGTACAGAGGAAGGCCTACAAGGTGGTGGGGTCGGTTTAACAAAAGAGCATCTTTTTTCTGTCTGGACAGAAAAGAAAGCCAGCAAGAAAGGGATGCAAACCAAAAATCTAAGTGACGGAAGAGAGAATACTCTGCTTTAAGGAAGGACATGCACTGGTGGAAAATCTCAACAATGGGGGGGGGTGGGGGAGGGGAGGGAACCTTCCTGCAAGCTGTGATGCAGGCACTTTGATCTCTTAAAGCTGGGATTTCTGTTAAACTAAATTTGTATACAAAGTGGATTATTCTGCATATCATTTTAATAAGAATATGAAAACCTAGCAACATGTAATGTTTTCATGGGAGACTTGAGGCTCTGTCTTCCTAAAATACATTTATTGGTATTCGTGATGCAATATGTAAATATCATAAAAATAAATATCCACAGTCTCATCCACTTCTGTTTGATCTACTTGAGCTTTGTTTCTTGGCCTCATTTGCCAACACAGCCCATGAAAGAAATTGCGCTCTTGATCTCTGATGAGGTAGGGTTTATGTTCTGTTTACCTGCTGCCGTGTCTGTTTTTCCATCTCCTGTTTGTGTGTCGGCGGACGCCGCTGATGTAAAACGTAACAGAGCAAACACATACTGTTTGCATTTCGTATCAAAGGGCCCATCATACTGCCTGAATAAGGAGTACATTTATGCTTAAGATTGGATCCATTAAAGGAAAAAGAAACTCTAAAGAAAAAGAGCATTGGCGGCATGATGGTTTCAAAGTTTAAGTGTAGGTAAAACTTTACAAATGTACGTATAAAATTGGAACGGGCCCAAACCGCTAGGGCCTGGGGTCTTTCGGGGACAGGAAAAGGGAAGCTTGTGACCAGCTCCAAGGGCTATATCGAAATGGCTACCGACCAGGACAGAGGGATTTCCTCTTCTCCAGTCGTGCTAATCAGAGATAGACAATTTTCTTTCCATCCGGTTGATTTAACCTTTTTGTGATTTAATATTCGTGGGTATAATTAGAAACATTTACTAACACCCAAGGTCTAGGAGATTGTAGAATGTCGAAGATGGGAAAAACTTAGAAATATAGTTGGCTCTTCAACAACATGGGTTTGAACTACATGGGTCCAAATATGTGGATTTCTCACAGTGCAGTGCTGTAAATGTATTTTCTCCTCCTTATGATTTTATTTCTAGCTTACTTTATTGTAAGAATACAGTATATAATATATAACTTACAAAATGTGTTTTAATCCACTATTTATGCTATCGGCAAGTCTTTCAACAGTGGGCTATTAGTAATGAAGGTTTGGGGAAGTCACAAGTTATATGTGGGTTTTCAACTGTGCAGGAGCAGGTGGTCAGTGTCCCTCCTCCCCATGGTGGTCGGGGGTCACCAGTGGTTCTTTCCACCCTCCTAGGTGATAAAAATCACAGCTTCACCCAGTTAAATGACTTGTTTGGGTGGTACAGCTCAATTAAGGGGCTTCCTAGAGAATGTTCTAATAAAATATTACATTCTCTTAAAGAACAGAATTCTTTTTAAAAAGGCTAAAGTATATTTTTAATTGAAGATGTTTAATAACATTTATTCTTTGGAAAACATGTAATCATACTGAAGCAATTTTCTATTCGTCTTCTGAGATGATGGCCACAGAAATAAGGGTGAGAAAATTAGAGGCAAAGATAACCTTGATTTAGTATCATAAGCAGTGCTGTGGTCTGAATGTTCGTGTCCCCTCAAATTTGTATGTTGAAACCTAACCCCCAAAGTGATGGTATTGACTCATTGTGAGGTAATTCGGTCACGAAGACAGAGCCCTCATGGAAGTGCTTTTATAAAAAAGTGCCCTTATAAAGAGGCCCCAGAGAGTTTCCTTGCCTCAATTGCCACGTGAGGATAGGAGAAGTCAAAAGTCTGCAACTGGGAAGAGGGCTTGTTCCAAACATGACCGTGCTGGCACCTTGATATTGGACAGTCAGTTTCCAGAACTGAGAGCAGTCTCTGCTGTTTATAAGCTCCCCGGTTTATGGTGTCTTTTTTATACAGCTTGGAAGGACCAAAACAAATAACGCTAAGTATCCTTTAATAGAAGATAGACTTTAAAAAGTACAAAGCAGAGAAGGTATAAAAATTTAACTCTTCTGATGTGTTTTTGTTAGCCAAAGAAGAATTCCTATATGTAGAATACGGTACCTTTTTAATTTCAGATTTCAAATTGCAAGGGTTACTCTGCTGGCTGAAGAGGGATTTCTTGAATCTCTCTATAACCCTTCTTTTCAAATTGTGGTGCAAAGCTGGAGGAAGCTGCATAAAATGAGAAAACAATTACTGTAAGCAAATTGGTAACACTGTACAGACGACTCCTGGAAGCATTTACTGAGGGTCAGTGTAACAATACGAATTCAACAGGACTAAATAAGAATATAAATTTTACTCCAAATATCATGACTAGGTGTGATAATTTTTCACTCCACAATCCAGAAGGAATATATTACTCCTCTCTCTTTCAAAAGGCTGCTTCCATTTATACTACTGTTCCTTCATTTTATCGGTATTATTTTTCATATAAAAACTAAATTGCACATATAAATTGAATTTTTGCAAAGAACAGACTTCACGAGGAAGGATGCATTCTATCACATGTTTACGTGCTATGTCATGCCCAGAATTGTGCTAAACACCCTGACCAAGGTCCTAAAGGATCTGACGCTTTGTGTTTTATGTTTTCTTTGTGTTTTGTTTTTGTTTTTGTTTGTTTGTTTAGAGAGAGAGTGAGCACGAGCTGGGGAGAGGGGCAGAGGGAGAGAAAAAGAGAATCCTAAGCAGAACTCCACGCTCAACCCTCAGCACGGAGCCCATCGCAGGGCTTGATCCCATGACCCTGGGATCCTGACCTGAGCTGACATAAAGAGTCGGATGCTCAACCGACTGAGCCACACAGGCGCTCCTGAAGGATCTGACACTTTGGAACAGGAAGCACATATCTGCACTACGAAGTCAGATGCCTGTCTGTGAGCGCTCCTGACGTTCACATAGAGATCAGACTGTAGGGACCAATCTTGTCAAGAAGAAAAGGATGAATTAGTATACATTAGGGCTGTGCCAGGATGAGTTGGATTTAATGACTTAGTAGCAAGTCACTTTGAAATCTCTGAAAATATGGCAATTGGATGAAATTAGAGATTTCAAAACATTGATTTTGTAGAGATCTGCAGGTTGAATTTACACAAGGAAACCAAAGATCCTGAGAAGCACAGAGGGTTGAAGTAAAGTTTGGAAGAAGGATAATAGAGCAAAGAAATAGGGTCAGAATGATAAGTAGTCTCAGAGTGGAAATAACATTTGGTTTGTTTAAAATATGGAGAGGATTTGGAAGGAGAGGAAAAAGGATCATTAAGAAAAGAGATGGCTAAGTGGGAAGGAAGATGTAGTAGTAGGCGCTCTCAAGATTGAAAACAAAATAAAACAAATCCAGCCGACAAAAATACAAGAATAGAATTAAAGGTTCAGACCAAAAGGAGACAAATGTGGTAGTGGCAGTTATTTGCCCCCCATTCCATTTTTCTATACTCTCTTACTGTTTAGGTTTGGTGCCATGTGACCCCTTTGGCCACTAAAAATGATATGTGTCACTCCGAGGATGTGGCAATTCAAAGACGGCATCCTTCTCCTCCATCCCTGTCTGCCCTGGGCAAGGAGCTTGGCGCCCATCCGTTCCAGATGGCACAGCCACAAGACGGAGGAGGGCCACCTGACCCGCCCAAATTTAGCTCAGTGAGAAATAAACCACTGCTGTGCCAAGCAAAGAGATTTCGGGTGTATCTGTTAGTGTAGTGTAATTTACCACATCCTGGCTACAAGGAATGTCCATTCGTTCAAGTTACATGAAGCAGGGGAATGTATAAAAGGTAATAGAGCAATGAATGGGGTCAATGGGGGCTCACAACGGCTTCTCATACCCAGAGAAAAACTGTTCATCAGCCCAGACACAACAGAATGTGGGACCCATTATGAAGCGCTGTAATGCCATAAACAGAAAAACAATGTAATTGAAAAATGTTTTAATAGTACCATCTGTAATTCTAGTCAACCCTTGGATTTTACTTGAGTCAAAGCAGGCTTAGTTACAGAGGAACCAAGATTCTGCTGGAGGATCTGCAGTCCTTTAGTATACTCTGGAAGGTTCTGTAAGTTGACAGCATTGAATCTGTAATGAGCTCTTTTTATTTCAGAACTAGAGCATTCTTGTGCCTTGCTCCAGATGTAATTGAATCACTCTCCTTATCCCCAGCAAATGGTCATAATTATTGTCCTTGTACATGGAATGAAAAGGGAAATAAATGTGGACAGAGAGAGAGGGAGAGAAAGAGAGGGAGAGGGTGAGGGAGAGGGAGGGAGGGAGGGAGAGGGAGAGAGAGAGAGATTTCTTGGCATTAATAAGCAAATGGTTGGAAGACAGATGAGAAGGAAAATGAGTATAAGTGATACATGTGTGCATGACAGATTAGCAAAAGTAATGAATTTAACTTAAGAGTGGGACCAGACAAAGAAGGGAAGGGTCCTGTGCACACTTTTCTAGCAAGGGGATTGGGTAGAGAGGAGTGGATGGGAGAAGTGCCTGGAGATACCTTTTTGGTTTTGAGAATTCCCTACCCTTACCCACGGGAAGTTGCCACTTCCTTAAATCAAACACCAGAGGGCAGTGTTGGCCCAGGACCGTCTAGTTGTTGCCTTGCACGATTCCGATTGCCAAAGAGCGGCAGCAAGCCTTTTGTGATCCACCTAACTGCACAGCGGACTTTTGAAGGTGTGAAGTACCAGTGGGTCCACAGGTTCCTTTGAAAGAGACTAACCCCAGCACTGGCAGCTGTCACTACCGGATTGCTAATTCAAATAGTCTTAAAATCCTTGCTATTCATTTAACTTGATAAGCCTCTAATTAACTCAGAATTGCTTTTATTGCTCCTGATTGCTTGAATTAATTCTCATAAAAGCTTTCTTGAATAAGTTAACAGTCGACTTAAGATTCATACACGAGACAGTATTAGAAAGCTATTTTACTTATTGGAATAATTATCACGATAGCCAGCACCCCATCTTTAAAATTTTCATGGAAGAATTTAAAATTTTGTGCAGACTGATACATAGTTCAATTGCTGAAGAAGTAAGTATACTATACTATATACAAGAACTATAATACTAAGAATAGAATATTAACACCTATGATTCCTATGTGTCAGTTACTATGATTACTCTTTTGTGTGCATTATGTCCCTTTTCTCCCCACAATAAACTTGTAAGGCAGCTACTGTGTTACAAGTAAGGAAATCAGAGCTTCAAGACATTATGTAACATGCATAACGACTGAGTTGGTGCCTCTTTTAACACAACCCTTATCCCAGAGCACACACACCACCACTGGTATTTCTACAGTGTAACACTTTACAAACACTCCACATACATTATTTCCTTCATTGCAATAGTCCCAGAAGCTACCCGAATCTTACTGATGGAGAAACTGATTCTAGAAAAGATGAGTCTCTCAACACCACACATCTAAAAGCTTATTTTTCGTTTTTACCATCCCAAAGTAACAACAGAAAAGATGAAATCTGATCTCTATGTTCTATACCAGAGTCTTGAACTTGCATGATGTAGGGATACTTCTTAAAGATACATTCTCTAGTGTCTCTAAGAATACCTAGTGCACACCAGCAATAATGGAGAGTGTCCCATTTGAAGTGACTTAAATAATATCTTTTCTGTAAAAACAAATTATTTTGATATATTACCACCTAAAAGGAGATTTCCCTAAATGCTAACAAAAATTCAAAGATCATTATCAAAATAAAGGCACAAAATGTAAGCTTTCTCTTAGAATCTGCAAACCCTGAAAACACGAGTCCACTTGGATGCATGGCTTTACCCTAAATCCGGTGTAATCTATCCCCCTTGCCATTAGGAACCAGGAGACCCAGATAAGAGACAGTAAGGAGGGTTCCAATTCCATCTATGACTATGGCTGAAAAGAGCAGTTTGTTTCACTGATGACAGCCAGAGTATAACTTCATCCGAGGGACAGCTGTTCCCAGCCACAGTTTTTGTTCTATCAGCAACAATTGTGGTTGTTAAGATGGCAGTCTGAAGCTGGTCCACCTAACTGCCCGTCTGTGCTCTAGGAGACAGATGTTTGGTTTTTAAAAGTTGCTATGTGCTGATTTTCAAAGCATTTCTTTAACCAAGTCATCGGATTCTGAGTACAGAATTAAATCCAAAGCATAAGTTGGCTGCGTAGGTCTCAGCTAAGCAACAACACACAAAGACTCGTATTAAAAGGTAACGTATGTACCTTGGTCACCGTATGTGCCCGGAGATGGGTTTTGGTTTCCAGCAATGGAAATGAGCCACTGATTTTATTCTCAGCTGGCTGTCTTAAGATTACCATCTCAGTTTTGATAAAAGCAGATGTCAAATCAGTGAAGGCAGCGTAAGGATTTTAACATCCTGCCTTTTACAATAGTTGCTTTTAGATGATTTCCAAGATCTGTCTCCATGGAAACTGGATAGGAAAGGCCACCATCAGCCCAGAGTGTCCCCTGTAAGCTTATCTGCCGGTTGTCGGGAAGGGTGAGGTCCTGCAATTCAGGGCAGGTACCACAGGCGTAAGCCCACCAAGGAGTCTGACTAGGAAATAAACATGGGGACAAGAAGAGTTGTTTGTTTGTTTGTGTGCTCGTTTGTTGATTCAGATTTACTTTCAGCAGATTTCCTTTGGAATTAGCAGACAGAGAAGACTGATCTTGGCCTTCCACCTGTAGCAAATAGGAAGGTATCATGTTCAGACTTGTTTTTATCTCCTTCATTTGAAAGGCATTGTCTTGGGCTAGCATGATAATTTAAAGTTCCCCAAAAGGGAAACATTCCTTCCTATTTGCAATGTCATAAACTTTCAAATATTCTGGAAATACATTTTAAAAACCACAATGGTTACATCTGAACTTGTAGCAAGGAATGCCAGCTTGCCAAAAAATTTGAAATCATTTGTTATGCTGAAGTGTGAGAGCATAATAATAAGATATTTATAATCATTTCATTCTTGCTTTAACATTACTTTGAAATCCAACAAAGAAATGGAACACATCCATCAAAAAGTTTTTTTATTATATAAAAATTAGCAAGACAGGCATATGGAAACTATATTTAAATTTCAAAGTATACTTTCTCTCAATTTAGTAGTTAAGCATTGAGGTAACCAATAAGCTATTTAAAGCTATTTCCTTAACGCTAAAGAATGCTTCCCCATATTTCTACATCAGCATTTAAATGGAAATGCATTTTTGAATATAATATCTTTACTCAATAGAGATATGGCAGATTATGTTTTGATTTATTAACCAATTTTCTACCTCCCCCTCATACTTCCTTGTACCCCTTCACCCTCTTTCATTTAATCAGGTAGACAGTTCGGTGGGATTGCCTAAGGGAAAGGTTGACAGCAGAAAATGGAGGAAAAAAGTAATCAATTTCAGACTCTTGAGTCTCAAAAGGCTAGCCCTAAGAGTGATTGGAAGGAATAGCAGATTTGGGGGAAAACGTGACAGGTAAGAGCCAGGCTAGGGAGAAGCCAAAGGGGAAGCAGTGAGAACTCAGAGGTGGGTAGGTGCCACAGAAGGGAGTCCCTTGCCTAGTCCCCCAGCCCAAGTGTGACAGTTGCCTACTTGTTGCCTCTCGGCTCCAAATTCACCCTTTGGTGCCCTGCATGTGACACTGGAATTTCTCCCTTGCCAGGATGTTGGGCTCTGTCTGTAGAGAGAGAGCACTGGAGGGATGCTGGAGGAGAACGGTGCTTGACTTTCTGGTCCCAGTGATGCTCCTGCCTTGCCTCAGTCCTGCAGCACTGAGTGGTCAGCAGCCAAGGGGAAACCAGAGTGGTGCTTACCCCTAGACAGTTTCACTGGCACCAATCCTATAGGCAGCTTCCCAGAATGTTCCATGGAGCAGCACCTACCAGTGGGAAGCCTCCTCTGGTCCCAAAGAGGGTATTTCCCAGCCCAAGCCACATGTGCTGATTTCCAGCAAGTTCCACAGCATGACAGCTCAGCATGGATTACTTGCCCTAACCCCCCAGGGGAAGGCTTCCTGCAAATTTCTCTAGCACAGCATCTCAGTGGATTTCTCTGATCTTTCCGATGAGGTCTGGACCTGAGCCCAGGATGGGAGTGTCCTCTTCTCTTTTCTTCCTTTCTTGGATGCTCTGCCTCAGCCCTATAAATAGTGATTTCCATATCTGCTCTTGCTATGTTCTTTAGATATTCTCTTCTCCTCCTTCTTAAATAATACTGTTACTATTAATAATTTTTTAGTAATTCTTTATATTAAATCTTCCCTGTTGAAATTACTGTGTGGTTTCTGTCTCCTAACTGGACCCTCACTGATAACAGATTAGGCTCCAGCAAGGTCCCAGAAGAAGGACCCATACAGATGGGAATTGGGACTTGGTTTGATTGTGCCCTTGGAACCGAGCCCAGTGCTGAATTTTGCCACAGGACACGGGACGCTCATAGCCCATGACATGCAGTGGCATCACAACTGATCAAGTATCACCATGATAAAGAGCCAACTGAAGGAAGTGCCCTGGAAGCTTGAGTGGCTGCTGCACTATGAAGTAGGAAGACCACAAGGACTGTGTTGTGGGATGGATTCTTCAAAGTGCATCAGAACACTTAGGAAAAAAAATGACAAGCTTGGGTCCTTGAACTCTTGGCTCACATCATAGTCTGAGCCCCAGAGAGATTCCATGATAGCCCTAAAAGAGCCTGTGATTTTCTTGCTACCAAAGCACAGATACGGCTGATTATCAAATACAAATTTAATTGGGCAGGTTGCTAAATTGCAACGTCAGTTGAATGCCTACTTTGCCGAGTTTTTCATGTGAAAGTTAGAAAAAAGAATAGGATTCTAAAGCTTGAAATAGGGACACTTTGTTGGATCCAGATAAAACGGACAGTCCTGTCACTCTGAGTCATTATTGCCAGCGGAAGTAGCTTGTCACTCTGTGTCTGAGGAGACCAGCCTTCTTTTGCTTGAAAACTCTACACTAACCTCATCTGGGATAGATGAGGAGTGAGATCTGAAAAAGGAATGCTTATTCCTCCTAAGACCCACAACGAGGGTCAAGTCCATCACGTGGGTCATATCTCGACATGATGCAGGGGAACTGGTGCACACTATGACCCAGAAGGAAATAGCTTACCTGTCAGAATTGCAAGACTTTGCTACTTTGTACCAGCAGCAATGCAGGGAACATGTGTAGTAGATTCAAAGGGTTTTAGGCCCAGAAGGGTGAAACACGACACTAAATCAGGCTGAATTCGTTCATATGGGTGCTCTTGCTAGAGAGTCCAGATTTAATGTATTAGTTCCTGCAGCTGAAGGTAACTGCTTACTTGGTTGGCATGCTATACAACTCCAACTCAATGGTGACCTTCGTTTAATGGGGGTAAAATGCCAGAGCTACCCTGACATGTGGAGGAGGGAGTCCAAAGGCTTGGGGACCTGCCATTTACCATGTGTGACCTGCACACTCACTCCGCAATTATGTTCAGCAAAAATACTCAGAAGCCACTCTTGTCACTAAGGTATGGAGAAGTACATTAGAGACGGGAGCACCAGCATCCTTAAAAATCTCTACGGCTGCTTTCCTTTGTAGGCCAGGTACAACACTGAAAATATAGGATCCCAACGGGGATGATGTGATCCCAAAGAAGCAGAGGCCAAGGGACGCCATTTACCCACCAGTGACAGTTAGAAGCATTTACCAGAAAGGGTGGGAGGAATGCACTGTTAATTAGAGTGCTTTGACTCCAGTGGTCTTTGGTCGTGGCTCAGAATACTGGAGTATTCTTTAATCCAAATAACAGAAAAGAAACTCCGGGTCTGGTAGACAAAAATCTGACCTGGTTTGCCGTCGCCACAGTGGACAGTCACAGCCTCTCATGCAATTTCTAGACGTAGGTCAATTTAAAGACCCAAAGCCCTTGATTAGGGGGGAATAGCTGGGACTCCTTTAGGAAGGGCCCAGAAACACTGATATAAGTATACACTATACATTTTCCTCCAAGTCTGAGGCCCAAAGAGACCTACAGCCATTTATTATCATAACGCCACCGTCATACACCAATCAGCATGGATTTTTGTTTGTTGGCTTGTTGGCTTGTTTTGTTTGTTTGGTTTTTGGGGAGAGAGTAAGTGTATTAGCCCAGTGTGACTTACAGTGGGCCCATTCGGTCCACCGACCTGGTGGCATTTCTCTTTAGTCCTCGAACATATAATTGGAATCGCTACGATTGGCAAGTGAAAGAGTCATAAGATTGGCTCTCTGGATCTTAGACTGAGTAAATGTTTATATGTTTTGCTCATTGATACGTCACAAATGCATAGAACAGTGGCATCTGATAGTAGGCACCTAATAATTATATGTCAAATGAATGAATGAATGAATGAACAAATGAACTGCATAAGACATGCAATCTTAGACTCCAAAATGCTACTTTCTCATCCATATGCCTACACTTCATCTACAAAAATTTCTTTTCTTATTAACATTAAGACCTTGGTTAACTTTGGTAACTTTGTGTATATACGTATACACACACACAAGAAGAATTGACCAAAAACCAAATCAGAAACTATGAGCCTTATTCCAAAGAAAAAAAAGAAGAGGGTAGAAAGAAGAAGAAGAGAACAGAGAAGGAAAGAAAAGAGAGAGAGAGGGAAAAAAAGAGCAACGGACTAACATACAAAATGGCAGGACACTTGTCTGTTGGTGTCTGGAACCGGTGGCTGTGCGGGTCTGGAGGCGAGGCTGTCTGGCTTGCCCAGTGTCAGTCTCACTCCAGTAGATATGCAGTTACCAGGCACGGACAGGCGGGGTTTGGTGTAAGGGGGTCTAGCCTCCACTGGACCCGCTGCGTCGTGCCCTGAAGCCCCCCGTGTCGGTGTTGGGGAGAAAATGGTGACACCCAATCTCTCCTCCCCACTGGGCATCTCAAACCATGCTGCTCAGGCAGCCCTCACAGAGTAGTGGGGGGCAGTCAGCTTGCCCTGCTCCACAGTCTCCCGCACCCCCTAGGCGCTCAGAAGGGATTCAAAACCCAATGTCTTAAAGGATCTCACACCACGCAGACCTGGTTCTGGGGAAATGCCAATCAGCCCTGCTGATAAAGGGCCTTTGGCTGGCACCTGCAGGGTCTTTTGTTCTTGGGGGGGCAGTATACCCTCTTCTCACAGTACTCAGGGAGGGGACCGTTTTCTCCCACCGCACTCCTGAGATCACTACCTCGACCCAGGGCTGGCTCCCCATCCCCTCCATGCACACACACACTTAGCGGCTTCAGTCCGGAGAAAGTCATGCACTTTTGAAAACTCTGATCTTCAGCTCCTAAGGCTGTTTGCAAAGTAGACACTGGCACTCTCCCTATTTCTCATTCTCCAGTCCGTGGTCCAGAGTGCTTTTTCTCTTGCCCTAACACAAAACTGCAATCCACAGCTTCTCTTTCTCTTCCTTTTGTCTCTCCACAGAAGGGGATCCCTCCCTCTGTGCCCACACTGTTTTGTCTCCCCCAATTTGCATACACTCACCACTGTCCCGCCAATCTGTCTCCCTCCATCTGTCGAGACTTTTTCTGTCACTCCGGAGATAGACTTTCTGGGTATTCCAAGTGTTCTGACCTCAGTACTACTGTGTGTGAGGGATAAGGGAAATCCTGGCCCCCCTGCTTCTCCACCATCTTGACTCCTCTGAGAGGTCCTAGTTTTAACCCAGCATCCTCAGGATTCCTCAGTGGGCACTAGTTTTTCTTTCCTGTAGCGAGGCTGTTCAAAACCCAGCCCTGTCCCCACTTTCACCCCCATAATGAAGGGCCATTTGTGTTGAAATTCATTTTTGGTGGGACACGGACAAAAGAGTAGGTTATGAGTCATGGGGGGAAACTGCCATATTTGCTTTTTATACCCTACAACCTTTCCAGCTCTAGCTGTGCCGCTAAGCCAAAGTGTTCCCAAATATATGCAGTTGGAGATAATAAAAATGAGCATTTGTTCCAATTTAAAATTCCACAAAGTAGTTCTTCAACGACATTACCATCAAACTTGTACTTAAGATGAAAAGGAAATAAAATGCTAGCATACTGACCTGTGTGATGTAGATGATTTTGTGCAGCTGAATTAAGATCTGCTGAATAGGATCACTGATCTGTCGTACTTTCCTCTGGGACACAGCAATCCCTGCAGATGCTGTGGATGATAAATTCTGCAGTTAGTCAAGGTCCTGGTTTTCTCTTTCAAAAATATTTAGTAGAAAATATTTGTAGAACTTGGGGTAAAATTCTGAAAAAATAATTAAGCTAAAATCTTGATCTTACCAATGAGATAATATTCAGAGACCTTGTAACACTTCTATATTTTACAATATGGTATGCACTTCTTCCTTTTACCTATATGACTTCTGAGTAACATAACAATGTTACCTTTTATAACAATTAAAAATACTCCTGGAAATTTTGCCTGCGATTACACCAGGCTGCCACCAGGAGTCAGTGGTGCTTTGGATACTGTGGCCTTTGAAAAGCTGGGCTTCAGATATGTGCAGTTACAGACTATCAGGCTTTTACATTTTAAAGTCATTATGCCCTTAATATCATATTTTAAAACTAATTTTAGTAAAACTACTAACACAAACACCGAACAGGCAATCTTACAGAGGAAAAAAAACCCAGAAACAAGCAAACAAACAAATTTACAATTTGTAATAAGGGTTTAAAGGTTACTGTAACCCTTGATTATTACAAATTATAATGTTCACCTGGATGTTTCTCTAGCTCTAAATAAGACACATTGGTAACTTATCCTGACTTCTCATCATACTGCCACTCCACTTTCACAGTTTGAGGCTAGCTTCATGTCAAACTGCATCTGAGTGGCTTCCCCACCTTCATATATCATAGCCACAAGTAGTCCATTCTTAACTTTAAAACTCTTTAAAGAAATGGCCTTAACCTCTAGATGGGCCAGAAGGCCACCTCTGCCCCCTCTCACCCTCAGGTCCACATTGGAGAAAAAGAAAAACGGAAGAGACACTTCAGATATGTGGATATATATTATCCTCTCCACCTTCCCCAGGTTCCCCCTCCTCTTGCTCTCCCTCCCTCTGACCCACAGCACGATTGCTCCAATAATACTCTTGCCAATTACCCCTTTTAATAGAAAAGCTCCAAAGTCCCTCTTTTCTTCCCTCCATACGACCTTGAGCCTATATGAAATTAAATGTGAATATAATCATTGCTTTAGCAATAGCTAAAATTCTGAAAAATGAGTCTTATATAAATGCTTTCTGAGAAAGCTTGCATATTTTACCATAAAATTGTTTTCAAAACATTTGCAGAGAAAATTTAATGTGGTCGTTAAAAGATTCAACCTATTTTATTATGAGCATGTGAAAATTTATATTTAGACACAAACACAAAAAAGAAAATAAACAGAATATTTAAAGAAATATTACTTTGTTTACAGGCATCTTTACTGAGTTGGCTGAGAAATTCTTATAAAAAATAATCTAATTGTAGTTTATCTGCATTTAATACCTTGACTACGTGTTTGAAATTGAAAGGATCTATCTCCCCTAGGCAGTGTGTCTAACTCCTTTAAATCATCAATTACTTGACTATTAAGATGAGGTTTAATAAATTACCCTTAGGGTAAAAGTGTGAAGACAGGTCAGAAAGGTAGCTCTAAAATAGAACACACAAGGCTGGAGGTATCTGCTCCAGCCTACAGAGATAGCCAAGTTTACATATGTCCTATTATTTTCTACAGCGGTGTTTCCTATAGAAATGATTCTGACAACATAGCTATTTGTTTTTCTAGACCAATACTGAAAACTACAGACCATGTAATGTGGCCAAGAGAAGGCTGTTACGGCAACATTGCCTTCACATTTTCTGAAACTGGAGGGTTTGATTTTTTTGATCAACTATGTGCCGACTACTTTATGTTATTGATCTGTGGATATATTTCACAAGTTAAAATCTCACAGCGTGGCAGAGAGTTCTTAGACTGTGATGACATTTCGAGTGGGATATCACACGGGTTTGACTCTACCTTGCCACAAGAATGTGCTCATCTGTGGCCCTAAATGCAAAAACAGAAATAGTTAGCTAGAATGCCTGTCTTCTGAACTACTCAGTTATGCAATGCAGCTTAACAATTTTTTCTTAAGACCTTTTGACCTCTGCTCCCTCCAACCCAGTAAATCTTTGACTTTTAAAAATAGTTTAGATTTCTTCACCAAAAAAATAAAGAATAACACATGCCCAATGTAAAGCAAGTAAAATGAACATAAAAACAACCTAGGCATTACATAAAAGGCTTGAGGTTCCCTGGAACCACCACCCCTCAGCGCCTCTCCAGAGCTGGATCAGCTGTACCTGATATCAGCTTCCAGTTACTTTTCTATCCAATAACATACATAACTGTGTACTTTCAGAACAGTGTTTTTCAAGGGTGATTGAATCCTGAAAACAGTTTAATGCGTCAAGACCAGCATTTTGATATATGGGATGGAATGAGATGGAATGAAATGGGACAGAAGAGAAAAATTTCAGAGTGCATTGAACATAGTAGGTCCACTCAGTTGTGATAGAAAACGTGTACCGTGTTGAGGTTCGCTTATTCCCAAAAGAGTTTGAAAGCTACTACTGTAGAAAATCTATAGTATTACCTAATGTTTTCTTTCTTTCTTTTAAAATAAATGATGACACCTTATAAGGCTGTGCTACATTTTTTTTCCCCTCATGACTCTGTCATGGAGATTCTTTTTTCTCAACACACACAGTTCTAGCCCATTCTTTATAACCACTATTATATAGTACTACATGTTCAGCATACATCATAGTTACTTAGCCACTTCTGTCTGGAAGGGAACTTAATTTGCTTTCAGTCTCTCATGATCATAAATGATGTTACAGCGAGCAAACGTGTGTGAGTACATTGCGTAGACGTACAAAAGGTCTTTTAGGGTAGATAAGCAGAAGTCAAATAGTTAGGCCCTTGGATATACGTGTTTCTTATTTTAACAAATACATATTTGAGTAGCTGGATCAATTTTCACATTGACCAGAAGAGAATCCATTTTTCTGCACCTTAATCAACACTATATATTATCAAACTTTTCAATTTCTCCAATCTTTGTTTTATTTTGTGGTTATCTAAATGCTGGTGAGACTATTGCACTTCTTTGGTGAATTTCCTGTTTGTGTCCCATGCTTCTTTTCCTTATTGATTTGTAAATGCTCTTTATATGAACTGAATGCTAATCATTTTATTGTACCTTATATGTTAAGAGTATTTTTATCTAACCTGTTACTGCTTTTCAATTTCCCACCCTTATCACCTAGACTAAAGGTAATTTTTAGTCTTAGCTAAATAGGACACTTCCTCTGGTTACCTCAGATCTAAACTTATGTTTATGCTCCTTCCCAGGCCTCAAGGACTATTCCTCTTCTTAAAAGGGTCACTGTTTTTAACATGATGTTCTACCTAGACCTTTGAACACTTAATTGATTAGGTATTTTTGGAAAGCATATACATGTAATAAACTGGAAGCATTAGGTCCTTGTAGTCTCTGCAGTGACTCTATCTGTTGTTGTTGTTTTTAATCTCATGGTACATTATAATGGTCAAATTCCGGGCCCTTTCTTGGTGCTTTGAGACTTGGTTTATGCTATATATCCAGTCTACTGAAACTACAATTCATAGCACAAGCCCTGAAACTGTTCATTACTACAAATTGAACAAAAGATGGATTACATTGTATTCTTCCAAGTTAACCAAGATATGGTAAATCCCCCTATTTGTCTGAACTCTCTCTGCTAAGAGTCAGGAATTTTTTTTTTAAACTTTTTTTTTAATTTAATTTTGAGACAGAGAGAGACAGAGCATGAATGGGGGAGGGTCACAGAGAGAGGGAGACACAGAATCTGAAACAGGCTCCAGGCTCTGAGCTGTCAGCACAGAGCCCGACGTGGGGCTCGAACTCACGGACTGTGAGATCATGACCTGAGCCGAAGTCGGACACTCAACCGACCAAGCCACCCAGGCGCCCCTAAGAGTCAGGAATTTTTAAACAACTGGAGAAGAGAACATTTTGGGCAGGAGTTCCCTGAGGAAGCAAAGAATATTTTTGCTCCACGAATGGGACCAAAACATACATCACCTTCTCCGTGTTTGACCAAATGCTTTGTTGAAAGACAATGCAACCTTTTAAGTTTTAGTATAGCAGACAGATTTACTCTCACGTCTTTCCTTAACTGTTGTAAAATGAGACAAAGTAACTCAACTGTAGTCTAAATCTACAAATGCTCAATAATCTACCCCTATGGCCAGCAGTGCAGAAGGCACCAGAAGTTCCACAAAGGGTATTGCACTCACAAAGGGTTCATGAAAGGTTCACCCAGAGTAACAGGATGGGAGATTGAGAGTTGATGCAAAAGTTTCATTTGAGAAGACCATGGAGAATTAGTAGGCACTCAATAAGGACAGGATATTGATTTGGTGTGCCGGAAGGTATACTTCAGTGGCAGCTTCTGAGTAGAAGAAAGTTTCAGCAAAGGACAGGAGTCAGCTAAGTGAGGGCTGCACCTGGAGAGCAGCAAGGTGTCCAGTTTATCTAGTGTGCAGTATGATAAAAAGCTATAGTACTGAGTACAGCTAAAGAGGTAGCCAGGGACTGCATACGATGGTAAGGAGCCATAAGGGAGACTGTGTTTCAGAAAAGGTGATCTCATGAGAAGAAGCCCAGAGCTGAAGTCGGAAGGCCTGATTTGGAATAGCAATGTGGTGACCATCTGCCCACGGGGAACAGGAGCCAAGGAGGCTGCTGAAGATTGGGTCCCAGTCACTGAATGACATCCCACAGAAAGTGAGACGGAAGTGTGGGAGAAGATGACGACTAGCGGTCTCGGGCATGGAATCCTTCCCAACATAGAACAACGGTTCCACAAGCAGGTAGAAGTGATTAGGAAGAGACTTGACAGTCTGGACCTAGTCGCCCCCCTCCCTCATCCACCCTGCCCCACATCCTCTCGCTTCCCCTGGTGAAATTTCCCACAGGACGGAAGGAAGCTGCATCAAAGTCTCAGCACCTTTCACCCTCTGGGTGATCAGGCTTCGTTCACTCCCTTTCACTTGAACCGTCAGAAACAAGCTGTGTAAAGGCCTGCTTTGAATCCCTTCCCTCTAGAATTCTGGCTTAGGGGAACCTGGGTGGCTCAGTGGGTTAAGCGTCTGACTCTTGATTTCAGCTCAGGTCATGATCTCATGGTTCGTGAGATTGAGCCCCACATTGGGCTTTGTGCTAATGGTGTGGAACCTGCTTTGGTTTCTCTGTCTCCCTCTCTCTCTGCCTCTCTCTCTCTCTCCTTCTCTGTCTCTCTCTTTCTATGACTAAATAAACAAACATTAAAAAAAATAATTCTGGCTTAATCACCTTTACAATAAGCATCTCACATTCCGTTCAGGTAATTTGCGCATGTGTGAGGATTAGAGCTTTCCTCACTTCCAAATTTGCTATCCCTTTAGTTACTTTTTCAAACTATAAGATACAATCTCAGGATTTTTAAACTTGAAGTTCCTAGAAGTGACTATATAATACACAAGGAGAATTCACTGCTACATTATTTCCCACACTTTCTCTTGACTTCATGAGCCTCCTGTCATCAAGCAGCAGAGTGTGAGGCTAGCACTGCCCAAGGTGGGGTGGCCTAGAGCAACCAGGAACAGAGAGAGTACATTTCTGGGCTTTAAAAAGCGAGAGTCTAAGCAGGAGGCAGAGAGATTCAAAAGAATTGTTGCTGAGCAACCTTTCCTTCCCGCTCCTCAAAATAAGTCAAAGCTTCTCGAGGAGAGAGGACAGAAAGACAGAAGAAAAGAAGTCTCAGAAGAGACTCAAATTCCATCTCACTTTAGGCAGTCTGGGTGGTGGCAGGAGGAGGCGAGAGTTGGATGATGGAGCTCTCTTTAAGTTGGGGATTCAAGTGTGGTAAGGCTGGGGGCTCAGTTCCCATGGGGAACTCTGAGAGCCCTAGGCATGAGATGTTCCCTGCACCACAGCAAGGGGCAGGTTGGGGCAGGAGAGATAGCTTCCCGGGGTGTCAGAGGCAAAGAGGTCTTGCTGACTTCCCAAGTCTCTAGGCCCAGAGACGTAGGGAAGAATGGGCTGGCCCTTCCAATCTCACGAGAAGGTAAGCTGACAAAATGAGAGAGTTTGCCCTATAGAGAACTTGCTGCCAATCTAGGGGACGTGGCCACAGAGGGAACTGTGGACTGGGGACTGTAAGTCAGATAGGGCTGTGCCACTACATTCTCTGGATGCCACATGGAAGTATAACCATACCCAACAATCAGCTCAGACACCAGCACAGGCGGTCTCAAAGCCCCAGTATCATGATGCCAAAAATACCATTCAGGGAAAAACAGAGAGAAGAGCAATCCTCAGTTTGTCCGATTTTAAGCTGACAAAGAAATACCAACATATTGAAACTTGCATTTAGGCTAATGTATTATGTCTTCTAATATGTGGAATGGGGCTCAGTATAAAAAATTAAGCTCAGTGTTGGGAAAATATAGAAAGTTAGATTTTTATGGCTCAATCTGTGGCCTAAAAACAGCATATGCATTCGGTCTAGTCCACACAGGCTGACTTTTTTCCATTGTCTTAGCTATTTCTTACACTATGCTACAACGACCACACAAGTCATGCTTGCTCCCTTTATTCGTCCTAGAGGGAACATTTTTTTTAAAGTCAACTCTATTGATGTAACCCGCAATTTTCAAGAAGAAAATATTGTGGTGTAAAAATACAGTCTATTTGGCACTATGGATGCAAAGGCTGATCAATCAAACTAAAAAAACAAAACAACACAACACAGAAAGAAAAGATGGGACCCCAACTCCCATTCAGTTACCTAAACAAGAATTTATCACAGTCATGAAGAACAGGCAAAATGATCATTGCTTGTTCTCTGACATCATGCTAGAGCATTTTCTAATAACTCCACTTGATCCTAATCTAATATTGTTGGGAAATGTCCCAGTATATTTAACTAATAATTCACACCAATAAAGGTACAGGCAGTTTACAGCCTGTAGAGTTCATGATTAACCTGTAGAAATTGATATATTAGTATGACTTTATAGGCTGATCAAGAAGTTAATCACAAAAATATATAGTATTATTTCACCAGTCTTATGCTCAATTTAACAATGTTATTTCAGCTTTTCTTTCTTGACTACTCTATAAATCCCTGTTCTTCAAATGTTCTTGGAACCAGGTCTTTGATTCTCCATCTGGTTCCATCAATAATGGGTTAAATAAAAGTAGGATATTTGCTAAAGAATAACTTCAAGCAGAATTATGCTTTTGCATCCCAATGCAGTAAAAAAACAATAAGTAGTTATATACATTAAAAAAAATAACGAACACCTTGTCTAAAATGTCCCAAATAATCTATGGAACCCATAGTGAGGAATGTCAATTAAGAATGAGTGAGGTCTTGGCTATACAGGAGGGAAGGTGGTTGGCTCAGCTAGTAGAAAGAGTCTCTTGCCCTCTTAAAAACTGAGAACAAACTGAGGATTGATGGGGGTGGGAGGGAGGGGAGGGTGGGGGATGGGTATTGAGGAGGGCACCTTTTGGGATGAGCACTGGGTGTTGTATGGAAACCAATTTGACAATAAATTTCATATATTGAAAAAAAAAAAAAGAAAGAGTCTCTTACCTCTTATTAATATTGGCTCCCCTGTCACTATCCACAATATTCAAATTATTATATGACAATAATTTTAAGGGGATTGTAAACACCCTGAAACTATTTTTAAGTTCCATTAAAAAACATTAATAATAGCAGTTTAGAATTTGCGAGCCTTGCCTTTCTCCATTGAATCAATTATTTTGTACACTGCTACAATCCATCCACGCCACACTGAACTCCCTTTATTCCTAGTATAAAGCTGGTGTAGCTTTCTTCCCCCACCCTTCCACTTAGCCTTGCCCCCAGGGCAGAAACCCCCAGGACAGGGTTGTGAGCTACCACTGGATAGCTGATTTGCAATTTGCACTTGGTCTTGGATTCTAGCCATGAATAACTTCTGTGAGACTTGAGTATCTCTTTGGAAAGACTTTATCCTACAAAGAACATGAAAAAAATCAACATCTCCAGGAAGCATTCACCTGGGACCTCGTCCATACTCCCTCAGTGTCTCCCTTGGCAGGAAGAGCTAGGAAGCAGATCACCACCGGTAAAAGAAACTTGTTGTCTCCCACCCCTTCCCCAATCTTAAATCTAACACTAAAATGTCATTGTTCCCCACTCTTTAAGTTATCATCAGAATATTTATGCAGTTGCTCTCAACAGCATTGCTCTCAAACAATGGTTTATACAGTGGTAGTCTGTATCAGTTACTCAAGAGGTAATTTTCAAGGGCCTGACCTCAGAGGAAGTACTCAAGACATATTCAAACTTTACTAAAGACGCTTACAATTTGGTTGGAAAATCTAACCAATATATCCAAATCCCAACAAACAATATAAAAAAAAGTATCTAATTATATGCCAAATTGTATGGTTTAGACTAGTATTATATAAATTGGATCGAAGTCTGGTGAGCACTTTTTTTTGTATGCTAAAGAATTGCCATGCAATAAAATAAGAGAAGGCATGTACTCAAAATCACTTTGGCAGTTGTGAAATTTAGTATTAATTACTTCATGTCAATAACTAACTTGAAAGCAAGCTTCTGAAGGTTGCTGAAAATAAGGACTGGAATATTAAGCCATATTCTCTGGAACATTTGGATGAAATATTGACTACTTAATTTAGATCTGACCTTTATGAACAAAAGACAAGTATAAAAATAGCTTCTCAGTCATCTAGTAAGAAAGCATAATTAAGAGCCCAGAAATCATGATGTGACAATTTCTATTCAGAATGCAGAGCATAAGAATTCCCATACATCAGCTCAGTGCCTGGCTGTTCGCTGCTGAGAAATGGGAAAACTGAGCAAGGGAGGGGGAAATATCAGTGTCAATCCAGTCAAATGAGGCCATATTCTTAGTTGACATTCCATTTGCACTTTAAATTTGGGTTTGACTGGCACTCCCCAAAATTTACATTTGACCCATGCTAACAGCATCCATATTATTAAAATGTACTCTAGTACTTGACAAAGGATAGATTTCTCATAATAATAAGTTTCGGTATAGTTTAATTTTCACAAATATATGATACCATTTTCCCTACCTCAAGAGGAAAGGTCTGTTTTTTATACACAACCTGCCACATGCTTCCACCCCATTCAAAATATCCTGTTGTTTGATTGATAGACAACAGAACTAAATGATTATTTTTAAAGAACTGAGTCTCCTAAGTCAGGAGGCACTTGTACAGGATAATTTTACCTAGTAAGTAGATTGGATATGAAACTTTTCCAATTTTCTTTTCTTTCTATTGATTCTATCAAGGAATAAGTTTCAGTGTGGAACAAGTATGTCATCATCACCATTTTTCAGATTAACTAATGTTCTTTCATAACAAAGAAAGCAGACCTCAGGATAAGCAGACAACAATATCTACTTAGAATTTAATAATGTCGTTTGCTTATATTTCATTATTTTTACAATTGCCATCTATTTATGGCAAGTGATTCTATACTGGTAGCAATAAATTATAGCAATAGTATAAACTCTCCTTTAGTTAAATTTGGTACAGTGAATCAAATTAAAGAAACATATATTAGGAAAATAGTAGTACAGATGATACTCAGATATGGCCAAATTTGTGCATTGGTAATCTATCAGTGACTAAAGTTAGGGAAATAGAGCTAAAATATTTAACATGCTAAAAATGTTTGTTCATTCATTCAATCCATGTTAATGAGTGTTAATATTTTCATTTATGCAATATAGAAATTCTTTTTTTTTTAATATGAAATTTATTGTCAAATTGGTTTCCATATAACACCCAGTGCTCATCCCAAAAGGTGCCCTCCTCAATGCCCATCATCCCCCTCCCCTCCCTCCCAACCCCATCCACCCTTAGTTTATTCTCAGTTTTTAAGAGTCTGTTATGGCTTGCCTCCCTCCCTCTCTAACTTTTTTTTTCCCCTTCCCCTCCCCCATGCTCTTCTGTCAAGTTTCTCAGGATCCACATAAGAGTGAAAACATACGGTATCTGTCTTTCTCTGTATGACTTATTTCACTTAGCATAACACTCTCCAGTTCCATCCACTTTGCTACAAAAGGCCATATTTCATTCTTTCTCATTGCCACATACTATTCCATTGTGTATATAAACCACAATTTCTTTATCCATTCATCAGTTGATGGACATTTAGGATCTTTCAATAATTTGGCTATTGTTGAGAGTGCTGCTATAAACATTGGGGTACAAGTGACCCTATGTATCAGTACTCCTGTATCCCTTGGGTAAATTCCTAGCAGTGCTATTGCTGGGTCATGAAGTAGATCTATTTTTAATTTTTTGAGGAACCTCCCCACTGTTTTCCAGAGCGGCTGCACCAGTTGCAATATAGAAATTCTTAAGTTTTCATTTCTTTTGGCAAAGAACATGTATATGTAATGTATATGTACACGTAATATGTATAAAATATGTATATAATAAATTATTTACCCAATCCAGTTAGTATTAAAAGACAGAACAAGAGGACTTTAATAGTGCTAACTTAAAATGGTTCCATGGTTATTTGTTCTACAGGAGTTTGAGGTGCATTAAATACTGCTGTAACACCACAGTATGAACCTAGAAGTTCACATTAGGAGTACCAGATATTTTTCATTGGGGGAGGGGCCAAGATGGCAGAGCAGCATGGAAGTTCTCTGTTTCTCTCATCCCTGAAATGTAGCTAGAACAGCACCAAACCATTTTGCACACCTAGAAAATTGAGCTGAGGATTAACACAATAATCCACATAACTTGAGCCACAGAACTTGGCAGGTATACGGTGCACAGAGGTGAACTGGGGAAGAGAGAAGCCACGGAAGGTAGGGAGCTGTTTTTGCAGAGAGAGGACAGAGAAAGTTGGGGCGGGGGGGGGGGGAGTAGAGGAAAAACACTCTCCCTGAAAGTAGCTGGAGAGAAAGAGAAAGAATGGAAACACCCACAAGTGACTGAACAAGAAAGGGAGAAAGGAGAAAGGAGAGGGTTTTAATACCATCAGGACTCTATAAACAGGGGACAGCAGAGTTGGAAATTCCACAGCTCAATACCTGGCAGTGATCTAGTGGGAAGGGTGAATCCTCAGGAGCAGGCAGCAGGGTCAGAGGGGTCTGGCTGGGCACACGGGGAGAAGCGGTTCCCCTGATAGGAGGGCATGTGGTAGAGGCCCTAGGGCCTCCCCACAGGCAAAGGTCCTAGCAGACCCCAGAGAACAGCCACGATTGTTGGTATTGGAACAAAGACACCAGGGCGTGGTGAAATCTGGTGCCAGTTGTGTGTTGTGATTTACCATAATCCCTGCACTGCTGCCACTGTGATCACATGATTTTCTTCTGAGGCAAGCCAGCACCCAGCCACAATCTCTGAGCCTCTGCAGCAGTGTGACTGCATGAATGTTCCCAGGGGCAAGCCGGCATCGGCCACTGCCCAGCGAGACCCTCCTCCAGAGGGTGGGGGAAGGTCCAAGTCGCAGAGCCTTCGGAAGTGAGGGGTTTGGAAACACAGCCTCATTTGAGATCAAATTTGGGAGGAAGGTGCTGCCCAGAAGTCTGATAGCTTGGATGCAGAGAGTGTAGAAGCAGGGAGTGGACAGAAGCCAGAGCAAAGGAGGGGTGCTCGATTGCTGGTTGGTGAGAACACAGAGTTCTGGTGCTACGGACTGGGAAGCTGGGTAACACCATTTTCACCTCTCCTGCACATGTGCATATATGCACACACAAGACACATAGATCCACCCCAATAAGCTAAGCAGCGCCACCTAGTGGAGAATGGAGCCATTACACCAAGCCCCATCCAACTGCAACAACCAAGCCCTAAAGGACCAACACAAGTCTCTCCACCTGCTTAGTGTACAGACTATAAAGTGCTGCATAGTTTTACTTCTAGAGGAAACTCGATGTAATTTTATTCTGTTTGCTGGTGCATCTATTCATTTTTTTCTTTTTCTTATTCTTGGATACAGAAAGAAAAAAATAATATTTTTATTTCCCATTTTTATAAAAAAATTTTAACTTTTTACTATATGTTTTATTTTTTGTAATTTCTAAAATTCTATTTCACTTTCTTCATTTCATTTATTCTATTTTATTGTATACATTTTTTAAAATTTGCAAACATTTTCTTACCTTTTTTTTTCTTTCCCTTTTTCTCTATGCTATAAAGCTTCCTTCAAAAAGCAGACGAAAACACACCTAGGATCTAGCTTAATTTATTTTCTTCTTGTGTTGTTTTAACTTTTTAATTTTAATTTTTTATTTTATTAATTCTTCTTCTTCCTCCAAAATGACAAAATGTAGGAATTCACCCCCCCCCCCCAAAAAAAAACAGGAAGAAATGACAGCCAGGGACTTAATCAACACAGATACAAGCAAGATATCTGAACCAGAATGTAGAATCATGATAAAATGAATACTGACTGGGGTTGAAAAAAGCATAGAATCCCTTTCAGCAGAGATAAAATAAGTAAAATCTAGTTAGGAAAGTGTTAAAAATGCTATAACTGAGCTGACACCACAGTGGGAAGGATGGATGAAGCAGAGCAGCAAATCAGTGACATAGAAGACAAAATTATGGAGAATAATGAAGCAGAAAAAGAGGGAAACTAAGGCAAAAGAGCATGATATAAGAATTAGAGAACTCAGTGACTCATTAAAAAGGAACAACATGTGAATCATAGGAGTCCCAGAAGATGAAGAGAGAGAAAAGGGGGTAGAAGGTTTATGTGAGGAAATCCTAGCAGAAAACTTTCCTAACCTGGGGAAAGACACAGACATCAAAATTCAAGAAGCACAGAGTTCCCATTAGATTCAATAAAAAACGACCATCAACAAGGCATATTATAGTCAAATTCATAAAATACACAGAAAAGGGAAGAATTATAAAAGCAGCAAGGGAAAAAAATCCTTAACCTATAAGGGAAGACAGATCAGGTTTTCAGTAGACCTATCCACAGAAACTTGGCAGGCCAGAAAGGAGTGGCAGGATATATTTAACATACTGAATTAGAAAAATAGGCCGCCAAGAATTCTTTATCCAGCAAGGATGTCATTCAAAATTGAAAGAGAGATAAAGAGTTTTCCAGACAAACAAAAACTAAAGAAGTTCGTGACCACTAAACCAGCCCTGCAAGAAATTTTAAGAGGGACTCTCTGAGGGGAGAAAAAAGACCAAAAGCAACAAAGACTAGAAAGAACAAGGGAACACAACCACAAACTCCAACTCCACAATGGCAATAAATTCATATCTATCTTTCTATACTTACTCTAAATGTCAATAGACTAAACACTGCAATCAAAAGACACAGGGTAACAGAATGGATAAGAAAACAAGATCCAGCGATACACTGTTTACAAGAGACCCATTTTAGAGCTAACAGCACCTTTAGATTGAAAGTAAGAGGATGGAGAACCATCTATCACGCTAATGGTTGCCAAAAGAAAGATGGAGTAGCCATACTTATATCGGATGATCTAGATTTTAAAATAAAGACTGTAACAAGGAATGAAGGAGGGCATTATATCATAATTAAGGGGTCTATCCACCAAGAAGATTTAAAAATTGTAAACATTTATGCCCCCCAAGATAGGATAAATCCCAATGTGGGATTTATTTATGCTCCAAAGGTGGGAGCACCCAAATATATAAAGCAATTAATCACAAACATAAAGAAACTCATTGATAATACTACTATAATAGTAGGGGATTTCAACACCCCACTTACAACAACGGGCAGATCATCTAAGCAGAAAATCAACAACGACACAATGGCTTTGAATGACACACTGGACTGGATGGACTTAACAGATACATTCAGAACATTTCATCCTAAGCAGCGGAATACACATTCTTCTCCAGTGCACATGGAACGTTCTCCAGAATAGACCACATACTGGGACACAAATCAGCCCTCAACAAGTACAAAAAGATCAAGATCATACTGTGCATATTTTCAGACCATAACACTATGAAACTTGAAATCAACCACAAGAAAAAATTTGGAAAGACAATGAATACTTGGAGATTAAAGAACATCCTACTAAGGAATGAATGGGTTAACGAAGAAATTAAAGAGGAAATTCAAAACTACATGGAAGCCAATGAAAATGATAATACCACAGCCTAAAACCTCTGGGATGCAGCAAAGGCAGTCATAAGAGGGAAGTATATATAGCAATCCAGGCTTTCCTAAAGAAGGAAGAAAGGTCTCAGATACACAACCTAACCTTGCACCTTAAAGTGCTGGAAAAAGAATAGCAAATAAAACCAAAAACTAGCAGAATACAGGAAATTATTAGAGCAGAAATCCATGCTATCAAAACAAAACAAAACAAAAACAGTAGAACAGATCAATGAAACCAGAAGCTGGTTCTCTGAACGAATTAACAAAATTGATAAACCCCTAGCCAGTTTGATCAAAAAGAAAAAAGAAAGGACCCAAATAATTAAAATCAAGAATGAAAAAGGAAAGATCACAACCAACACTGCAGAAATACAAACAATAATACGAGAATATTATGAGCAATTATATGCCAATAAATTGGTCAATCTGGAAGAAATGGACAAATTCCTAGAAACATATACACTACCAAAACTGAAACAGGAAGAAATAGAAAATTTGAACAGACTCATAACCAGTAACAAAATTGAATTAGTAATCAACAATCTCCCAAAAAACAAGAGCCCAGGCCAGATAGCTTTCCAAGGGAATTGTACCAAACATTTAAAGAATTAACACCTATTCTCTTGAAGCTGTTCCAAAAAATATAAATGGAAGGAAAACTTCCAAACTCTTTCTATGAAGCCAGCATTACCTTGATTACCAAAACCAGACAGAGACCCCACTAAAAAGGAGAACTACAGACCAATTTCCCTGATGAACATGGATGCAAAAATCCTCAACAAGATATTAGCTAACCAGCTCCATCAATACATTAAAAAAATTATTCACCATGACCAAGTGGGATTTATACCTGGGATGCAAGGCTCATTCAATATCTGCAAAACAATCAATGTGATACATCACACTAATAAAAGAAAGGACAAGAACCACATGATCCTCTCAATAGATGCAGAGAAAGCATTTGACAAAATACAGTATCTTTTCTTGATAAAAACCCTCAAGTAAGTAGGGATAGAAGGATCATACCTCAAGATCATAAAAGCCATATATGAAAGACCACCGCTGATATCATCCTCAATGGGGAAAAACTGAGCGCTTTCCCCCTAATGTCAGGAACACGACAGGGATGTTCATTCTCGCCACTGTTATTCAACATAGTACTGGAAGTCTTAGTCTCAGCAATCAGACAACACAAAGAAATAAAAATCATCCAAACTGGCAAGGAGGAAGTCAAAATTCCACTCTTTGCAGATGACATGATACTCTATATGGAAAGATTCCAAAAGATTCCACCAACAAAACTGCTAGAACTGATCCGTGAATTCAGCAAAGTCGCAGCATATAAAATCAATGCATAGAAATTGATTGCATTTCTATACACCAATAATGAAGCAATAGAAAGAGAAATCAAGGAATCAATCCCATTTACAACTGTACCAAAAACCATAAAATACCTGGGAATAAGCCTAACCAAAGAAGTAAAAAAATCTATACACTGAAAATTATAGAAAGCTTATGAGAGAAACTGAAGAAGACACAAAAAAAATGGAAAAATATTCCATGCTCATGAATCAGAAGAACAAATATTGTTAAAATGTCGATTCTACCCAAAGCAATCTACAAATTCCATGCAATCCCTATCAAAATAACACCAGCATTCTTCACAGAGCTAGAACAAACAATCCTAAATTTTTTATGGAACAGAAAAGGCCCCAAATAGCCAAAGCAATCCTGAAAAAGAAAACCAAAGCTGGAGGCATCACAATTCCAGACTTCAGGATGTATTACAAAGCTGTAACTATCAAGACAGTATGGTACTGATACAAAAACAGACACTCAGATCAACGGAAGAATAGAGAACCCAGAAACAGACCCACAAATGTATGGCCAACTAATCTTTGACAAAGCAGGAAAGAGGATCCAATGGAGTAAAGACAGTCTCTTCAGCAAATGGTGCTGGAAAAACTGGACAGTGACATGCAGAATGAACTTGGGCCACTTTCTGACACCACACACAAAAATAAACTCAAAATGGATGAACACACACACACACACACACAAAAAAACCCCATAAAACAGGAAGCCATCAAAATCCTACAGGAGGAAGCAGGCAAAAACGTCTTTGACCTTGGCCACAGCAACTTCTTACTCAACACATCTCCGGAGGCAAGGGAAACAAAAGCAAAAATGAACTATTGGGACCTCATCAAGATAAAAAAGCTTCTGCACGCTGAAGGAAACAATCAGCAAAACCAAAAAGCAACTGACAGCATGGGAGAAGATACTTGCAAATGACATATCAGATAAAGGGTTAGTATCCAAAATCTATAAAGAATTTATCAAACTCAACACCCAAAAAACAAATAATCCAGTGAAGAAATGGGTAAACGACATGAATAGATACTTTTCCAAAAAAGACATCCAGATGGCTAACAGACACATGAAAAAATGCTCAACACCACTTATCATCAGGGAAATACAAATCAAAACCACAATGAGATACCACCTCACACCAATCAAAATGGCTAAATTAACAACTCAGGCAATGACAGATGTTGGCGAGGATGTGGAGAAAGAGGAACTCTTTTGCACTGCTCGTGGAAATGCAAACTGGTGCAGCCACTCTGGAAAACAGTATGGGGGTTCCTCAAAAACTAAAAATAAAACTACCCTACGACCCAGCAATTTCACTACTAGGTATTTATTCAAAGGATACAGGTGTGCTGTTTCAAAGGGGCACATGCACCCCAACGTTTATAGCAATGCTATCGACAATAGCCAAAGTATGGAAAGAGCCCAAATGTCCATCTACAGATGAATAGATAAAGAAGATGTGGTGTCATACACACACACACACACACACACACACACACACACACACACACACACAATGGAGTATTACTCGACAATCAAGAAGAATGAAATCTTGCCATTTGCAACAATGTGGGTGGAACTAGAGCATGTTATGCTAAACGAATTTAGTCAGTCAGAGAAAGACAAGACCAGAGCTCTAACCCCTGAGCTATGAGGCCTCATCCTGAGAAAGACAAATATCATATGACTTCACTCATATGTAGAATTTAAGATACAAAACAGATGAACGTAAGGGAAGGGAAGCAAAAATAATATAAAAACAGGGAGGTGGACAAAACATAAGGACTCTTAAATACAGAGAACAAACTGAGGGTTGATGGAGGGGTTGTGGGTGGGGGGATGGGCCAAATGGGCAAGGGACATTAAGGAAGACACTTGTTGGGATGAGCTCTGGGTGTTACATGTAGGGGATGAATCACTGGATTCTACTCCTGATATCATTATTGCACTATATGCTAACTAACTTGGATGTAAATTAAGAAAACAACAACAAAAAAGGAGTACCAGATAGAAAAGATCATGTTATAATACAGTCACTTGGTACTCTAAAATCATAGTTCTCGCCATTTTTTTCTTCCATAGCATATGGAAAATGATGTTTACATTCTAGACAGAGTCCTGGAAGCATACCAGGTTTTGACAAAATTCTTCCTGCCCTGACAACTTTTTCCAGAACATTTAGACAATACAGGCTGTGGCTGTTGGTTGTACATAATGTTCCTTTCATCCAAGCATGTTCCTTTCTATCCAAAAAAGCTAAATCAAACGTTAAGTGAAAATACATTAATACAGTCTGCTTTAAAAGAATTAATCATCCACACATTTCAGTGTTTTGCCTATTCTGAGTAATGAATATTTAAGATATAACTTACAACTGCCCAGACCAATAGTGTCTCATGACACCGTGGTCCAAACTTATTTCCCTGCTGTTGGAGAGCTCTATTTATGGCACCTTCTCTGGGGTGCCTGGGTGGCTCAGTCAGTTAAGGGGGCAACTCTTGATTTTGGCTCAGGTCACGATCTCCTGGTTTGTGGGATCGACGGTTTCTGCGCTGACAGCACAGATCCTGCTTGGGATTCTCTGTCTCTCTCTCTCTCTCTCAATATAAATAAAACAAACTTTAAAACAAAAACAAGCCACCTTTTCATTCTCTGAGTTAGGCTAGAGACACAGAGAAAACAACTGGAATGGAGCATGACTTGCAGGTGAGGTGAGCTAAGTGGATGGGGCTGGTACCAGTTGTTTGTGATCTGATAAAGCAAAAATAGTCCAAATTTACCCACAACGCTAAAAAGTATGACTTCTGATGTGTCTACAATATTAATAGAAACATTGCCCTTTATGGGTGAACTTTTGTATTCACTGACAACACTGTAGTATGTTGTTTTAAATAAGAAATATGTCAGTGAACTTTTAAAAACTGGATGGAACAACAGACTGTAAGTCTAAAAAATACAATATATTACATGTAAACTGCTATAATGTGATTGGTTTGTTTAAAGGTCAAGAGATCTGATCAATTTCATGGGTATAAAATAAGTCTAAAACTGAGCCAATTCAACATGCCCTTTAGGAAAAGGAATTCCTATTATGAATCGGAACAGAATTGTGAATTGCTTACATAAATACGTGTTCTGCTCTTGCTATTATAAAATCAATCAACAACAATCATTTCAACTTCACGATTATGTTATGTATGAACTTACCTTATGCCAGACAGCATGGTCACCATGATAACTATGGACATCTTAATAACAAAACCGTCTTTTTTTTTGCATCTATGCTGATGGTGTAAATGGCCCCAGACTGTCAATAACTCTTCCAAAGCAAATTTAATAAATGTGAAGACATGGACTAATGTTACCAAAAATCAATTCCCATCACTTATGTTCACCATAGGTGTTAACTCTACAAAAGAATGTGAGTTAAGGAAGCCAAAATGAAAACAGCATTAGGCAACAACTTCAAATTAACCAAAGTAGTAAAATAGAACTCAAGAGTCATACATTCATACATATGTTAAGAGCACAATTGCTATACTTTTTTCCTGAATTGTCCAGACTTAGCTAACAGTTTTACTACTACTGTTGTACTTTGGTCCTCTTTAATAGAAATTCAAAACATTAACTAATACACTCACCCTCCCCCCCAAACCATTACTATAAACTTGTATGTTTTAAGAATCCATAATTTTTAAATTATCAACAAAAACAGGATACAGTATTGTTTTAATCAGATACAAATAGAAATAACTAAAAAGGACTATCTATGTCAGAATAAAGGAGCCAGACAAAGATAAATTTCACTCCTTTGTATCATATAGGCATAGAGCTTATAGAAACATGAATTTAAAACAGTTACTATTTTTTGCTAGGAGGTATGCATTTTAAGCACAAATAGTTTAACTGGCTAACATCCCCACCAAAGCAGAAGTGTAAATTTTAGAAAAACAGCCTGTAATATTTCAATCAAATAAGTGAACACAGAAAGCATTTTGATACTGTTAAATTGCCAAACTAATAACGGTGGACAAACAAACCAAATTCTCCTGCCGCTTGTATTAAAATTACCTCCCAAGCATCATTCAGACCCATTCAGTCCCAACTATAATTCTGTGTTCGCCCATCGTGTGCTTGACATCAACTTGATCTAATAAGTACTACCATGATCTCTGAGATTGCGAAGAATCACAGCGGGAAGGCTATGGGACTGCCACCCCGTCACTAACTCGGCCTCTAGCTCCTTAACGTGGGCCCTGAGCATGAGGGGTGGTACTTTCAGAAGCAGGTCAAGAGGCAGCAAAGCTGAAGAAATAAAAGGGGGAAAGATATGAAACTGTAACATAAATCATACTGAGTATCAGGGAGGCATGTGTGATTTTGTTACTGCCAACACGAAATTACCTGGTCTTGGTCTGGATCCTATTCCACCAGTGAAGTCCCTGAAAACAGAATTAGGGGCCGTTACGAGGACTCATTCAACTTGGATTTGACTAACATTGACTGAAAGCCTATACCCCACTATGCTTTACATTGTAAAAACTGAAAAAAGATTATTTTCCCTCAAGATGTTCTTGAGAGCTTAACAAACAGAAGAATAAGCCCATGCAAGCCCACAGCAGACCTGACATTTTACTGGCACATGGAAAAACCCTATCTCATCACAGTGGTTTAGAAACTCTCAGCATGATTAAGCTGGGGAGGGGCAGAGAAAGAGAAGGTCACAGAATCCAAAGCAGATTCCAGGCTCTGAGCTGTCAGCACAGGGCCCGATGGGGGGCTCAAACTTGTGAACTGCAAGATCATGACCTAAGCCGAAGCCGGCCGCTTAACCGACTGTGTCAACCAGGTGCCCCGGGATTTAAATACAAATAAACATGGTTAATAAATCTCTTACACCAACACTTCATTTTAAGCATAGAATTCTTGATACATAAATGCAACACATACCTTAAGTTACGAAGCAAAACAAAATTGGCACTCATTTACCCACTGACCAGCTGACACAGTAGATTAATGGCAAAATCTTTGCATTTGATGGCAAGTTCCTTCCCTTCCTTTCCCGCTCCTAACTCCCCACCATACCAGCACTCTCCTGTTCCCATTATTTTCTCTGTCCCTTTCCCAGCCCAAGTTTTCAGAACCTGGAAAAGTCAGTGAAACTTGCCAGACTTGTACAGTTAATACACACCGCCTAGTTGTGGGAGAAGCGGCATGTTTAAAGAAAGAAAATGGGTAGCCCCCGCCCTCAGAAAGAGGGGCATAATCTCAGCAGTGTCCAAAATGGGCAGGATGCCTCCTGGCTGAGGAGCAGACCATCTGTTTCAGCACCTCATACCCTCACATCCATGACATACTTGCTCTATCACGGCAAGTGCCAATGAATAACCCTGCCCCTTAGCCTTCCGGGTGGGTCTAGCACAGCCCAATAGAAATATGCAAACCACAGACATAAGTCTAAATCTTCTGGTAGCCACATTTTTAAAAAGTAGAAATAGAGAAGTGACATTAATTTTCAGAACATATTTTGTTTAACCCTTTATCTTTAAAATATTCTCATTTCAGCATGCACTAAATACAAAACTCATGAGATACTCGACATTCAGTTTTGTATTTAAATCAATATTAAAATGAAATTAAAAAATTCGTTCCTGTCACCCAGCTACATTTCAGCTGCTCAAGGGTCACACGTGGCCAGTGGCCTCCATATTCAACAGTGCATTCCAGAGTCACTGTCTTCACAGAAATTACGACTGAGGCTAACAGTCATGCCACATAGCTGCAAAGCCTGTGATACCTCTTGGACTATCCTAAATGGTGAATTAAAATGTAATTTGCGAGGGTCACCTGGGTGGCCCAGTCAGGTAAGCATCCGACTTCGGCTCAAGTCATGATCTCACAGCTCGTGAGTTCGAGCCCTGCGTTGGGGGCTCAGAGCCTGAAGCCTGCTTCGGATTTTGTGTCTCCCTGTCTCTGCCCCTCCCAGCTCATGCTCGCTCTCTCTCTCTCTCTCTCTTAAAAATGAATAAGTATTTTTTTAAAAATTAGAAAAAATGTAACGTGCAAAAATCTTTTATTCCTAAGGTTACAGGTACTTTTGATAGATCATAACCATTCACAGGTCGAGTTAACTAGATGAATCTTCCAGTTGTCCTGAAGAATCCAAAATTCCAAACATTTTTATATGTTAAAAAAATGGGCTGGTGATATATGTGAAATAGACTATCCTGACAATGCCGAGTTGCTGCCAACGTTGCTACTCCTTAATATAATTCTAAATTCTTCTTTAGGGGATCTAAATGAACTTTAGGGGATCTTTAAAAATAAACATCACACATTCATTCAACAAATATTGATGACGTGCCCACTACGTGTAGAAACTGTGCCAGACATTAGAGACGGGATGGTGAAAAGAAAAAATCCTTAGCCTTGGAACTTACAAGATTATATAGGTATAGCAGAAAAACTGTTAATTTCTCTGCAAATCATATCATGGATCACAAGAAAGCGTACTCATCTGAAATTGCCAAATAGAACAGACTAATTGTAGCCAGAAGGGACAACATTTAACTGCACAACCGTTAGGTCCAGATGGACAAAAGATTGAAATTATGCAAAGCCTGAGGGAAGTCTGCCTCTAGGACTGGATTGAATGTTTATGCGCAATAGAACATTATGGCTGCAGAAGATGGTTTCCCAGGAGAGTGTAAGCTGGAAAACAGGCAGAGATGACTTAACACAAAGAGAACAGTCTAGAAATGTTTTCTGGTGAAAAGGCTTAATATAATGAAGCTTGTGTCCTCTGAAACTTTTAACATGGGCATTGACTAATAGAACTTCAGGCTGATTAAAACAGAATTGCAGAGAAACGGAAGGTTTCAAAGGATTCCAAAAGGTCATGCCTCCCAGCTCTCTTCAGATCCGGGGTGACTTCATCCAGAATTTATTACCTAAAGCAGAAACTGAAGCACTGCATCTGAGTGTTAGCCTACAGCTTCCACCCCAAACCAATAACAGGTAAGGTGGAGATTGAAGGTTTAGCTTTGTAATTTTTTAAATCAACTTTCCGCTGAATGAATTCAAGTTCAGAGTAAATTACTGGGATACTTATTGTGTTTAGAGGAGTCCTGGCCGTAAAGAGATGGAGTTCTAGAATTTTATACCTTGTAAAACTGTTTCAAATATACTTCTGAACCAAGGGAATATTTTCACACGCATAGGAGGCACATTACATAACTTAATTCAGTGGTGAAAAGTAGTCAATACTATTTGATGTGGGTAAAAAGGAGAAATATTTAACCTTCTGAAATGAGAAGGTTGACTTACAGTACTAAGATAACGCTCTCTGAGGCTACTGCAATCATACCATCTGAGCTAACTAGCATTTTACCACTTAGAGGTCTCTTTCTGGTAGTGACATTCATAAACATGTCCTGTGTGAAAACACGGCATTATGCAGGATTGAGTTCTCCTGTTCATTATGGGCTTTTCACTTATCTATAATGTTAACAGAGGTGGTGTCACTACAGGAAAGGAGAATTGAGTTCTCCTGTTCATTATGGGCTTTTCACTTATCTATAATGTTAACAGAGGTGGTGTCACTACAGGAAAGGAGAATAGTGCCCCTGTGGCTCTCCATCCTTACTCCAATAACAGCCAGAAGCAAACAAGCAATTAGCCAGAAAAGTTTAGAACTGTCACAGAAAAGAAATAAAGTGGTCTTACTGATCATTGTTTTTGTGAGGCTGCTTGATTGTGACATTGGCAGATAGGCTAGGTTGATTCTGGCCAGTAGTGATCAAGTATTCAATTTAAGTAAAACAAGATATGGATTATGAAAAGGGCGAGTAGAGAACACCTACAAGTCAAAATAAGCAAGGCTTCTCCTAAAAGGAGGCAAAACCCATAGGTCCTGAGGTTCTACAAGAGTCTTTCTGGTCACATATATGATGCTGGATGGTCTCAAATGTCCACAATCATCTTTTATGTGACTCAAAGACTAATGCCAGGTGCACATCCTTGAGTACAAATTATGCATATCCTGATTTATCAAAGAAGTTGCGAACCAAAGGCATCTCCAAGACCGCAAACATCCAATATCTCAAACCAACCTGCCAACTACACCCTGTTGCCTTGGCAACAGGATGCAAGCAGGCATGGAGAAATCTTGTTGCCTGAGCAACAGAATCTTTAAGAAAAAAAAAAATAAAGTAAAATGGGGACTTATGCTGTGACTATGGCAAAGGCTTGTAGGTTCAAGTCAATAGGTGGGATTTTAGTCCTATTCCAAAGAGAGATATAGAATTTATGCTAAGATAACAGTCATTGTCATTCATCAATTAATTAACAAGTATTTGGGGGCTGGCACCTATGCACAATACATTGCCACCTGGGAAATGCAAAGATGGACCCAGCATTGTCTGGTATGTGCCAGTGTACAATAATAAATATTAATTGAATGAATGAATGAATGTTCTTAAGAAAATCATAATACAATGACCAAAGCTTACTTTGTAGTCAGTGTATATAGTAGTTAGAGAAGTTGAAGGCCCTGTGTGCATTATCAAATTCCACTATACAAGATAATTTATAAGTTGAAATAAAAGTTAGAATGCAGTGGATTATATCTATCTATCTATCTATCTATCTATCTATCTATCTATCTATGTACTGAGACTATAAAATCCAGATAGAAACTGGTAAAAGTCATGCCCATTCTTAATTCTTTCCTAACAAGTAGTAATGGAGGCAGGAAATTTTAGATTATTTAGATCACTGAAAATGATTAAAATTAGAAATTTCAAAAAAAGTCCTAATTATTGAATTTGTGCTTTTTTTCTTGACACAGACATTAATTAATCCAGCTTTTGACTATCAATGTTCGCAAAACACCAAACAATAAGGATAATTACTTAATATGATTATTTCGAAACAGGTAATGTTTTGTGACAGATGACTATAAAGAGTGAATTGCGCTCTTTTACTCTGTGCAATTTCAGAGATGTCCACATCAAAATAAAAGATGATTTCCACAAACACTATCATGCACTTCAACATTTCTCGATATATGTGTGCAGTTCAAATCTCTAAAACTGGGAACTTAAAAATGGTACAACCACTCTGGAAAACAGTTGGGCAGGCTTCTTTAGAAAGTTAAGCACCAACTACCATACGTTCCAGTCATTTCATTTCTAGATATTTACCCAAGATTTTTAAGAGTATGTATCCATATAAAGACACAAATGTTCATCACAGCTTTATCTGTAGCAGCCAAGTACTGGGACTCAAATGTCCAGTAACAGATGAATAGAAAACAAACCATGATATATCCATACAATGGGCTACTACTTAACAATAAAAAAGAATGAACTATTGATAGACTATGAAAACAATATGGACAGATCTCCAAATAATTATGCTGCCTAAAAGAAGCCAGACAAATAAGAGTATGTACTATATAACTCCATTTATATGAAATTCTAAAAGGCTAACTAATCTAGAGTGCAACAAGCAGCTCAATGGTTGCCTAGGGTGGGGAGTGAGGAGAAGGGAGGGTACAAACAGACATGACGACACTTTTACATGGATATGTTCTCTATCTTAATTGTTATTTCACAGGGATATGCATATTCAAAACTTATCAAATTGCACATTTTAAATATGTGCAGCTTATTTTGTGTGAATTATATCTCACTGAAGCTCTTAAGACAAAATAACTTTTCACAATCTCATTCAAGAAAAGTTATTCAAATAGACCATCACATGACCTATACATGTGTTAAAAGCAATATATAAAAAATATTCCATTAAGTTCACTTTTGTCTGCCTTCTGTTACTTATGAGACAGAAGCTAAATGTAAGTCAGTTCTAGTTATCTCATGGTTCGACATCTTCAAGAGAGCTGACTGGTTAGCCCTCAGTAGAGTATGAGTTTATCACAACCAAAGCAGCTGTTTGGTGACACTCAGATCGATAAGCATTTATAGGAGTGTCCCAAGTGACACTCCTGTTCATAACTCTCCAATAACATGCAAAGAATTAAGATGTAAAATCAAATGTCTATTCTAGTAAGTCAAAAGCCTAAAAGCAAATTGTACTCAGTGAATATACATATAGTGTGAAGGACCTGTTCATCATTAGGAAATGTGGGTCATCTAGAAGCTCCCCATAGTCTACCTGTATAATGTCAAAAATGCTCTACTGACATCTCCAGATTTTCTTGGGGTGGGGAGGGGTAGGAGAGCCCTGGGAATGGCTGCTGCCTGGATGGCATCCTACTGAGGGAGATTTCATGTCTGGAGATCTGAGAATGGAGATTTGGAGATTCACTTTCTCTTCGTGAATGCTACAGTTCCAGAACTGAGGAATGGGGCTCTCTCCACTGATATGGAACCTCAGCTTTGACTTTGGCTTCTAGGACTTTCGGTGATTTGGGGATGGGGGAGGAGATACGGGGAGGAATATGTCAAGAAAAGGAGCCTACAGGAATTATTTGCTGGCTTCATGTCACTTCTGCTCAGTAGTTCCTAGAACAAGTATATACTTCTAAGAGTTGAGAACTCATTCTCTCTTGGTCTTGCTGTTAGAGTCCCGAAAAAAACTTGTAACTTGATGACGACTTGGCTCACCAGGATGCCTTCCAGTTCTAATATGATGTTTCCTCTCACCAGCCCTGAGACCAGTATTTCTCTGAGGAGGCAGAAGCTGTCCCTCTAGTTCCGTTTGCCTAGCTCCATTTGAAAGTCTATGGCAAATTATTAGGGAGGTACTTGGTCCTTCAACAGGCAATTGGCTTAAATCTGGTCCCTGATATCTGGGGTGAGACAATCTCAGAATTTATGCTCAAGTTTTCTCTCTGAGCTATTTAGCCAGGACCAAGTTTGAATTCTAAACTCTGTGGCTTTTTCTCAATGGTACCGATTCTGTTGTTTTAAGAGCCAATAAGGATCCCCAAGGGGGAGAGCTGCCCAAGGTCTCACTGTAACTGGTCTACCGTTTCATATGTGACACAGAATACCCAAAAATCTCTGCAGGCTTCATTTTCTACTTATTTTTATTCTACTTTATAGCTCTGCTATCTTCTTTTAGATTCTAACTTCTCATTTAGCAACTAAATATTTTCTATTATGTAGCGTTGCTATTTTCTTTTAGATTCTAGCTTCTCATTTAGCTTCTAAATATTTTCTATTATGTAACTTGGCTATCTTCTTTTAGATTCTAACTTCTCATTTAGCTTCTAAATATTTTGCAGAACGGTTTCACATTTCACTTCAGTAAACCAAGAAACCCAGAAAAATCCTAAACAAATGAGATGGCAAATAACTTTACCTTTAATGTCTTTTAATTTAAAGAATTAGAAATACATTTTCAAATTGTCTCCTTTTAATTCAGAGAAGGCCTGGGGGTTACTTGGAAGGACGGCAAAAGTCATTAACTGTCTCTCCTCTTAGTTGGCATGAATCACAGGCTGTCTTTTGTCATTCATCTTCTTCTGAAGTCTGTCCTTGTCTCCCTGCTACACTCAGAGTTCCTTGAGGGAAGAGAGCTCATCTTAAACCGCCCTGTGTTCCTGATGGCATGTTACACCGCACCGCACACAGCACAGCTTTCAAATGTTACTTTAGCTCACGTCCTATTCACCTACGCACCTTCTGATGCATCAACCTCAACATCTGCGCCATTTTCTATTTTCCACCTGTTGGCTTGGTCATTAACCTCAAGTTAAAAGGGTTAATGTGATTACACTCTGTAATATCCCTTTTTCGATGAGCTTCAGATTGAACGTCTCCTTTCTGTTGGTTCTAGTTTAGCCAATTCACTATAAAATCTTCAGATAATGACTAGTTTTAAAAGCCAGTTCAAGCTCTAAAATATATAGAACCTATGTTTCTTTTGTTTTTGAAGGTTTAGACTTAACTGGGCTCTTTCAAATAAGACAATTTTCCATGAATCCTTTTAGAAAAAAAGACTAGAATTATTTAACAACTTCAAGATGCCTCAATTCATCTGATTGGCAATTCCCATTTTAATATAAAATTCTTTTAATTGAGGAGTTAGACCCATATGTCATGAGGCATTTTTGTACTAAAATACTTGTTTTGCATGTATTTTATACATTTAAGCACATTTATATCACTGAATAAAGTATCCAATAATAGGAGGGGAAAAAAAAGCCTTTTAGGGATGTTCTTAAAAACATAAATAGTCACAAACCCGGTAATGGCTAGATTCCAGAGCATGCTTGCTAGTTATGTTGTGGGAGAACTCGTTGGACATTTCCCTATGCAAATCAAATACTGTTCCAAGCAGTTGTCTAGATTTCCAGATCAGCTCACAAAAGTCTACTGAACTGGTGATGTGGCTAAGGTAGAAGCCCTGATACCTGAGATGAGGAGGACATCCTACTCTGTGGTAGCATCAGACCCCCAGCTCTGCAGCCACATCTTCCAACCCTGTCCCCTCTCTTGCTGGGCCAACAAGCAAGAGCTCCCATGGCTCCAGGCTCCTGTGTGTGGCTTCCTTGTCTGTGGAAAGTGGGAGCAGAGGTGGTGGCTTAGGAATAAGAAGCCAGAAGGAAGGCAATTGGAGGGAACTGCAAGCCCAGCAAATTCCTTGGGCGATCCTCTATTTCAAGTCCCAAGTCCTCTAAATCCCCCATTCTGGTTCTCCTGGGGTTCGGGACTGTTTCTCTTTCCCCTGCCCTCTCCTTTACATCTGACCATCACTTCTCGGCACATCGGCCCACTAAAAAAATGTGTAGGATTCCCTCAATGGCCCTTCTGGTATTTTATGCACTCTGATAGGTTTTCCTTGGGTTTTTGTCACTAGCAAAACTAGAGATGAATTAGGAAATTAAAAGGCTTCGTGCTAACCCTTCCTGAGCCTTACTTGGAAAAAAATAAGTGATTAGTGATGCTGTATCTTTGACTAAACAAAAAGTAGTTTTCTACATGAACCCTCCTTTGCCCCCTAACTGAACCCTTCAGGATTTTGCAAGGCAGCTTCTTCATTCTGAAATTCATCTTCCCAGTGGACAGTAGTTCCATTCTGGCTGCCCAGTACCCACCGTGCTCCCTGCAGCAAGGACCTCCTGATGGACTTGGAGGGGGCAGTCGATCAAGGAACTCAGCTCTCCCGGCAGCGGTAAATAGGATCCTGATTCAATCCAGGCCAACTGACTCTCTCTAGCAAGACACTGAGTCCTGAGAAAGGTGACACATGGGTGCCAAAAGCAAACTGGGAGATCCTTTATCCCAGCATCAGGGCCTTTCTGATTCTGCCAGCAGTGCCTCCTCCACAGACCTCAGGGGCTCATCTGGCTCTTATTCCTTCCTAAGTTTAGAACCTCTGGGTTTCTAATTACATGAGCACTGCCCCCCCCCACCCCCTGCCATAAAGCCTTTTAATGAACCTCTGTTGCATGAGTCAACAAAAGTCAGGCTCTTTGCTGGCATCCAGAAAGCCCAACTGAGAAAGCACACCATAGCCTTACCTTTTGTCACATTGCATGCAGCCACGTCCCTAGCCAGGGTCACCCACAGTGCCACAGACCACTGACTGGAATCACCACCTACGCGCTTATGCACAGGTAGCCTCAACTGGTGTTTCTGACTCAGAGCTGTCTGACAGTCCTTCTGCCTGTCTCCATTCAGTTGTCCGCCCATCTTTATATTGGTTCTTCCCAGGTGACCGCTCCTCAAATCTAGACCATCTTCACAGCAGTGACCTTGAAAATCATCTAGTAGACAGAAACCACCAAGTATAATCTTCTCTGCTTTTCTAGCTTAATTTTGTCTTTGCCCCCTTTTCTTCAGACAAAGAGCTGTCCCTTCATCTTTCCTGGACCCACTCTCTAGACTCAAGCTACTCTGTGCCTGTGTCTTATCAATTCCTTTTCTCTCTTTATCTCTCCTTTCCACTGGCTGCCTCTCCTGAGTACCAGTCACCCTGAAGTCATCCTGATTCTAAAAAGGCCCCTTTTCACCAAACGTCCCCTGCCAGCTAACTACCTCGCTCACTCTTAGCTTTCTTCCCCCCATCACTGCCTCTGTAACTTCTAAAAGCACCACAATCCCACTGCTGCCAACCTCACTCAATGCTATGGAAACTGCCCTTAATGACAGTCACCAGGGACTTCACTAGGCCAAACCTAATGGTTTCATTTTAGTTTTAGCCCAAAAGATAACTCTTGCAGAAACTGCTCATTATCCCCAAATAAGTTTCTTCTTCCCTTTAAAACAGAATCCCCCAAACATATTCATCCCTCCCATAGGAGATGTGCTCCTATGATTACATTCTGGCCAATGGTATGTGAACAGAAGGGATGAGCACAATGTCGGGACCTGTCCTTTCCACTTCCTGCTGGCTGGGGTGTGGATGTGATGTGGTCCACATTTGCCACATTTGCCATGAGGATGAGCCATATAGCCCACCTGAGGAGGTGGAAAAACAAGATATAAGGAGCCAGGGCTCCAGAGGAGCCCATAAAGCACAACCACCTGCTTTCCTCGTCCACCCCTGAGCTCCGAGAGGCTAACTGCTTAGCTGAAGGTCACAAAGCTAGAATTAAACCCTGACCCAAGCTTAGTACTCTTTTCCTAATGTTTATTTATTTATTTTGAGAGAGAGAGTGAGTGAGGGAGAGAGCGGGGGAGGGGCAGACAGCAAGGGAGACAGAGGATCTGACGTGGGCCCTGCACTGACAGCAGAATCCGATGTGGGGCTCGAACTCAAGAACAGTGAGATCATGACCTGAGCTGAAGTTGGACGCGCAACCAACTGAGCCACATGGGCACCCCTAAGCTTAGTACTCTTTATGGTAGGCTGCTTGGTAAACCGTAATCACTGTTGGGAGGGTGGGCTCTGACAGCCTCTAGTACCACATGTCCATGGCGACTTCTAGCCATCAGGTTTCACTTTAGCCACCAATAACTCAGCTCTGCAGAGTTCTGGGAGCTCAATGTGTACGTACCTTGTTTGGGATTGTCTTTCTCCTCCCGAAGCACTAAAACTTCTCTTTAAAATGCCTGGAACAAGAACATAAAAATATCTTTATATTTTCCCTCTACAAACCTTTTATTTATTTACCTATTTATTAATTTAAAAAAATGCTGCATCCTATAATATGAGCAATTTTACATACTCTAAAGATGGTCATCATTTATAAAAGCATCAGCTGAAATATAATGTTTCAAATTACTGTTTACTTAATGGGATTGTGTAAGGTCCTTTTTCCAAAGAAAAGGTACTAAAAAGGCAACTCTGTTACTAATAGCTAATAAAGGAAAATAAAATATCCATGTCATAATTATCCTAAAGCCCTTGCCAAGATACCTACAAGTTGCCACATGCAAGTTTAAATGTTCAACTTTTCCTCCTCGTTTCCCCACTGACCCTCCCCACTATTGCTACCCAGAATATAAAAAGCTGAATTCATCTCCAAACAGCCAGTAATTAACTTCTTCTAGAATTTGCTACATATGAATGAATATTTTTCATTTCATTCATTTCATTCATTTCATTTCATTCATTCATCAATGAATTTATAACATTCATGTTTTCCCAATCACATATCAGGATATTATATCTAGCAGGCAGGAATTTGCAGGGAAAAATCAATGTTGGAAACTGAGATCGTTCCAGAAAATCTGGAACACGTAGTCACTATTTTGATGGACAATTAAATTCGGAAAGAAACAAACAAAAAAATGAAGCTCAATCCTTAGGGTTTAACTTTGATCCTTAGGGAGATTATTTTAAACCTTCTTTTGAGATTTTCATAGTATACTCCTTAATGAGAGAAATTTATTTATACTAACTTTATTTCAAAATATTTCTATCCTGGAATGCCTGGGTGGCTCAGTCGGTTGAGAGTCCGACTTCAGCTCAGGTCATTTAGGCTTTGTGTTGACAGCTCAGAGCCTGGAGCCTGCTTGGGATTCTGTGTCTCCCTCTCTCTCTGCCCCTCCCCTGCTCACACTTTGTCTCTCTCTCTCTCTCAAAAATAAACATTAAAAAAATTCAAAATATTTCTACCCTAATATGCCTTCAACTTACTCTTTTAAAAGAATTATTCTTTCCTCTCCATATTCCATTTTAACTTCTCTTTTCTTTCAGTTTCAGATTTGTTGAATGAATTGAATCCTATCTTTCCTTAAAAATTTTATCCAAATATATCTTTTCTTTTCTTTTCCATACCCCATACCCCAGATTATTTACTTTACTGTTTTAAAGTAAGAGGCAAAATTAACATATGGACTGAATTTATATAACATATTTGTCATAGTACTAAATAATTAAAATATTCTACTTTAGTGTTTGAAATTATAATCTATCCCTTACATAACATAAATAAAATCATACAAAACTTAGTCTACTCCAAGACTAACTTCTTCTCCAGGTCTCTAACCCTTAGAGAACAGATTCACAAGAGGTCACTTCCATTATTCCTGTGGTTATTTAGTGTTTCTCCAAATTAGTTATCTCCACTCCGCAGTTACAAGGTGTATTTGCCAGTAGAAATAATAAAACTAACTATTTGTTTGACAGCTAAGGCAACAGCAGACCACAGTGCCAGTTGGCCTCTGGGCCTGCCAGAAGGCTAGACAAACCTGTCCTAATTAGCACTGTACCTAGAATATAAACCGCTGCGTTACGCATATGATGGCGGTCACCCGACTCCCAAGCGTGATTCCCAAACCGCGACCTACCAGAACCCCACAAGCCGGCAAAGAAAACTTACTGAATGTAGATTCTTTCACAGGGCTCGAACTGGAGCTGCTGGAGTTGTCCGAAATGTCCAATTCCTCATCTAGCTCTGAGTACATGTCTGCACATGAACAGAAGAGTCACAGAGCAAAGAAAGAGAGCAAATGAGCCTTGAAACAGACAACATTGAAGAGCGCATTCACGTGGCCACCACTTCACTAGAAATACCTTTGTCAATATTTTCCAAGTTGAAGGTCTCCTCGGACAGGATTTCATCACAGGCCCTGTCTTCATCCTTCCCGCAGGGGGCCTGGAAGCCCTCGGGGGGCAGGTCCACGCTTTCTGAAAGTTCGCTCTTCAGGCTGGTGCCTCCACTGCTACTGCTACTCAAGCTTGCCTTCTCAAAGGTGTCCTGCGAGGGAAATTCAACGCACAGCTGTCTTTTCTTCCTTCCTCCCCTAGGACCCAACGCTTATTAGAACATATATTAAAATGCACGCTAAGCATATATATTTGTGCTAACGTACCACCGGTTATTCTATCTGCACATTTGTGGCTGAGTTCACTTAGTCCCTCTCTATAAAAAAATGCATCCCTGCAGGCGACCACGGGACAGACAAGAACAGAGGTGCCAAGATGCTCAATGACAAAGGTCTGTGCGATGCGGCAAAAGAAAATGCAGCGCTAAGGGAAAGATACATATCAGTTAAGCGGAAATTACTGTCACCTTAATAACATTTGCCCTCTCAAACAAACATGGGAATAAAAGGTACAGCATAAGGAGAACAGTCAATGGTGTTGTCATAGTACTGGACACGTAGCCACGCTTGTGGTGAGCAAAGCCTAAGGTAGGGAATTGCGGGTGTATACTACACTATCCCGTACTGTGTCTTATACCTGAAATTAATGTGAGCTCACGTGCCAGCTATACTTAGGAAAGTACAACAATGCTATCAAATCTCAGCACCACAGTGGGCGAGTAGGACTTAGTTTTTTCCAATTCCAGGAAACTCTGCAGCAGTAGTGGATGCCGCCAGGCCATGGAGAGAGAAAGGCGCGGTCCTCTGAAAGGTGCAGAGACCAGCACAGGCTCCAGTGGTGACCAACGCTTGCTCGAGACAGGTCCAAGGGTTTACTTTTGTTTTGTTTTGGATACTCTTTCTGAAATTGAATTGACACCCACAGCCACCAGAGGCAAGTTTCTAAACTCCATGGTGACAGAATTGAAGGTAAAGAAAATCTAAGACCATATGAGTGACGCGTGTTAGAAGTCTGCCTCCAAAAGCTCTCACGTGTTTCTGTTCCCTAAACAAGACAAAACATGAAAAGAATAGCAAAGACATTTTGTGCAATGCAAACTGTCCCATCAATGTTATCTCTTTTTCCTAAGAGTTTTTTCACGGTACTTTCCTCAAGCTGCCACCAAGATGCTTGGAGATCTTTCTTGCTCTGTTGGAGCTAATGTGCAGTTGAAGCGTTTTCATTTTCTTTGTCGAGTCCTCCATCCAGTGACTGCTTTGTGACTCAGCATTGTTCCTTCCTGTTTTTTGGGTCTACTCCTGTCTACTACCTTAGAACCTAAAATGGAAAATGCTTCGGACACCCTTTGGATTGCTCATGGGTTCTCAGAAATCTTCCCCATGCTTAAGACTCGTAAGGAGCTTCCAATGCCAGCCTCAGCGCTGCTGAAGCTCAGCTCGGACACCAAATTCAGGAGCTCCTTCTAAGGCTCACAACTTTCCTTCCGAACTCACTCAACCCCTTCCGTGTCTTCCTCCTTTTTCTGTCCCAACCCACAGATTCTTCTTCCTCCAACATCTTCAAGTGAAGTCAGAAATGTACACAGAAATAAATTTAGGGCTTTCACATCCTTATGACTTTTTATTCGAAATAAATCATTTACTGCCCTATTCTAAAGCCCACAACTGGATTTACGACCCTGTAGGGAGTCTACACCCAAGATGTGTTGCTATCAATGTTTAAAAAATAAAGAGAGAGATAACTTTTGAGTTGACAAAACTCTATTGCATTGATGCAATTAGATGTCGGAATTCATATATCTCGAAAACTGGCAAAACTTCAGCAAAGGCTTTGTTTCTTTTTAGAACAGGCATGGAGAAGACATCAAAGGAAGACATTTTTTCTTTGGACAAATGAAGAGTGAAGGGAAGCTGTGAGTCCTGACACAGGTATCCCAGACTTGAGGAGTTTTGACTTGTAACCAATACCAAAGAACCAGGAACCAGATGGCTTGCAAATCAAGTCATTTGCAACCAGTAAAATTGCATCCATAAGTAATTGGGTGTTTGCTTAACTTCTGAAAAAGGGGAATTCACATACTGAGAGAGATGCTTTTTCAAACTCTGTAAGAGGGGAAGCAATAAAGCGATAAAGCAATGTAGAATGTATAGTTTGTTTTAGTTTGAAAAAAAACCCGTTTCTGTAATCTCCTGCAGCAGTTTTGCTTCAAAAAAATCTATATAGTTCTTGAACTTGACATAAAAGATACGTCACTGTAGACACATTTTCCCAAATGTGATTTCCAGACTTTTTCCTTGTGAATATTTGAGTACCCAACTCATTGCCAACTCACCCCTTGAAGAACTGGAGGCTATTTTAGTCCCTTTTGAATCCCTCCATGCCTTGCACGATGCTTTACACATAGCAAATGCTTAATAAGTAGTTGCTGTATTGAGACAGAAGGGAGAAAAGGGCCAGGGAAGAAGGTGAACTCCCCTACATGATAAGTAGGTTTTGTAACATCTGTGTTTGTTTTCTGTTTGTTTGTTTGTTGTTGTTTGTTTTTGTTTTTGTTTGTCTTGCCTGTTTATCCAGAATCCTGGGTCAGAATCCATCGAGCTGTTTCTCTAAGAGCTGAAGAGACTATCTGGTGATACACCAATGAATAAGAGTGAATGTTTCCTTTCCTTTTTCCCCTTTGCATGTTTGAGAAGTTGCAAAGCTCGATTCATCTATATTAGAGATGGCTGGCCCAGCAATGACAATCCGGCTCCTCTGTAACCCAGCAGGCCCTGGCTAAAGGCAGAAATGGTTAACTGTTTTTAACCTGAGAGTTGAGGCCATTAAGATGTTTTTGAAAGTTGCCTCCAGCAAGTACATAAACCTATTAAAGGGAGCTGGGGGGAGCAGGGAGGTGCAGCCTTGGGGGATGCAATTTGGCTGCTGTCATCTTTTTTACTTTTTGATTACTTAAGATTTTTCTAGGAATAGAAGAGGGAGTTAACTACATTTTTTTTTGGCATCTACATATCTCCCAGGAACGGATGGACACATTCTGTGCATCAATATGGCAGCAAGAAGAAGACAATGCAAATGAGACAATAAAATTATCACTGATATGGAAATCATCACCATTACTGGAGACACTTCCTGTCACAGTGCTGTTATAGGCACAATTATGTTTAGCTCGGTTTTGCTCATTATAATGTAATTTTTTATGTGTGCAGCACATTATAATACATTTTCAGTTGAATAGCAGTTCTAACAGTAACAGCCTGACATTGCCTAAATTAACTGCAACAGTAGGGAAAGAATTAAGAGAGCTATTTTATTAAAACTAGTGCAATTTTTTAAATTACCCAGAATGTTTTCTAAGGAGAGAGAAAAGCAAGAAATAAATATAAAACATAACACTAACTATATCCTATAGATGCTTTACTTTAGCACGATAAAGAATGTACTATTTCTTTTGTTCTAAAATAGTCACTCTATTTGAGCTATGTTTTTGCCTAGATTCTATTTGTTTAGTTAATAACCATGACTTTAGACACATAAGTTCAGGGCTACCCACGGCTTGACAGCAATTCACCTGGCTGAGGTGATCTCTTTTTAATGGCAAACCACGTTCTATGCTTTTCATGGATGATGTTACAACATCATTACCGCATATTATTGCACATAAGTTTTGTCCCTTAATTTCAAAGTATTAAAAAAATCAGCCAGTGTGATCGAGAGGGCTGAAGGGGCCACACAGACCCAGGCCATAGCTGAGTGGACTGGCCACTTCAGCAGGTGTGGTGAGAGGCTCCTGTCCAGGACCTCACTCTGGGACACTTGGTTTTGCCATCACGGAGAGGTGGGCTGCAGGAGCAAGCTTGGAGCCTGGTCCCTTCCTATGGCAGCTGAGGATCTTTTAGCTTCAAAGTTGTTTGGTTGATACCCCTGTCTATTTTGTTTATGAAATCCTGAAGTATTTCCCTGCTCTTGTGTTCCACATACCAAGTAGAAGAGCAATACGTTCAAATTAAACCAGAAAAACTGGTGTGTAAGGTGCTGGAAATAACTAAATTTACAAATATTATATAATAAAGGAAAAATATTATCTTCAAGTTCGGATATTAATTATTTTTTATTTTGGACTTCTTAAAAATATTCATACAAAGCTAAATGTTTGGCTTTAATATAATTAAATGCACATAATTATGATCCTACTATTATCATGACATTCTCTTAATTAGAACTTCTTAAGAGCACAAGAACATACTAATGAACTATCACCAAAATAAGTAAATTAGAGAATGAATTAATTATAACAATTCAGTATAAAGTTCCACTATCAAATTTACCATGCTTGATAAAGTTTCACTGCCACCCCATAATTAATCTAGTATCAGTAATAGGTTCTCTGTTTTTCCTAATTCAAAGACAGGTTTTCTAGAAGTAATGCTACTAATAAGGAAGAAGAGAAGAACAGTGCTATAGTCTGAAGGCATCCCTTATTAAAAATACAGAAGATTTAGTCTACATCAACATTTACTGACCACCCTTTTGTTTCAAAACTGCACATTACCAAAGGAAAAGAACTGAATGTGTGTATGAAAACTTCTGAAATCATTTCAAAGGAGGCCAAAAGCAGGTAATTCCATTTGACATATAGAAGAAGTCATGCACAGAGAATCATCAAGTGGTCAAGTTTTAAGACATTCTAATTTGGATTGCTCAAAAACGAGAAATGCGGTTGAAAACCAGCACTGCTTACGGCATGAACACAGTATGGAATTAGACATGGGTGGTATCAGTATGAGTGAACCACACAAATTAGAATTCTACTTACTGTTTCATTTTTAATATGGAATTACACAAAGAAATGTCTAGTTCTTGTCAAAGCACACACTTAGTACCTGACATCAAAATACCAAACTGATTAAGTGCCAGTAAACAAAGAGTTAAAAAGCAAGGAGAAGAATCACCATCATCTGTTACCAATCTCCCTGCTTCCGTTCTTAGCTTTCAGTAGTCAATTGGTACACAGCAACAGCTATATCATTTTAAAACATTATGTCACCCCTTTGCTCAAAACGCACATCATTCAAGTCTATACCATGGACCACACCAGCCTTATCTCCTCCTCTCACCCCCTGCTTCACTCAATTCCAGCCACACAGGCCTCCTTGCTTGCCCCTTGAATTTGGCAGGTATGCCCCACCTCCAAATATTTGGATTTGCTGTTCCCTCTGACATCAATGTTGTGCCTCCAGATATTTGCAGAGTTCACCCTTCTAATGTATTCAGGTTTCTGCTCAAACGTCATGTAGTTATAGAGCCTTTTCCCGACATCCCTATTTAAAACAGCCTGTCTTCGCACATCTACCAATCACTATCACTTTGACTTCTCACATTTTTGTCCACAGTACTTAAGTGTATATTAATTTATTTATTATTTGTCTTTCTCTACTACAAAGATGGAGTTCTTTGACTATTCCGCTTACTGATAAAACACCAGGCTAGAACATTCCCCAGAGGAGAATAGATGCTCAATAAATTTTGATAAACAAATGAAATAAAAGACCGATTCTTCAAAGTACTGCAAAACTCTTCCCCATATTAAAACAGAAAGTAGAAATGAAAAGAGTAGCATTAATAAGGAGTGTAGAGGAGGGCCTGGACATGGCAATTTTGGAGACAGCTCTGGTTATAGAGGAGGAAGAGAAGGAAGTGGTGGTGGAGGACCTGGATATGGCAGCCTGGCAGGGGAGGGGTGGCTATGGAGGTGATTATGACAAGCGTGGAGGAGGAAATTACAGAAATGGAAATTACAATGATTTTGGAAATTATAACCAGCAACTTTCTAACCGTGGTCCCATGAAACGTGGAAACTGTGGTGTTGTCAGGAACATGGGGGGACCATAGGGTGGAGGAAACTCTGAGCCTGGAGGCTGCAGAGGAAGTGGGGATATGGAGGGAGAAGCTGATATTGGGCTTCGTTGTGTAAATAGGAGAGGATGAGAGCCCAGAGGTAACGGAACAGTTTCAGGCTGTCAAAATAATAACGTTAAGGAAACTCTTATCTAAGTCATGCATAAATCTGCAGTGATACAGCAGAAGATACCAGAGCAGATGCAGAGAGCCATTTTGTGAATGCGCTGGATAATTTAATAACTTTACCTGGCTATGGAGGAAGGAGTTGGGGGAAAAATGCCTTCGGGACAGTTTCTGAGCTTTTCAATTGTTATTTCTTTCTAGTGGTTTTGTAAGTGTAGAAGCATTCCTTCTTTGATAATGTTAAACTTGTAGGTTTCAGGTAACATGTGAAACCTTTTTAAAGATTTTCCTCAAAGTTTCAAAAGCTATTAGCCAGGATCATGGTGTAATAAGACATAATGTTTTTCTTAAAAAAAAAATTTAAGTGCATGTGTAGAGTTAAGAAGCTGTTGTACATTTATGATTTAATAAAATAATTCTAAAGGAAAACAAAATAGCAACATTATTTTTTTGAAGAAATTGACAAACTAATTCTAAAATTAATAAGTAAATATAACAGATCTAGAATGGCCAAATCAAATTTGACAAAGAAGAGCTAAATTGGAGCACTTATACAACCTAATTTCCAGACTTCTTAAAAAGCCAAAATAATCATGACTGTGTTGTACTGGCTGAAGAACAGATACACAGATTAATGCAACAGAATAGAGTTCAGAAATAAATCCACATATATAGTGTCAAATGATTTTCAAAAAAGACATATAGTAAAGTCAGTGAGGAAGGATTAGGCATTTTAAGAAATGATGCTGGGGAAACTGGGCACCCATAAGGAAAAAAAATAAATTTCAATCTCTTCATCATTCTATGCATGAAGTTAAATCAAAATGGATCATAGACCTAAACATAAAATCTATAACCAGAAAGAATTTAAAAAACAAAAAAACCAGCCTATTTTTGCAATCTTCTGAGAGGCCACAATTTCTTTAACAGGATGCAAAAAGCACTAACAACAATGAAAAACTAAATGAGTAAACGGGACTTGAACAAAATTAAAATTTAACAAAATTTCTGCTCATCAAAAAAATATCATTAAAATAGTCAAGTCATAGATTAGGAAAAACATATGCAATATATATACATACATACAATACATAGTCATATATAGACTATTTAAAGAACTCCTAAAGTCAACAAAACAGACCTTCAGTAAAATAATGGCCAAAGATTCGAACAGATACTTCTCACTCACACACACACACACACACACACACACACACACACACACACACACAGATATATAATTGATCAATAAGGAAATGTAAAAGTGTTCAACAGCCTTGGCTATCAAGAAAATGCAAACTAAAACCACAGAGAGGTACCCTTTTATTCCCAACACAATGGCTAAAATCTAAAAGACTGACAATACCAAATGTATACAAGAATGTGGAACAGGTGAGCAAACCTCATAATATTACTTCTAAAAATGCTAACCAGTACAATTTTGCAAAACTACTTAGTAGTTTCTTTTAAAGTTAAACATACATCTACCTTATGACCCGGAAATTCTACTCCTACGTATTTGTCGAAGAGAAATGAACGTAGCTCCATAAGAAGACTTATATAAGAAAATTCAGAGCAGTCTTATATAAAACCCCAAATCTGGAAACGATGTGGTGTTCATCAACAGGAGAACAAAATATGATACATTCATACAACATAATACTATCCAGCAACATAAATAACTGCCAAACACAACATCATGGATGAATCTCACAGACATTAGGTCATGTGAAAGAAACCAGATGCTAAAGCATACATACTCTGCAATTTATATGAAGTCACACAATAGGCAACAGTAATCCATAGTGTCAGAAATCATGGCAGTCTGTCCATGGGCAGGGAACCGCATGGCAAGGGGCATGAGGGAAATTTCTGAGGGGATGTATATGTTGCCAGTCTGGTTTCAGGTGCAAGTTGACCTTGTGTCAAAAGTCATTAAACCAAGTGTAAATTATGCTATATGTAAATTATATCTCAATAAACAAGGGGGGAGTTATGGTGTGGATGTAAGAATTGTGTGTATATTTGTCTGGGAGCCTAAAAGGCATTGCTTTATTTTTTTAACCCGTAACAAGTATAGAACATTTCCAAAACAAGTCATGATTTTTCTCGATAGTTCTTTCATTGCATCGTTATTTGTTGCCTTTTCACAGCCTTGGGGGAAAGTCAGCCAACAATTAACCAGACAATAAAAGCAAAGATGTTCACAAAAATATTGTCCTTTTAAAATACATCATTTTCTACATGGCTTAATTTAATCTCTTAGCAGAGGATTGCAGACACATGCCTTTAGTGCCGTACTCAGCAATTGTAAATGACATATGGTATAATAAAAATAAAACAACTCAGATAAATAAATAGCACAACGGTTTTTTAAATATGCACTACGAAAATGAGAATCGGGTGCTCGCGTATCTGTTCTATTCTCAAGTGGTCAACTTTAAAGATATTTGAGAATTTAAGATAAATATCCAATGCCTCTTGATAAAATTTGCTAAGAACATACAGATATTGTATTAGAAAGCTACAATAAGAATCCCAGAGTAAAGAAGTGAAATTATGAAGGGACTGTGGATTTAGAAATTAGTCTATGCTGACAAGCACTCTACTAGCTGTTTCCTGCACAAGGTAGATGGAATTTAGTACAATAATTATGTGTGCCATATGTCAGCAGTTTGACAATATGAGACGATCACATAAATCTTTTGTAATTCACCGAAAGTTTAGAGTAAATTTCTAGGACTCACTACAGGAACATTTACTCATCTTTTTAATTTATTTTTTAATGTTTATTCATTTTTGAGAGATAGTCAGTGTGGGTGAGGGAGGGGCACAGGGAGAGGGAGACACAGAATCCGAAGCAGGCTCCAGGCTCTGAGCTGTCAGCACAGAGCTCAATGCAGGACTCGAACTCATGAACTATGAGATCATGATCTGAGCCAAACTCAGATGCTTAATCCACTGAGCCACCCGGGCACCCTAGGAACACTGACTCATCTTAAGCATGAGATAATTTATCAAGACCAAGTGTGATTTTTGAAAGATCATCTTGGTAGATACATAGAGGATGGTTAAGGGAGGGAGATGAGTCTAGATAACTTGAGTAGAATGGATTCAATCATTTGGAAGGTCTTCAAAGCTGAGGCTTCTTTGCGATGAGAAAGAAATTCTCTCTGTGGACAGCAGTTTCAGTCCATGTCCAAGAGTTTCAACTTGCCCTTCCTGCCAGCCTACCCTGTGGATTATGGACTTACCTAGTCAGCCCCCACAGTTGTATAATTCCTTGCAATAACTCTCTTCACATGTATCTCCTACTCGTTCTGCTCTATACACTGTGCGTAGGACTGTTCTGTATCCGACATAATATTAGCATCCCTGGCTGCTTCCCCTTAAGTACCAGTAGCGGTCAACATCATTGTGATAAACAAAATGGCTCTCCTGATGACCTCCTGTAGACAGTACAGAGGTGATATACTGAATCACTGCCAGGGATGAGGAAGAGAGTAGAGGCAAGAAAGCTGGCTATCTCACCCCATGTGAGATAATGAGAATGAGAATTGTAAGGATAAGATGGAATTGTCAGACATTTCAGAAATAGATTTGGTAAAAGACTGCTAATAAAATGGATGTAGGATTTGAGGGAGAGTGAGTTGAAGAAAATGTTCAGGTTTCAGTTAAGGTGATGCAGTGGAGAACATGACTGGGTTAAAGAAAGAGATTCCATTCACTGTGAGAACAGCTCAGCATAAGGTACTTATTAGACATGAGGGTAAATGTCCAGCCCAAAATCTATGTCTGTCATGTAGGAAAGGGTACGATCAGGCACACAGTTTTGGAGGTCTTCAGAAAATGGACGTGGAAGTTATGTTGTAAAACACATCCAATGCATTTCGCCTTCTTAGAATATATTGTGTACTTTTTCTCCCAGAGCCCTTATACTATGGAGACCAGACCATGAGGCTGTGGCTTACAAACCCAAGGAAAGGCCTCAATGAAGAACACGTGGGGAAAGAGAAGGTCATGGTGGAAGGGCAGTTTCTGGCAGTGTGGATGGGAAACAGGGAAGTCTCTCTGACGCTCAAAAAAGGAGCCAGATGGGAGGATAGAAGATAAGTCAGGTTCAAGATTCCATGTTTTTCCTCCTCACATCCTTTCTAGCAGGAGTGAACACTGGGAGTAGAGCAGAGGGTGTGAGGGGGCAATTCAGGTTCAGCCAGAAAAGACTAGAAGCTTCAGAGAAGCTTCATGATCATCATAACGCTATATACTATGTAGTTGATAAGGGCATTTAGTAGAAGGCCCATGAGGGTAGATACCCTGTGTTCACTGTGGTATCCCCCACCCCTAGAATATTATCTGACACTAATAGGCACTCAATAAATATTTGTTGAATGAATAATGGAATGACTGGCACCCGGGATAAAGGAGTAGGAAAGAAAAAAGAAGATGGGACTGATACTATATCCCTTTACTCTCAGTTCCCCGTGGACTATGCCTGGCAGAGGTGCAAATCCAAAGCTCCCAGGCACCACAATGGGAATGTGGAAAATGGATGTGGAGCTTCCGGTGAGTCCACCAGGTTATCACTGCATGGAGAGGAGCACAGAGAAAACAGTTCAAATCAGGGATGCCACGGTAGGTGCCCCAAAGCTATAGAGATAGGCTCACCTCATCTAAAGTCACAGAGACCAAAAGAAGAAGGCAACATGCAGAGCCCCCTCCCATTGGTGTGAGGATGCCTGAGCAGTCTCCTGTACCCAGCTGCCATCTTGGGAGGAGGAAATGGTGAGGAGAACCCTTGAAATGGGCGACAAACTTTTAGACAAAAGCAGTTGATATATGTGCTAATGGTTATATCCACCATTTTCTGCCACCGGCAGAAATAATATGTATATGTTATATATGTTATTATTATATATGTATTATGCCAAAATAATATATATTATAGAAAATAAAGTTCCCATTTTGTATAACTTTTACCCAAATTCATCTGAAATGGAAAACCATGGAACTGGATAAAACTCACTTAAGGGAAGAGCAAGAAGAGAAGCAGAACATAAAAATTTAAGAGTCCAGGGAGACATAATAAGAAAGAGTATTCAGAGATGTAGGACAGAGGAGTGTAGTTGAAACCACAGGAAGAAAAAAAAAGCTCAAGAAGGAGTTATGAACAAGAAGGAAGAATTAGCCCTCAGTTTGATAATTTGTTGTCAGTTACTCTGGAGAAATTCAAGGCTTTCGTCCATACTAACCAGGATTAAATTCAAACATCGTGACTAGGTATTCACAAACTTCTGCCATTTAGCACCAGTTTGCTTTCCCAGACTTTGCAAAGTATACATATCAAAATATGCACTATAAATCAGGAGATCCAATTTTCAGTGCTAGGACAAACTGGCACACTAGCTTGGTGACCTTGGGCAAGCCTCTTCTCTTGGTTTCTCTTTTCTAGCATAAAACAGTTCCATTTCTGGGGCACCTCGGTAGCTCAGTCGGTTAAGTATCGGACTTTGGCTCAGATCATGATCTCACTGTTGGTGAGTTTCAGCCCCACATCAGTCTCTGTGCTGACAGCTCAGAGACTGGAGCCTGCTTCAGATTCTGTGTCTCCCTCGCTCTCTGTCCCTCCCTCTCTCATGGTCTTTCCCTCTCTCTCAAAAATAAATAAACACTAAAAAATACTAAAGGGGCGCTTGGGTGGCTCAGTCGGTTGGGCGTCTGACTTCAGCTCAGGTCATGACCTCATGGTCCTCGAGTTTGAGCCCTGAGTCGGGCTCTGTGCTTACAGCTCGGAGCCTGGAGCCTGTTTCAGATTCTGTGTCTCCCTCTCTGTCTGCCCCTCCCTCACCCATGCCGTCTCTGTCTGTCTCAAAAATAAATAAACGTTAAAAAAAAGGAAAAAAAATACTAAAAACAAATAACATTTCTAAAATGTGATTAGTAGTCCTAAGTAAACCAAGCTGGTATATCCGGAGTTCATGTACTTTTGCTATTCTTTTCCATCCAGGAGTGACTTCTTACCTACTTTTCAAGGCCCAAACTTACCCTGCTTGCTTTGGAGTCTCCCTGAACTATATCAGCCATAGATCTCATTTGATATTCACCCAAATTTCCTCCATTTGATATTTACCCAAGTTGCATACGTGTCTTGGCTTCCCAGGTAGACCGTATAAGTCATTTCACAGCGGGGACCACTCCTTATAATTATTTATAATCTTCACAGTACCAAGCACAATGTCTTACATTCAGAAGACATTCAACAGATCTTTGTTCTTCCACTGTTTTGTTAAATTTTTTAAAAAGTTTATTTATTTATTTCTGAGAGAGAGAGAGAGAGAGAGAGAGAGAGAGAGAGAGAGAGAGAGAGAGAACACACAAGCAGGGGAGGGGCAGAGAGAGAGGGAGACACAGAATCCGGAGCAGGCTCCAGGCTGTGAGCTGTCAGCACAGAGACCGACGCGGGGCTCGAACTCACGAACCGTGAGATCATGACCTGAGCCGAAGTCGGACGCTCAACCAACTGAGCCACCTGGGGACCCCATGTTCTTCTATTATTAATTATAAACTGCAAGCACTTTCAATTTTTCTCTTTTTGTATTGTTCCCTGTTGCGTTTATGGATACGAAAATAGTTATCCAGACTGAATGAACTTACCATACTAGCAAAAAAATCATTTAGCTATAGAACAGAGATGATGAAGATAAAAGTACCTGACAAATATCACTGGAAGAGGAGTGGTGAATCCCTGCAAAACTTACCCTTTAAAAACATGCTTCTTTCATGATTACCCTTCGGTCCCCCTGGTACGTTCAGCTCTGCTCCATTTGTACACATAGAAATACACTTTACTTACCAATGTTAACATTAGTCTAAAGCTGTATCCACAAAATCCCAATAATCTGAGTGAAACTGAAATTTTCTATTGATTATCCAGATTATTGTAGGCTGGGTTTTAACCCTCATCCTCGCATTTGCTGGCAAAGATCTAAGCAGTGCACTGTTTAGAAATGCCTGCAACCAATTTTTCTGCCTGTGACATAAGACAACGCCCAAAGGGCAGCTATTCTGTGTGTTTAACACGTTGTGCACAATGCCGAAACACCAATCATTATCTTGACTATTACAATGCCGAAACACCGATCATGATCTTGACTATTACAATGCCGAAACACCGATCATGATCTTGACTATTACAATGCCGAAACACCGATCATGATTTTGACTACTACCATGCCACAGTATGCTGTGTAGTACGATAGCTTTTATTACATATTTAAGTAAAAGTTACACCTCATTTCTCTCTGCTTGATTCTTATTGTTCTTGACCCTGTGCTCTCCTTGTGACCTGTTATTTTGAATTCTAAAAATTAGAAAGCTTATTCTTCAAAAAGAAAATATTGCTTCTCTTTCATAAGGTCTAAACCACAGTACACAGGGGTGGACTTTATTAGTGAAGACTTCTCTGTCCTTTTGAAATATATATTAATACTCGTCTTTACCAGCCTATTATGAAAATTGCCATAATTAAGAACGAGCTAATGTGTGGAAAAGTAAGTAGCATACACCCCATGACATAAGAGCCCTTAATGTTTCTTATCAATTGTTTGCTTACCCACTAATTTGCCAAATCCAGCAATTCATAACGGATCTCCTTATCAGTGTTGAAAACTCATGAAGTTCCACCACACCCACTAATTTCTCTTTCCTTTGACTATTGCTTATCATTGGATTGTGTAATTATATTACTGATATTAACTGCTCTGGGAGGCATTCCACTACATTTGAAATGAAACGATCATAATCTATAACAATACTTAAAAAAAGAGACATAAAATTCGATACCTATAATTTTCCCATCAGCAATGGTGTGGATGTAAGTTTTTTAAAAATAACAATTGGTACTTAGCAAGGATAATGCCAATTAGCTGCATGCTGTCTTTTGATGAAATATAATCATATTTCCTTCTCAGTTCTTTAATAAAGCTGCATTTCTCGTTTTAGTTAACCTTCAATCAATCCAGAAATGAAAACTTATCAATATGCATAAAATAGTACAAAAGGAGAAGATATTTTTTTTTTTTTTAATTTTTTTTTTTTAACGTTTATTTATTTTTGAGACAGAGAGAGACAGAGCATGAACGGGGGAGGGGCAGAGAGAGAGGGAGACACAGAACCGGAAGCAGGCTTCAGGCTCTGGGCCATCAGCCCAGAGCCCGACGCAGGGCTCGAACTCACGGACCGTGAGATTGTGACCTGAGCTGAAGTCGGACGCTCAACCGACTGAGCCACCCAGGCGCCCCAAGGAGAAGATATTTTATGGTTTTTTTAAAGTAGTAATATCAACTTTGCCTACAAGTAAAGCACTTCTCCATGGTCCCTAAGAGACTGAATGCTCCATGAGGACATTGAAGCTGGCCAGTAGCACGTGCTCAATAGATATATATTAACTGCATGAAAACCACACACAGATTTAGTACTAATGGACTAAATGAGGAAGTTGCACCAAAAACTTTTTTTTTTTACATAATCACTGTTCATTTTCTATAATTTTGTGCCACTTTTTAATTTGCATAGTTCAAACACATTAACTTATTTGATCCTAGTGCCTTCTGCAATAGGTAATATTTTCCCTCTCTTTATGGATGAGTACAGAACCTCTAGAACATCAAAACTCCCTTGTCGATAATAGATCACTCCCTTTGTTTAACCTGGTTATGGCCTGAGAGCTAGATTTCTACAGTTAAAATGGCCTTCCAAATACATACTGAAATACTGATAGATGAGATGATACGGTGTCTTGGGTTTGTTTCAAAATAACCTAGGGATGGCAGGGAGTGGGCAGTGGGGTAGGCATGAAGACAATACATCATTGGCTCAAAGCAGCAAACTCTTGAAGCTGGAGGGCTGCTACGCAAAGTGCTATCTTTACTTCAGTAAACGTGTGAAATTTTCCACACTAAGAGTTTGAAAAAAAAAAAAAAGCCAAGGAGAAAAAGTAAATAAATGAAACAGTCATTCTCAAGGTGTTTTGCTAAAGATAAGAGGATTTTTGCTGTTAGATTTTAAACTAACTCCACCTACCCCCCCATCAGCTACACGAATCTAATATAAAATGACTCTTTTATGTCCAACTGGAAATTGGCTAAGTAGCTTTGCAGTGCAGAACTTAATAGAAGGCCTCAAATACTTAAGATATATAGAAATGGCTAAATCTCTCACATTTTCGTTTACTGGGAACACTATACTCTGAATGCAACATGACATCCGTAGAATAGTGTGTTTCTCATTGTTGCCTACTTTTCACAAAGTCAGGTAGTAAAATAACAAGAAAAGTGAGGTCTAACTCACTGTATATAACATTTAACTGTGTTCAGCAAGAGCTGTAACTCCAAGTTATATGCTCCTAAACATAAACCAAGGCCTTAGATAATCACCATGGATTGTTCTGTGAAATTACAGCTGGACTCAGCAAGGCAATAAAAATGAGCTTTTCCCCCCAAAAGAAAACTATATTGAACCTTCAACTACTAGATTCCAAGTATGTCAAGACAAACACACCAAACATTAGTGCTTTGCTTTTAATAGAAAGTAGTTTGATGGAAACTCTGTTATTCAAGAAATCAGAAAAAAAAGGAAAGAAAAGAAAGGAAAGGAAAGGAAAGGAAAGGAAAGGAAAGGAAAGGAAAGGAAAAGAAAAGAAAAGAAAAGAAAAGAAAAGAAAAGAAAAGAAAAGAAAAGAAAAGAAACCCAGTTGTATCTTGTCTGAAATCAACTTTTTATATAATTTTCCCAGCTGAGGCAGAACAGTTCTTTACGGTCCTGGAAAGGAATTCGTACTCCGATCAAGAATGTTATTATGACCCTCTTTTCTTGGGCCTCATGCCCAAGAGGGAAGGAAAGAACATCTACCAGGCTGCAGGGTCCCTTCCGAGATCCCTGCTTGTGGGGAGCCCAGAGCACAAGCAAAGGACAGATCACGGGTCACAATGCAACAAAAGCTACGGGAAAGCAAGAGACAGCAACAAGAGCATCACTGGTCACTTGCACATGTGGACATCTGTGGCTTTTCCCTTTTTCAAGCTATGCTTAGAAATAATCTTAAATATCAAAATAATTTCAAGGTTACTGGCAAGAAAGATAAAAGGATATATTCTGATTTGAAGCATGGCAACATTATTACCACCACAAACAGTAATGAAAGCAATTACACTAATAAGACAAAATCTTAAGGCAATTGTTATTTCCTTCTCTGAATTAACACACAACATTTTCATCCATCTTCCCCAAATCAGATTGCTAAAGAAATAAAATACATGCATTCGCTGCTACCTATACAAAGAGCATAATATAAACTTAAAGAATTGCTAAGAGATGCCTCTAATTAGGTGTATTTCTTTGGAAATTCATTTATATTGACTTATTTTAACTATAAGTGTAAGATCTAGAAAAGGATGCAAATATGTAACTATATAATAGTTACTGCACTGCATATAGCAATTAATATTTTCCTAACTTAAGATAACCTTCCAGTAAGACAAATCTGAACAACTTCAGACATCCTTATTAGAGTTTATCACGAAGAGACTGAAAGATCTGCACTTACATGAGATAACAGAGCCAGCTCCTGGTGACATGTGACAGCATTCCGATTGGCTTCCATAAAGTACCTCTGCGTGCGCTTCCGTTCCCGTTCCAGCTTCTTCTCCAAAGCCAGCTGGGATGTAGATAAGTTGTCTAAATACTTCATCATGACATCTGATATCATCGAGCTGACTTCTACAATATCTGGGCGGGCTTCTGCATCAGGAGTGAGGCACCTAAGAGAACATAAGCTAATTACAGCACTCTGGTCAATGTTGGGACCGAGGCCATGGGGTGTGGAGGTCAAAGTTAAACCCCACTGTGTGTCCACCATGGTGTCTGCACCCAAGAACACCTGAGATAAGATGGACATCAAGCATAGTTTTGAATCCATGATTTCTCAAAAGGTGTTTGGAATGTTTGGGAAGCCAAGGGAGGCAGCACTGTTCTCTTTGCAGTTGGGCTGACAGGCAAGGGCTACAGGCTGAGCGTGAATTGTTCCTCAGGTCTCAGGACAGGTGGATACGGTCACTCACTCCTGTGTGAACTGGTTATTTTCTATAATCACTGCCAAGTCATCACTCAGTGAAACAAAGAGGGATCCCAAGAATGTAGGCCCTGATGACCACCCTGATGCACCAAACGAAAGGAAGGTTTTTAAGGGATCACAACTTATTGGCTTTTCCCAGCTGTACAGCAGCAATATCAACCCAACTTGATTAGTGTGAGCCTTACAAAACATGAAGTCATAAAACTAAAATGCAATCCAGTTACTCAGAGGTTTAAGATGTCTGTAATATTTTTTTTAAGTAGCTAATGTGACACATTGCCTGCTAATATTTTCTGTGATTTGGAGGTAGGAAATGGCAATCAGCTTATTAAAGAGAGTATTATTTATGTCACAGCTAAACAGTAATACAAGGATATTCAAGACACCATGATATCAGTTATCATGATTATTGTTAGTATGCTTCAAATACTTCTGGTACTCACTATGATATTTTAATTCAAATTCTCTAATTTCACTGAAGCCATGTTCTTCTTAATAAACTTTACTTTATTTGGACTTTGAGAAAAATACCTACTTTGCACATCTGTATTTGATTTAGCAACCTATAGTTCATACCACTTTCACCTATACTGATGTCTCCAGGAAATATTGGGGAATTATTTTATTTTTATTATCATTATTCACAACATAAGACAAAATAAGACTCTAACTTGTTAATTTGCTAATTACTCTTTTAGACTTGATTATGAGTAAAATATACCTCTTTTAACTGGATTTTAAGACATTATCATCTCATACTTAATCTTTGTGTTATTTCTTGCTAAGGCAGTGGTCTTGCCCTCTGGTTATGACAGACACTTTACACATCTGCTGAATTCATATTTAACAAAGCTCGGTCTTTGCATTTATAACAGAGAGAGGCAAGAGATAGTAGAGACAAGGCCAGCTACATAATTTGTGGAGTTCCCAGTGTAAAATGAAAGTGTGGTGCCCCAGCAGGGAGTGAGGAAATCAATCTCCCTTCCCATAGTCCAGGGTCCTAAATGATGGTAGACAGGAGACCCTCAAGAGACTTAAACCTCCATGCCCACATGACGTACTTGATACCTGAATTGGAGGTGGGCAAGAGGCCCCACTGTGTCACCCACTCAGTGCACCATGATGCTACCACCCTGGTTAAGGATGGCCTCATTTTTGCCTCACCCGAAGATGCCAGCAGGGCACATGCTGCACCCTGATCCTCTCCTTGTCTGCATCCACAAAGCAGAATACAGGATGTTGACACACCCAATCACACCAGATAGAGAACAGTAGCAATGATGGGACAGGGACAGGGACAGGGCCAGGAACAGGGAGCCGGAGGCCAGGTAGGGGCCAGGGCGTCAGGAGCAGATGGCTGAGAATCTATGTCAGAGAAGTAGGAAGTTGGAGGGACCACTTATGAACTGAGGCTCCCCAGCCTCAAACATGCATGCCCCTTGCCTCCTCAGACTTAATTTCCAAAACATAAATTTAAAGATAAAATTATTAAGAATCTCATGACTTTTAATGCAGAGGCTTAAACACTAAGTGCAGGGCAGTTTTGAGTATGAGGCCATAGGCAGTGAGCATTGGTCGTAGATCATCCCTGCTTAGATATTTCAGAGAATTCTTAAAAGTGAACAAATGCTGGGGCACCTGGGTAGCTCAGTCGGTTGAGCGTCTGACTATTGGTTTCAGCTCAGGTCACAATCTCACTGTTCAAGGGGATCGAGCCCCACATCAGGTTCTGCGCTGATAGCAGGCAGACTACTTGGGATTCTCTCCCTCTCTGTCTGCCCCTTTCCTGTTCTCTCTCTCTCTCAAAATAAACAAATAAACATGAAAAAACAATTTTAAAAAAGAGTGAACAAGTGCTTCAGTGATTCTCCAATAAAAGAAACAAAATTGTGTTGTAGCAAGAACCTAGGTTGTTCTACTCACCTCACCCTCTTTGTCCCCACTCTGCTCTGAGAGACCAGATGGAAAGAATTAGAAAGATGTGATGTTCAGTTGTATTCATTTTGTGTTTCAAGAAACAAAGAGTTGAGGATTATGGTGGTGTGAGTTGTTCCCTTTGTCTCTCGCCTTCAATGTATAACCAGTAGGGCATCCATAAACCAACAAGGTTTCCTCTGCACAGCACACCAGGATGCCGGAGTGATCCATACATCCGTATAACTGAGGGTGAGTGGATCGGACTTCATGGAGGTGGTAGAACCAAGGATAAAGTGTCAGAACTGAGGGAGACTGAAATTCTAAAAAAGGACCAAACAGACATTCTGGGGCTGAACAACCCGACAAATGGGATGAAGAGTGCATTACAAAGCACTGTAAACACAACAGATCAGATGGAAGAGAGAATATGTGACCTGGAAGGTAGGAATCTGGAAATGATTCATGTGGAGGAGAAGAGAACTTCTATTTTTAAAATGACTTTTACAAAGTGAAGAAATCCTACGAGAGCTATCAGACTGCTTTAAGAGAGCCAACAAAAATAATGGGTATATCATAAGGAAAAGAGAAGAAGGGGGCAGAGAGGCAGTTAAAAAAATAATAGCTGAGAACTTCCCAAAGCTGGGGAAAGAACTAGACATAAAAGTCCACGAAGCTAATAAATCACCTTACTGTCTCAATGTAAAAAAACTTTGAGACACATTATAGTGAAGCTGTCAAAAGTCAAGGATAAGGAAAGAATCTTAAAGGCAGCTCGGGAAAAAGAGACTAACCTACAAAATAACTCCCATTAAACTATGAGCAGATTTCTCTGCAGAAAATCTACAGGCCAGAAGAGAATGGAATGATTGCTCAAAGTATTGAAATATAAAAATCTTAGGCAAGAAAACTATCCAGCAATGTTATCCTTCAGGCATGAAGGAGAAATAAAAGATTTCCCAAACAAAAGCTGAATGAGTCTACCACCACTAGACCTGCTTTACAGGTAGGTCTAGTTGAAAGGAGCTCTTCTGCCTTAAACAAAAAGACAAAAGTACCCAGATTTTCAAGTAAGGTGATAAATAGAATCACAAAATTGTACACAAAATTGTAATTCTATTTCAGAATAGGGTGTTAAACTATAACATAAAGGTTAAAGGATACAAACATTTAAAAAAAAACCTGTACATGCCAACAATTTAGTAGTAAACATATAGCATAAAAAGAGATAATTTGTGACAGCAAAAACATAAAAATGGGAGAAGGAAAATGACAGCACCTGTATAGACAAATGAAGATTAGTTGTTATCAGCATAAAATGGACTATTTTATCTATGAGACGTTTTACATAAAGTTCAAAAATCTAGAGCAAAGACACAAAACCGCAAAAAGGGGGAAACTGAGAAAATTATCATAGAAAGTCGCCAACCTAACATGTAAACAGAAACACAAAGAAAAAGAAAACCATAGAGATACAAAACAACCAGAAACTAAAAGACAAAATGGTAGTCGTAAGTCTCCATATACCAATAATCACTCTCAATATAAATGGATGAACTCACCAATCAAAAGGCACCGAATGTCTAGATAAATTAAAAAACAAGACCCAACCAAATGCTGCCTTCAGGAGACTCATCTCAGCTCCAAAGACAAACATAGATTCAAAGCGAAGGGGTAGAAATTGATACTCTAAGCAAATGATAACTAAAGGAAAACAGATATAACCATACTTATATCAGACATAGTAGACTTTAAGCCAAAAAATATAACGAGAGACAAAGAAGGTCATTATATAATGATAAAGGGGTCAATACACCAAGAAGATATAACAATAATAAATATACGTTCTCCCAACATCTTCGCATCAAAATATAGTAAGAAAATACTATCAGATCTTAAAGGAGAAATAGACAATGCAATAATAGTAGACCCCACTATTAGCAATGGATAGATCATCCAGAAACCAGCATTACCTTGATACCAAACCAGATGATAAAGACACCACAAGAAGAGAAAACTATAGAAAAATATCCTCGATGAATATAGATGCAAAGATTCTCAACAAAATATTAACAAACAAAACTCAAGAATACACTAAAAGGAGAAAACACCATGGCGAAGTGGGATTTATCCCTGGGATACAAGGAAAGTTCAACACATACAAATCAATAAATGTAATTTGCCACATCAGTAAAATGAAAGATAAAAACTACTTGATCTCAATACACACAGAAAAAGCATTTGTCAAAATATAACATTATTTTATGATAAAAATCCTCAACAGATTGGGTATAGAAGGAATATATCTCAACATTAAAAAGTCCACATACAACAAACCCACAGGTAACATCATACTCAATGGAGAAAACTTGAAAGTGTTTCCTCTGAGATCACAAGCAAGGCAAGGTTGCCCACTCTCATCATTCTATTCAGGATAGTATTGGAAAAGTCCTAACTAGAGCAATGAGGCAAGGCAAAGAAACAAACGACACCCAAATCAGGAAGAAAGAAGTAAAATTTTCTCTGTTTACAAATGATATCATCTTACATATAGAAAATCCCAAAGAATCAATTCAAAAAAACTGTTGAAATTAATCAGTGATTTCAGGAAAGGGGCAGGTTACAAAACGAACTTACAGAAACCAGTGGGGATTCTTTTATACTAATGATAAAGCATTAGAAAAAGAAATAAAGAAAACTATCCAAATTGCAACAGCATCAAAAATAACAAAATAGTTAGGAATAAATTTAACGAAGGAAGTGAAAGATCTATACAACAAAACTACAAGACTTTGCTGAAAGAAATTGAAGAAGACACAAATAGATGGAAAGACATTTTGTGTTCACGTATCAAAAGAGTAAATATTGTTAAAATGGCCATACCACCAAAAGCTATCTACAGACTCAGTACAGTTCCCATAAAAATACCAAAGGCATTCTTCACAGAAATAGAAGGAAAAATCCTAAAATTTGTGTGGAACCACAAAAGGCCCTGATTAGCCAAAGCAATCCTGAGAGAAAAGAATAAAACTGCAGATAACACACATCCTGATTTTAAACTATACTATAAAACCCTACTAATAAAAACATTAGCATCCTGGCATAAAAATAGACCCATAGACCAATGGAAGAGTATAGAGAGCCCCAAATTTAAATTCCAGAATATATATTCAACTAATATTTGACAACAGAGCCAAGAACACACACTGGAGGAAAGATAGTCTCTTCAACAAATGATTCTGGGAAAAGTGAAGAAATATATACAGAACAAAGAAATTGCCTCCCTATCTCACATCACTCACAAAAATTAACTCAAAATCAGAGACTTAAACATAAGACCTGATACCATAAGACTCTTAGAAGGAAAGGAAGAAGCTCCTTGATATTGGTCTTGGCAATGATTTTTTTTTTAACATGATGCCAAAAGTAAAAACAACAAAAGAAATGACAAATGGGACTACGTCAAACTCAAAAGCTTCTTCACAGCTTCTGCTCCTTAATTAACAAAATGAAACAGCAGCCTACAGAAGGAGAGAAAATTTTTACAAGCCACATATCAGATATACATCAAGAACAAAACACAACTTAGTAACAATAAAACAAATAACCTGATTAAATTGGGCAGAACTAAACAGATATTTTTCCAAAGAGGACATCAAAATGGCCAATAGGCACATGAAAAGATGCTCAATGTCACAAATCACCAAGAAGACACAAAGAAAAACCATGATGATCTATCACCTTACACCTGTTAGAATGGTTATCATCAAGAAGACAAGAGATAAAAGGTGCTCATGCGGATTTGGTGAGAAGGGAACACTAACACTGTTGGTGAGAATGTAAATTCCTCCAACCACTACAAAAAACAATATGGAGTTTCCTCAAAAAATTAAAAAATGGATGTACCATACGATCCAGCAACTCCAATTCTGGGAGTACACCCAAAGGCACTGAAAATAGGATTTCAACAAGGTATCTGCACTCCCATATTTATTCACAAGAACCAAGACATGGGAACAACCCAAATGCCCATCATCATATGAATGAATGAAAGAGTTGGGTGTATATGTACAATGGGACATTATTCAGCCATGAAAAAGGAAGATATCTTCCCATATTTGGCAGCAGAGATGGAACTTGAGCACATTATGCTAAGTGAGATGACTCAGAGAAAGACAAGTACTGTATGATATCACTTATATGGAATCTAGAAAAATCAAAGCTACAAAAAAATAGAAAGTAAATGGTGGTTATCAGGACACGAGGTGTGGGGGCTATAAGAATGATGGTAGCTAAGTGTACAAACTCATGATGAGTAGTAAATAAGCATAGAGACCTAATGCACCGAATAATGAATATAGATAATAATACTGTACTGTAATTATATGATATGATAAATATTGCTTCAACAGCAATCATATTACAATATATCAAATATATACAATACATCATTATGGAGACATTGTACACCATAAATTTACAAAATGCAACATGTCATATTTACTTTGGGGTGGGGGGGAAGAAAAAAAAACAGAGTTGGGGGGAGGGTAATGTAAAGATCCCTTTGTCCTTAAAACTAGCTGAAAGCATTAACTTTGTTAGTCATCATGACCGGCTCTGAAACAAAGCACCAGACAGCTTATGCAACCAGGCACAGATAGAGAAATGTAAGGCAATTGAAATATTTTGTGCATAAAAGGAAATGTTCTTCTTTTTAAAAAAGTAAACAGACAATACTCTCTTAACAGTGTACTGGAAGGTAAAAATAGTAATGTTGGTACTGGGCAGAGCAACAGAATGGATTTATTTTCTGCCCAAACTCTTCAGGGTTGCTAAGTTATCCTCCCAATGTAAAAGCCTACTAGGAAAGACAAGTTCCAGTGACAGAATGTGCTTGTATGCCGTATGAACGGACAGGAAAAAGGAAAGATTCTACACATTAGAAACACAACTGCATCAACTCTACTTGAGACAGGGTGTAGACAGTGAAAATGAGATGGGAAAGCAGAAGAAGGATAATGTAATTGGAAACAACACCAAGTATGAAATTAAGAAGGAGTCCAGTAAAGTTTCCCAATAATGGCTATCTTATATTTCAAAGGCTCTATCATGTTGTTGTTGATCAGCTCTGAGCCTAATTTGCTGAGTCATAAATGATTATTAAGACCAACTTTTACCTTTATATATTCCTTGCATCAATTTCCTAAAGAAAATAGGAAACTAAAAAAATAGAAAATTGAATTTGCTTCCTTATTCTTTTGGAACTTAATTTTTAAAGACTAAAAATCCAAAGCAAATTAAATATGTAATTGCATAAAATTCATGGCTGAATTTGGTTTTATGTATGTCAAATTTTGTAAAGATAAAACTTTGTGATGTGAACCCAGACAACAAGTCTCAAATAACTTAAATGAAGACCACATCTGCTACAGAATGCACTCATCTTAATGTATGATCAGTTACCAAATTAAAATTAAATCATCAGTTCTTACTTATTATAGCATCTTAGTGTTTTGAATTAAAAGTGTCCTTATGAACATTTCATCCCGAGTCCCCTGATAGTGATCATTCATCCTCTTAAACATTCTGGTGCCAGGGAACTCACTCCCCACCCAGCAGCCTGCCTCACTATGGGTATCTCTAATCCTGAGACATACTTCTTTTTTTTTTCTTTTTTTTAAGTTTATTTATTTATTTTGAGAGAGAGAGAGAGAGCACAAGAGAGCATGAGAAAGGGAGACGTAGAGAGACAGGGAGAGAGAGAATCCCCAGCAGGTTCCAACACCGTCAGTGCAAAGCCCAACGCAGGACTCGATCCCATGATCCATGAGATGATGACCTAAAACCAAGAGTCAGACACTTAACTGGCTGAGCCACCCGGATGCCCCCGGCACATACATCTAATGGTGAGCTGACCTGGGCCTCCTTGGAACTCCACTCCATGGTTGTGGCTCCACTTTTCTGAAGTCCAGAGAATAAACTCAGTTGTTTTCACGTTTTTGGTGCCATTCCATTTTCATGCTTGTATCCCAAACTTGTTGACCCAACCTCCAACTCACCATGGAAACAGCCCCACTCCTCTCCATCAACGCCACCACTATTTCAGTCAGATCCGCCATCATCTCTTGGGAGATAGCTAGATCCGCTTCCCTTCACTCCCCCAATCCTTCCTGTCTATTCCCCACGGAGCAGCCAGCATGATCTTTGCTATAGAAGAAATTTTCACTACATGCCAGCCTATAAATGACCTTAAATTTTCTCCTCAGTACTTGAGATAAAAATTCAAAGTCCTCAACGTGGCCTAGTTAATCTGGCCCCTGTCAGCCTCCCCAGGCCCTCAGCATTCTTTGGCTATTCTCTTCCTTACTTGACATGCTACATCTCCAATTTCTTTTAGTTCCTCAAAATAATAAGCTCTATGGTCTATGAAATGTTTTCTCTACTCTGTTTACTATTTGAGAATTAGTGGTTGTTTAGGTCTCGGATTACATGTTCTTTCTAAATAGAAACTTCCCCCAAGTCGCTAGACTAGGCCAAGTCCTTCTGGACTCTCTCATTGCTTCCTTTACCATTCTTCATCAAATTTATCAGAACTTATTTTAGATACTTAATCCCATAAATAGTAACACTAATATTATTAATAACAATACCTAATTTTACTGACGGTTCACTTGATGCTGGCACTGTGCGAAAAGCACTAGAAGCGTTATCCTATTTAGGCTTTGGAACCAGCCCATGAGTAGTTACTATTGCTACCTGTACATCACAGATGAGAAAAGGGGTTGAATGGAAGAGTAGGGATTAAAATCCAGCTGATTCCAGGGGCACCTGGGTGGCTCAGTTGGGTAAGCAGCCAACTTCGGCTCAGGTCATGGTTTCACGGTCCGTGAGTTGGAGCCCCGCGTCAGGCTCTGTGCTAACAGCTCGGAGCCTGGAGCCTGCTTCAGATTCTGTGTCTCCCTCACTGCCCCTTCCCTGCTCCATCTGTCTTTCTCTCTCAAAAATAAGTAAACATTAAAAAATAGATCGATCGATCAATCAATCAATAAAATCCAGCTGATTCCAGAATCTACTGATGTTCTTAAACTTTACATGTAATATTGGTATCTGACTCCTCCACTAACCTGTTAGCCCCAAGACACATGGATACCAGTAGCCAGGGAGCCTGTCAGAAGCAAATTATGGTCCTGTTTGCCCAGTGCCACAAACTCAGAATAATGTCTCTGTACATTTTCTCTGCATCACCCCTCCCCTGGTCTTTATGGCACTCAAATACCTATGAAAAGGAGAAATTAAATGACTAAATCTGGTATTCTTGTCTTCACATCTCCGGAGACTTCTTGAATTTTTAAGGCACTTTCCAGAAAACAAATAGCAGATAATAGGATCAAACTGTGGAGACGAGCAATTTAAATACATTTGTCTGGATTCATTAGCAACAGGGCATGATCTAATATATGCAGAATTCAGATTATTCCGAAAGGGGTTTCAGCTCATTTCCCATAATATTAACAATGATAATTGCCAATATTGCTTAAGATTTACCATTTGCCAAGCTCTATGCTAAGTGATTTTCATAGTTACTTTGTGTAATTATCACACCAGCCTGATGAGTTTGGTATTATTACAGCCCCCATTTTAACTGGATGAGGGAACAGAGATGCAGAAAGATGGTCCAATGTTTGTTCGGAGTCTACAGTTAGTGAAACTCAGCCCCAGGTGGGCCTGGGCCCCTTAACTGTAGGACAGCACTGTGCTGAACAAGGAAAGTTTCAATATGTAATCCTACAAACTGTGAGAGTACCTATTAATGTGAATGACAGGCTCAGAGGAGAAAGTGAAGGGAATACATCTCTTACATTCCATCAGAGGTGGTGCTAGGTGCTGGGGCAGGTACAGAACCAAGTTTAAAGGCAACTGGGCAGGAGAATGGACAGATATTCTATCTTGGGGGAGTCTGGGATTTCTATAATAATAATGAGGATTTGACTGAGCTTGATGGGGCAGATAAGTAGTCTTGAGCCAACTTAGGAGCATACATTCGTATATAAATAACAGCCAGAAAACAAGTCATTTATTCATAGAACCGGTATTTGTTAAGGGTCTGTCTTGTACCAGGCACTGCTCTGGGCTCTGAAGAGCTATGAATGAGACTGGAGAAGACCCTGCTCCTGGAGAGTTTTCCTTCTGGTGGGGACAAGACAGACAATAAGGAAACAAGTCTTCATGGACCTGTCTAACATGTCAAGGGATGGGTGCCATGAGCTTTGTAAAGCAGGCGAGAGGGCCAGAAAGCAGAGAGGCTGTGGGGAGATCAGGCAGGCTCCCTGATGATGGCAAATAACATCAGAGACATGAATGAAATGGGGCCTATGCCATGCACATACCAGAGGGAAGAGAAGTCCAGGAAAAGGCAAGAGGGAGGACAAAGGTCCAGAGGCAGTCACATGCCAGGACTCGCAGGGAGCTCCCTGTGGCTGCAGGGAGGGAGGGAGCACCAAGGGAGCAGAGGGAAAGTGGGACGGAACGGTGACAGGTCAGCGGGGACAAGCCCTGTGAGGTCAGAACTTTGTGAATGCAACGGGAAATGACTTTCATTAAAATCCTACTATACTGCCGGCCGGAGCGCTTCTTTCTGATTTTCTTTGAAGAATTATTATACAACATAACATTACCAATTTAAAAATAGAAATGAAAAAGTGCTTGCAATTTTATCATTTTGCATGGCCTTTGCCAGTTTCCTATGTCCTTGTCTAGCCTTTTCTCACATCTGTGCATATATTTACAGTTTTTCTCAGAGTTACAAACAGCTTTACATCCTGTTTGCTTTACTTAGCTTCTTACCGTATTTGTTTTACGGCCTGATACAAAGCCCTCTGAATAATCATTCGGATGGCTGCATAATATTGCAAGTGCAGACACTACTTCCTCTTGGACCCTTCAGTGGCTTCCAAATGGTCACCATTACTGATGATACACAAATATTTTTCTAGGTTTGGATTGTGTGGCAGCCCTTCTTCTTCATGAATATGGACACAGTAAATTCGGAGAGATGCGAGGTATTTCTTGACCATCCCTATCGGTTCAGAGTTGTGAGGATAATTACCTGCTGATGGTATCTGTCACTTTCTCAGAGTAGGTGCCTTCTGGCACTGGTTCATATACCGCCTGCACTATCTGCAAAACAGACAGACTAGTGTGATGGACATAAAGAGGCCACTAGTATCTACGCTACTTGGCCACAACATGAAAGCTGCCCCATAAGCATTATGACCATGCACACATTTTAATCAGAAACAAAAACATCCCAAGAAATAAAAAATTAACATCGAGTAAACAGTTCTCGAGCACAGACTGTATTCTTCAAGCTGAGTTAAAGTTAGCCTCAGATTCATAATAAATGATGTGTAGGATAATATAATATGCCAATTGTAGGCAATCCAAACCACAATTAAAAATAAAAGACCAAAAGTAATTTGATAGATTTATTTGTATAATTTTCTATGATAAATGAAGACAATTATAGGGGGAAATGTGCCATAGCACATGACGTATATTTAGAAGAAAGGGGGGGAAATAATGAACGGGATCACGTGGTTAATAAAACAATGTGCCTGCTTTTAATTGACATTTTCATAAAAACCACAAATGATCTATTTAGGGAGAAAAGAAATGGCATTTTTAGCAACACAAGACCCTTCTGTCTCCCAACACTGCTTACTTTTGTAGCCAGGGAGAGCATGTTGGTGCTGTAGAAGGGAGGATTCAGAGTTGCCATCTGATAAAGGATGCAGCCTGCCGCCCAGACATCAGCCTTCTCCCCATACGGCTCGCTCTTCAGTACCTCAGGGCTGAATTAAAATAAGGTTGTTAATAGATACTGTCAAAGGCAGAAGAAATCAGCACAGAAAGAAGTCCAATTTTCAAGCAATAGTTGGAGATATGAGGGGAAAAAATGGAAACTCTTTATCACTAATTCAAATAAATATATTAAAAACTATCTTTGAATTCTCCCAGACTCAGATGAATCAAGAAGCACCATCAAGCAATTCCATTTTAAGCACTAAATATCAATGAACCATATAAATATTGCCTATTAAGTGCCTAAGGAAGTTATTTCCAGAAACAATCACCCCTCTGTGGTAGAAGGAATTGTTGGCTCCGGATTTTTACTATTCTGAAGACTTTGCACATCTCACCCTTACAACGGTCTCTTGGGCAGTGGTCATTACCCACCTCTGCCTTTGGTTTGGTTTTGTGTTGGTTTGGCCAGTGGAATATGGAAATGACAGTGAACCAGACCAGAGCCTTTGTCTTAGCAAATATTGAGTGCTTTCATTTGTCCTTTGAGGAGCTTCTGTCCATTACCAAGAGAAGAACATATCCCAGTGGCTGTTGTCCCACCAGCCTGGGTCCAGCATAAAATACACGGAGGAGATCTGCCCCAGACACTGCATAAACCTACAGCCGGAAGGAAGGAGAGCTTGCCCAGAAGGCCCAGACCTATGAGTCTAACAATAAATGCTTATTGTTTTTTTTTTAATTTTTTTAATGTTTATTTATTTTTGAGAGAGAGAGACACACACAGACAGAGCGCAAGTGGGAAGGGGCATAGAGAGAGGGAGACACAGAATCCAAAGCAGACTCCAGGCTCTGAGCTGTCAGCACAGAGCCCGATGTGGGGCTCGAACCCACAAACCGTGAGATCATGACCTGAGCTGAAGTCAGACGCTCAACCAACTGAGCCACTCAGGTGCCCCAATAAATGCTTTATTGTTGAACGCCACTGAAATTTTTGTGATTTGTCATACAGCATTAGTATGGGATAACTGATTGATACAGCCCCTCCCATTGCTCTTCAACTCTAGCCTATAAAGTAGGAGGAAGACCATACTTAAATATGTTGCAGAAAATGACAACATCCAACCTGTTCATCTCTTCTGAAATCACATTTCCAATCTGGACATGGATGCTGTCAGCCTTTAAATGAATTTAAGGTGTGAGAGTTTATGGTTTTGACATTTTTTTAAGTGGAGGGGAGTGCAATTCTCCTGGATATTTTGGAGTAATAGAAGTCTCCTCTATCATATTTGTAGAGTGAAACTCAGGAAAGGGTTTAAAGCACTTAATACCCACACATCCTAAATTAAGTACTTTAGCAATTCACTTCTGTATGTATTTAGGACTGTGCTCAGCCCTCTACATAAATAGAGTAGGGATTAAGGGTTAGCTTTGATGGTGGATTAAGGTATAAAGAAACTGATAAATTGATATTAGAACAACCAGAGTAGACATAAATCAATGTTGACTATTAAGGATATCCATAGAAGGGGCGCATGGGTGGCTCGGTCGGTTAAACGTCCGACTTCAGCTCAGGTCATGATCTCGCGGTCCGTGAGTTCGAGCCCCGCGTCGGGCTCTGTGCTGACAGCTCAGAGTCTGGAGCCTGTTTCAGATTCTGTGTCTCCCTCTCTCTCTGACCCTCCCCTGTTCATGCTCTGTCTCTCTCTGTCTCAAAAATAATAAATAAACGTTAAAAAAATTAAAAAAAAAAAAGAATATCCAAGGAGTTGCTATTTTTGCGAGATTATGAAGAAGAATTCCTAGTTTTAGATTTATGTTATGTGCTTGCAGAGGAAGGTATGATTTCTAGGTCTCTCAGTTGGGCATTTTCATATTTGGTGTTTTTGAGCTCAACAGCATGGCAGTGGGGGAAATGGGAATGAAATTTCCAGGACTCTGCTGGTTCTAACTGTATAAAAAGTGTCTCCTGTTGTCACCTGTCAACTGTTCACATTTAAAAGAAAATGCCTTAACAAGAAATAATGTCCTCCAGAGGAAAAAAAAAATGTCCTTGGCCCCCCACAGAAAAATTTCTCACGTTTTAATCTACTGAGAAGTCAGAGGATTTGTTTCCTGTTTCCAAAAGCTCATGAAGCAGACGCTACGAGTGTTCCATCCATTTCCCCTTAGACCCCTTTTCCATTTCCTGTTCCCGCTATGCTTTCACTCTCAACAGCCAGCATCTGTACTTCTTTGGAAGATAGCCTTCATTTGTTCTCAAAAAACAATCACTCAACCTGGGGGAAAACACTTGTAGGAACAGAATTTGCTCAGTTTATTGTTCTCATCATTCCATCTCCTCCTTCTCACTGGAGACCACAAACCCTGCTCATTCCAACAGGCATTCCCCTTTGCACTCTGGCTTTGCAGCTCCCAGCAAGGCGTGGGGTCTATTTCTCTACCCCTTGAAACTGCACTTGATGTGACTTGCTTTGGCCAAGAAGATACAAGCAAAAGTGATATAAGGAGAGGCTTAGAAAATACTCTTTGGGGCTTTCTCTCCCTTCCTGCCCTGGAGAATCCTATGAACACAACCAGGCGACTGAGCCCAGGTTTGCCTGCTGGATGATGGTAACGTGTGGCCCAATTACCTCCACCCACTACCCACAGCCAGCCTACCATCAAACCTGTGCGGGAAGCCACTGGAAACCAGGTGACCACACATACTGAGCCCAGCCAATACTCTAACCAGCAGTCCTCACTGAGACCAGCCCAATTTGCCCAATGCACCCAGTGTATTGATGTTTTTAAAAAGTTTATTGTATTAGGCCACCAAGTTTTGACGCAGTTTGTTGAAGTTAACTGTTATAATAGATCTCATCAGATTCTCAAAGCTGTGCATGAGCCCTTGAATCAATGCTGTGCGTGAGCCCCTGAAAAAAGACCGAGAATTCCTTTTCCGGGAAAGAATTAAGAAAGGGAAATGAAAGACAAGCAAGACAACTGCCAACTCTCATATCACTTTGCTGCTGGGATAAACTTCAAATATCCTCTGAGGTAAGAGTTTCCTAATTACAACCAAAAGCAACGACAAATAGAACGCAGAGTCTGATTTCGAGAAGCCACAACAAAATCTTGTTATGGTCTCAGTTGTGTCCCCCAAGATTCATATGTCGAAGTCCCAATCCCACTACCTTGGAATGTGACCATATTTTACAATAAATTCTGTATGAGATGATCAAGTTAAGATGATGCCTTTAGGATGGGCCCCACTCCAGTCTGATCGGTGTCCTTCTCCCCATGAGTGTGCACAGACAGAACAACCACCATGTGAAGAGGCAACAAGAGGGTGGAATCCTGGCATCTCCAAGCCAGAGGAGACAGGCCTCAAAGGAAACTAAACTGGCCAACACTTTGATCCTGGACTCTCAGCCTTCAGAACTGTGAGAAAAGAAATTTAAGCCGCCCAGTCTGTGGTATTTTGTTATGGCAGACTTAGAAAACTAATGCAGGTTCTATGAGAAAACCTACTTATGTGTTTTTCACCTTCAAAAGAACCCAGTCTTTTGGAAATATAGCTAAAGTCATTGATTCAATCACATCTTACCAATATCATATAAGTTTTTTGGTGATTATTATTTGAAACCCATTGTAAAATAATTTGCTGTCTTGTAATGATTTCCAATTTCTCTGTTTAAAGTGAGCCCAACTACATTTAGAAAAATACAGAGATTTATAGCTAGCAATGATCAAAGAAAACATAACTTAGACAATATTAAAAAAACATAGGGGCTCTTCTGACAAAGATTAAAGTATTTACAATTATGTGTGTAAAAATCACAGCCATGGTCAGTTATATGGCAATAAAAATGTATTTACTTTTACCATGTACAACATGGTGACTACAGTTAATCATGATGTACTATATACTTGAAATTTGCTAAAAGAGTAGATCACAAGTATTCTCATCACACACACAAAGAGGTAACTATGTGAGGTGATGAATATGTTAATTAACCTGATTGTGGTAATTATTTCACAATGTGTAAATATATTGAAACATCACATTGTATACCTTAAATATATACAATTTTTAATTGTTAATACCTCAATAGTGCTGGAAAAAAATTTTAAGTGAAGTCAGGGATAGTAAAGAGGTGGATGGCAAGGAACAATGTGCATTTATTATAAATATTCTAATAAATAAGTAAACATAACTCATATAGACTGAGTAGCCTTTCAGATGGGGCTGGACACTAACCACTACCTCTGTTTTAATAAGTCATAAATTCACAAATTGATAGTAAAAATGATGTAGAAGATAGATGAGGTTGAGAGGACGCTTAATTTTTTAAAACATAAACTTTTTGTTCAGATTTTAAAATTCCACTACTAGTCCTTCCCTGATATATGAACAATTAAGTTGCTAATTGCCAAGGATTTATTTCTATTTCTATTTTTTAATTTTTTTAATGTTTTTATTTATTTTTGAGACGGAGAGAGACAGAGCATGAGCAGGGGAGGGGCAGACAGAAAGGGAGACACGGAATCCAGGCTCCGAGCCATCAGCACAGAGCCCGACGCGGGGCTCGAACTCTCGGAGTGTGAGATCATGACCTGAGCTGAAGTCAGACGCCCAACCGACTGAGCCACCCAGGTGCCCCGCCAAGGATTCTTATTTACTAAGTGAGCTAAACAAGAAGAGTATTGGACCTAGATGTCTTTTAAAACATTTTAAAATATGAATATTTTTATAACTCTTAAGTAATTCAGTAATATGATAATTCATATAAGTTTGGAGGGGAGACTTTTTCCTTTAAATGGACCAAAGTAAATGAAGTTAGATAACAGATGTTAAAAGGTTTTATGTATAAATAAGTATATTCCTTTTTCCTGCAGCAGTCATATAGGCGTCTTTGTTAAGTTGGATCATTGGCACTTACTTTGTCAGCACGTATGTGAAAATTAGAATATGACACAGTGAAGATTAGCCCGACACCTCCACAAGGACGTCATGTGAATCTGTGAAGCATTCCATATTTTGGAAGCAGTGAGATGACAGGGAAAACTGTCATTAGGACTATTCATTGGGATTATACATTAGGACTATTCTCTAGTCAACAGAGTCATGTCCTATAGGAGTAAAGAGTGACAATTCTGACACCGCTACTCATGCAGTCTGGAATTAGCAGATGGCAAAAGCCAGACTTCTCACTGTTGGAGGGAGTCTACTGGTAAGCAAGGAAAAAGGGAGGTGTACTCTATCACAAGGCAATAAAACAGAGGTAGAGACAACACCGTGAACTTGTGTTTAGCCTATTATGGATACAAGTGATTGCATACAGAAATAGATAAAGATATGTGAATGTACACAGGTTAGTATACACACGTATCTCCTTGCTCTATCAGCTGAAAATGCTTGGAAATGACAATGCCCCAGTAGCAATGAGCACTCTTAGCACAAGACTTTGTATTTTTTTAATTGAACAGCAAAATAAATAAAAGAGTGTGTTATCCAGTTTGAGATGCCATAACAAACGCCAAAGATGGGATGTCTAAGCAGGAATAAACAGGAATTTATTTCTCACAATTCAGAAAGCTGGGAAGTCTAAGATCAAGGTACTAGCCAGTCCTGTTTCCCAATAAGGGCCTTCTTCCTGGCCTGCAGATGGCCACCTTCCTGCTGTATCCTCCCATGGCTGGGTGGGGTTGGGGGAGGGGAAGATGGCACAGAGGGGTGATTGATCTCCGGTGTTTCTTTAAAAAAAATTTTTTTTTTAATGTTTATTTATTTTTGAGAGAAAGAGTCAGAGCGTGAGCAGGGGAGGAACAGAGAGAGAAGGAGACACAGAATCTGAAGCAGGCTTCAGGCTCTGAGCTGTCAACACAAAGCCTGAGGAGGGGCTCGAACTCACTGGCGGCGAGATCATGACCTGAGCCAAAGTCAGTTGCTTAACCAACTGAGCCACCCAGGCGCCCCTCTGGTGTTTCTTATAAAACGATCGATCCCATCTTCCTGACCTCATCTAAACCTAATCATTTCACAAAGGCCCAACCCTAAACATCATCACAGGACCTTCAGGAAACAACTAGTTTTCACCTAAAGCCAGGAGGTGAAGAGAAGAGATTAAGAGGAGACTGCTAATCTCAGAAGGCATTCCATGGGGTTGAAGTGGAAGAGCAGGGCAGAGGCAAAGGAATGATGGTCAATGAAAGCCAGTGGAGAAGACACCCAGGACATGATCAAGGAGAACAGCATTCCCAGCTATTATCCCTGAAAGCCACGGCCCAGTTGTGTCCTTGACCCTAGTGTCTCCTGCTCTAGGCCACGCTCTCCACAGCCACTAAAGAGACCTTCCCATAATGGAAAGCTGATCCCTTCACCACTTCTGAGGACCAGATCACATTCTGCCATTGCCCTGTGAGTCTAACCCATTAAAAACAGCAACAACAAAACATGTAAAATCCTTCCTTGATCCCAAGTCCTCCTGTAAGTACCACTGTTTTCCTCATTTCCAAGCAAGGTTTTTTGAAAGAGTAATTCCTGCTGGCCCTCTTCACTGCTTCACACACCATCCATCATTCAACCCAACTGTGGTCCAGCATCTATTCCTATCTTGCCATTGATACAACTTCTCCCTAGAACCCCAATGGGTTACTAATCGCCTCACTTGTTTTAGGTGACTTCCTTGCAGTTTCTGACACTACTGACTGAAACTTGTTGAGATATATATTTTTTTCATTTATTCAATAAATAGTTACAAAGTACCTCCAAAGTACCAGGACTGTTCCACCTGCTTGGAATACATTAACTGCTTGGAATACTTGCCCTCATGAAGCTTACCTTCCAGTAAGAAGAGGCAGGGAAGATAAAAAACACAGCACAACACAATGATTAAAAAGTAAATTATACACTATTTTAGTAGGTGATAAATGCTATAGGAAATAGAAAACTTAGATTAGAGTAAAGGAAGTTAGGAATGGACGTGGGGAGGCAGGTCGTAATATCAGAAAGGGTAGTCCCTTCCTGCCTCGCAGTTCCCATACAATGGCACTTCTTTCTTTCACCCATGTGTTAAATGCTGTTTTGCGTCTCATTCTTCACTCTCTTTTTGGATAATTTCTTTCACACCCAAGGCTTCCATTGAAACCATATGGGAACAACTCCCAGATCTACTCACCATCCACATGCCCCTCAGGCACACACAGGGGGCCTGTAAGTGTCTCTGTCACAAACCACTGATTCTTAGGGTTAAAGCGCTGAACTCTGGGGCGCCCGGGTGGCGCAGTCGGTTAAGCCTCCGACTTCAGCCAGGTCACGATCTCGCGGTCCGTGAGTTCGAGCCCCGCGTCAGGCTCTGGGCTGATGGCTCGGAGCCTGGAGCCTGTTTCCGATTCTGTGTCTCCCTCTCTCTCTGCCCCTCCCCCGTTCATGCTTTGTCTCTCTCTGTCCCAAAAATAAATAAAAAACGTTGAAAAAAAAAAAATTTGAAATGTTTAAAAAAAAAAAAAAAAAAAAAAAGCGCTGAACTCTGAATGATTTGCCTAGTTTACAAATCAGAGCCGAGAACCCACCCATCCTAGGTCAACAGCCCTCATGCTTTTTTGAATTCCAAGGGCTATTTCTGAGGTATAGCAAAAGGGCCAAGACATCTCTGCAGATGCTGCTGTCAGGGAAATAGTCACCTCCTCCAGGGAGCCATCTTATTTTTTTTTTTAATATATGAAATTTATTGTCAAATTGGTTTCCATACAACACCCAGTGCTCATCCCAACAGATGCCCTCCTCAGTACCCATCACCCACCCTCCCCTCCCTCCCTCCCACCCCCCATCAGCCCTCAGTTTGTTCTCAGTTTTTCAGAGTCCCTTCAGGGAGCCATCTTAAACCCTAGGGCCTGTTTTCTTCATAATGCCTGGTGGGACCTGTGACTATCTTTGCCCTGATATTACCTCCTGAGGCAAACATTTCTTTTCATTTTTCTACTTCTGCCTCTACTTTCATTTATACTTCAAACAATCCTTTGGCTTTTAAAGATGTGTGTGTTCATGTATGTGCATGGGAGCTTTTCCTTAATCTGAGAGACTCAGGGCTGACTACTCTGCATCCCATTGGACCTTTCCGATCTCAAGAGCCAATGTTTCCACAGCATCTGCCTTTTCAGATTTATCCCCAATTCTTGGTGTACCCACCATTATCATACTAGTGACCCACAGATAAACTTAACCTTCCAAATGCTAGTTCTTGCCCCAGAAGATAAACTTATGTGACAGCTGTGAGTTCATAAGAACGATCTTATATACAGCACTAATGAGCAGAAAGAAATGCTGAAGCAGATTCATTTGTTGAAGGGTATATGAAATTGGAGAAGAAATTAGAATTTTTAGAGAAATCGAAAAACTATCATTGAGAAAGTATCTCATCAGCAATATAATGATGTAGCATCTTTAGAAGTGGTGTTGGGAGACATCACAAAAGAAAATTTTGCCTAGCAAATGTTAGAAATTACTAATAAAAGAATGTTGAGAAGTTTGGGACACAGTTAAGGCTAAATTTTTAGAGATAGGTTTCTTGTATTGAAATAATTTGCCCAATATTATTTGCTTCAGTGGGTAAGGATAGAAAAAGGATTTTTGTATCACACTGCAATGTATTAATTCTGAGTCTATTAAAAAAGTACATTCTCAGGTTCTAGCTATCAAACTTTCATCTCCCTAGACTACCTGAAAGAAAAAGGAAAAAGAGAATTTGTCAATGTTAATGAAAAAGAAACAAAAATATAAATTTTAAAAGAATACAAACTATCTGGGAACCCAAGATCCACTATTTGCTCAATCCAGGAGACAAAAGTCCATATGAATTCATGAGGATAAAAATCTGACCTGAAGTGACATAATTAACTGTATAGCCCAGTAATTATAGTTTGTTGAGACTGAAAAGCAAATCATGCTCTATCTTAGAATGATTCAGTATAGCAGTAATGGGATGGATAAAGTGCATGCAATCACACTAGTGCATATCTGTGTGTGTGTGTGTGTGTGTGTGTGTGTGCGCGCACGTGTGCGTGTTGTGCACGTTGGGGCACATGTTTATGGTTTCAGGAGGTAGGTATAATATTTCTGAGAAATAGCTCAAAAAACAATCACTATGGTGGGATGGGAGTCAATGAAAATTAATAGAGATGAGGGGAGCTGGGAGAAGCCAGAGGGAATAAGTGGCTAGGCACATTTTCTGGAGAGAGTGAGCAATGTGATACTCAGATATTCAGTGAGATGAACAGAGTTTAGCAAAAAGGACCCTAGGCAGAATGGTGAATGCAGTTGCAGGATCCATCCATGTTCTGAATTTTTTTCTGTGAGACCCTACTTATTAAGCACCTACAGGCATAGATAGAATATGGTCCAGTTTCACTAGACCATGGAAGTGAAAATGAATTCTGGTCCGCCCAGTGCGTTCCCCACCACGGAAGGGTGAAAGAAGTGAGCTGGAGGAGAGGCAGAGAGGCGGCTGAGCTTCCACTAATGTGGTAGTTAAGGAAATAGGGAGAAGAGAGATTCCTCAGAACTAACTGGATGTGAGAAGGAGCATAAGAGAAGGGAAGACCCCTCATTTCCAGGCTCCCAAGTGTCTGGCCTGGATGATGGGGTGGGAATCAGTATCATTAGCATAGATACAAGTGGATCAGGTGTGGGAGAAGAAACTGACCAATTTGGAATATATTAATTCATGCCTATGAGCCCCACAGTTGAGGAGAGCCAATGGGTAATACCATTCTGGATGTTAACAGTCCCTTAAAGTTTTATCTGTTGAGGTTATGTACCCTGGTATCATGGAAATGTTCTCAGCTCATAGAAGACTGCTGCCAGTAAGCAGATAGTTACACAGAACAGTTCCAAGACTGTTTTAAATACAAACTTCTTACAGAGAGAGAATTAGACGACAGGTCAAGAACCACAGAAAAATATACTATGCCTGAAGAAAACTGGCCACACTTCGATCATAAATTTTAGGGCGTGCTGGCCCCTAGTTGCATCTAGGACTGGCACATGTAACCAATAAAACTCCAGGATACTCAGTGGAATTTGGTTTACTAAAACGTGCAGTATTTGGGGACATATTTACACTAAAAATACAATATTAGAGACACAAACTGAAAAACTCTTTATCTGAAATTCACATTTTATTTGGCAATCCTAGTTGCAATGTTACTTGTGTACTCTCCTTTGTTAGTGTTCAAGTAGTCCTTCTTATAGAAAGGCAAACAAAAAGCTATTTATATACTAAGTATGGTTTTCTTCATTTACTTTATAAAAATAATGAAAGCAGTGTACTTTTATGGGGTATTGGGGACATTTCTCAAAAGGCATCACATTTCTCTCATGTTGCATAGACACATGTATTAATGGTTTTAACACCAGTGAAATCGATGATTAAAAAGTTCTTTTAAATATAAGCAGCATCTTAAAGTACAAAACACATATGAATATCTGAAATGTTAAATCCAGGCCCAATTTTTACAACAATGAGCGTACCTTATCTGTAAGTGATTTAGTTAAATAATAAATACACTGGACTATGATTCATCCATAGTAGCCTCATTAGTTCCAAGGTCAAGGTAGGCCATGACCAGTTTCTAGACGCCAAACCTTCATATTGGCTCACCTGCCTCCTGTGGATTGCATTCAGGGAGATGTGTGATTCAGACCTTCAGTAACATCTTCTAAACTAGAGTGCCAAGACACTCACTGGAAGAATTATCAATATATTTTCCATTAACGAGTAGGGGATGACTTTTAAAACTACAACTGACCCATCATTTCACTGATTAATGCAGTACTTCTTTAAACTGGGAAAGCATTTATATGTAATATGGATAAAACTCATGATAGTAAAAAGAATAGATTGATGCTGTCTTATGCAAAATAGGACCTGTGAATATCAGTGCGGACATCAATCTGCTTTAATTGATGTGTGGTGTTAACTGGCAAATGAAAAGTTACGTTAGATTCAATTTTCATCTGCCCACTAGGATCAGTGGACATTGCCCAGGTGGCACAATTGATTTCAGATCATTTTATATGACACTGCGATTAATTCTTTAGGATCTGTCCATGAGATAACATATGTGCAAGTGTCATGAAAAATTCTATGTGCTATACAAATTCAAAGTGCCGCCACCACCACCACCACCACCACCATCATCATCATCATCATCACTATCATTATTATTTATATAGAGAAATCTGGCACCTTTCATGAGGATTATTATAATAAGTGGCTTAGAAAACAACAGGCATCCCAACGGACATGGTAGTGAAGATGGGACCATCATATTTCTGAATCCTGAAGACAGATGTCTGACTGGACAACTACACAAAACAAATATTTGACCTTTGACCTATTCAAGTCAAAGTCAGATTGGCCAAGGACTTTCACCACACTCGGTGAAAAAGGTTGGTAGTGCTGACCGTGCTGTCAGGCTGTTTTCGACCAGGTCGATCTGAGAAAAGTATGCGTGATCTCGAAACACTAGTGGCTGCCTACTCTCACACGGTCTCACCTATGCCAGCCTCCCTCCAGATCTTTGCTCCTCATTCATGGCAACACTTACCTAGGGTGTTCACTCCCTTCACCACCAAGCAATATCACCCTTTCACATACAGATCAAGTTCTCCCTATCGCATGAAATCTTCTCTTACCAAGTCAGCAAACACAGAGGGCCTGACACTAAATCGTAGCAGCACCACAGCCCATACTCTTCCCTAGTCACACTTGCATCTACTAAATAAATATGAATGGAACACCTACGCTGTGCCAGGAACTACTGTAGATGTTGGGACACAGCATGAAACACACCAAAAAATTCCTGGCCTCACGGGAGTTTCTGTTATACCAAGGGAGGCAACTAACTAACCTATAAGTAAATAAATAAAAACATACTAAGTGCTATGGAGAAACTAGATTCGTCATTTAGAGTAAAAGTAGATTTCATGAGTTAATTAGCATTTAATTGTTCTGTGGCATCAAGCACCTACTTGACCTTTGGAAGGTCTCGAATTCCTCATCTCTGTAAGAAAGGGAGATTTGTGAGATCTATTCTTAGTTTAAAATGCTGTGTCCATCAATTAAAGTTTAAAAACATCTTGATGACATATATATTTATACAGTGTCATAACAAAACTAAAATTTATTTTTCAGTATGACCTAAATTCTGAGGATAGAATCAACATTACGTTCAAAATTAGATCACTTGCTACTCAAAAGCAAATCTGTGAGCAAATAAACAGTTTTTGATGATACATTACTTTTGCTACACAAGTAAAGCCTGTTTTTTGCTTAAGATTTTTAAACAAAACAAAGGTTTTTTATTCCAAAAGGCAACTAGCACATATTTCAAGTCATTTGTAAGAACTCATTTATTCTTTTTCATTGTAGATGTCTTAGGACTGAATCCTCACTGTATTTCCTCACAAAATGCTGGGCAAATAGATCCTAAATCCATAATCTGATGTGGCTGAGGAAGGAAAGAAAAGTATTCTTCTTTCACCTCTAAAACAGAAGCTCTATAGCTCTGAATATACGAAAAACTTTTGCCAAGGCCTCTGGCAGCCTTCTCACCATGGATTTCACTGTGTCTCCCTGCTCCTGGTAAGTAAATCATTTGCTAAACCCCAACAAAGAAAGCTATCAGTAAAACCAGATTCAGTGTGATTTGGGGAGTACAGAAAAGCCTCCACCCATGGTATCTTCCTTGAGGCCGATGTCTGCATCTCACAATAAGTGATCTCTTCTTTTATGTTAAACACTGTAGATGTTCCCAGGAAATTGATGAGGAGAAATTAGAGAGAAAAGATGAAAACACAGGGAATCAATGGCCAGAGTATTGACAGACTGGTTGACGATGACAAAGAATTCCAAACAGAGTCATTATGTATTCAATGCAAGAACAAGAAATAATAAATGTGACCGAGAGCCACAACAAAAATGATCATTGACAATACTAATATGAAACAAAGGAAACACTTGGGATGAGCAAATAAAAAAGTATTTAGTTCAATGACAGCCACTTGTCACTGACGAAAGGTACAACTGAAAATAAAGATTCATGAACCATAGCATATTTGCAGTAAAATGCATAAACATAAACAAAATAGAATGTTTTAGAAATATAAAGACCACTAATATGGAATGATGTGAGCCCCAAAAGGAGAAGAGGAGTAAAGAAGAAAGAGATTTTAAAGGGCAAGGGAGAAAGAAGGAAGCCACTTTTTACAACTGTTCCTGGCTGACTGTAACCCTGACATGACAAAAGAAATTATTTTCCTTAATACTTGGTTTTGCTGACATCCTGGTCTGCCATAATTGATTATTGTCTCTATTAACCTGACTAAAATTAAAGTTTAAAATAAAAGCAATCGTCCACTGTATGACTCCAAGATTTCTGTGTAAAAGTTCAAGAATGAGGGTCAATTTTTACCACCATTTTATCTGCACTGAATTGCTAGTTTCCTTCCTGTAAGCAAGGAGCTAAGTGGTCTACCTAAACGTTTCTTTTTCAAGTCAGTGAAATGCAAGGTAAGCAGCTTCATACTTTAATTAGAAGCATTAACCTTTAAAATCTCCACATTCCCAACTTCCAACACCACGGAAATTAATTTTAACAATCTGAAAGTTTATAAAAATAATCCTTTCTTCTCTCTTTTAAATACAGTAGCTGCAGGCTTTCAAAACAGAAAGAAATAAAGCACTTCATTCAGTACCAAATTTATTGTGCTCCATTTAGGAATTAACTGTTATCTGTGTGGTCCATGGGATGCCAGCTCTTTATGGAGAAAATAAATCAATTTTGCAATGAACCTGGTGTGGCTGAATGCAATGACATCTTGACACCATGGGACTGTGGAAAATTAGCTATCTTCTTTGTGCTTTGTTTATTTCCCAATGTAATAGGAAAATGACCTGTCAAGTATGTTAGAAAGATTGCCAGATGCAACATATTTTAAAAACAAGGCACAGGGATACCATAGTCACTCAAGTAATTTCTACTCCGCCCTTTTCTTCAAATGTTAGCAGTTTAAATTGGAGAAAGGGAGAAACAGAAAAAGTGAAATAAGGATTGTACTTTGCTTTGTTAACCACATTTAGAGATTGTCACCTTAGTTTATTGTACCAACACTGGAAGATTCAGTGGTTTTAAATTGATAACTCAATTTCTTTCTTTTTTCAAATGTATGAAAACTATAAACTAACAAGCATATCAACGAGTTCATTGTCTAAGAAAAGAAACAGGTCATACACAAAAGGAGGGTTCTTGATGGTCAATGAAAACACAAAGAATTCCAGACGGAGTCATTACAAATTCAATACAACAGCAAGAAATAATAAATGTGACTGAGGGCCACAACAAAAATGATAATTTACAATACTAATATGAAACAGAGGAAACACTTGGGATGAGCAAATAAAAAAGTATTTAGTTCAATGACAGCCACTTGTCACGGATGAAAGGTACAATTGAAAATAAAGATTTGTGAACCATAACATATTTACAGTAAAATGCATAAACATAAACAAAATAGAATGTTTTAGAAATATAAAGGCCACTATTATGGAATGATGTGCACTCCCCTAAAATTTATACATTGAGATACTAATCCCCAATGGGATGGTATTAAGAGGGGGTCCTTTGGGAGACAGTTAGATCATGAACGCAGAGCTCGCATGAAGGGGATTGAATGAGACTAGTGTCCTTTTAAAAGAAACCCCAGAAAGCTCTCTTGCCCCTTCAACATACATTGGACACAGTGAGAAGACAGCCCTCGGTGAACCAGGAAGCAAGCCTCACCAGACACCAAATCTGCCAGTACCTTGATCTTGGATTTTGTAGCCTCTACAAGTGTGAGAAATAAATTTCTGTTGTTTATAAACCACCCAGTCCATGGCATTCTGTTATAAGCCTGAACTGAGGAAGACATCCACTCAATTAAAGAACAAACAAAACACACAATAGCAGTAGGAGATTTTTACACACCAATTTATCATTGACCTAAATTAGGATATAGAAGATCTGAATAATTTGTCAATAAATATAGTTGGATAAACATCTATTGAGCTCTGTGGCCTACAAATAAAACACATGTTCTTCAAAGAATATATAAAGCTTGCATAAACTTAACTACATGTCATGTGTAACAGACTGACCATTCTCTTGGTAACTTGTCAACAAAATACTTTTACTCATAAACATGCCCTTGTGTACGCCTTTCATACAATATTTCTGGGCTTGGCCATGTGATTGGCTTTAACCAATGAGATATTAGCAAGTGTTATGCTAACAGATGCTGGGTAAATGCTTGTATATGGAGGCTTTATTTTGTAACTCTAACTCTTGAGACACTCCCTCTCAGCTCTCAACCACCATAATGTAGGAGATGAAGCCTGACCTACCCATGTAAAGAGAACACATGGAAGTAAACCAAGGACTCAGCCAATAGCCCCAGGTAAGTTCCTAGCAAATGGCCAGTACCAACCATCATTGGAAGAGATTTCTCCCACCCTAGTTGAGCTGCTCACTTGGCTACCCTTCAAAAAGACCTGGCCAAATTGCAGAATTTGAGCAAATAACTATTGTATCAATCCACCAATTTGGGGGTGAATGATTATCTGAATCATTAAGGTATAAAGAATTTCTTAACTTATTCTGAAAAAATGTAACTATGTAAGGTATATTCTATGACATAATAAAATCAAATAAAAATAATCTTCAAAGAAAAAGCCCCAAAACACTGAGATATAAAAAAAAATTTTATAAGTTACTTATACGTGAAAGAGATCAAATTTTAAAAATGATTTAGGAATGGGGCGCCTGGGTGGCTCAGTCGGTTGAGCGTCCAACTTCAGCTCAGGTCATGATCTCTCGGTTTGTGAGTCCGAGCCCCACGTTGGGCTCTGTGCTGGCCACTCAGAGCCTGGAGCCTGCTTCGGATTCTGTGTCTCCTCCTCTCTCTGCCCCTCCCCTGCTCATGCTCTGTCTCTCTGTCTCTCAATAATAAATAAACGTTAAAAAAAATGATTTAGGAAATAAAGACAATGAGAATGATACATATAAAAACTAATAAAATCAATACACTTAAAATGATTGAAGTTATACAAAGTATGTTCTCCAACCATGCTGGAATGAAATTAGGCAGCATTAAGAGAAGGAACTGGGGAATCCATAAATCTGTGAAAATTAAACAACACATTCCTAAATAAACAATAAAGAAATTAAAGGGTAATTGGAAAATACTCTGAGATGAATGAAAACAAAAATACAACATAGAAAAACAAATGGGATGTCCCTATATCAGTGCTTACAGGGGAATTTATAGCTGTAAATGCCCATACAATGAGAAGAAAGATCCTAAAAATATTTCCTAGCCTACTACCTTAAGAAACTAGAAAAAGAAGAGCAAACTAAAAACCCCAAACAAGCAGAAAGAAGGTAGTAAAAAAATTAATGCAGAAATAAGTAAAATAGAGAATAGAAAAGCAATAAAAACAAAAGTTGGTTCTTTTAGAAATCAACAAAATTGACAACCTTTAACCTTTAGCTAGACTGACAAAAAAAAAAAAGAGAGAGAGAGAGGGCTCAAATTGCTAAAATTAGTAATGAAAGAGGGGATTAGAAATGAAAAAAAGGAACTGACCTTATAGAAGTAAAATAATAATAATAATAATAATAATAATAATAAATAAGGGAATACTAAGAACAATTGTACCAAATTAGATGGCCTAGAGGGAAAGGAAGAGTTACTAGAAACATACAAAAATACCAAAAATACCAAAACTGAATGAAAGAGAAAAAGAAAATCTGAATAGACCAATAACAAAAAATTAAACTAATAACCAAAAAACTACCCACAAGGAAAAGCCAGGACCAGATGACTTCACTGGTGAATTCTATAATTGTAAGGAAGGAACAGTGATCCTTTGCAAAGTGTACCAAGAAATAGAAAAGGAAGAAACACTGTAACTCATTCAATGAGGACAGTATTAACATGATACCAAAACCAAAGACCTAACAAGAGAAGAAAACTATAGGCCAATATCTCTTATGTCTATATTCATAAGAGATTCAAAACTTCAACAAAATACCACCACACTGAACCTAACAACATATAAAAAGGATTCTACACCATGACCAAGTGGGATTTCTCCCAGAAATCAAGATTGGTTCAAAATACGAAAATCAATCAATGTAATACACTACATTGACAGAGTGAGAGAAATCATCTCAATAGATGCAGAAAAAGCATTTGACAAAATCCAACTCTCTTTCATGATAAAAGCACTCAACAAGCTAAGAACAGAAGGAAACTTCCCTACCTAATAAAAGGCATCTATACAATCCTCAAGCAACACCATACTTAATGATAAAAACCAAAAGAGTGCCCCTGTAACTGTAAATACAAATATATTTGAAAAAAAAAAACAGAATTTTTCCTGATGCAAAGATAACTTTCCAATGCCTTCCCCCCCCCCCCCCCGCCATTCTTTTTAGTGCATTTACCTTAGAAAACTTGTCATTGTGAATTCCTTCTCTGTCCCTTGAAGATGTACCTAAATAAGCCTCTTGGTCAGTTTTACAACCAGAAGTCTTTTTCTTAAGGATCTGGGAGCCATCTCTTTGAAATGTAATCATCAAGGAGTTCAGAGCCCCTACCCCCGGTTTCCATGGGAGGGTAGGAGTCTAACTTCAGCTAGCACCTGGTTCCAAGTTACAAATCTACCTCTGGTCATAAAGATATGAGTAATTTGTTTTTCTTTTGGATAAAGGCAATTAGCAAACACAGGTGGCCACCCCAACTACCAAGTGAATGTAGGATGAACTATGTGTGACAAATGCTGTTGTCAAGTCCTCTTACTTGAAGACTAGTTTTCATTTATTTGGGGAACATGTATGTATTGGGTTGCATCTGCTTAGTTTTACCATTCTATCTGTACATTCTCTTTAGTGAATACCTGTGATGTAGATCCCATTCTGGTTCAATGCTTATTCAATAATAAAACTGTTTTATTTTTCTTTAACTTCTGTGGAGAGTTTGTCTGGGTTGGCAGGAGACTTTCTTTTTAGTTTATACTTCCCTAACTTCTCCTAAGATCAGGAACAAGACAAGGATGTCTGCTGTTATAATTTCTATTAAAAACTGTACTGGAGTTTCTAGCCAGGGCAATTAGGCAGGAAAAGAAAATAAAAGGCATTCACACTCAAAAAAAAAAAAAAAAAAAAAAAAAAAAGGAAGGAGAAAAACTATTTCTATTCACAGATGACATAATATCGTATGTAGAAAATCTTAGGAAATATACAAAAACAATTACAGCTAAGGTTGCATGATATAAGATCAATATACAAAAATCAATTATATTTCTATACACTAGCAATGAACAATCCAAGATTAAATTAAGAAAACAATTTCATTTAAAAGGGCATCATAAAAGAATAATATACTTAAGAATAAAATAACAAAAGAAATGCACCACTACTTGTATACTGCAAATTATAAAAACGTTGTTGAAACAAAGAAGACCTAAATAAAGGGAAATACATCTTGTGTTCAAAGATTGGAAGACTCAATATTGCTAAGATAGCTGAATTAGTTTTCCCTTGTTGCTGCAACAAATTACCACAAACTTAATGGTTTAAAACACAAATGTATTATCTTCCAGTTCTAGATGGTTCCAGAATAACTCTGCTAGGCTAAAATCAAAGCTTTGATAAAGCTTATTCTTTTCTGAGGGGTCTTTCCCTGAATTTCCCAGTTTGTAAAGACTACCACCAATCCTTGACTTATGGTCCCTTCCATTTTCAAAGCTAGCAATAGCCTGTTCAGTCTTTTTCTTTTAATATGAAATTTACTGAAAAATTGGTTTCCATAGAACACCCAGTACTCATCCCAACAGGTGCCCTCCTGAATACCATCACCCACCTTCCCTTCCCTCCCACCCCCCATCAACCCTCAGTTTGTTCTCAGTTTTTAAGAGTCTCTTATGTTTTGGATCCCTCCCTCTCTAACCTTTTTTTTTTTTCCTTCCCCTCCCCCATGATCTTCTGTTAAGTTTCTCAGGATCCACCTAAGAGTGAAAACATATGGTATCTGTCTTTCTCTGTATGACTTATTTCACTTAGCATAACACTCTTCAGTTCCATCCATGTTGCTGCAAAAGGCCATATTTCATTCTTTCTTATTGCCACGTAGAAGAACCTAAGTGTCCATCAACTGGTGAATGGATAAAGAAATTGTGGTTTATATACACAATAGAATACTACGTGGCAATGAGCCAGTTCAGTCTTTGACACAGCACATCACTCTGACACTCTTCTGCTTCTGTTTTGTATTTAAAGGCATCATTACATTGGGAACACACCTCCATCTGCTTATTCCCCTTTACCATGTAACAACATATTCACAGGTTCCAGGGATTGTATCAGGATTGTGAATATCTTGGGGCAGAAGGTAGGGTGTGGGGGAGTTCATTTTTCTGCTTATCACAATGGGAATATTCACAAAGTCGATGTACAGATTCAACCCAGCTGGGGTTTTTTGCAGAAATTGACAAGCTGATCCTAAAGTTCATGGAAACACACAGCACACAGAATAGTCAAAACGATCTTGAAAAATAAGAACAAAGACACCTCACACTTCCTGATTTCAAAACTTAATACAAAGCTACAGTAATCAAGACTGTGTGACAGGCCTAAGGGTGGCATATTTCTGGGAGTTCAGAAATAAATCTTTATGTTTATGGTCAATTGATTTTTTATAAGAATGCCAAGACAATGAGTGGGGAAAGGACAGTCTTTTAAACAAATAGTGCTGGGACAACCAGATATCCACATGCAGAAGCATTAACTTAAAACCCTACCTCACATCATATATAAAAATTAACTCTAATGTATCATAGACCTAAACATAAGAATTAAAACTGTAAAGCTATTAGAAGAAAATATAGATATAGGTCTTAATGACCTTGAATTAGGCAATGATTTCTCAGATAAGATACTTAAGCACAGCAACCAAATCAATAACTTGGGTTTCATGAAAACTAAAAACTTTTGTGCTTCAAAGAACACTATCAAGAGAGTGAAAAAATAATCCACAGAATGGGAGAAAAATATTTGTAAATCATATACCTAATAAAGTCCTGGTATGCAGATTAAGTAAGAATCCTTATGAATCAATAATAACAAAAGTAATCCAATTTAAAAATGGGCCAAAAAAAAAAAAAAAGTTGTTCATCACTAGTCACAAGGAAATGCAAATCAAAAGCACAGTGAGGTAATACATCACATTCACTAGGATGACTAGAGTCAAAAAGACAAATAATAGTAAGTGCTGCTGATGATAAGGAGAGATTAGAATCCTCATATATTGTCGGTGGGAATATAAAATAGTGCAAACACTTTGGAAAACATTTTAGCAGTTAGCCAAAGGGTTAAACATAGTTACCATATTGAGGAGTATGACTCCAAACGGTGCCAAAATCCTGTGTGTGATCCTTCAGGTCTGACCATAGGCAGTTGCCAGGCTTTGACTAGCAGATCTCAGGAAGGGGAAGTTGTCCTCCCCACACCAGACATAGTGCACTGCCAGTGTGTTACAGTTCCCAGAGGGAGTTGCAGTCAAGAACTGAGCCCACCCCCAACCCCAACCAGCCATGTTCATATGCACGGCTGCATTTCTAGCCCAGGCACCTCCATTCGGAGGCCTCTTCCTTACCAGAGGCCTTAAATGGGGCACTTTCCTACGGGCTTTGGCTGAGACCACCTGATGGGGGGCCTTGGCTGAGGCAGGGTTGTCAGCTACTGGCAACATTTCTACATACTACCAATGAATAGCTCCACACATCGTAAATGTATAAAAACATGGAAGAATATACAACAACTTCAGGTAGTGGTTACTTCTGGGGAGGACAGAGAAATAGAGTTGAGAAAGGCCTCCAATTGAATCCATAACATTATTTCTTTTTTTTTTCCTCCATTTTTTTGAGGGGAGAGGGGAGAGACAGAGAGAGAGGAGAGAGAGTCTCAAGTAGGCTCTGTGCTGTCAGCACAGGGCTCGAACTCACAAACTGTGAGATCATGACCTGAGCCAAAATCAAGAGTCAGACACTTAACCAACTGAGCCACTCAGGTGCCCCTAACATTATCTCTTTAAAGATTTTTTTTTCTTAAATAAATATAATAAATTTATTAAAATTTAATGTGCATATATAGGCACTTATTAATGTTTGAAATATTTCATAATAAAAGATGAGAAGAACTATTGAAATAGTAGCACTAGATGGTAGGGTTCGGGGTGATTATAATTTTTTCTTGATGTAGTTATATATTTTTCAAGTTTTTCCAACCAGATAAATTTCTTTTATAATAGTAACAAAAACCACACATGTTTTTCAAAAACATATCACTACCAATAAGTTTACTTAAGCAGAGAACTTTAAAAAATGAGTAGTAGGGGTGCCTGGCTTGTTCAGTTAGTACAGCATGCAACTCTTGAACTCGGGGTCATAAGTTTGAGCTCCATATTGTGTGTAGAAATTACTTTTAAAAAATAGTTTAAAAATGAACCAGCATTAAACCAGCATTTACACTCATTTTAGTGTAAAAGTCTCTATGGACATATGTTAACAGTTCAGGGCTGAGAAATGCTTTAAAAAAAATGCAAGCCAAAATTAGTATCTATTAGTATATATAAATAACTTCTACAACTCAACATCCCAAAATCAAATAATCCAATTTAAAAATGGGCAGGAGACATGAACAGACTTTTCTCCAAAGAAGACATACAGATGGCCAACAGACACATGAAAAGATACTCATCATCACTCATCATCTGGGAAATGCAAATCAAAACTACAATAAGATTTCACCTCATACTCGTCAGAGAGGCTAAAATCAATAATACAAGAAACAAGTGTTGGCAAGGATGTGGAAAAAAAAGGAACCCTAATGCACTGTTGGTGGGGATGCACACTGGTGCAGCCACTGTGTAAAACAGTGTGGAGGTTCCTTAAAAAGCTAAAAATTGAACTACCCTACAATCCAGTAATCACACTACTGGGTATTTACCCAAAAAATACGAAAACACCCATTCAAAGGGATACATGCACCCCTATGTTTATTGCAGCATTATTTACATTAGTCAAACTATAGAAGCAACCCAAGCAATTCATTGGTAGATGAATGGATAAAGAACAGGTGAGATACACACACACACACACACACACACACACACACACACACACACAGAGTGGAATATTATTCAGCCATAAAAAAGAATGTAATCTTGCCATTTGCAACAATATGGATGGAGTTAGAGAGTGTAATGCTAAGTGAAATAAGTCAGCCATAGAAGGACAAATATCATTTGATTTCACTCATATGTGTAATTTAAGAAACAAAACAAATGATCAAAGGAAAGGAGAGAGTGAGAGAGAGGGAAACCAAGAAACAGAATCTTAACTATAGAGAACAATCTGGTGGTTACCAGAGGGGAGGTGGGTGGGAGGCGGGTAAAATGAGTGAAGGGAATTAAGAGTACACTTATTATGATGAGCACTGAGTAATGAATAGAATTGTTGAGTCACCGTATTATACACCTGAAACTACTATAACACTGTATGTTAACTATAATGGAACAACAACAACAACAACAAAAAAATGCAAGTCAAAATTTAAAAGCTGAAGTTTACACATATCCAAATTATAAGTTCTAGTCAGGAACTGAAATGCAAATAATTACAGTCATAATAGTTATTCCCTATTCCTGTCAGTTAAGATCCTTTTGAAAACATGACCTTAAATAAACCAGGATTATCTGAATGTGTTTGTTCAACTACTACTTGTAAATTACTCTGCATAGACCTACAGCTAATGATTAATAGTTTTTTTTTTCTTTTTTAGAGCTGGAACATCTAATTCAATAGTTTATAAAGATTTTCTAGCACACTTTCTTCTTATTAAATTATGTGCAAATGCCCAATGAATAGAAGAGATCAAAACAAAGGCCCTGTGTTTGAAGTAGGAGGCTGAGTCCTGAATTGCTGCTTGCTCCACAGATAATGGCCCCCTCTCACACCCACTTTATTATTTTTTTTTTTTAAATTTTTTTTCAACGTTTTTTATTTATTTTTGGGACAGAGAGAGACAGAGCATGAACGGGGGAGGGGCAGAGAGAGAGGGAGACACAGAATCGGAAGCAGGCTCCAGGCTCCGAGCCATCAGCCCAGAGCCTGACGCGGGGCTCGAACTCACGGACTGCGAGATCGTGACCTGGCTGAAGTCGGACTCTTAACCGACTGCGCCACCCAGGCGCCCCATCTCACACCCACTTTAAACTCTCTCCATCAATGGCTCCTTCCCCTCTGAACAGCAACATCCTTTATTTCCTGGTTTCTAACCACCACCACCCGTTCACATTTTTCCACAGCACAGTTTTCTCTACTGGCTGTTGCCAAAGTTCAACCTGCCACTGTTTATCACTGTCCTCCCTGAGGTCTTACATTAGCCCTTACACTCCCCTGAAACCTACCTGTCTATCTGCAAATCCAAGGGATATTATTCTTCAGGTTTCCCTCTGAAACCACTCTTGGTAATCACTGCCTATCTACAGATCCAAGGGATACCCTTCAGTTCTTTCCACTGAGTGATGATTTCACCATACAAAAATGACAATTTTCAGTACTTGGTTTTTCTACATCTTCTGTAGAAAGGGATGCTGTTGGCCTTGGAAAAGCATTGTGCTCCTTCTCAGAAACTTTCTCGTGTCTTGTTTGACACTATTTCCTCTTGGCTTTCCTTCTACCTCCTTTCTGCAAACTCCTTCCAGTTCTCCCCCAAGGCTTTCTCTCTCGGTGCCTACCCCCTAAATGTTGTGGCTCCTCAAGATCTTGCTCAGCACTTGTCTGTTTCAGCATCCCACCCAGATGCTGATGACTCTGTGTCTCCTCACCAGCCAGGAACTCTCTCCTGAGGCTCCTCAAACATATTTTGGGTTATTTATTGGACATGATAGCCTTACAGCCTCAATAGCAACTCAAACTCAATGTTTTCAAAACTAAATTATTCATTTCCCCTTCTTTGAAAATTCATCCCTATGTCTTCCCTAACCATGTAGATGCTACTGTGGATTGAATTGTGCCCCCAAAAAGATGTGTTCAAGTCGTAACTCCTGGTACCTGTGAATGTAACCTTATTTGGAAATAGGGTATTTTCAGATATAATCAAGATGAGGTTATACTTGATTAGGATGGGCTCTAGTCCAATATGACCAGGGTCTTGATAAGAGAAAGCACAGACACAAACATAGGCGCCCAGGAAGCATGTCAAAAGCTGATGGAGGCATAATTTAGAGTGATGTGTCTACACATACGCCCATTCCCAGATCTGTCCTGTCCTCCTGGACCCTCATCAGCTTGTTCACTACAGAGCTCCATTTCCTAACACTGACAGCTGTCTAGTAACCCAGAGTGAGGACTGGCCTCTGTCATGAATTCCCTCATGGCAGTCTTGGGGAAAGCTACAGGCATTTCTGCACCCCAGCCTCAGCCAACTGCTCTATGCGAGACTGGCAGGATACCACTGACCTCGCAACACTTCCAATGGGGTAGAGGAGCACAATGCAGAAGCATGGAGAAATTAAGTCCTGTAGATATCTTTGACCAATGAGAGACAGGAGATTAATTATTCTCACTTCTTCCCCCAGTGGACTCCTTTAATGCACAGATGTTTCTCAAGATCTGTCCAGAGACATCCCACATGACCAAGTAACTGGCTGTTTCCTAGTGAAGCTCTGGCCAGGTGGGTAACACACCACACTGTAGTTATTGTCCTTTGTTCCTATCCTCGTTTTTTTTTTTTTTTTTTTTTTTTTTTTTTTGTTTTTTCCTTACTCTTGATGCCCTGGGATTACCACCTCCCATTTCCAATAGAGAGCCAGCATTTATGCTCCATTTTCTATGGAACCCAGGGCAAGACGGCAAGTTGTTTAAATATCATGTTTCCCATCTAAGAGTAGAGACAATGGTCCTTCTCAAAAGACCACTAAAAGTATATGAGACGATGCCTGAAATAGTAAGTGCTCAAAAAAATGTTACTTATAAATACAAGATCCATTACCATTTTTGCATTCCTCTCCCACTTTGGTGGAGGAAGATGAAATTGGAGAAGTGTGCATGTGATGTCCCCTCTTTTCTTTAATCTTTACTGTGCTCCTCAAAAACTGTTACTACTACACCTGTGCCACAGAGGCACAAAAGCTCATTTATGCCAGAAAAGGCACTTGTTAAAGGCCATTAAGAAGCTTACAGAGTCTCTGGGGGGACCCCAGGGTCAGCCTCGGGGACTGTAGAGTGAGGAACAACACCGCTGGCACAGTTAGCACCACTGACACAGGGCTACGGTCACCAGGATCCCAACATTACAGGCTTCCACCACCACCTCTGCCCTCACTCCAAATGGGACTCTGCCCAGCAGGTGCCCTCTCCCATTTTCACTTGCAAATCTAAGACTTGCTGAGGTTATCTGAGCGATGGAGTCTGAGCCATGTGGTAGTCAATTGCTATAGCAGCAAGGAAGGCTAAGCAAACATTTTTCTGGTGACTTACTTAATGAGAGGATACTCATAAGGTGGGACATTCTCCAAATATAGAATGTGTGTTCAAAAGTCATCTGGACAGTCAGAAAATACGATAAATGTCCACTCTGTATTTGTTTGAGGAATTGTTGCAAACCAAATAAAATATAATTGGAAATAAAAAAGAAAGGTAGAAAAAGAAAAGAGGAGCTGGGGAGCAATCTACCTATGGAGGGAATTCTTGTAAAGGATATGTTGTGTCCAATAGTCCATGATGCTCGGGCCTGGGGGTGAGCACTAGCCATTTTGGGAGCGGACCTAACGGCTGCTGCTGGGGTCACAGACATACTGGGATGCCTCAGGCAAAGTGAGCTAAATGCGTTGACTCTGGGTGAACCCATTCCAGTTCTCAGCCAACTTCACAGAGGAACTAAAACTCAAAGTGAACAGAAGCAAATTCCACTTCAGCTCAATGTTATTCATCAACCATGAGTTAGAAATCTTGAAAGAGAATGGTACTTGGTCAACAAATATCTGAAACATTAAGATGATAGGGTTTTTATCCACAGAAGGAAAAGACGTATGAAAAAATGAAAATGAAAATATTGAACCAAGAAAACAAATCACTTCTATCAAGTATATCCATCCATTGTACCACTAATTAATCTTATCACCCAACATGGAATCCTAAAATTAGGGTTTTTCTCCTCTGTTACATACACATAAAATAAGTCACCAAGGATTTTAAGTTTTCCTTTGAAATTTATATACTACTTTCCGTTTTTTAAAAGACTTGATCTTTTTAGAGCCATTTTAGGCTCTAGTCCATAGGCTCCATAACAAATTTGAAAGAAAGGTCCATAACATAACAAAATTGAAAGAAAGGTATGGAGAATTCCCATTAACCCCCTGCTCCCACATCCCCTTTCTCTTTTATTCCCATTAACAGCAGGTCCAAAACAGCTCACACCTGGACTATCACAAAGCCTTACTCCTTTAACTGCTTTCATTCATTCACTCACTGAACAAATATTTACTGAGCACCTACTATATGCCTTTCAGAATTTTGCTATAAAAGAAAAGAGGAAAGTGGGTCAGTAACTGAAGAGAAAGAGAAGGCTTTTTGTTTTAAAGATGGGGAAAATGACAGTATGCTAGCAAATTGGTAGGAATGAGTCAGTGGGAGCAGGGAAATTAATACTGCAGAATCGAGAGGGGAGCATCCTGGAGTGGTGCCCTGTAGGAAATGGAAGAACCACAGAAACAGAGTCACATGAGTGCAGGGCCATTAGAGGGACACAGGAGCAGGTAGGCGGGAAGGCATGGAGGCAGAGCCAGTAGCAGTGCTCTTCTGACGGCTCCTGCTCTCTCGGCAAAGTAGGGCACAGGGGTGCCAGAGCGCTGGGTGCTGGATGTACGAGCGGAATCGCTGGGTTCTACTCCTCAAGCCAAGACTACGGTGTCTGTTAATTAACTTCAGTTTAAATAAAAGAAAACAAAAGTTGAAATTCCTCCCTCTTGCTGTGAATCCGTATCTTAGTCAAACGCCTCATCACACGCTCCAGCACACGCGTTTCCCGTTTCTCCAGGCTCCTGAGGCCCCTGCAGCTCCCTGTGTCTTTCTCCAGGCCGGCTCTGCTGCTCCCCACCGACAAAGCAGCAGAGGGTTCACACCAAACACTCGATTCCATCAAAACACAGACTGTTTCTCCTTAATTCATTAGCACAGAACTTGAAAGTATATATTACTAAGTAGGTGACACCCACAAGCAAGGAAACAAAATTTTATTCGTATGACTAGAGCATAAACAGAAAATAATGAAAATCTTTCATGAATTGTATATGAACAGATTAGGAGGAAAGGCCCTGTTAATTAGAGAAGGTGCCATAAACACGCCTTGCCAGTGGCCAACAAGTTGGTGGAAAGCTACTTAGTCAAAAAGCATTCAGTCAAGGGGCGCCTGGGTGGCTCAGTCAGTTGAGCGTCCCACTTCGGCTCAGGTCATGATCTCACAGTTCCTGAGTTCGAGCCCCACATCGGACTCACCTCTATCAGCACAGAGACCCTTTCAGATCCTCTGTCTCCCTCTCTCTCTGTCCCTCCCCCACTTGTGCTCTCTCTCTCTCTCTCTCCCTCCCTCTCTCCCTCTCTCTCTCTCTCTCTCTCTCTCTCTCTCAGAAATGAACATTAAAAAAAATTCAGTTAAGCCTGTTGTAGTTTAAGTTCTGAAACTGATACATATAAAGGCCTAAGAACTTCTAGCTAGCTATTCTTATTTTAATGGTCAAGAAAAACTCTGGTGAAAAATGAAATTTCTTTTAAGAAAATGAAAAATTAGTCACTAATGAATTTTCCCAGTTACTGGATTTTCTACATATTGATAATTATTTTGCTATAAAAATTTCTTTGCCTTCTTATTTCTAATTGATTTGCAGCCAATTATACATGCCCTGTGTGATATGAATTAGGGAGAAGCTGGAAATAATTTTTAATGACTAAAAAAGGAGACTGGTTGATTAATTTATGATTTATCCAGATAATAGAACATAGTGTGGATATAAAACTAAAGGTACAAAAAGAGCATTCATTAACATCCGTGTGTGTGTGTGTGTGTATGTGTGCGTGTGTGTGTATTTGTGTAGAAAAGGATTTAGTATTTGAAATTGACACAAAAAGTTGTTTTTGTGAGTTTTTTCCCACCTTTGGATTAGCAGGATTATGAATGTTCCTGATAGGATTTCTTTTTTTGTTGTTGTTATTTTCTGCAATGAGAATATACTGCTTTTATAATAAGGAAACAATAGAAGAAACTGTAATGAAAAAGTTTTGAACTTTTGGGGGCTTAGAGGCTTTGCTGTTCTTTGTTTTGTTTATCTTTCTTTGTCATCCTTTAATTGTTAATTCACTTTTAGTCCATGATACCAGATTTGGCAAAATATCAGATATTTCTGTTTTTATCATAATATACATATACTATTGGTAACCTATCTTTTCACCTAACAGTATACCATGGATATGCTTTTAGGTCAACAAATTCATTACTATAATACCACTTACCATTATTTACGTAATCAACCTAACCAGCCCCACATTTCACTGTTCAATACCCACACTAGCTGAAAATAATCTAGAAATGAGATATCAAACACACAGAGGAAAGAAGAAAAAATTAAAAATAAGTAAAAACGTTTATGTATCTAAAAACAATGTAAGCATTTCTGAAAATTACAATAGATTTTAAAAATCAGTGATGAGAAATGTTCATTTAAAGTAATTTCATTATCTGTTTACATTGTCACCACAACCAATTTATTTTCAATCAAATTCTTTGCAAATTACCTGAAACCCAACTGATATAGGAAAGCTCCAGGATTGGTAGGGGGGGTAACCATGGGGAAAGAGGAAGGCAAGAGAAGGCTGACTGGAAAATCTTTTAGGTACATTTACAATTTTAATTTGCTTCATCAGTAAATGAAGTCAGTAAATGAAATGAAGTAAAACCAGCCCGTATGTGGAAAAAATGCATATATTTGAGCTAAAAATGCAGCACTGAAATTACACTTTAAAAAAGGAACTTCGATTCCTCCTAGTCAGACGAATTCATGTGGCTTTCCTAAGACATTAGAAAATGTTTAGTATGGGCAGATTTTTGTGTGGAGTATCTAGAAGCCTGAATTGAAGGTTTAGAGCTATTAAGAAAGAAAGAAGAAATTTAAGAGAAAAGACTTAGAATCTTTCATTCTATGAGGAAATGTTAAATGGTGGGTAGTGATCAGCTGCTTTGCATGGTCACTCAAATCCAGAAAGAATTTCAAGTCTTAAGAAAAGGACTTCAATTAGACATAAGAACACTTGGGGTTTTGGCTATCTGGCTATAGAAAATGTCAAAGCCCAAAACAATGAAAAGAATTTATAAATCACCCTCCTTGGAGACTTTTCCCCCCTTAACCTGTCATGAAGATGGTGAAAAATGAACCAGATAAACACTTGTTAGGTCTCTGCTTCAAGAAAGAACACAAATTAAATGTTCTTTTTCACGTTTCTCTAATCCTATTGCCTTTATGGTATCTATTAGGTGCCCATAATGAGAACCAATTAACTGTAAATACAGTGAGGAGTCTGGGCAATTAAACAAATGGATTACATTCATTCACCCAGCGATTACACTCCAGCCATCAAATTATCAAGCGCTGCCTACTGTGAGTCACAAACAGAAATTAGATTCAGACCCAACAGCCTTGAAATTTCTCATTGTACACTGACTGCCATTTGCTTGTCTCTAATGATGTTTAAAAAAATAGCTAGCATATCGGTTGACATCACACATTTTGTATTTGTATTCAAGGCAAGTATCACTAGCTTTTAAAATTCAAGTTCATAACTAAATAAAGTAATTATGGTAATTCTGCAAAGAAGGATAATACAATCTCTCAATTATAGTATATAATTATACAAATGCCTTCCTCTAAATATAAAATCGCATAAAAATTTATAGTCTTGCTCCTTAACAAAAGACTGATTTTTAAAAAGTAGTCAAACAACTTCCAAGTAAACTTCAGACAGTCTTTATACAAGCTAGTAGACACTCTCACAGAAGATTCCTATCTGCTTCTGATTTACATCTCTTACTTTCACATCTATTTTCAAATAATCATTACATCATCAATGTCACATTGCCGTCTTATTTACAAAGTCCAGAACTATAGGGAGGCAGAAAGTCTCTCCAGGTGAGACTGTGAAAAAAAAAATTTTTTTTTTCTCACCTTCATCTAACTATGATGAAAATCTAAAACCAGTTGTCAGGGACTTTTTTAAATTTTATCTTCTTAATGTTTGTTTTATTTTTGAGAGAGAATTTTGTGAGCAGGGAAGGGGCAGAGAGAGAGGGAGAACAGAATCAGAAGCAGGCTCCAGGCTCCGAGCTGTCAGCACAGAGCCTGACATAGGGCTCCAACTCGTGAACCGTGCAATCATGACCTGAGCTAAAGCTGGGCGCTTAACTGACTGAGCCACCCAGGCGCCCCTGGGACTTCTTTATAATGACTTCCAACTATCGACATAGAAGACTGTGTCCAGGGCACCTGGGTAGCTCAGTCTGTTAAGCATCCAACTTTGATTTTAGTTCAAGTCATTATCTCACAGTTAGTAAGTTTGAGCCCCACATCGAGCCCTGTGCTGACGGCATGGAACCTGCTTAGGATTCTCTATTTCCCTCTCTCTCTCCACCCCTCCCCTGCTCTCATTCACGCTCTCTGGCTCTCTCAAAATAAATAAATAAACTTAAAAGAAGAAGAAGAAGACTACATCCAGGAAGAATTGGGAAAATTTTAGATTTGCTCAAAGAACCAAAAGAGGATCAAATATGCTTCTGCCTGGCTTGCACAAAGATTTTGAGGCCACGCTGCAAGTGTACTTCTCATGCATTTAGAGCATTTTCCCTTGGAAGTCAAAGAAGCATTTTCCCTTGTAAGTCAAAGAAGGTGCTGTAGGTATCTTGCCTACTCCCCTTCACCCTTACTTCTTCAGAGCATACTGGCCTGAATTCTAACAATTTGCATATGTGAGGATTTTTCTTAACCCCCTAGACCTTCTCTGGCAGTGGCACAAAAGGCCTGAAGCCTCAGTGAATTACCCAGGAACAACCCTTAACAATGGTGGTTATGAGTTACTATAATCACCCCACTCTCTCCTTTTGAGTGGGATCGCTGAGTAATTCATTTTAAATGACCTCCAGTTGCCCAGTGGTGACCTGTCCCAAGAAACTCTTTGTCTGCTGCCTTCCCTTCCTTGTCTCACTTCCCCACGCCTCCACTCTTGTTTCCCAGGACCCCCTCCATAACAAACCACTTGCACATGAACCCTTGTCTCACAGTGTGCCCTGGGGCAACCTGGACTGAGTCAAATGAAAGGCGTGTAGCAACGGTAGGCAACTAGGTTTTCATTGAAAGTCTTCTGTACATGCAAGGAAAGCAAAGTTGTAGCTGGGTTTTAAGGAAAACAATCTAGGGTCTGGACATTGCTAGAACTTTCCCTCCTGTTCTCTACAAGTGTTGGCCTCTTTCTCTCAGATGGACCTCCACCACGGCCACAAACGTGGCCACCAAACATTCCAGGGCCTTTCACATCTCAGCTTCACCTCTTCACTGAGTCCCAGTTGAACACATTCTCAGGGAAGAATTCTAATTGGATCAGCTTCAATGAAGAGAACCCCCCCCCCTCCCCGCCCCACTGCCATTTTCCCAACAGGGTCAGGAATGCTGGGAGTGGCCCACCTTACTGGGAGAAGCACCAAGTCTGGGCAGCCCAAATAGGCCAGAGAGGTAAGATCTCCAAAGCCATGGGAATTACTAAACCACTTGGAGCGGTACTTGGAGCGGATTGGGGAAAAGTTTTTTTCCTAAAGAATAAAGCTGTTGCTCCCAGCATAGAAACAGCTGATATTTATTGAATCCCTGCTATACTCAGGATGCTGGTGCTATCTACTAACTCACTCTATTTTTCTACCTACCTATGTATCTATCATCTATCTTTTCAATCCTCACAACAAACTGTTGAAGTGGAAACTACCATTATCACCACCAGCTCCACCATTTCAGATAAGGAAACTGAAACCCAGAAATAGTACTTTATTTGCCCTAATTCAAACAGGAAGGCAGAGAGCCAGGATGAAACCCAGGCTGTCCAGCCTAGAGTCTGCACTATGTCATTGGGTCCTAAGTCAGGACAGCCCTGCAGGCCAACCCAATGACATCTCACTACTACTGTCACTGCTGCTAGTTGGAGCACGGTTTATGAAATTTATGGATGAAGCAGCCTTTGTTATAAAAATTGAAAAATAAATTTAGAATAAATAAGGTAAGAGGATCTGGGTAGACAGAGAGGCAAATGCTTTACGGAGAATAGATAAGGTTCTCCTGAAACCCTAGAGCACTAAGATGAGATTAAGTAATACACATATACATAAAATCTTCAAAATCTACCCACCAAATATGTGGATCCTGCAAGTATCCGTTTCTGTGAAAAGGAAGTTTTGAAATGGCCAAGTGTTACCAATGTGTATCAAAGTTACCTACAGCTCACATTTTCAAATCTTTACTTTATAATTTTATTATAGGCCATAATAGTGTCACAGATTGACAGTTTATTGCAAAGGCAGCCTGAATTTCAAGACATTGGACTTGTAACTATCACCTTACTGTTTTAGAGAAGAAAATATCTGCCACTTCAAAAGAGGTTTTCTTTTATTGGCATTGTGCTATAGCCTCTCCTAGGATTGTATGGGCATTCTGAAATCCGAGATTAAAAATAAATAATTAAATTTAAGTTTCAAATGTAATAATCGTCAAGAGTATTACTATTAGCTAAATAAGTTATGAAATAAATTGATGTAAAAGGATATATGATTGGCAAGGGATATACGACCATACCGATCCTATATCATAAGAATTATTCATAAGAATAATTATTCATAAGAATAAAACAGGTTGAATGTAGCACTGCAAAATAACTAAAATGTTTATTTTTAAGTTTATATATTTATTTTGAGAGAGAGAGTATGTGGGAGAGGCAGAGAGAGAGGGGCAGAGAGAGAGAATTGAAAGCAGGCCCCACACTCTCTCCACAGAGCCCGACACGGGGCTCGAACTCATGAACCATGAGATCATGACCTGAATGGAAACCAAGAGTTGGAAACTTAACCAACTGAGCCAAACAGGTGCCCCTAGATGTTTCGATCCCTTTACCTCTGATATGATAATTTGGCCTTCATATTTCCCCATTGTTTAAATCCTCTGACTTCCCCTACAGTTTCCTTTCTCTGTTTACACTCATCACTGTTTTCTCTTCTTCCCTTCTGACCATTTGATGTCAGCCACTTCCAAGCAAGTCCTGTCATAGTGTCTGTATGGGAGGAAAATATAGGTCACTTTGCATAAACCCTGCATAGTGCATAGACCATGGCACAATCATCACACAGAGAAGTATAATGCCTAGTGCCCATTACCCCACCTTGGGCCCGTTCCTCAAGTTCTGCAACACTGGTAGGTCCCTGTCCTACCCATGGCTTCTGTACTGTCCCTGGGGACCTTCTCTGTGCACCTGACAGTGGCTCATATAAGCACTGTGTGGCTTACTAGTCCTTGATCCTTCTACTCGTGTGTGTGTGTGTGTGTCCCCAAATTAAGTTGAATTCTCCCCATGGGAAAGGACTAAGTTATCTGCTCCTGGCAAGTGCTGGGATATCTATATAAAAAACAGGTGAAGTGATAAACACACATGGCTCCCTTCCTCAGTTTCACTCTGTGGATCTTCTGAAAAACAGTATTTCCATTAAGTAACTGCCATGCGGAAAGATATCCAGTGGCTCTATAATGCCAACAGGAAAATTCCAGGTCCCTCGCTATACCAAGATAAATCCCAACCCATCCAAACCACAGCTCCTGCTCTCCCCTAAATATGCTGAGTCTGTTAAGAATTGAACTGAAGGATTTCATTTTCACACTCTGGAGATGTACCAGTGCTTGAGGTACAGAAAAATGAATTGTATTGTAGTGTATTGTATTGTATGGAGGGAATAAAGGTGTTGACAATGCCATGGCAGTGGTGTGGCCCTATTCTCCTAATGCCTCATCCTCAGGTATGCTGGGCCAAACCCTGGAGTTAGTGTCTCAGCTATCGGTTTAATGCCTCTTAGCTCCTAATGCGCCCTTCAATAAGCAATGGCATTCCTTTAAGTATTTCTCCTATATAGTGTTAAGCTTTCTCAGCAGATAGTGTTAGAGGAACATTGCAGGTGTAAGAGGCTTCCTGCAATTTCCATCATGGGCCAGGGGTAGGCAGTATAGGCATGAGATGATCTAGGGGAGCCCTCTTGAAATGCCACTCTATCACAGGCACATAAACAAAAGGCCACCTGGACCAGATTCAAAGGGCCCTCGCCTAGAGTCAACACCCACTGTCAGATACGTGAGGCCATCTTGGACCTTCTGGACAAGACAATACTTCAATTGAATGCATCCACATAAGTGAGTCCAATGGAACCAACAGAGGAACTGCATAGAACACCCACACAAACTGTTGTTAAGCAATTACATTTTGGGAGGATTTGTTCTGTAACAGTAGATAACCAAAATATACATTTTCCCATCATCAAATAATTCATCTAATTCCTTAATTATCCAATAAATGAAGTTGTGTTTAAGTACAGGAGGGCATTTCTTTTGGTCAAACCACCTTTCCCCTTCAGAAAAACATATTACAGTAAGACATCGGGCCATCCTGTAATCCCTCTCACATCTAGTTTCAATAGGAAATGTGGAATATTCTACATAACTTGGATATCAAGTGTTTAAAATGACAAACTAGAAAAATAATTCAGGCACACGTAGGTAAAGAAATTCATTGTATTGTTTACAGACCTGTGTATACTTGTAAAAAGAAAGACTGAAGATACGGGATTTGGAATTACTAGTTGATGAAGGAGCAAGGACTTCCACGGACAAAATCAATCATCAGAGAACTCCCTTTCTTGCTTTTTGTGCTGCTGGGGAGTTCAGAACAAATTAGACCCTCAACAATCCACAATATACATCTCCTTATGCATCTATATTCAAACTCCTAATCTAGGCCACGCCAGTGTTTCACATTGCCACAGACCTACAACATGCGAACTAGCCGTATCCTAACTGGATACTCTTAAGGTGTCGTTTTGCATTTATACATTTCCTGCGATGTCAATGGAATCAAAGACACTAATATACAAAGGTATAAATGTTCTTAATTTGCATTTTTTTCCTTTTCTAGAAACTCCATAACTATTCAGTTAGGATTCAGAATGTCTCTGGATATTAAATCTGTTATCAGTATTCAAGACTCATCTAAAATTGTTTAAAAGTGTTGAGTGATGAGAAAACAACTGTGGAAGTTAGAAAAAAAATGTAAAACAAGAATTTTTAATATTCAGTTCAGAGTAAAACCTGGCAAATACTACATGTGCGATGAGGGCTAACTGCCAGGTATACATTCTAGTGGACGAATCACAACATTCCTAAAGTGGCCATGAGTCGTGTACAATATCTCTCCTTCCTGCCAAATGAGTTCAGTCTACCGGTGGCTTGACCAGTTATCAAACAGCACAGCAGAGTGCTTAGGAACACACATTCCTGCAGTCAGGCTGTCTGAACTTAAATTCAGGCTTTTCCACTTCCTGGCTGTGATGTTGGGCAGGATCATTCAACTTCCCCAGAGATTACTTAAGATAGTCACTTTATGTTAAAGGAGGCTGGAAGATTAAATAACTTAATATTTACAGAGCCTTACACCAGTGCCTGTCACTTAGTAAATTCCATTCAAGTGTTAGATAAGTAAAAATAAGTAAAAATATGTAGTTGGCGACACAATGCTAAACACTATGGAGTGGAACACCATTATTAGTGCTGTCTGGTAGTTTCTATTCAGTAGCTTCCATTTAAATTAATGAGACCTTGTGACCTACTCCATTGAGTCTTAAGATGTATTTAGAGTTTTATTTGTATAATTAAATCCGGAATTTGATCAAAATTCACTCCTACCTTACCTAAGCAGATAATAAAACAGTCCTCTCTCTCTTTCGTGTGTGTGTGTGTGTGTGTGTGTGTGTGTGTGTGTGTATTTATAGAGTCTTGGAGGGTCTGTGGGCAGAAAAGAGTGATATTATTCAGGTATATCTTATCCTGCTAGGGCACAGAGAAACCATAAACAAAAGCAATCACAGGTAAAAGTATCCCCACAACTCACCTGCTCAAGGTCCCACTATGGAAAATTCTGTTCCTCCAGGTTCCCTGTCTTTGCATGCTAAACACATGCTCCTTCCCTCTCACACTCCTCAGCTGCTTGGGCCTGGCTGCTAGAAAAATCCTGGCCTCTCCTAGCAACCAAAGCAGCCATTCAGGGAGCAAATATAGAGACAGGGAGGGAAAAGGAGCTATAAATAAATACAGCATAAGTAATTCTTCTCTATTGTGATTATTACGAAATGAATCCGATTCTTAGACACAATACAATATACATATTCAAATGAACACTATCCTTTCAAATTTTAGAGTAACGGTTCCAAGCACTCAATGTATACCACCTCACTTAATCTGATGATAAGCACTAGAAGGTAAGTAATAATCCTAGATTACAGATGAGGAAACTGAGGCACAGAGAAGTTCAATAATTTATAACTCTTTTAACAGCAGACCCAGGACTTAAACCCAGGCAGTCTGATTCGAGAGCCTAAGATCTTAATAATGGCCCTACCAACCTGCCTTTCTACATTGTCTTTCCAATTATGCTCTTATTTTTTAAAATTCCTCTTTAGCAATTTCCCTCAGGACCAATTTATCAGTTATAGAAGAATACTCGTCTCATTAATTTACAATCATTCTACATTTTTTAAAATGATAATATCCTAGCAATCCCATTGTTTACTGTTCCAGTCACTATACAAGATATACGGATAAATAAACAGAAAAAAATACAACATACCCTGGCATTAAGGTACTCACTGTTTCAAACTAAAAATGTTCCCTTTATGATGGGGGGTGGGAGGGAGGGGAGGGTAGGTGATGGGCATTGAAGAGGGCATCTTTTGGGATGAGCACTGGGTGTTGTATGGAAACCAATTTGACAATAAATTTCATATATTAAAAAATAATAATAATAAAATAAAAATGTTCCCTTTAGCCTTCACGAAGGCAAAAGTCAGAAAAATTCAAAGATGTGTTAGTGCTTTAGACCCTAATAAAAATGCACATGGATTTTTAACTATATTAAAATACAGAATGTGGAATGGATATATATATAATGGAATATTATTCAGCCATTAAAAGGAAGGAAATCCTGCCATTTGCAACAACCTGAATGAACAAAGAGGATATTATGCTAAGTAAAACCAGACAGACAAGGACCAAAAAAAAAAAAAAAAGCTGAGAGTAGAATGGTGACTGCCCAGGGCCAGGGGGAGGGTGAGATGGGGAGATGCATGTCAAAGGGTACAAACTTTCAGTTCTAAGAAGAATGAGTTCTGAGGATCTAAAGTACCACATGGTGCCTGTGATTAATAAGATGGTATTGTTTGCTTGAAAGTTGCTAAGAGTAGACCTTGAGCATTCTAACGAGAACACAACAGAAACACAGTTTAACTATTAGATGGATGTGTTAATGATCCTGATCTTAATAATCATCCCACAACATATACGTAAAGCCAGTCACTGTGCTGTATGCTTTAAATATATACAACTCTATTGGTCAATTTTTCCCAATTACTTAATAAAGTTTTAAAAAAGACATTTTCAGACAAACCCAAAACAGGATGACTTATTTTCATTTTAATAATTCAAAATATTTATTAGGATTCTATCAGTCTACTCCCCCAGGCCCCAAGGAAACAACAGTGAACAAAAGAGACAACAGCCCTACTGTCATGGATTTCATGTAGTGGGAGAGACTGATTAAAATAATAATAACAATTAAAATTAAACTAATTAAACTAATAACATAATGTCAGATAGAAGCAGTTGCTGTGAAAATATAAAGCAAAATAAAGGGACTCCTTCAGAGTCTGAAGGAGGCTACCGTTTGGGATTGGTGATCAGGAAAACCTCTCTACAGAAGCAACATTTAAGCAGATACCAGAAGTAAGGAAGTAAGCTCTGTAGCTACCTGGAGAAACAGAAACCGTGTAGGAGCATTTTGAAGATCTGAAGGAACAGCAAAGTGGGAGAGTGATAGAAGATTAAAATTTTGGTAAAGTGGAAAGGAGCAGTTTTCTTTTTGTTTCAAGTACTGTTCATAACTATGCAAATACTAGATCATTCATACAGTAAATACTTCTTGTGAGCCTATAAAATACCAGACTCTGGGCTCAGTGCTGGGGATAGCGGTGAACAAAATCACCCGGGTCTATCACAAAATAAATGAAAAGTTCAACCATATGAAGGCAAAGTGCATGGAGTATGTAGACCAGGGGAAACCTGCTCTGGCTGGGGTCGGGGGGTGGGGGTGGTTACCTAAGGAGACTACATTCCAGCTGAGTCGTGGAGGATGAGAAAGAATTAACCAGATGGCCAGTGGGAACAAGAGTATTCCAGGCAGCGGGAGCAGCATTTGCTAAAGCCCTGTGGTCAGTGGGAACACATAGGCAACAGCTAGAGATCCACTGAGGGAGGTCCAGGCTAAAGTAAAGCTGATGACTTGGCAGAGGCTACAGTGTGCAGGGTCGTGGGCTTGTAGTCATACTGAGGACTTGGCCCTTAAATTATGGGCAACTGGAAGCTCCTGAAGTGTTTTAAGCCATTTAAGAGTTTCAGAGTTCTGGGTACATGACAGCATTTTTAAGAATGAAAGAGGTGCAGTCAACAGTTGGGTGTGCTTTACTTTGTCTCTGCTTGCTCAGGTTTACATACAGGTTTATTTTGATCCATCCAATGGAAAGGTCCCCAGCTTTCTCTTAAATTATCTAATGTTATAATGTGAATGAAATTAGGCTAAGCAATAAAGTCTCAAAGAATTCCCATTCCAAGAGCAGTCAAAGTTTTCTGTTTACATTAGCTCACACTTGCTTATCATCCAGAAGTCCCAAACAAGTGTTGCATGAAGAACGAGCCTAAAATGTTTCTCAGAGCTTCAAACTCTAACATCTGCTCTGAAAATGCAATTGAAGATAGGGTGCAGTCTTGGACTCTGGAACTGAAGTAAGACATACAGATACATATCGGAACCAAAGACCATATTTGGGGATTATATTCCACGAGAAGGATAACAATGACCCTGCCTCATAATGAATCAAATCAGAGGAAGGAAAGGGGCTTTTATTGACCTTGTGTTCCAGCACAATCAGTCCAGTGTGCACAAACCATTTATCTAGCAGCTGACATACAGCATAAAGAATGCTCTGAGGCACCTCCTACCAGAGTTTATAAACAGAACTTTCTTCCATTAAATAAGGTAATATCTGAGGAAGCAAAGGCAAAAGGAAAGGGCAAACACCAGGGGTACATCAGACTCGTGGAACTCTCAGGACCCTGCAGGGCAGGGACAGACATACCCCGTCCACATTAATAGGCTCAGAGAAGCTCAGGATTGCACAAAGATTACAGAATTTGGAGGGAAACACTCTGGGGATGGCTAAAGAGACAATTCTTTAAAAGGCAGGGAGGTATGAGACTCAGAGCAGGGACCATAAAATATATCTGCTTTATTTCTGTCCAATTCACAAATTCAGAAAATGAGGATATGGAAAATTCAAAAGGAACTGCACATGTCAAGCAATTTATTAAGAGACGTCTTAACTTTGGAACAATTACAACTTGAGAGAATAGTGGCCAGCAGTGTCAGAACCCTGGCCAGAACGCTCACACTCTTCTGAACATTTCTGTAGGAAAGGACTTTTTCAAATGAGACTGTTACTTACGGAGAATTTCCACCCTCCCTTGAGAAGATTTATTCTGAATTCTATCCCCAGGAATCAATTGCACAACAACAGACTAGATTAAAAAAAGAAGATGGAAGTGTCTTGATTGCTTGACCTGTTGAATAAGATTTAAGACTATTTCCCTGAATCTGTTAGGTCTACGGACTATTTTATCTGTTTATTAACTTCAAAAGATTCATGAACAAATGATATGTGATCAACAAAAGAAAATTCTTACTTCCTAATAATTAAAGGATGGTAAAGGAACCCTCGAAGCACATTAAATAAGTTACAAGGGTCTTAATTCATCAAAATATAAACATTCATTTCCCCAAGAAGCAAACAGCTTTATAAACATATGTCTAAGTATATATATATGTCATCATTTATTCATTCACATAATAAACTTTATTCAGCACCCATTATTAGCTAGATGTTGGGATATGTATTAGGAGACAAAAAACCTTTCTCCTGCCCTTGGATGTTTACAGGCAAAGAGAAAAAAACAGTCATTTTTCAAGTAAGTGCAATACAATATTCCAAGTGTCATGATGAGTAGCAAGTCTACTAGGTCATTCACAGATTCATAAACAAAAATTGCACACCCACTATATGCCAAGGATCATTTGGATTTACAAATAATAAAAGCAGTCCCCTTGAGGGGCAGAGTCACCTTAGAGGAAAGATAATTTTTTGTTGTTGTTTCAAATGTACATAATGATGTATAATTGTGTGCATGTGTATTATCTGGGTAATTGAGCTGAACATTAAATAAGCTTCTTTTTCTAAAGGCATCTTTCCTTTGCAAGCCAAGACATGAAACTAAAGCCTAAATCAGTTAAGTATGATGTTTGAGAACCATAAAATAATTGTCCTTACCAGGAATACAGGATTGTTCCAACAACAGATGTTAGTTTACTGTTTTCTTGTTTTTGCTTTGCCAGCCCAAAGTCAGCTATAATTCACAAAAAAAAAAAAAAAAAAAAAGCAATGTTATTATACTTTTCCTACATTATCATGGTTCCTTAGCTTTTGGCATTCTGTACAATAACTATTAAAGTTCACAACAGAAAGCTTTTTTATAACCTTCTGTCAAAATGCCCCATGTGTCAATCTTCCACACCACTCTCAGCCTTAATTAATAACATACATACAATAGGTCATTGCACTATATACTTTGTTTTCTTTTTAATTTTTTAAAGTTTATTGATTTATTTTGAGAGAGAGAAAAAGTACATGTGGGGAGGCCAGAGAAAGGGGGAGAGAGAGAATCCCAAACAGGATTCAATCTGACAGTGTGGACTCCAATGCAGGGTTCAAATTCACAAACCACAAGATCACGACCTGAGCCGAGACCAAGAGTCAGAGGCTTAACCAGCTGAACCACCCAGGCACCCCATTGCATTATATACTTTGAAATAATGAGATATATCACTAAAACACTAAAATAAGTCTTGCTGACTAAAAAATAGGGCAAAGTACTTATTGAGCTGATGATGCCACCTTTTAGGTTATCTTTGTAATTTTCAAATAAACAAAGTGAATCTAATATTTTGGCATATGCCAGGCATCACCTCATCTGGAAGAAAGAAAGAAAGAGAGAGAGAGAGAGGAAGGAAGGAAGGGAGGAAGGAAGGAAGGAAGGAAGGAAGGAAGGAAGGAAGGAAGGAAGGAAAAATAAAAAATAATATAAGCTTGAATAACCACCATGAAGATCTGAAAAATCTGATACTAAATGGCAACAAGCTGTATTAAGCCATAGTCAATAATGATATTAAGAATCACCTCAATATATGTATATATCAACAAAGGATTTTGATTTTTTTGATTTTTAACTTAGAACACCAAATATTTATATTTCATATTAGCACTAGCTGTACTTCCCAATGCACCTTTAGATACTTTTTTAAACCACTCAACAACTTAGGTCAAAGAGATATTCTTCATAGCCTCACTATACAGACTTACTAACATTCCGAGAGACTTATTTACCAGGATTACACAAAAAAGTGCTGAACCAGGGCAAGAATTCAAGTTGCTATGCCTAATAAGATTTCATGTTCACAATACCACTTTGTACAGTGCACCCAATGCTGATGGAATTTCACTGCAGTGAACTTGAATGAGAGTGTTTGATAATGTATCTATACCAATAGGTCTTTCAGGTTGAAAATATCCCAAAGTAGTTAGACTTCAAACTAACAATAATTGACATTATTAATAACAATGTCCATTTACTAAACAACAATTTTGAAATAACACAAATTTTGCTGCTTACATGAATTGTCTAATTTAATACTAATAGTAATCCTGAAAGATAGGTATTTTTATAGTTAGTGCAGCTTAGCACTTAAAAGCAGTAACCCAGGAACCGGACAGTCTCAGTTCAAATCCTGGCTCTATTATGTGCTACCAGAGTAACCCTGGTCAAGTTACTGAATCTCCCTTTGTGGTAGCTTGCTTACCTGTAAAATAAGGATTATAATAGCATAAACACCTGAATAAACAAGGAAGAAGTCAAACTTTCACTATTTGCAGATGACATGACATTCTATGTAGAAAAACTGAAAGACTCCACCAAAAAATTTGCTAGAACTAATACATAAATTCAGCAAAGTCATAGGATATAAAATCAATGTACAGAAATCTGTTGCAATTCTATATACCAACAATGAAGCAGCAAAAAAATAAATCAAGAAATCAATCCCATTTACAATTGCATCAAAACCAATATGGTACCTAGGAATAAACCTAACCAAAGGGGTAAAAGATCTGGATGGTAATGAAAACTATAGAATACTTATGAAAGAAATTGAAGGGGACACAGAGAAATGGGAAAAAATTCCATGGAAGAACATTATTGAAATGTCTATACTACCCAAAGTAATCTACATATTTAATGCAATCCCTATCAAAATACCACCAGCATTTTCCACAAAGCTAGAACAAATAATCCTAAAATTCGTATGTAACCCCTAAAGGCCCTGAATAACCAAAGCAATCCTGAAAAAGAAAAGAAAAGCAGAAGGCATCATGATTCCAGACCTCAAGCTATATTACAAAGCTGTAGTCATCAAGACAGTATGGTACTGGCATAGGAACAGACACATAGATCAGTGGAACAGAATAGAAAACCCAAAAATGAATCCACAAATGTATGGCCAACTAATCTTTGACAACTAATTCTCTGGCAGGAAAGAATATCCAATGGGAAAAAGACAGTCTCTTCAAAAAAACGGTGTTGGCAAAACTGGACGGCAACCTGCAGAAGAATGACACTGGACCACTTTCTAATACCATACACAAAAGTAAACTCAAAATGGATGAAAGACCTAAATGTGAGCCAGGAAACCATCAAAATCCTAAAGGAGAACACAGGCAGCAACCTCTTTGACCTCAGCAGCAGCAGCAGCTTCTTACTAGACACATAGCTAGAGGCAAAGGAAACAAAAGCAAACGTGAACTATTGGGACCTCATCAAGATAAAAAGCTTCTGCACGGTGAAGGAAACAACCAGCAAAACTAAAAGGTAGCCTACGGAATGGGAGAAGAATTATATATTGGATAAAGGGTTAGTATCCAAAATCTGTAACGAACCTATCAAACTCAACACCCAAAAAACAAATAATCCAGTTAAGAAATGGGCAGAGGACATGAATAGACATTTTTCCAGAGAAGACATCCAGATGGCTAACAGACACATGAAAAGATGCTCAACATCACTCATCATCAGGGAAACACAAATCAAAACCACAATGAGATATCACCTCACATCTATCAGAATGGTTAAAATTAACAACACAGGAAACAACAGATATTGGTGAGGATGCAGAGAAAGGGGGAACCCTCTTATACTGTTGGTGGGAATGCAAACTGGTGCAGCCACTCTGGGAAATAGTATGGAGTTCCTCAAAAAGTTAAAAATAGATCTACCCTACGACCCAGCAACTGCACTACTAGTATTTACCCAAAGGATTAAAAAAAATACAGTTTCAAAGGGGTACATGCTGCCTGATGTTTATAGCAGTATTATCAACAATAGCCAAACTATGGAAAGAATCCAGTGTCCATCGACTGATGAATGAATAAAGAAGATGTATATATATACAATATACTACTACTCAGACATCAAAATGAATGAAATCTTGCCATTTCCAATGACATGGATGGAGCTAGAATATATTGTGCTAAGTGAAATAAATCAGTCAGAGAAAGACAAACCCCATGTGATTTTCCTTATATGTAGAATTTAAGAAACAAAACAGATGAACATATGGGAAGGGGAAAAGAAAAGAGAGGAAAGCAAACCATAAGAGACTCTGAATGATAGAGAACAAACTGAGTGTTGATGGAGAGAGATGGGTGCGGGTTGGGCTAAATGAATGATGGGTATTAAGGAGGGCACTTATTATGATGAGCACTGGGTATTATATGTAAGTGATGAATCATTAAATTCTACTCCTGAAACCAATATTACACTATACGCTAACTAACTAGAATTTAAATAAAAATTTGAAAAAAAATAGCATAAATAGTAGTAAGTAGTACAGTACAATAGTAAAATCTGGATAAATTAACATATGTAAGTATAGGATAATAAAGGATTGAACAACTGATACATATCATGATTCAATCTTCATAGCCACTAATTTATAAATTAGGAAACTGAGGTTCAGTTTACTCAGAGATTAAGTAACTTGCTTATGGTCTCACCAGGAGAAATTAACAGTCACAGTCAGATGTGAATCAGGCTTATCAAAATCATAAAATCCTTATCAAAGCATTATACTGCCAACAAAGAAAAATTAGGCCCAGATCATTTCAAACATTTAAGAAATAAATATCAATTCTGCACAAACTCAACTAGAAAATACAAGAGGAAAGAACACTTCCCAACTCATTTTGTAAAGCCAACATTACTCAGAAACCAAAGCCAAAGACATTACAAGAAAAGAAAACTGCAGAATGCTATTCCCCATGAAAATAGACACAAAAAAATCAACAAAATATAGGCAAATAAAATCTAGACATAGATAAAAAGAATAAATACATAGGGACCATTATGCCAGAAATACATGCGTGATTCAACATTTAAAAATCAATCAGTACAGTTCACCAAATCAATACAATAAAGAAGGAAAATCATATGACCATATGTATAAAAAGGATTTGATAGGGGTGCCTGGGTGGCTGTCAGTTGAGCGTCCGACTTCGGCTCAGGTCATGATCTCGCAGTCCATGAGTTCGAGCCCCGCCTGGCTCTGTGCTGACAGCTCGGGGCCTGGAGCCTGTTTCAGATTCTGTATCTCCCTCTCTCTCTGACCCTCCCCTGTTCATGCTCTCTCTCTCTCTATCTCAAAAGTAAATAAACATTAAAAAAAATTTTTTTAAAAAGGATTTGATAAAATTCAACATCTATTGTTTTCAACAAAGTATAAATAGATGCTCATTTCCTTAACCTGATAAAGGGCATCTACAAAAAAGTACAGCTAACTTTCTACTTAATGCTAAAAGATTAAATATGTTTCCTTTAAGTTCAAAAACAAGGATGGATGTCAACAAGATTTGTTGTGGTGATCATTTTACAATACATACAAGCACCAGGTTATTATGTTGTACACCTGAAAGTAATATCATGGTGTATGTCAATTATATCTATTAAAAAAACAAATAAAAGATGTGGCGATCTTGGGGCACCTGGGTAGCTCAGTCAGGTAAGCGTCCGACTTCAGCTCAGGCCATGATCTCACAGTTTGTGGGTTCGAGCCCTGTGTCGGGCTCTGTGCTGACAGCTGGGAGCCTGGAGCCTGCTTCAGATTCTGTGTCTCCCTCTCTGCCCCTCTCCCGCTCATGCTCGCGCACACTCTCTCTCTCTCTCTCAGAAATAAACATTAAAAAATTTAAATAAAAAAGATGTGGCAATCTTATTAATATGTTGACGTAGATGTTGGAGAGAGTGTCACAATAGCACTTTTTAATGTGCCCTTGATAACTGAATTTTTAAAATAAAGCAAAAACATTTCTGTTTTCTGTTTCCTTCTGAAAACGAAGACAAAGAAGAAGAAGACAGAGACGGAGATGAAAAAGAAGAAAAACGAGGAGGGGGAGAAGAGGAGGGGGAAACATACTAGTACAGTGACAGAGACACAAATATCTAAGAATAATATGACAAAAGATGTGAAAAATCTATGCAGGGAAAATTATAAAATTTTGTCACAGAGTCATTAATGAAGGCTAAAATTAATGGAAACTCCAAGTTCAAGAATTGGAATTCTCAATGTTATAGCGATGCCATTCTTCTTAAACTAATTTATGCAATTCCAGTGAAATGCCTCCAAATATTTTGGGTAGGATTTCACAAATTAAGTGTAAAATTAGTGTACTTAATAAAAATAGAAAAGACCAAAAGGAGCCATGGATTTTGATTAGAAGACAACACAGTTTCCTACAAGATATTAAAAATTATTTGAAGGTATTGTAATTAAGACAAGGTAGTATTAACTCAAGGTACAAGAAAGAAAACAGAAAAAAAAAAGAGAAGAAAAGAAACTAAGGCAAGAATGTCTGCTCTCACCATTCTTATTCAAGAGTATACTAGAGGTACAAGTAAGTATGATATTTGCATGCAAATTTTTGCAAACAGAATTTTTAATTTCTCTTTAATTCCTTGGAGTGAGATTAGTGGGTGATACAATAAAAATGTTACGTTTTTTAAAAACCATCAAACCAAAATATTTTCCAATGTTTTCTCACCACAAATGTATGAATTCTAGTTGCTTCTACATCTTCACCGCATTTGTGTTGTCAGGTTTGTTTATTTCTTTATTTATGTGTTTGTTTATTTATTTACTTTTTTTTTACGTGTATATATTTTTAAGTAAGCTCTAGGTCCAACATGGGACTTGAACGAATGACCCTGAGATCAAGAGTTGCATGCCCAGGGGCCGCTGGGTGAAGCCTACTTCAAACCAAACCAAAAGTTGCTTGTTCTACCAACTGAGCCACCCAGGGGCCCCTTGGTTTTTTGTTTTTAATAGCACTCTAGTAAGTGTGTAGTGATAGCTAAGTATAGCTTTAATTTCCACTTCCCTAATAACTAACAGTGCTTAACATATTTCATGTACTTATTTGCCATCTGTGTATCTTTAGTGAAGTAATGTTCAGAAATTGGCCCGTTTTTTGACTGGGTTGTTTGTTTTCTTATGATTGAGTTTGGATACAAATTCTCCATCAGGTACTTACACCTTCATCAGGTACTTACACACATCAGGTATCTGATTTGTAAATATTTTCTCCCAGTCTGAAGCTTGTCTTCATTCTCTTAATAATATCTTTCATACAACAGAAGTTTTAAACTTTGATAAAATTCAATTAATTTTTTTTTTCTTTTATATATTACGGTTTTGAGTTTGTAGTTACGAAATTTGTGCCTAAGCCATGTAAAACAGTCCAGGTTAGTCTGCAGAAAAGGCCCAGCTACAGAAGAGCAGTCTGGAGGGTGAGAGGCCCAGTTCCAGCCCACTTGCCAGGCAAGTGAATGAGCCTTTTTGGCTCTGAGTCAAGGCTTCAGATGCAGCCAGGGCTGACAGCTGTACTGGAATCTCATGAGAGCCCCTGAGCTGGAACCACCCAGCTAAGCTGCTCCTGGATTCCTGTTTTTCAGAAATGGTGAGAAAATAAAGGTTTGTTGTTTCAAGCCATTAAATGTTGCAGCAATTTATTACACAGGAATGAAAAATCAATACAACTGCTACCACTCTAGGCCAAACCACCATGAACACTCACGTAGGGTCCCGAACAATACCTCCTGAACAGATTCCTGCTTCCATGGCTTCTTCCAAAACACAAATCTCCATGCCACAGCCGAAATGATCTTGGAAGAACCAAGAGCAGATACCACTACTCACAAAGTTAAAGTTCTACAAAGGATTCTGATAAATACTAAGAATAAAAGCCAAACTCCTACCAGGTACATAAGACCATATATTATCCGGGTTTTCAGAAATGTCTTTCTTGACCATACTACCCGTGAATATGTCCCCTTCTTTAATACTTGTCTATTACATTTATTTGATTAATGAATTTCATTATCTGAAATTATTCTTTACATTATACTGCCATTTAAAATCTTTAATTGGAACGCCTGGGTGGCTCAGTTCATTAAGCATCCAACTCTTGATTTCAGCTCAGGTCATGATCTCCTGATTCGTGAATCTAAGCTCAGCATCAGGCACACTGCTGACAGTGTGGAGCCTGCTTGGGATTCTCTCTCCTTCTCGCTCTATCCCTCCCCTACTCATGCTGGCTCTCTCTCTCTCTCTCTTTCTCTCTCAAAATAAACAAAAAAAAATTGTTTTAAGTATTTAAAAAGTAAAATAAAATCTTTAATCAAATTTCATCAAAGATTACCAGCCATATTACATGCCATGATTAGCTTTCTATAAACAACTTTGCTTTCTGTGTACAAATCAGTGTCAATGAAATACAAAATAAAACACATCCTAGGCAAAGAACTTTATTAACCTTGCTTCAAACCTTATTCCCAGGCTTCTTTAGTTTAATTAACTGCAAAGAATGGATTGTGTATATGCAAACACTGAAAAGAGTGGCAGTGTCCAAGGGGCTTGGGCTTAAAAATATTAGAGATCTAGATTTTATCAGATCCTGGACAAAATTTTAAAAAATCAGTCACAATGTAAAATAGCAGCTCCTGATAACTTCTTCAAGTTTTATCTTCTTCAGAAGTTGACTCCATTCAGTTTGCTTCCTGCTTGGAAGCTTCATCTAACTTCTCCACAAGATCTGGAGCCTCATCACCATCAACCTCTCCAGCAGTGAGTGGTGCTTTCCCATCCACAGATCGTGTAGGTAGAGCTTTAGCCAGTCTGCTTAACTAGTCAGACTGTCTGCACCACGTCTGTTTGAGATGCTGGGCAGTATTTCGGCCAGCTGCTTTGTCTCAGCATGGCCTGTGAACGATGAAGTGTTCACTGCCAGGGATGCCTGAACTTTAGGCTTGTTAAAGCGGATCCCTGCTCCTTGGTTTGTGAATATGTTCGCCTCTTCAATACCAGAGATATTGCTTACCCCTAACTTCTTTTCTTTTTTTTCTTTTTTTTTTTTTTTTTTTTAGTGTTTATTTATTTTTGAGACAGAGACAGAGAGTGAGCAGGGGAGGAACAGAGAGAGAGAGGGAGACACAGAACCTGAAGCAGACTCCAGGCCCCGAGCTGTCAGCACAGAGCCCAACGCGGGGCTCGAACTCACAAACCGTGGGATCGTGACCTGAGCTGAAGTCGGACAACCAACCGACTGAGCCACCCAGGTGCCCCGTTTACCCCTTACTTCTTTAAGGAGAACTGAAATTTTTTATCAGCTGCTGTAGCCATTGTATGAACCACCTTCTTCTTTCCAGGAGCAGTTCCTTCCCCGCCAATGTGCACTCGCGCTTGCGGTTTGGCGAGTTTCTCCTGGTTCATGATATTTTCTTTCATCTTGTTAGAGCAGAAATGGGACCATAAGGGAGACCAGGGTCAGCATTTCTATTTTTGTGTGTTTCATATTCCCTTACGTATTTAGGGTCTATCATTTCTAACCAGTACACAAGATCCATACTTTGTGTGGTTTATCACCATATATTGACAGATACATATCTTTTGATACATATATAGATATACAGTTGAGCCTTGAACAATGCGAGGGATGGGGTACTGACCCCCAGCACAGTAAAAATTCCATGTATAACTTTTGACTTCTCCAAGACCTTACTAATAGCCAACTGTTGACCAGAAGCCTTATAACATAAACCACCAACTAACACACACTATGTACATTATATGTATTATATACCATATTCTTACAATAAAGTAAAGCTAGACCCCAAAAAATGTTACTAAGAACATAGTAAGGAAGAAAAAATATACATTTACAACACCCTATTCTATTTATTTTTAAAAAAATCCATGATAAGTGGACCCACACAGTTTAAACCCATGGTGTTCAAGGGTAAACTGTATATCCATGTCTGTCTGTCTGTCTGTCTGTCTGTCTATCATCCATCTATCTAAATATCTATCTATCTATCATCCATCTATCTAAATACCTATCTAAATATGTATCTATCCTCTCAGTCCAGTAGGAGGAATGAGAAATAGTAGAGGGCTAAGTTTTATGAAGTGTTCTAAGACTATCCACAAGTTAGATGGCTTGCTGTAATCTTCCTGTTCCTCTACTGTGTACTGGAGAAAATTAGTAGAAATAGTACAGTATATCAATATTTTTAGGAGCTCACTATAATTTTAGCACACAGAGACTTTATGAAATTACAATCTAAAATAATACTTTGACTTTTAGTTCCAGTGCTACGTAGAAATTATCTTCTTTTTATAAAAATCCCATTGATTTTGAAAGGCCAAAACTAAGGAGTGGTATTCACAAAGATTCTACCCACTCCATGTATTGTAGATAATGGCAGAAACTCAGATGGCTCTCTGAAAACACACAGATGGTTGACAAGTATTCATGAAGAGAACAAAAGCTAATATTGTTTGGCCATTTGGAAAATTTTCGTAGTAGCAGTAATGTTTCTATTACTTGTCCTACATTTGTGGTCATATTTGGAGTAGAGGAAAAGGATTTATTTCAGAAACTGTGGTAATAAAAGCATTCATGTGCTATCATAGAAATTCAAAATGGCAACATCTTACGTGCAGCACATTATACCGCAGAAAGGGGTACAGCAATCTCTCCCTTGATAGAATGAACGATACAGAAAATGCTAAAACTGTAGCCTGTTTGCACTACAGCCTTGCTGTCAACCTCCAGAGAGAAAAGGTGTGCGGTCTCTGGTTGAGTCCCTCAATTCTTGCTCGGTCGTTTACTATCTATGTGACATTGGACCCATAACTCAACTACTCGGTTTTCTCAAAAAGAGCTTATGAAACTTACCCTTTGCAAGGGGTTGCTCCAACAACCTGACAACAGGTAAGAAGTATTTTGTAAAATAGTACAGATGTAAGGCATTCCCATCCCCCTCCACAGGCTCCCCCCACCACCCGTGCCGGCAGTGGCCAAATTCACAGCCACACCACTTCATCCCCAGCTCTAGGTGGCACCTGGCCCTTTGCACCGCAGACCAAGCTTATCGTTCACGGTCATCTGGGATATCCCAAGTAGAGATGGCATCTTATCTTCCCCATTTTCTTGGCCTGAAAGCTCTGCCTTGTCTCTTTTGCCCCTATGTTCATCGACTCCTCAGCTCTTGTATCTGAACCTTTCTTTTGAGTCTGCGACCACAGTTTAAATGTGCCAGGAGCCCAGGCCCTCCCTCTTCCTACATGAACCTAGGTGCAGCTCATCAGGAAACTTTTCCTTCTAATCCATTCCACAGAGTATTTAACAATGGAACAATCTACCAACCCCCGTCTTCATCACAGCAAGCCCCAATATAAGTACCAGAACATCTCCTGTTTGTTATTGTTTATAAAGTTTCCAGCTGCTCTATGCCTTCAAGACTGTCCATTTATTCACTGATTCACATATTTGTCCATAAATACACACTAATTATCTACTGCGTGTCAGGTACTGGGATAGGTACTAAAGATAAGATAGTATCCAGATCAGAAATTATGTATGTTGACAGCCCATAGGGACCCATGGTACAGATACACAATTAACAAAGGATCACACATATAAATTTATAATTCTGACAAGGTCACTAAAAATCAGGTAGATATATGATGTTATGAGAGAGTAACATAGGAGACACAGCTGGTCAGGAAAAACTGTGACAAAATGGTGACTGAGTGAATAGAAGACAGAGGACAGGAGTTAACTAGGTAAGAGAAAGTGGAGAAAGCCATATAGCAGAGGAATCTGCATATGCAAAGGTCCTGTGATCAAGGAAACACGATCCATTAAGGAACTGAGAGAAGGTCCTGTGATCAAGGGAGCATGGTCCACTGAAGAACTGAAAAAAGGCCAGGTTGGCTAGAGGGTAGACCATCAAGGATATGGCCAGATGATGCAAGACCCTGCAGGCCACGTTCAGATGGCGGACTGCCCAACTTAAAATGCTCACCTCAACAAAACTATTGGATTCATCCTTACACAGTACTCGATTATGAGCACCCCACGCACTCAAGGATGCCTTTTTCTTTTTTTTTTAAATTTTTTTTTTTCAACGTTTTTTATTTATTTTTGGGACAGAGAGAGACAGAGCATGAACGGGGGAGGGGCAGAGAGAGAGGGAGACACAGAATCAGAAACAGGCTCCAGGCTCCGAGCCGTCAGCCCAGAGCCCGACGCGGGGCTCGAACTCACGGACCGCGAGATCGTGACCTGGCTGAAGTCGGACGCCCAACCGACTGCGCCACCCAGGCGCCCCAAGGATGCCTTTTTCTTTACCTGAAACGATCTTTCTAAGGGAATATTATAAAGCGAGTTGTCAAAGAGGTGAACACTAGAGCCAGACGTGGTTCAACCCTGGCACTGCCAACCTATTAGTTGGGTGAATTGAGCAAGTCTTCTATCCTCTCCAACTCTTTCCATTATCTGTGAATATGGGAATGTGCCTCAGATATTGGAAGAGGTAATGAACATACAACTTTCATCCCACAGTAAAAGCTTAAGAGATGTAGCTGTGGGTGGTTACTCCTTTCCTTCAAAGCACAGCTAAAAATTCTACCATGATAGAAGTATCTTCTCGGAGTACAATACGAAACCATGAACGACTGTGACAATTTCAGGAAATGATCAGTTGAAATATCTGTACTGCTAGGGAATGACAGAGGCGTATACGTGAGCATAACTGTATAATAGGCCAGAAAGATGTCCCCCTCGCAACCCCCTCCCATCTATCTCTCTACTCTTTCTTCCCGACCTAGTAAATGAAGGCCAGCCTCTAACTTCCACAGCAACGGGATCATCAGTAACATCCTCTCTGTGCGGGGCTCTGGGGGGGATGAGAAGAAGGTTCCCAGAAAGATGCTCAACAAACCCGTCTTGTTGGCACTTCCTCCTCTGAAGGCCACTCACATTTCTAATCCTTGCCCTCCAGACCTCTCCTTGACCTTCTTACAAGTGAAGTTCAGCTGTTATTAATATTATTTCTACTTCAACAAGTGGAATTCTAATCAAGTGTAAAACAGAATTTCTTAAGCAAGGGAAAAGGGGAGGTTTAATGCTGGTGTACAGTGAGTTCTTTGAGTTCTTCCACTGGGCCACCGACTCTTCCAAAGCTTCTGCCCCCAGTGCAGGCCCTTCCCTGGATGAGGCAGAGTGAAAGTGTTTCTCTTTCTCAACAGCATCATTATTTGATTGATTTTTATTGATGGAGGTATTATAACAAAGAGCTCTGGGATGGCAAATTCAGTATCTCGTACAAAAGTACTTTCTGAATTCTAGGGAGCCCCATTTCTTTGGTACGCACACACATATCATTTCACACTGTAGGATATCTATCAGTAGACTAGAATCTTGGAGAAACCAGTGTCCTTATTAAGTATGAGCTCTTCTAAAATCATTTTTCAATGTGGGGCTTGTTCTGGTTATGATTACTTGGAATAATGAATGAAACTTTAAACACACAGTTCTAATATTAAATAGGAATCCTAGGGGTCAGATTCTGATAAAAACAGGAAGTCAGGCCTTTGCTCACATGCTCTCTCTCTCTCTCCCTCTCCCTCTCCCTCTCTCTCACACACACACACACACACACACACACACACACACACACACACACAGAGTTTATGACAGGACTGTAGAGTCCAAAAGTCTCCAATGGTTTCAGTGCCCTTACGAGGCTGGGCAGACTGAGCAGATGTGTAGTACCATGTACTGTTGAACTAGTCTCTGTAAAAATAGGCACTCCCACCTACTCACCATGCTGCTTCAGAGAACACGCTTTGGGAAAACTCACAGAATGAAAATAACATGTCCAGAACACATCAGATTCTACCCTATACATTAAAGTTTCTTGGAGAACTAAATCATAACCCAATATGCCCATATGAAAACATACATTAAAATAAACTTCACTATCCTTGGTCTCTGATGTTTTCATGGGCCTTACAAACCCAACAATGGGAAGATTTTAGTTCCATTTTTTCCCTAAGATGGTAAGATTCGATGCCTCCTTATCCCCTCATGCAGTTGATTACGACGAGTTCATCTCACCAGAAGAGCGTAACAATCATCTGGTCGGGACCAGGACTTTCAGGACACCCTGCGCGAACTTTCTGGGGACTGCCATCCCATCTTTTCCTCAAAGCCACCTGCTGTTCAGATCTCAGGATTACAGAATGACCCACTGGTGGTACGAGAATCTTAAAATTTTTTTTTAGAAATGATACTGGACTGAATTTGCTTCACTATTTCCTTATTTCACATGACCTAGCAGCAATATAAGGAACCCGGTGGGCTCGACAGAAAATATTCTTGCTTTCTCAGTGACATGAAGGCAATTTGCTGGCTAAGAGAAAGCCCAGAAATCGTGTAGCCACCTTACTACACAGGTGCTACGTGGGTATGCAACACAAGTGACTCAGCATTCTGTAGTCGTGTAAGAACACTCAAAGCTCTGTGCCGGCTTAAACTCAAATAGATACCGGTTAATGAGAAGTACTGTATCTGGTTAATGAGAAGTACACTACACAACAGGTTCAAAGCAAGACAGGTCAAGAGATCTACAAAAGCCACAAACTGTCTTTTATGTGCCTATTTCATGAGAAGATTTTAGAAGTATAGGAGATAATAAGCATATGAGGGCTTTGATTTCCCTATCAGCAGTGCAATGCTAATTCATTTTTTCCTATAATGACATAGATTTCTCAGCAGCAGTTGAGCCAACGAATAACAATTAAAATCCTCTAATCCCCTAGAAAACAATCAAAATGCCAAGATCCTAGCAATACAAGACACATCTAATTTGATTTCCCAAACTTTGCTGGAATTCAAGAAAGTAAAGACTTTCCTTTCATGCTTTGCTGAGATGCTAGTGCGAGCTGCTTGTCCCTTTCCCCATTTTATACCTGATTTTCACCTTAATCCTCAGTCCCTCTTATATTGAACACTCTTCCCACAAAATCTCAGCTGTCAGATAAAGATCTCAAACCCAGGTATCTTCCCTAATCTTACTTTTTATTTGTAACTGACTTGTAAATATTTCTACATGGGGCTGTTTTAGTCTGTTTGCTCATTCATTCATTCATGTATCCATTCATTCAAAAAATATTATAGGGGCGCCTGGGTGGCTCAGTCGGTTAAGCGGCCGACTTTGGCTCAGGTCACAATCTCTCGGTCTGTGAGTTCGAGCCCCGCGTCGGGCTCTGTCCTGACAGCTCAGAGCCTGGAGCCTGTTTCAGATTCTGTGTCTCCCTCTCTCTGACCCTCCCCTGTTCACGCTCCATCTCTCCCTGTCTCAAAAATAAATAAAACGTTTAAAAAAAAATTAAAAAAAATATTATAAAGTGCCTTCTGAGAAACAAAGTCAGGAAAACCAGTTTCCCTTACCTCAAGGCGGGAATGGCAATCAACCACTGCCCTATGTGCTGTGAGAAAGGCAAGCCTGGTATACTATTCTAAGGTGCCCAGAAACAGAATGTATCAGATGGGGACATCAAAGACTCCACCTGAGGAATGGTATTTGAATTGAGTAGCAGAGGGAACTCTCCACAGGCAGAGTCGTCACATTTTCCCCTGTGCCTGATAGTTGTGATAGACCAAAGAACTGTATATATATTAGTATATATACAATTCTGTAGTAAACAATTATAAAATAATTATATAGTAAACAATATATTATATATTTCTATATACAATTATATGTAATTGTAGACTATATATTTTTTTTCCAATTCTCTTGGAAGGAGGAATACACCTTCACCCTTTTAAACTTGACTTGCTTTGACCAATGAAATCAAGGCAGAAATTTTAAGAACTGAAGTACGGTTGCTATGCCTTCTCTTCCCCACCTCTGCAACGTGGAGAGAGGTATAGAGGAGCTTTTCGCCAGCCTGGGTCTCTGAGCACAGCTCCCTTAGTGACCTACGGTGTATACACAGTATGTGCTAAGACAGAAACCTTGCTGTTTTAAGCTAGCCAGTGTGGACAAACGTTTTCTTCCTTCCTCCCTTCCTCCCTTCCTCCCTTCCTCCCTTCCTTTTGTTGTTTCTTTTCTTTTTTCTTTTTGGTAGCTATATTGGATGATAGCTATTAATTTATATATTTTATAAGGTTATTAATTTATTTGTTTTAAGTAATCCCCCCAGCCAACGTGGGACTCACACTCACGACCCTGAGATCAAGAGGGGTATGCTTTTCCAACTGAGCCAGCCAGGCGCCCCAAGGACAAACTTTTCCTGTAAAGGACCAGATAACACATACTTAAGGCTTTGAGAGCCACACATGGTCTTGGTCACAAATTCTTTGGTTTTTCAACAGCCATCTAAAAATATAATATAAAATATATAAAAACCATCATTAGCTCACAGGACATACAAAACCAGGCCACAGGTGGATGTGTCACACAGCCAGTGGCTTGCCATTGTTTTAAGCTGCTGAGACTTGCAGGTCAGCTTGTTACTGCAGCATAATATGACCTACCCCAACCAATATACTACTAGTTTGCATAGACAGCTTTCCGGTCTTTATCACCCTGTAATGCAACTATGAGCTCCACGAAGATAGTAACCACATCTGCCATGCTTCTCTTGTTCACAGCCAGATGTGGCAGCTCAGGAGTTAATTGCTGAATGAAGAACTCAACGTCTCTCCCATAAGACTGTGAGTTCAAGGAACAGAGGACACGGCTTTCATCTAACATCCACCCCGACATGCCTGGCATATGATGGCATTTGATAAGCGCTCGAGTCGTTGATAAATGTTCCACTGAATCAAGTGTTTTTTTGTTGTTAGTACAGTAGCGACAACCAAATATCATTTGGGAAACGTGCACAGCCCTTTTGGTTGCGGGATGAACATGTGACCTCTTGAGTCGTGCACTAAAGCCCATGTATAAAATCTACTAGCATAGTTGACTGAGTTTTATTTCTTTCTTTTTTCTTTCCTTTTTTTTTTTTTTAAATTTGGAATCAGGGAAGAAAATGGGAGCATGAGGGGCTTACACTAAAATGTGAGTATTTGAAAAGGTCAAGAAATGTGAAAAGGTGGGTCTACAAGCCAGTTCACTCCCAGAAGACCCCTCCTTCTGAGCCATTCTATGATGGTACAGTATGCGTTTTACTTGACAAGTGGCAGCACTTAGGGCCGACCTTGACTATGCTTTGCCCCGCGTGCCACTGAGGCAGGTCTGTTCCCTCATATGGCATCCAAAGGTTGCAAATAAATGCAGAGGCAAGAACTGGGCATGTTTCACAGGACAAGTCATTAAAATATACAGTCTTTTAAATGGAAATATATTTAGACATTAAAATTAGACAACATTTGTAAAACCACACATAGCTAAATATTAGTATAATAAGAGAAAGTTAATACTTTCTTCTCTGCTGCCTTATGAAGGCAAATTCCCAGCTAGTGTGCTTACTACAAATAATTGCACACCAACCTCAATCTTAAAACAGCTAATTCATCTACATTAAGAAAAAGAGAGAGGAGGGGCGCCTGGGTGGCTCAGTCGGTTAAGCGGCCAACTTCGGCTCAGGTCACGATATCGCGGTCCGTGAGTTCGAGCCCCGCGTCGGGCTCTGTGCTGACAGCTCAGAGCCTGGAGCCTGTTTCCGATTCTGTGTCTCCCTCTCTCTCTGCCCCTCCCCTGTTCATGCTCTGTCTCTCTCTGTCTCAAAAATAAACATTAAAAAAAAAAATTAAAAAAAAAAAAAAAAAAAGAAAAAGAGAGAGGTTCCTGGGTGGTTCAGTCGGTTAAGCGTCCAACTTTGGCCCAGGTCATGATCTCGAGCCCCGCGTCAGGATCTGTACTGATAGCTCAGAGCCTGGAGCCTATTCAGATTCTGTGTCTCCCTCTGTCTCAGTCCCTCCCCCACTCACCCCTGTCTATGTCTCTCTCTCTTTCCCTCTCAAAGACTAAACATTAAAAATTTTTTTTAAAAAGAATTTTTTTAAAAAATTCTTTAAAAATTTTTTAAAAAAGAAAAAGAGAGTAATTTTATCTTTTCTAAAGATTTTCTTCTGCTTATATTTTCAATATATTTTGTCTCATGCATCTTAAACATCTCTTGCCAATTCTGTGTTTTCCTGGGAGTAAATAAGCCTTCTAGCACAAGAAAAGAGAAACGTAAAATATTCCAAGGCTGCCCCTTTGTGGTGACATACTTTCACACATACCACAGCCTATTTTTATAGGCTTTATGAATTGCAGCTTTATTTCAACCTCCCAAAATATGGGCATCTTCTACATTTGGTTTCAAATTAATGCTATACATTTTTTTTTTTTAATCTTTATCTTTGAGAAAGAGAGAGAGAGGAGAGACAGAGTGTGAGTCGGGGAGGGGCAGAGAGAGAGAGGGAGACACAGAATCTGAAGCAGGCTCCAGGCTCTGGGCTGAGCTGTCAGCACAGAGCCCAATGCGGGGTTTGAACTCACAGAGTGTGAGATCATCATGACCTGAGCTGAAGTCAGCCGCTTAACCGACAGAGCCACTCAGGCACTCAGTCTGGTGGTATTGTAAGTAAGTAAATAAGTAATGCCTTCAAATTTGGAAGGAAAATGACTTCCATCTGAGAATACTACACCCACCAAACTACCAAGAGTACAAGGGTCCCATAAAAATATTTGTGAATGCAAGCATCCAAAAATTATAAAATCCCAAACATTCTTTTTTTTTAGGAAAGTACTGGAAGATACACTTCAGCAGAACAGGAGTGATGAATCTCTAAATTCTACACCTGAAACTAATATTACACTGTATGTTAGCTAACTGGAATTTAAATAAAAATTTGAAAAAGAAAAAAATAAATAAATACAGAGCGAGGGAAAAACACAGGGTATAAGAGAGACTCCAATTAGAAAAGGAACAAATGTAAGTTTCAGGACAATGGCCATGCAGCAGACCTAAATTCAAATCCAAGCTACATTTGCACCCAATCTATAGGAATTGGGTGTCCAAGAAAACAGAGTTAAAAGTAACTGCCCTGTGTGACCACATGAAAATAGTACAGAGAGGGCTTTTATAATCCTTTTAGAAGACGTGGGAAGAAGAAATAATAGGTATGTAGAAGAAGAAAACAAACAAAAAAGAAGACGATTATTAACTCCAAGAAAAACAAAAAAGGTCTATGAGAAAGGAAAGGTGATCAACACTGAACAATAACTATACAGTAATAATAATGTCAACACTGAATATTGACTTAATGCCAAATTGTGCAATAACTGTATTGGAAGGATAGATCAGGAAAAAAAGGAAATAAGAAAACTAAATCCTCAACTATCACAATAGAAAATCAAATGTCAGAAGAAGCTAAAGAGAATTAAAAGTGATCATTTTAGGAAAGCAGAACTGGGGATTGCAAAAAAGGTGTTTCTTTAGAGAATTTTTAGCACTTCTATTTTTATTTTTTAGCACTATTTTATTTTGTCAAGTATTTTGATGTGCAGGACTGATTACAGAAAATAAATATAAAAATTAATAAGTTAAGTTTAGATAGAAAATCAAGCTACAATAAAAGAGTAACCTCGGGGCACCTGGGTGGCTCAGTCAGTTAAGCATCCGACTTCGGCTCAGGTCATGATTTCATGGTTTGTGAGTTCGAGCCCCGCGTCGGGCCCTGTGCTGGCAGCACAGAGCCTGGAGCCTGCTTGGGATTCTGTGTCTCCCTCTCTGTCTGCTCCTCCCCTGCTCATGCTCTGTCTCTCTCTCTCAAATATAAATAAAAATGTTTAAAATGAAAAAAAAATAAAAACAGTAACCTCAACATCTTTTTTTTTTTTTTAATTTTTTTTTTCAACGTTTTTTATTTATTTTTGGGACAGAGAGAGCAGAGCATGAACGGGGGAGGGGCAGAGAGAGAGGGAGACACAGAATCGGAAACAGGCTCCAGGCTCCAAGCCATTAGCCCAGAGCCTGACGCGGGCTCGAACTCACGGACCGCGAGATCGTGACCTGGCTGAAGTAGGACGCCTAACCGACTGCGCCACCCAGGCGCCCCAACCTCAACATCTTTAAATGTAACCAAAGGAAATAACTGCAGCTGATCTTAGTAAGAAAATAAAGTGCAGCATTAGCCAACACTCAGAAACATGGCCTCAACAGCCACCAGAGACACCATATACCAACACGGAACAAATCTGTTCAATCCTATTTAATAACATATAGATACAATAAATTTGATTTTTAATAATTCTCCTTAACTTATAAATTAAAATACCTATATATTTATAAATAGGAAAAATTATTAAAGAAACACAAGTTAAATTTAGAAATAGAAAAAAAAAGTAAAAGCTCGTAAGTTTTTAAGATAAGTAAATATTTTATATTAGGTTGAAATTATAATTAATTTCAAATGATTAAGCAAATGTGTGTCCAAGATGAAGATTCACAATTCTTTGGTCTCATTTTATATTTCACAAAGTACTGGCTTGGAAATATTCCCAAGTAACTTTGCATTGGAAGTTATCTATAGAGTTTCTGTTTGGGGCTGCTTTTTATATTTTAAACTAAGATATGATGCTCTACTATAAAAATCTGGACAATAGATCTAAGTGTTGTTACTGAAGACACATGGTTATGGTAAAAGTGTACATTTGGAATTGCCCTTATGAGGAATTAGATTCTTCTAAAACTAAGAGAATCAGCTTTAAAATGCTATAATGTATCTCTCACATCAATAACATTCAGGGCAGTGATCTCCAGAGCTGAGTGCCTAAGGCAACCCATTGGAGGCCCCCCCCAAAATATTGAAATCTGTGATTTTTTAGTGCACCCCTTTATATTTTATTTGTAGACTTATATACATTATGTCAAATAATTGTACAGTGCTATGTGTATAGAATTTATAAGTGAGCATATTATACTTTGGCAGTGTATTACAAAAAAATGTTTTACCGATGGAATGTCATGAGCAAAAAGTATTCACAGACCACTGATTTAGATATGTGTAGCCCTACTTAGAGTTGGTGAACGATTCATAGTCTATGAGAGGAACACAACTATTCATGAGTGAAAAGCAGGAGAAAGCTGATGTATCAGTCAGGCTGAAAAGTGACTTTTAAGCTACGATTGAGAATTATACAGTTGTGGAGATAATTATATAATTGTATCTAACATTAGACCTACCTGCTTCAGTTGAAACTATTTTGATAAAAACTGATGCTGAAATATACAAATGTCTAGAATTTTCACAGCCTTTGATATGTACACTTGTCACCCATTTAGCACAGTCTCCGTTAAGAGTTCAAAACAATGCACTCACATGAGGTAGAGAAAAAAACCTAGAAACCACGGAATTGGGAAGTAAATCCTGAAGCATCCTACCAGTACTTTATTCTCTCACATGGGAAAAATGCAACTCAATCAAGAACTACACCGGTGACGTCCAGTTGAGTTGCCCCTCGTCACATAGGAATGTTTACCTCAATGAAAACTTAATAGAATTTAAGATTCACATCTTCAGTCACACGAGCCACATTTCAAATGCCCCAAAGCCCCACACTGCACAGTGCAGATACAGAACATTCCCTTAAGTCCAGAAACTTCTATCGAACAACTCTGTTCTTGAATCAGATTCAGGAGTTCTTAAAAACTTTGAAGATTCTTATACTTACTCACTGTTACTTTGTCCTTATCCCCCAACATAATGTTGTTTGGCGTTAGATCTCTGTGGACAATCCTCTTTTCCTTGTGTAAGTACCGAAGAGCTAAGCACAGCTTGAAGCAGCAAATAAAAAACAAAGTTTATTTCCCCAAATACGCATGTAACCGCTGATGATTACCACACACATCTCTAAGAAATCAGCTCAGAAATTCGCTGTTGTTTTAAAAAATTAATGAAAATGAAAGTGTACCTGTATAAATATTTTCCATAGTCTTTCTTCAATAAAATGATGCTGTTTTTCCTTCAAAGAACTGAAATGCTCTCCAAGAGGGGCCCCTTCTATCAGCTCCATAACTATATACAACCTATCATCTATGAGAAAACAAGGGAAATACGACAGAAATTTAAATTCAATATATTTAGAAAAATGCATATGAATTAGAATCTGAGCTTCCCAGTGTGTATGCAGGGCACGGCACTGAAGGAATTAGAGAGGGGCTAAGATCCACTCAGCCCTGGGGGCGATGGGGGTGAGGGGCTCTTCAGGCAGCTAGAGCCCAGCGACAGTCTCTTCCGGCTACAGGCTACCTCCCAGCATAAGTTTACGCTGGCAAAAATGATCATTTTCGACACACACCAAGATGTGGAATGACTGGGAGGTGCTAAAGAGAACGAGTAAATGATGCCAAGCCCAGGAGCCTTTCCTGAAGAACGTTCCTCTCAGTAGTTTAAAATTTTACCCTTAAATCATGTCAGACATTCAGAAAACTGTATTTTTGAAGCGGACTGTTGCCTAGCCTCACTGATGTACCTGACAGAATTTCGCACTGGAATCGTGCCACGGTCTTGCAATGACACAGCTGAAAACACAACCCATGATGGAAATTTCTGTGATGCCCCCTCTAGAGCAGAGAGAGAGCTGGACTGCCAGGGGTTTTATCTTAGGGCGACTGGGAACCTCATAACGGTGCTCATCTCTTTACCTTGGGTGCCAAGAAACAAAGTAAATTCTCCTTTCTCCTCCAAAACCGATATGAAACTATTAACAATGTAGTGATATGCATAATCTGTGATGTTTTGGATACATATAAAATATGTATGTGCACAATATTTACAGAAATGAAATCGCACGATACATGTGCCACCACTTAATACTTTTTCATCCAACAGCCCGACGTATCTGTGCACACAGATCCGTGCCTTCTTTCTGCTGCCTTCATAGTATTCCACAACACAGAGGGATCATCCTTTACTCTCCTAGAGGTAGGCATGTGTATTGTTTTCCATTCTTCATTATCCCAAGAAGCACTCAGTGTATGTACTCATCTTACCCCTAGCATAACTTTTCCTCTCTTCTATTAATTGACTTTCTTTTTTTATTGAAGTATAATTAACGTACAAGGTTGTATTAGTTCTGAGTGTGCCGTGTCTATACATTACTTGGCGTACTCTGAATTCCCTTCATCCGTCTCACCCATTCCCCATCCCTTAGCTTCATTTTTAATTTGCTACCTTTTAGTTCCTTTTCTCACAATTCCCTGATCTCTTTTATCATATTTTAGGTATTTTTAAGCCACTTCCAATTATTTTCAGAAGATGTCAGGTTGTAAAAGTTGTATTTTTTTCCTAATTTAAGATAAGTTGTGTCACTTCAGTAGTTCAAGTCAGAAGCCAATCTTGACCTCTAATGGGATGTGCGCTAAATTGTAAGAAATGACTCTAATATCAAGAATTCTATTATCGGGGGCCAGGATTTACTGGACAGTTTCAGCACTGCGTTCCTTTGACTCATCCAGGGGGAGGGAGTTGGACAAAATCATAAAATTCCACAGTACACGATAGGTTTGCATAATAATAGCACTTACAAAGAGGCAATGAGGAAGTCCCAACCATTGCTTTGTACATCCTTCCTCCAAATGATTTACTTTTAAACCTCATATGCGATGCACACCATCAAGGTTTATCAGTACTTTCATTGTTTCAGTCAAAGGTCCTGCATTGTTTTAAACCTGTGACTGAATTTGGCTTTACCTCAACCTTTCGCACCGATGACCTGCCTGCAGAATCAGTCAGGGATCCATTGCCACCTTGTGGTCATTATCGGAACTTCAAGTAAAAGAAATCTCAAAGACGTAGCCCCTCTGAATTTATTTGGGAGGGGGTGAAAAATGTCATCTAAGGCAACCAAACAATTTTTCATCTTGTCTTGAATAAGCCATGATTCTTAAGTTCTCTCATTGTTCTTAAGCTTCTCTCATTTTTTTTAACGTTTATTTATTTTTGAGCGAGACAGAGACAGAAACAGAGACAGAGAATCCCAAGCAAGCTCCGCACTGTCAGCACAGAGATGGATGTGGGGCTGGAACCCATGAACTGTGAGGTGGTGACCCGAGGCCGAGATCTTGAACTAGGCCAAAATCAAGGGTGGGACACTTAACCGACTGAGTCACCCAGGGCACCCCCTACTTTGCTTCTCGCCTGATCCTACTAAGGTTTTGTGTGTGTGAGAGAGAAAATAGCCCAAATAACTGTTTGCTTTGTTCATGTGGTGTCTTTCAGACAGGAGTCTAAGTCCTTTATAGCTGTATCTTTAGGTCATTGATTATACCACTGTTTCACTGATGAAGAAAGAGATGCACAAGGTCTTCCACAAAGTGAGAAAATAGTTTAAAAAAAAGAAAAGAATTGATTAAGCTTATTTTGTGACATTCTAGGGGAAAAATATATAATACAGATACTTTTCCTTAATTAGAAATATGATGAAGGGCTCCTGGGGGGCTCAGTCAGTTAAGTGTCTGACTGCAGCTCAGGTCATGATCTTGTGGTTTGTGAGTTTGAGTCCCACATCGGGCTCTGTGCTGACAGCTGGGAGCCTGGAGCCTGCTTTGGATTCTGTGTCTCCTTCTCTCTCTGCACCTCCCCCACTCAAGCTCTGTCTCTCTCTCTCTGTCTCTCAAAATAATAAACATAAAATATACATATATATATATATGTATACATACATACATATATATATACATATACATATATGCATATATATATATACACATACATATACATATACATATACATATACATATACATATACATACACACACACACACACACCCCTACACATGTATCATGAAAACTCATACTTACTTTCCAGAAATGTTTTGTAATAGCGTACAACATTGGGATGATAGAGCTAGAAGAAAATAAATAACAAACATAACATTACTTCAATATATAAACTTGTTTTCACAATTTAGTTGGGCTTCATATTTGAAAACAACAAGAAAATTACTGTATTTATATTTATCTATAAAATTAAGCATTTTAAGATATCATCTAACTGAGATTTGAGATTTTTTGGATTCTTTTTATTTGCTACCTACAAAACTAATCTGAAAATAGCAATCTCCCATTAGAGCCTTTTATCAAATAAAAATAAAAACTGATGGTGTTTTATCACCTAATTTAACATTTTAGGTAAATTTTAGAACTCAAAGTAACGTGAAGAATTCATTTAGCTCTCCCCATTCAAACACCACGCACACACTGCATTGAGAAGAAACAGAAATGAAGGAATTTGTGTTGAATATGTATCCCATTGTTCCTTACCACTCCTTACCACTTAAATATTTATATATACTGTTTGTTTCTATTTACATTTTGTGTCTTTCTATGCTCTCCAAACTGGTTAGTATGAAACTGAAATAATCTAAGACTTACTAACTCCATTTAAATTATAATAGTTGGCAAGGACTCCCTTCTTGGCCAAACTTTAGTCAGGTTTCTCTAAGCCCTCTTCTTGACTAGGCCTCATTCTTGCCCTGCTTTGTTTCATCAAGAATCCTGCCAAGTCAGGTTAGCAAGAATCTCCCCACTCCTGATACCCAATCAAGTTCCTCATCACCCCATCTTTGATAGCTTAGGAAGTTCTTTGGGGTAATTTTCCATCTATTCACCCCCCTCACCTGGCCTGTTGGTTGTAAATACTAGCTATTGCTGTTGTATTTGGAGTTGAGCTCAATCTCTCTCCCCTGTTGCCATAGTTTGACTTCTATCTCAATAGTCTCGAGTGAAGTCTTCCTTGCCACTTTCAAGAAGCTTTCAGTGCAATTTCTCTCTTGTTATTGTAATGTTTATTTATGTATTCTGAGAGAGAAAGTATGCAGGGGAGGGGCAGAGAGAGAGGGAGAGAAAGAATCCCAAGCAGGCTCCACAGTGTCAGCTCAGAGCCCGATGTGGGGCTCGACCCCACAACAGTGAGATCATGACCCGAGCCAAAATAAAGAGTTGGTAAACCAACTGAGCCACACAGATGCCCCTACAATTTCTCTCTGATGTAGGTTTACCTCAGGATATCACATGAAAATTCTGCTTTTTCAAAACTTTCATTTTCTACAAGTATATAAAATGTTCATAGTTGCTTTTTTATAATTTAAGTTTCTAGGCAAACCGAAATTTCTTTTATCTCAGAATTGTTGACATTTCATTTCACTTATAAATGGCTTGCATTTCTTTTTGGTCTTTCTTCTTGCTTTTTTGAAGGGGAATCTCATAACTGTCCACCAAACTCCTACCCGCCCAATCCTCCAATGCAATTGAGTTCTAGTGGAACATGGCTTCCCAAGAGATTGTATCTCTCAGCCTCTCCTGTAGCCATGAGAGGGACTATCACTAAGTTCGCACCAAGGGTATGTAAGGGGAAACGTGTGCTCCTGGGTCTGAGTCCTAAACGTTGGGAATGCCCCGACCCTCACGCTCTTCCTCTTCCCTCTTTGGATGTGAACATGCCTGTGGTAGTTTCAACCCTACAGATGAAGACAATGAATGCCCTAGGAGGCAGCAGCACAGTAAGAGAGGAAGAGCCAACATCCCCCAGATGACTGCGTGGAACGGAGAACATTCCCAACCTGGTCCACTCACTCTGGATTGTTACATCAAAGAGAAATAGCCCGTTGCATTGTGAGACCTCTTGTTTAAGCCAATGTATTGCGGAGCCTCTTTCTTACTGCAGCTTAGTCTTAATCTTAAAAAATATACTCTCCTTTTCTAGTTCCATTTCTGTCACTTCTGTCTGCTATCCCCTCTTCCTTTTAGGACTCAGGGTTATTTACTATCCTTTCCATTGGTTCAGGCCTCTGGTAAGAGTGCAACTGTACAATTTTGAGTTATCTCAAAGTCCAAACACGTGCCTCTTAAGTGTCCCCGCCTGGACATTTTCTTTTCTTAGGAAATGTGCTAAAACAACATCTGCCTCATCAACTCTCAAGTGGCCAGCAGATTTTAAACAATAAGGGGCCAGGTAAGCAAAAGAGTCATATTCTGGAGCCTAGCTCACTGGCCAGGACTGTATCCAGATCGGAGTTCCAATGACGGTACTAAATCAGCTTACAGCAAAAGCCATGCTCCAGCCTTGTGCTAGAGACAGCACACTGCCAAAGATGAAGGTGCCCTCAACATGAGCCAACACTGGCTTCTTAGAATCCGGTCTATTGATGATAGTATTTACTGTAATTTGTGAACTGGAGAAGAACTACAGATTGCAGTGAATAAAGATCAGATATATTTAATGATCTTTAGGTCCCAGCACAGACACTGTACAAACTTAACTCATGGAGAACACAACGCAGTGAAGCTGGTGGTTCTCCACAGGAGTTATAAATGAACAGGATCCACAATGAATGTATAAATAAGGAAAGCTGAAAAAGAAACCCATGTATTCTGGGATCACAAAATCCAACCTCACTTCTCTTCTGACATGTTTATTCTTTCTCCCCAAACACACCTTCATAATGATAGTTAATTGAGTTGTTACATTATGTCAGAATATTCAACTCATACCAATAAATAATAACGCATCTTGGAAATCTACTTTTAGATTTAATAAGCTGTATTTGAAGAATGTTAACAGCTTGATTCCACTTGACAAAAGTCAGGGAACTGTTAGTCATATGCTTATGCATGTAACTAAGTAACCAAATATTCTCTACTCTAATGAGAAGGAAACGGATATGCTTGCAATTTAAAAAGAAGGATGTTTCATTTATGAGGCATTCTCTTGTAAACTCAGTCATTCTGCACCCCAAACCTTGATATAAACTCCAGAAAGTCTTTCTGTGGTTCAATGTCAAGCCTTAGGAGAAAAATCTAACTAAAATGTTACCACTTCAATGTCAATTATTTTAAACAGAACCAGTTCTTAAATAGCATGGACAAGAATAGCACAAGAACTCTACTGATGACATTTAGGTAAGGTACATATCTTCATAAACAAGAAAAGCACTTACCTGCTCTTTAATTATGGTTAATTCAGAAACAATATTCTTTACACTGCTGTCTCGATCTTTTTTATCCTTTCCAAATGCTGGGTTATGTAAATTGACCTCTTTCATTGCCAAAAGATTTTGACCACTACGCTTTCTAACCTAAAATAAGACCAAAAAATAAAATAAAATAAAATAAAATAAAATAAAATAAAATAAAATAAAATAAATAAAATAAAACAAAATAAAATAAAATAAAAATAATAATAAAGTGGGGGTAGAAAGGGGGAAAAGAGATAGATTAATAAGTCACATGATTCAACCAAGGAATCTAAATAACCTAAATAAGCAACAGAACTTTTACAATTTTATTTGTATGTACCTTAAACTCAATTCAAAAAACTGGTTCTCTCCTGGGCGGTCTGCACCATTCAGTAGGATTTTACCGGGAACCTATCGAAAACTCTGGTGTGAATTTAGAGAAAGTGTCATGCACTAGGACAAGCCATTTTTACTATTTTTTGGTGAGACATTAATAATGACTCTTGTCTTCAAAGACCAGTGGCCAATTTCTAGAGCTGAGAGCTGTACTGAGATAACATCAGTACAGCTATCTGATGGGCAAAAATCTAATTTTCGTATCTATTTTCCAATAATGAGGGCGTCAATCCGGTTGCATGGGTGTGTGCAAGTGGGATATCTGGTTTGCTTGGGAAGGTCAGAGAAGTGTTCTCCAAGGGCAACGTCACCTTGTAAACACAGCCGAAAGCCCCACTTCCAAGATGATCCAGAACTGCATAGTTGCCTATGTATTTCAAAGGAGCTTTATTCTGATTGATGCTTTCAATATTTTCAGCAATTTGCTTCAGTTCATCATCCTAACCAAAAAAAAACCAAGGAAATGGGCACTATGATAATTTGCATCCTGCCCACACAGCAGCCTTCACAAGTATTTGAAACTCAGGACTTACCACTAACAAATTCAACTTGGATACCAATTCTTCATAAGCACTGATATCACGAACATAATGTCCTATATCGATGAAGATCTCAAACAGGTCGGTGGGAAAAAGCCTACAGGGAAAATGCACACACATACACTTCATGTAGGTCTTGGTAACTGTTCCTCATTCCTTCCCTTTGGGAGCTAACCCATTCACAGATTCATTACATCAAGCAAATTTAACTTCCTTAGGATATCAACAAAGCGGGGGCAAATAGTACTCAACAGCGTATCTCACAAAAATGAACTAGAACTACAGTTCTTAAGGGATAAGGAAAAGCCACCAGAGAGGAAAGTTTCTAGAGATACAACACTGTGCTTACAATTGACAATACTGGGCTGTACACTTGAAAATTTGTTAAGAGAGCAGATCTCATGTTATGATACAGGTTATACAAAGACCTTATTTGTGAGATATTTAGGGGTGCAGGCATTAACATTTGGGGAAGGAATGTTTATGGGGTGTTTATGGAGTGCTGAACACTTACATAAATGCCATTTGATTCAGTCCTCATGTTAACCCTAGGAGGTAAATACTAACCCCATTGTTAAATGTTTCATGAAAATAAAATAAAAATACAGGTAAATGAAAAAAAAAATGGAGAGATTTATGCATCCTTTCCAACGTACTGGTTTCAAGGGCTTAGTAAAATCTTTTAAGTCCACAAAAATGAAGGGTTTAGGGCCTTGAAATAAAAGGTTATAATAATTTTACTCACTTTTCTTCCCTCAAATTCAAGAATCATTTGTAAATAAAGTAACAACATAAAATGTTCCAACGCTTCTGAACAAAAGGCATTATATTAACGTAAGCTCTTATTTCTGTTCTGCCGTTTAACAATAGAATCCTAGTAAGAACTTGGGCCTATGATTTTGGCCAGCCTGCCCGATACAATGCCAGGCAGACCACACATGTAGGAGACTGTTTTCTTCCCAAGGGGGTGATGTTTCTGTCACGCTCACCAGCACAGCCTCCTGAGCCAAGAACACCCAGCCCGTTCCCCTTCAAATGAGCACCTACCCTATGAAAGACATCCAGACAAATACTTTTTCTATGGATTAAGAGCAAAGGATTAGACCAACTTTGGCATTTCTGAATGCATAAGAACAGGCATATATTTTCATGTCATCCATTTAAAATGTTAACTCAACAAGATACTAGCAAATCGAATGCAATAGCATATCAAAAGAATGATTCACCATGATCAAGTGGGATTCGTTCCTGGGCTGCGGGGCTGGTTCAACATTCGCAAATCAATCAATGTGATACATCACATTAATAAAAGAAAAGATAAGAACCATATGATCCTGTCAATCGATACAGAAAAAGAATTTGACAAAATTCAGCATCCTTTTTTAATAAAAACCCTCAAGAAAGTCGGGATAGAAGGAACATATTTAAACATCATAAAAGCCATTTATGAAAAGCCCACAGATAATATCATCCTCAATGGGGAAAAACTGAGAGCTTTTCCCCTGAGATCAGGAATACTACAGGGATGTCCACGCTCACCACTGTTGTTTAACATAGTGTTGGAAGTTCTAGCATCAGAAATCAGACAACAAAAGGAAATCAAAGGCATCAAAATTGGCAAAGATGAAGTCAAGCTTTCGCTTTTTGCAGATGACGTGATATCATACATGGAAAACCCGACAGACTCCACCAAAAGTCTGCTAGAACTGATACATAATTCAGCAAAGTTGCAGGATACAAAATCAATGTACAGAAATCAGTTGCATTCTTATACACTGATAATGAAGCAACAGAAAGACAAATAAACTTATCCCATTCATAACTGCACCAAGAATCCTAAAATACCTAGGAATAAACCTAACCAAAGATGTAAAAGATCTGTATGCTGAAAACTATAGAAAGGAAATTGAAGAAGACACAAAGAAATGGAAAAACATTCCGTGCTCATGGGTTGGAAGAATAAATATTGTTAAAATGTCAATACTACCCAAGGCAATCTACACAATCAATGCGATCCCAATCAAAATTGCACCAGCATTCTTCTCGAAGCTAGAACAAGCAATCCTAAAATTTGTATGGAACCACAAAAGGCCCCGAATAGCCAAAGTAATATTGAAGGAGAAGAACAAAGTGGGAGGCATCACAATCCCAGACTTTAGCCTCTACTACAAAGCTGTAAACATCAAGACAGCATGGTATTGGCACAAAAACAGACACATAGACCAACGGAATAGAATAGAAAACCCAGAACTAGACCCACAAACGTATGGCCAACTAATCTTTGACAAAGCAGGAAAGAATATCCAATGGAAAAAAGACAGTCTCTTTAACAAATGGTGCTGGGAGAACTGGACAGCAATATGCAGAAGATTGAAACTAGACCACTTTCTCACACCATTCACAAAAATAAACTCAAAATGGATAAAGGACCTGAATGTGAGACAGGAAACCATCAAAACCCTAGAGGAGAAAACAGGAAAAAACCTCTCTGACCTCAGCCGCAGCAGTTTCTTACTTGACACATCTCCAAAGGCAAGGGAATTAAAAGCAAAAATGAACTATTGGGACCTCATGAAGATAAAAAGCTTCTGCACTGCAAAGGAAACAATCAACAAAACTAAAAGGCAACTGACAGAATGGGAAAAGATATTTCCAAATGACGTATCAGATAAAGGGCTAATATCCAAAATCTATAAAGAACTCACCAAACTCCACACCCGAAAAACAAATAATCCAGTGAAGAAATGGCCAGAAAACATGAATAGACACTTCTCTAAAGAAGATATCTAGGGGCGCCTGGGTGGCGCAGTCGGTTGAGCGTCTGACTTCAGCCAGGTCGCGATCTCACGGTCCGTGAGTTCGAGCCCCGCATCAGGCTCTGGGCTGATGGCTCAGAGCCTGGAGCCTGTTTCCGATTCTGTGTCTCCCTCTCTCTCTGTCCCTCCCCCGTTCATGCTCTGTCTGTCTCTCTCTGTCCCAAAAATAAATAAACGTTGAAAAAAAAAAATAAAAAAAAAAAAAAAGAAGATATCTAGATGGCCAACAGGCACATGAAAAGATGCTCAACGTCGCTTCTCATCAGGGAAACACAAATCAAAACCACACTCAGATATCACCTCACGCCAGTCAGAGTGGCCAAAATGCACAAATCAGGAGATTATAGATGCTGGAGAGGATGTGGAGAAACGGGAACCCTCTCGCACTGTTGGTGGGAATACAAACTGGTGCAGCCGCTCTGGAAAACAGTGTAGAGGTTCCTCAAAAAATTAAAAATAGATGTACCCTATGACCCAGCAACAGCACTGCTAGGAATCTACCCAAGGGATACAGGAGTGCTGCTGCATAGGGGCACTTGTACCCCAATGTTTATGAAAAGCCCACAGATAATATCAGGTGTGTGCAAATTATGGAAAGAGCCTAAATGTCCATCAACTGATGAATGGATAAAGAAATTGTGGTTTAGGGGCGCCTGGGTGGCTCAGTCGGTTAAGCGTCCGACTTCGGCTCAGGTCATGATCTCGCGGTTCGTGAGTTCAAGCCCCGTGTCAGGCTCTGTGCTGATGGCTCAGAGCCTGGAGCCTGTTTCAGATTCTGTGTCTCCCTCTCTCTCTGACCCTCCCCCGTTCATGCTGTGTCTCTCTCTGTGTCAAAAATAAATAAACGTTAAAAAAAATTTTTTTTTTTTTTTTTTTTTTTAATTTTTTTTTTCAACGTTTTTTATTTATTTTTGGGAGAGAGAGAGACATAGCATGAACGGGGGAGGGGCAGAGAGAGAGGGAGACACAGAACCGGAAACAGGCTCCAGGCTCCGAGCCATCAGCCCAGAGCCTGACGCGGGGCTCGAACTCACGGACCGCGAGATCGTGACCTGGCTGAAGTCGGACGCTTAACCGACTGCGCCACCCAGGCGCCCCAAAAAATTTTTTTTTAAATAAAAAAAATAAAAAAGAAATTGTGGTTTATATACACAATGGAATACTTCTTGGCAATGAGAAAGAATGAAATATGGCCTTTTGTAGCAACGTGGATGGAACTGGAGAGTGTTATGCTAAGTGAAATAAGCCATACAGAGAAAGACAGATACCATATGGTTTCACTCCTATGTGGATCCTGAGAAACTTAACAGAAGACCATGGAGGAGGGGAAGGAAAAAAAAAAAAAAAGAGGTTAGAGTGGGAGAGAGCCAAAGCATAAGAGACTCTTAAAAACTGAGAACAATCAGGGTTGATGGAGGGTGGGGGAGGGAGAGGAGGGTGGGTGATGAGCATTGAGAAGGGCACCTGTTGGGATGAGCACTGGGTGTTGTATGGAAACCAATTTGACAAAAATTTTCATATAAAAAAATAATAAAATAAAATGTTAATGTCCCAAAAAAAAGAAAAAAGGAAAACTAAAACTCATAGCAGTCAGAGTAATTAAGAAAAGTTGGATTGATAGAGTGATTGATTCCTTCTCTTTCTTCCGCATTTACTTCACTTTCAGTGTTAAGATATCACTAGGGTAATTCTGTGTTATCTGTGGATTCTAGAAAATCTGAAAATACATGTTCTACGTACTGACTCATTCCTCTCTTACTGTTTGCATCTAAATCAGGTGTGTGCAAACAGGTCGATCTCATGACCGCTGGTCACTTAAATTTCTCTAAGCTCATACCTTTTAAAGAGTGGTCTGTTTCTTTCCATACTGAATAGAAACCTCAATGCTCTGAACGCGTAACACTGGAAAATAAAAGGATATGCGATTCTTAAATGGTAGCTCGACAAATGAAAACATTTCCAGGATAACATTATCATGAACTAAACATTACAGTGGCTTTACTGTGAGTGAGTGGCTGGCCTACATGGGAGACAAAGCTTAGGACTGAAAATGAAATCCATCAATACCTGGGGTAAGTCTCATGCTTTAAGAAAGCATTTATGGTGTAGAACACTATGACGCTGGCCTTGTTTCACTCAGGACTTGCCATTAATTCCTTTCTAGAAAGTACAAAATGAACAGAGACCAGAAATAAAATTCCTACTCTGAGAAAACCAAACATCCAAAGATTTTCAGGAGCTCAAGGTTTATTTTGTTTCTAGCCTGCTATGTATGCCTCGATATTTATATGGCTTCTATGAGAAAATAAACACTCGAAATGATGACATATAAAAATAGCCACAGGCACACTGGACTCAAACTTGACAAATTGGTCTCTTGAGTAAAGAGTCTTAAGCGTTCCCCAAATAGAACAATCTACAGTAACTCCCGAGAACACTCAGAAAGAGGCCTGTGAGACTTTACCAAAGAAAAATAAATGTCTAAATGTCTGACAGTGTGCAATGCCAAGAAAAAAACCAGAGAGCCCCCGGCCTGCAGTTGGGCCTGTATAATAGGCCACCACTGGGTGATCGAGGTCTGCTGAACTCGAACGTGGAATCCTTCGTAAAATTAGTGGTCTGAATACAGAAGGGTGACAAATAAACTTGCCCAGAGAAGCCAGGCAGACAACACAATGATGTTAAAGAGCCTGGTGGAGGGCAGTGGAGGCAGTGAGAAAGGAGGACACAAATGTTCCTCAAAAACCATTTCAATTTGAAGTTTTAAAAACCCTCTCCTGGCTTAACAAAATGCATCTGCACGATGGGTTTGATTTAATCTGCTGCCCAGCATCACGTCCACACGCCTGTGGTGCACCAAGGAAATTAAGTCCCGCTCCTGTCCGTCGTCACGGGTAACTCTCCAAAACTTCTGCCTGCCAGCCCACAGATACCACCAAGAATTCTCTGCTAGTCTTGACTGTCATTCTGGGTGGGAGCTCTTCAGTCAGAATGGAGGCAAACGTGGTGTCTTATTTCCTTTTCTAAATGGCATGGGGGGAATGTGATCTGCAAGTACTGCAAAGGCTTATTTTAAACCGGATTTTATCTTTCCAGTGCCTTCGGGGACAGTGTCCCCCGACGCACACAGGACACTGCAGTAACGTGCCCCCTTCTTACCCGCACGCGAGGCCTCATGCCCCTCCCCTGACCATGCACCCCAGCCCCACCCAGCAGCCTAAGCACACTCTAAGCTGCCAGGCCCTCGCACTTTGCACATGGTGTTCCCTCTGTGCAGAATGCCTTTCCACCCTGTAGCAGATGCCATGGCTGCCCCACTCATATCTCCTTATTGACTTAGCAAGTCTCTTCTCATCCACCAAGATCCATTTCACAGGCCTTCCTTTGTAAGGGTGAAGTGTTACTGACTGTGGTCCATGCTTAAAGATGGAATATCGATTTCCTCTTACAATTTTCCGATATGTAAGCAAGTATTCCATGTTTTGAAAAAATAGAACTTACTGATAAGCAAAGAAATACATAAATAAAATCACCTAATTCACCTCCCACCCCAGAGAAACTGTTAAGCCTTTTATATTGTTTTTACAGCATTTGTTTTCATGCCAGCCTCCCTCACCAGATATTTTTCCCTCACGGTCAGTACAGAGACCAGTGCTAAAAATTACAGATTGTACTATTAAAGTTTCCCCAGATTTCAGTAACTTGATATTAAAGAACAATGGACATGCTTATTACCTGTAACAGATTAGTTTTTGCTGCATTCTTTTGTTTGTTTGGTAAAATTAACTTTGCTATTGTATATATACCATTTTCCTGGAAGAATAAAAGGGCCATGTTATCAGTGACAGTGACAATGCCATAAAGAAACACAAGCACAAAGAAGCAACTAAACAATCTCAAAAATTAATATTAGAGAAGAAATATTAGTATAATTTTGGAACTTTGTGTAAACTTATAGCGGAATATTAAATATGTCAACGTAGCACCAAACACTGGAGCCACAATCTTAAAATTTCAGCTGTCTTTAAAGTCATAAATAATAAAGCATGTCAATTTAAAGTAATTTAAATACTTCATTTTTTAATGTTTGTTTAATTATTTTGAGACAGAGAGGGATAGAGAGTGAGCAAGGGAGAGGCAGAGAAAGGGAGCGAGAACATCCTAAGCAGGGTCCACACTGTTAGCATAGAGCCCAACACAGGGTTCAGTCCCATGAACCACGAGATCATGACCTGAGCCAAAACCAAGAGTTGGACGCTTAACCAACTGAGCCATCCAGGCTCCCCTTAAATATTTTAAAAACAAAGAATAGGGGATAAAAAGGCACACAGTAAAGGGATACAAATATCTTTATACTTTGCCTTTTAAATATCTGATTATGAAATACAATTTCTCCCTTTATAGTTTGGTAATTAAACAATACACATGGATAAATCATTGTAGAAAAGAAAATGGAAAAAATAAAAGAAACAAGAGTAATAGATTTAAAAAATGAAGGTTATGCATGAAAAGCCTAAAGTATAGAAAGTGATCCTTCTATACTCTAATGCAAATATACACATGGCAGAATGAACAAAAAGTGCTAACTTACTGCTACCTTTCGATTATCTATTAAATATTTAATTTACTGAACTCTGTTATATGGGGGCACTTACATTATAACTGTGAAGAGCTTTACCTGCCTTAATGCATTTGGTCTTTATAGCTATTCTGTGAATTTGTCTATAATTTCCCTGCTTTATATATGACAAAACCAACTATTAGAGAGGCTGAGTCATTTTTTTCCAGTGGCCAAGCCACCGGGTAACGATATTAGGAACTGAACCTCAATGTGACCAAGTCCATATGCCCTGCTCCCCCGCGGCCTCCTGGTTTGCTGAGTTTCCCCTCGGGACTCTGAGCATTGGTGATCTGATCTCTTACTACCTCTCATGTATTTTGAAGATGAAGTCGGGTAGTGTATACTACTGTATATGTAGTGGACTGATTAATGAATCAAGCTTTGTGAAACTGGTTTCTGGGCAATAAACATTTTGTTGGCGTGTGTGTTTTAGTCACCTCTAGCTGAACAACCTGACATACTCTTAGTTCAAGTGACTATCATCCTCAACTCATAGCATCCTATATACCCAGAATTAAAGCGGTTTAAAATAGCTTTTATTTATTTTTTTAAAAATTTTTTTTAACATTTATTTATTTTTGAGACAGAGAGAGACAGAGCATGAACGGGGGAGGGTCAGAGAGAGGGAGACACAGAATCTGAAACAGGCTCCAGGCTCTGAGCTGTCAGCACAGAGCCCGACGCGGGGCTCAAACTCAAGGACCGTGAGATAATGACCTGAGCTGAAGTCGGACGCTTAACCGACTGAGCCACCTGGGCGCCCCTAAAATAGCTTTAAAAAAAAAGATAAAGAAAATGAATAAGCATGAGAGATGAAATACAGAGCAGTTCTTTCAAACCCAAGTGAGTTTAAGGAGGAAGAATAAGAATATAAAGTGGAATTTTCGGGGCGCCTGGCTGGCTCCGTCGGCGGAGCCTGGGACTTGATCTCAGGGTTGTGACTTTGAGCCCCACGATGGGTGTGCAGATGACTTGAAAACAAAATCTTAAAAAAGAAACAGTAAATAAAAAATTAAAAGGAATATAAAATGGAGTTCTAGAACTTAAATAAGACATATCAAAATACTTGAAAACCACAGCATGGGATCCCAAAAGCTGTGTTCTGGGGATACAGAGTTTGCCCTGAGGTGTGGTCCGCGAGTGGTGCCGGGTGGGGTCTGCAGCCGGACCCTGGAGAGCAGCGTTCTCACCTGGACCACCTGATGGGCGTTGGTGTCGTTCAGCACCAGCTCGGTGAGGGCAGCACAGCAGGCTGGAAGGAAAACCACCAAATGATCGCCGTCTGTCCTCACTGACTGCACCGGACACTGTTACTTCGATATTCTACCGCCGCGGGGAATTCTGTTAGCGGAGTCACTCCTCAGAAAACAGTACCTTTCCCTCAGGCACGGCCCTGGGGGAAGGGCGGCTGACTTTCAGGGGTGCCTAACTCTGCTCTCCACGTAATTCATGTGCATGTACATGCCACAGCCGCCTTTTACTGAGCACTTACTGTGTACCAGGAGGCGGCTCCATTATGATCCCCAGTGCCCAGCGTGTGCCTGGCACATAGCAGGTGCTCAATAAATACCTCTGCAATGGTTGATTAAATGAGAACTTTAAATACATTATCCAAATTAACCCTTATAATCCGAGTATGTACTATGATTACCGTTTTGATTGATGAGAAAACAGAGGCTCACAAAGATTGACAGACCAGGCCACAGAACTTGGTAAGTGCCAGGGGCCAGAAGTCCAAGTGCAGTGTGTCAGATGCTAAATCCCACGCCCTGAGCACTACCCCTCCCGCCTCCTTATAGCCACCATGGCAGCCTTCCGTGACGTTCTGTACTGAACTGCTTCTTGTCTCCCAAAAATATGCTGACCCTACAGCACCATTTATGCGACCCTCGTGCTAGCCCTGCACTGGGCGACAGGCATGCTGTATATCCTCATATCATTCTACGATAACCCTCTAACACTGATACCATGGTGACCATCACTCTTTCACATGAGCAAAACTGAAGTCTGCAGAGGTGAAGGCACTTGTCCAAGGCCACATGGCCATCCAAGTGGGTCGAGCAAAAACTCAGACCCTACTTCTAACCACTTATGTTTTGAACTTTAAAAATGTTTCCCTTTTACTGGAGTATAAAACAAGCTGTATGAAGTAGCTATATCTTAAGTGTACAGTCTGGTGAGATACTGCATATCTACATGCCCTGTAACTACTGCCGCTGTGATGAATAAATAGGATAGGATACGTCCAGCTCCCCAGGGCCCCCCGTGCCCCTTCCCAGGTAGTAATCTGCCTACCACCAAACATGGGGGTAACTGCCACTCTGACCTCTAGCACCAGGGATCTCATCCACTTTTTGAGAGAGGCCTAGAAATCCCAGGAACTCTGATGTCAGCTCGATTACATTTCCTGGGAAGACTTCAAACTGGAAATCCCCAGCAAGTGCCCTTATACTGAGATGGAGGCCTTCAGAATAAGCAGAAATGGCAATTCGAGGAGAAGATCCTATTTCCCTGACGTCATATGCCTGCAAAGAAACATCCCCAGTCCTCAGGAGGAAACACTAGGGGGCACAGAACACCTGCCTTTCTCCTACCCCCTCTCGTCCTCCCCATGCCACATCTGTTCTCCTCTTGGGACCTGCCTGCCCTCCTGCTGACCCACCAGTGCCTCTCTGCTCCCCTCCTTAGCCACCGCAAGGCACCCAGCTTGATCAGCAGCACCGAAGCCCCACTTGTCGCAAAGGCCAGGTGCCCTTGTGTGAACCTTGTTCGGGGCTGTGCCAAACTGCCAAAAGTGTGCGCATACATTCTTGCTTCTGCTTTTGTGTGGCGAGAGAGGCTCTGTCCTCTCTTTAGGAGCTCACGTGGAATAAGGAAGGCATTCCCTTGCCCCCAGGGAACGAGTATGTGCATTGTACAGTCTCCCTTAAGGAGGGTGCTCTGAGATCTAGAAACTATAGGAACCATGATTCTGGCCACATAGCAAGCTGAATTCTCTACTCCAGCTGTACCGATAATAAAGCTAATATTCTGCTCTCTTTATAACTGACTTCTATGCTGACTTCTCAATGTGTTCAGAATGTGGAAGGGAGAGAAAAGTTTGTGGCATCGCTAACCTGCAAGCCCAACACAAGTACCAGGAAGTTTCAGACTTCTACATGGATTGTGCCTAATTAATATTATCACACTAATTGTATAACAGAGAATAATAAAACACTATGTTAACCAGTATCAAGTAGTATAAGATAATAGTATTATATAGGTACCTGCTTGAAGAGAAAAAGTATTTTCTTGTATTTCCCGAGGGCTTAGGTCTTCTGACAAATGAAGCTGCTGGATTCTGCCTGCCGCATTTGCACTCGACAGGCTGCCGATGGAAGAACGATCAGAAACAAAATTTCTGTCTCTGAAAACGAAAAGTTAATGCACAATTTATCAATTTTCCTTCATGGTCAGTGCTTTGTGGGTCCTGTTTAAGAAATGTTTGCCTCTCCCAGGTCGTGAAGTTTTCTCCTGTGTTATCTTTATTGTTTCACCTTCTAATCTACCTAGAATGGATTTCTGAGTGTGGTGTGAGGTAAGGGTTCTTTTCTCTTCCTTCCTTCCCCTTTTTCTTTCTTCATTTCCTTCCTTCCTTTGTTTCCTTCCTTCCTTCCTTCCTTCCTTCCTTCCTTCCTTCCTTCCTTCCTTCCCTCCTTCCTTCCCTCCTTCCCTTCCTTCTTCCCCCCCTCCCTCCTTCCTTCCTTCCTTCCTCCATTCCTTCCTTCCCTCCCTCCCTCCTTCTCCCCCTTCCTTCCATCCTTCCTTTCCTCCTCCCCTAATGGTTACTGAACTGACTCAGCACTATTCATTGAAAAGACTGTCATTCCCCCACTGCTCCACATGTCCACCTTTGTTTTTCAACTCTATTCTGCTGCTATCAACACACCTGACTACATTTCAGTCTTCATCATTCTGAGTTTTCTTTTTCCAAGAAATTCCAATCTTATTTTGGTAAAGGTCTCTTCTATTATATCTTTGATTTTTTTTTATTCCTTCTGCTCTATTCTTTAACCCAGGATATCAAGTATCCACAAGTTCAAAACTCATCTTCTGCAAACCATATCCTTCATTCTCTAATGGTTCTCATTCCTTTGACTTTTTCCTCCACATTATGTGCAATTTTTTTCAAGATTGCCCTTCCTTGTACTAATTCCAGTTTCTGTCTGGTACTCTGATGAACATCTCAGTTCTGTGGATTATTCAGTCCTTGCCTTTTCCCTAGCTCTGCAATCTCTCTCCTCCCCTTTCTGTTGTCCTAGCATCTCATCTTTAATCTCGGGTCATAAATGTCATGTTCCGTTTAACATCTTTGATAAAATAAAGCTTTTGTGGGGTGCCTGGGTGGCTCAGTCGGTTAAGCATCCGACTTCGGCTCAGGTCATGATCTTACGGTCCGGTCGGTGAGTTCGAGCCCCGCATCAGGCTCTGTGCTGACAGCTCAGAGCCTGGAGCCTGTTTCAGATTCTGTGTCTCCCTCTCTCTCTGACCCTCCCCCGTTCATACTGTCTCTCCCTGTCTCAAAAATAAATAAACGTTAAAAAAATTTAAAAAATAAAAAATAAAAAATAGGGGCGCCTGGGTGGCGCAGTCGGTTAAGCGTCCGACTTCAGCCAGGTCACGATCTCGCGGTCCGTGAGTTCGAGCCCCGCGTCAGGCTCTGGGCTGATGGCTCGGAGCCTGGAGCCTGTTTCTGATTCTGTGTCTCCCTCTCTCTCTGCCCCTCCCCCATTCATGCTCTGTCTCTCTCTGTCCCAAAAATAAATAAAAAACGTTGGAAAAAAAAAAATTTAAAAAAATAAAAAATAAAAAAAATAAAGCTTTTGTTTTTCTGTTTACTCAAGGTAACATCTTCTACAATAGATTCTTCATGTCTTTTATCTGTTTTGTTCTTTTTTGTTGTATGTGACTACTATATTTTTTTCATTTACTTATTTTTTACGGCAGCAGCTCAATCTGGATTTCTTTGTGCCTAAATATAACAAACATAGAGTCTCCTTGGCTTCCCTCCCGTGTCATCAGAGCCCACTAGTGCCTTTCCTTCAAGTAGCATTGAGAAGGTAATGGAGCTAGGTGTATGGATAGTCACAACCGGTGACCTTACCTGTCAACAAAATTATGTTGAAACTCCAATTTTAGAGATCACTCCCCCTACTCGAGTATACAGCCTTTTAGGAACCACTCTTGAGTTTAGGATTGTAGGTGAATGGGCGTGAACAGGTTTTCTGGAAACTGCCTTGACAACAATCCCTGTTCATACTCAAGCCAGCAGACAATCTGGCAACCTCCACCCCCTGTACCAGCCCCAGGCAGCTCCGGGGCAGGCACAAGCTCTGAGAGGACAGTGTTTACCCAGCTGGGGTAATAAATTCTCCCAGAGCACTGAGACATATTTAACGTAGAATGAGTGTTGACATATGTCATTTTCCCAGGGAAGAGTTTTCTAACATTGCACCATAGAAATGGACTGGCAAAATGACTCTCCAGACATGGATGAACTCTCTTCTATTAAGGATGGTTACATCTTGAGCCAAAGAGGAAAACTGCTGCCTTGTATGAAACTGAGTTCTATGGTAAAAAAGGTAGGTTTTATCTTTGAAGTGTTGCTTAACCAGGTTGAAATTCACTTTATCATCAAAGAAAATAAGTGCTCTCTGAGAGGGTGGTCCATAGCTATTGCACTAGGCGTACTGGCGAATCATAATGCCCACCACTGCCATTCATCTACACACAGTCTACACACACAAACAAAAAAATAAAAAACTTTTGCCAAACGTCCAAGGAGCTAGCTTATTATGCCACAGTACAAATGGAAGATTGATTATTTATACTATAAATTGAGATATTCCTATGATATTCGTAGAAGTGAGTACACTGTCAACAGTTTATATTTTTTTTCCTTTGTTTTGGTAACGACAGAAATCATTAACAAAGCTATTGTTCACGTCTCTATAGTCTGTTCTTATACTTGGAAACGTCCTCACAGAAAATGAAGTTGACAACATGGAGTTCCATAATATCCCTAGAGGTACAACAGGCACAAAGTCTGAATAATACTGATTTGATAATATCTGGTCGTATTAAGAATAAGTCATTCTGCTTTTATTACAGTGAGCTTTATTTATGTACTGTGGATTACAAGTGTGATTCCTTTCGGGCAGACATGCTCCTTTTCAACTTTGATTCTGTACCTATAAGGCTGAATTATGCTTTATGATAATTGTAGGTACTAGAACTTTCCCACCGACATACCAAAAGATATCCTTATGCATTACTTCAATATACCTAATGCACACTTATTGCCACATACTTCAAGAAAATTTCAATTTGAAACTATTTTAACCAACCATTCCTTCTCCGCACTCAAGTCTTGGGTGTCATTAGAATTCTACTTTTGAACGACAGATAAGGTGCTAACCCACCTTCAGGCAAGAAAGATCAGAGAGGAAAGAAGGGCAACTGGACCAGGGTCAGCACATGCTAATCATTTGATAAATAATGCCTTCTCCCCTTTTAGCTAAGCGTTATTCCTCTGCTCTCTCATTGCAGGTTTTGCTTTCTCTTTGTAGATGAATGACATATACGCAGATGCAGACATCTTAGGAAAATAGCAAATTCAAAGGAACATTACTGTATTTGTTGGGATTACAATACGCATAGAGCACGTCAAGAAAAAGGGGGCAAGATAAATGTTTTCTTCAGGTTCTTGGGTCTCCATTCAATCTACATTTGCAGACTGATGGCCTTCTATATTCCTGGTATGGAACTGGAGGCTTATGATTCAAAGATAAATATTTGAGGGCTCCCAAGAAGCTTAAAAGATGAATGCCCCTGATATTGAGCTCACGCACGTCTGTGACAAGGATAAATGACTGTCCACGACAGCAATGGCCAAGGAGCAGGAGGAAGTTAGCTGGTAATGTGCCAATGTACCAAATGTGCCCTTGGATGGCAGGCTCCCCGGCCTTCAGTGACTGGGGCAGAGTAGGCCAAAGGCCCCCTCTGACTCACCCTCGTAAAATATGAAGAAGCTGCTTGATGCCTCCCCAAATGCGAATTTCCACACTGGTCTCAGGGTCCTCACAAACCTGAACCAGAATCCAGACAACACTCCAGAGCAGCTTCAGGTGGTCCGAGTGGAGCAGGCTGAGGAGGACGGGTACCCCCTCATAGAGCTTCACCTGCTCCTTTACCTGGGGTTCGGCACAAAGTAGGCGCAGTAACTCTGCGGTTAATCTGAAAGGGGAGGGGAGGAGGAGAATGAGAACCCCGGCACGGCGGGTTATTGACTTCACATTTAGACTAGAGCCATCATCACTGCATCCCTGTAACATTTTCTAAGTCACAGGTCAACATATGTTTTCTCTAAGGGGCTGGATTGCAGGCCAGTGTTTTATGCTTTGCCAGCCACCCAACCGAGCCAATCTATGCAAAAGCAGCCACAGACGATACATAGAAACACAAGGGCATGGCTATGTTCCAATAAACCTTTATTTACAAAAACAGGCAGGGAGCCAAATTTAGCCTGCAGGTCAGAGTTCGCTGACCCGCTGTTCTAAGTCAGAGCCTCACTCTGAGCCCACCGGTCTGGCTAAAAACCTACTAACCAGCAAATAGATACCGCGTATCATACAATAGGACCGGCATTGTGCTCAAGACAAAAGAAATAAAAGTTCCACCCAAGTCTTCAGAAACTTACTAGGTGGTTACAAAAACAAGACATTAACACAAATGGCAAAAACAAAACGAGAAACAACAACAACAACCCTACAATGCAAGGAAAGTAAACGCAAAGTGCCCAGTGAGTATCTGGACAGTAAAATAAAGATAATGATAGCATGTGACAGTGGGTTCAGCTGAGCTCTGAAACATGATGATGATGCACATTTCATAGAGCCACCCTTAACCCTAAATACTCTCGCTGGACAGCGGCACCCTTTCCCGTGGCTTCAAACACCCGCTCTGTCCTGGCACCGTGAGCCAGGCCCAGGCATCACTCTCAACCTCCAGAAGTTCTAGCCACATGGCAGTCCACCATGTGTGTCACCCCACTGGGTCTCAGCTCAAAGTCATTATCCTCCTCTTCACGTTGCCTCTTCCTCTTATGTGCCCAGCGTTGATTCATGAAACTACAGCCTTTTCAATTTCCCAAATCAGAAGACGGAATCATCCAAGACGCTTGCTTCTCCTTTCCCAACCTGCCCCTGCCAATCAAGAGCCTTCAGGGCCCCCTATTTCCTGGGCAACTGCCGAGATTAATTCTCTTACAAGTCATGTAGCTGGCTAACCCCACAGCTCCTCCCATTCTTGCGATCCTTGATTGTGTCCAAGACATAAGCCCCTCTGTCACTTGCGTCTCCAATCTTCTCATGCCCACACGACTCTACCGTCCTTTCCCCTGAGCCAATTTCTCACAGCTCCAATCCCTCCCAAACTTTTGTGCTCCGACATTCAGAACATATGTTTTTTGGCAAATGGTATTCCTCATCTCCTCGAACTTTCCACACCAAACGTTCCCTCCTTGTTCTCAGTGGAGCTCATTGTGTGGCTACATTCCCCACGTCACACACCCTACACACTGCCACCAGAGTAATCTTCCCCCAAAATGAATCTGATCATGCTTAAAATCTTCCTGGGAGTCCCCATAATGTTCACAGATAAAAACCACACTCTTACTCGGCACAAAGAGCCCAAGGTGGCCTGGCTAAAGGCATCTTGCTGCTTCCCCTATAAAATATGGAAATCGACAGGGTTATTGTGCCGATCAAATGAGTTAACACACAAAAGCACTTAGAGCAGGGCCTGGCATAGAGAGAGCTGGATAAAAATTAGCTATATTTTTAACTCAAGATTAACTGTCTAGTTTTCTGGCACTTGCCCTCTTGCACTCTGTTCCAGCTGTGCCCAACCATGCACTGCCTCGAACAAAGACCATTTCATGCCTCCATGTGGGAGCACATTCTGTTTTTACTTGTTCTCTCCCTTTGCCTAGATAACTCCGTCTTCCTTCCGGAAACTTGGCATGACCCCTGGCTCTGACTGGGAGCTTCTCCTCTCTGTTCCCACGGTGTCCTGTGAACCCATCAACCACACCACTTACAGCACAATGGTGAAACCACTGACCTGCACGCCCGTCCTCTCTCCCACACTATACACTCTATCCTGTTCATCTCTGGCATTCTAACATCTGGGCAGAGGCTGTTTCCTAGCAATGGGCTCAGGTAAGCAACTCTGTCAGTATAGTTTGGAAAAGAGGGTGAAACTGAGAAGAAAGATTCAAGGCGGTTTACTATGGTTACGTGTCAGGACTTCATTATTTGGTGTCTGTTACCCGCTTTACTTCTTGAGAAAATTATGACTTACTTAACTAAGTATCAGATAATGTATGTTGCAACTCCATTTAAAGACTACCCAATAACTATCTGGATACGGTAATTCTTCAGAGCAATATGTAAGTTCAAGTGAAAATGAATGCATTTTCGGTTCTGTTTAGAGTTATAATAACAGGTGGTCATGAAACAAGTCAGTAGCTATCTTAATGTATTTTACTTGACTTAAGCAAAATAGATTTTAGTGATCTAATAATTTATTCAACATATAATCTGAAATTACTAAAAATAGAGCCACCTCAGAGTTTCTTTCCTTAAAGGCACAGGATGTAAAAAAAAAAAAATCAATAAACAAAAATATTAAGGATGTAATCGTAAGATTTATATAATTTGATTCTTTGCCCAGATCCAGAAGTGGTGCAAAACCAAAGATAAATCAATATACCCTCTCTGTTCTAGTTTATTTATAAAAACTTTAAGAGAAAATAAATGTCAAGGTGACTCATAACTTCAGTTAACAATGTAAATAACAGGACATCATAAAAATGATTATAATAATTTTCATCAACTATGGTATTGTCTTTTCCCTATTAGCAATCCTACCTTTTGGAAAGCAAGTCATATTCATGTAAAATCATCAGCAGATTTTCTACAATGTTGAGTTCACTTATCTTCTCCCTACATTCTGGACTACAAATTAAAAACTATTAGTAATTACTAAAGACATACTTTACCATATCCATTTATCTAATACCCCAGTTCTCATACTATCTCAGGAGGAGAAACAAAAAGCAATATAGCTCCATGGGCTAGGGCTACATCAAATTCCCACATTCAATAAATGTCATATGTCATAAATTCAAATTTGTTTAATAACAGTATGATGATAACATAATTCCCTTTCTCCAAAAAGAATCATATGCTGTTCATAAAAAAGTAATAATAGGCATTATTCACAGTAGCCAAGATATAAAAATGACCTATACAGGTGTGCGTGTGTGTGTATGTGTGTGTGTTGTATGTAACGTATATAATTGAATACTATTGTCTGTCTATAAAAAGGAATGAAATTCTGCCATTTGTGACAACATGGATAAACCTGGAAGGAATTATGCTAAGTAAAGTAAGCCAGATGGAGAAAGGTAACTACTATATATCAGTGATACATGGAATATAAAACAAAAATTAAAGACCTGATGACACAGAAACAGAGACTGAAATGGTGAATAGTTGCCAGATGCAACTAGCTAGAAGGAGGGGGAAATACAGGTTAAAGGGTACAAACTTACAGTAATGAAAAGAATGAATACTGAAGATCTAATGTAGAGCATGGACACTATAGTTAATAGTGTGATATTGTACACTTGACAGCTGATGAGAGCAGATTTCAAGTGCAATTACTACACACACACACACACACAGAGTTAAGTAGGTGATGTGATGAGTGTATTAATTGTCGTGAGCGTGATAATCATTCCATATATATAAGGTATATCAAATCATCATGTTGTGTACTTTAAACATATGTAATGAGAGTAGTCAATTATTCCTTATAAAGTTTAAAAAAAGAAAAAGAAAAAAGCATTGATCCACTTATTGGCACAAAAATATATTTAAAGCACTTTTACTTAAACTGATCATGATATCTATAAAGGGAACATGCTACCCAGAATTGTATTAAGGGTAAAAATGTTTGAAAATGTTTTAGATGTTAAAATAAATACATAGGAGAGAATGTTTTTTAAGGTTGGGGAGATTTAGTTGTCAAAGAAAAATTGTGGTAATTTTGAAAGTGGAAGTATCTGAGGGTTGGATAAAAGACTAGGTAAGTATTTCTGGTTAGGAAAAAATGAAAAAAAAAATTTTAAGTGGGATTGTCCTTTCCATCTTAAGTTTTAAAATGATACTTTTTCATCCAGGATCCTCTTCTATATATTAATGCTTTCCATGCTTATTTTTCACAAATTATAACTAAGTAGGTAAGCAACTAGAGAAACTGATCTATTTTCCATCTCTCCCACCTAAACTGCTACAGCAGTGAAACTGAAAAGTACAGTAAAATACACTTACCTTTCAGCTAAACTAGCCAGAGCCAGAAGGGCACCCAGCAAAACATTAGTATCTCGGGCACCAAGTAAATTTACTAATGTCTGAAAAATGAAGTAAAAGAAAGTTTCATTGCGTAAGTGCTACAAGCTTCTTGGGTGGTATAATGTTTCTTTCAAAGATCATTGAGCTTAACCTCAAGAGGAGTTTTATTAAACATTCACCACACCCAGCTCTTCCAGGGGGTAGGGCCCCTTCCTGCTTTGAGACTCAGGACAAGTTCCTTGTAGCCACTCCTTACCCAGGGCAGGAAGCCAAAGCCACCAAGCTACACGGCCAAAGGTCTCACTCTTCCCTCTATTTTCATGTGCCCAGGAGGTCTGCTCTGCCTCTTCTGATCTCTCCCCAAGGAGAAGTAGAGAGAGTAATAATAGAAACCACAATACTGGTAGCAACCAGTCATCGGGAGCTCATTCTGAACCAGGCTTTACGGTAGCCTCTTTCCAAACTGAAGAACTATTTTTCACCAACGTATTGAAAACTCTCTTCCCCCCCCCCCCAAACTAAGTAAGGTATATCAACATTAGCAAGCACTCCATTTGCCTCTGAGATTTCTAACTGATGTTGAAAGAGCATGAATCGATGCTTCCAAGCATCATCCTCAGTAACATGACTTAGCTACAGGTCTGTACATTATCAGTTGCCTCTTCTGAGGTCCCCTTCCCCAGACACTTTTAGAACTCAGAGTCCCCCAAAATTACACCCCAAACACACTGCAGGCCAGAGGTGTAAGCCGTGCAACAACTGATGAGGAGATTTGGGTTTCTTTTATGCCAATTTTTCCCCTTTATGATTTCATTCGTGTTTTTATGAAGCTATCATTATCTTCATTTCTCTCATCCCCTCCTCTTATTCTTCTCTCACTTTTTTCTCTGCCTTCTAATAGAATGTCCCCAAACTTCAGTCCCTGACATATCACTTCCACAATTTTTGCCATATCCTCCACAATGCTACTCAAAATGTTCCTTAAATTCTCAGTGATAGTATCGGTGAAATATATGTGGCTATCAAAATGAAAAGTGTTGACTTGTATATCACCCAGAATCATCTCCTACAATATGGGCAGCATGTGTGAACACATTTTAGGGAACCTTGCTCTGGTACATGCTAGGAAGTAACCTCCTGGGATATGACAACTCAACAGATTATTAGAACTTGGCTGTAGGCAGCTCCCACCTAAACAGTTTTACTATAAATATAAATTTAGTCTGTTTTAATTAAACCTGCATTCATTTATCTTGAAATGCATATTCGATCCAGATGCCTGTAATACTATGCCATCTGATTATAAAGTTGAACCATATGAAATTGGCATACAGACATGACAATTTCATATGGTTCAAACAAATATAACCCCATGTGCCATATGGAATGTATTTAGATGTGTACGTACACTTTATTTGTTCACTTGTTAACACACACCTAGGGTAAGTTTATATATATATATAGCCAGGGTTTCTCAAGCAACATTTAAATAAAACAATGAACTTGGTTGTTCTTAAGTGGCATAGGAAAAAGAAAAAAAAGAGTTTCAGGAAACCTGTTTGTTATTTCCATATATGCTCCTTAGACTAATAAAGAATATAAAAGGGTTGGCAGAGATGTACAATTCTAGGGTAGATTTTGTGAACTATAATTATAAGAAACTTGATCATGGGACTCTCAAATTCAGCAGCAATCCACTGACATATGGAGCTGAAGTGTTCACTCCTTCTGGGACTGCTCACCTTGTGGGCTCCACTTGTGGTGACCCATTCTCTTTGGTCTTTGACAGCAGCAAGTTTTTGAAAAATATCTATAAAGAAAGGAAATAGCTGAAAGAGGGATTCGGTGCTTAAAGGCAGCAGTATTCATAGAAACTCAGGTCTGAATTACCGGAAGGGCAAGCAGAGAAAGGGCAAATGGGAAGACAGATAACACAAAAGAAACAATGGAGGGAGAAGGAACAGAGTTTTTTGGTTTCTTTTCTTTTGAATTCTGAGAATTACCTCTTAAGCTCAACTAATAATTATTATATCTTAGTATTATAACAATAAATATGGAGACAACAAAAAAGGCAAACATCTCCTTCCCCTTAAGGTCCTCAACAGGGTCCTCTAAAAGTTCAAAGTGAAACCTACTCTTTAAAGATTCCCCCCTATAAAGATTTCAAGTATAAAGAGGAGGGGGGAGGCCAGTGAAGGTGATGGCCACAGCAAGGTTCCCCAGCTGAAGAGAACAGCTGTTCTCAAAGAAACTTCCTGGTGCCGAGGGCTTGTGACATACTCTCTTCTCCCTTTAACTGAGAATCAGTGTGCTGCCGTGGAAACAAACACTATAAATTAGACCATTCACACAAAGAAAATGGGCCAGCACCCAACAACAACAGGGGGCCTACAGATCGTCAAACCTGGAGAGGATGGAAGGTGGGGCCTTCCAAAGAGAGAAGATTGAGTGCCACACCCACAGACCAATGATTTCACATTATCATCATTACAGCAGGGTCTTTTTCTTTCTTTTTTTTATGTGCACGATGTTTTAAATTTTATGAGGTAGGTATTATTAGTATTAACCCAATTTTATAGATGAAAACTGAATAGCCTATGACATTTTAATAGACATCAAAGAAAGCAAAAAATATTTTTACCCAAATCTTGACTAGCCATTATGGAAGTCTCTGTTGCATTAATGTAGGCCTGTACTCACTGAAAATCTTCCACCCGAAACTGGGCTTTTCAAGGTAAGAGTTGTGATCTGAAGTTTTCCTTCTGGGTATATTTTGCCACTAAATAGAACTATTGACATGGACTCTCAATACCATGACTGTGGATGGGTAGACTCATAAGCATTCCAAGTACCCTTTTTCCTGCTGAAAAGACCATCCTGCTCATTCTAGCAAATCAGGAAAGTTGCTGTGTCCCTGCGACAACACTTACATGTCATATTGACCAGCTTGTCCACACTGTGCTGGTCTTCCCCATAGCCGAGATACTCATTGGCCACGATCTCCATGTACTGCAGGAGGGACCAAACCAACAAGAGAGCAGATGAAGGACAAGATGTGTACTTCTGAAAATGAGCTGTAGATGGCACAACAGATACACCAAATAATACTCGGGTCCCTGGGCCAGGTTCACTTCAGGGCAAAAGGTAGCTTGAGTTTCTAGATTCTTCACCTTCTCTTGCATGCCCTGAATTTCAGGGAGGGACCATGGAAAGATTATGTAAACTCTCAAAAGTCCTCAAATGACTCGTAACTAAGTAAGTTCATGGTGTAATTTGCCTCCAAATACCATACATATGCATGTATATGTATATGTATATGTATATGTATATGTATATGTATACACACACACACACACACAACCGTCATACCCCATATACCAATAATCAGAATAAAATGGGTAGGGGGTAGTCTGATAATCCCTCACTGTAGATAATTGATTATAATAAGAAATAGGCTCAGAGTAACACACATAGATTTCTAATATTACAAGGGAAATGAAGGTGGATAAGAGGATCCTTTAGAATATGATTTTATGAAAGACTATGCCATTAAATGAGGTAAGCCCCCAGCCAATTAAAAGACAAATCTTAAAAATAAAAACTAGACATGATGTAGCAATTTCCCAGGAATGAAAATATAATAAAATAAGATAGGTTTAGCATTAAACTGCCATTAAATTTAATTTTCCATTAATATGGAATGAGTTTGCAGGGCCATTGGTTTATTATGAAAATCATTCTTTCTGTACATGCCATAGGTTTTAGGAGAATGGGCTGTTCCAACCCAATGCCCTGCCTAGAAAATTTTGTTTTATCATACTAATAAACCCAAACATTTAACTGGCTCAACATATACAGTTACCTGTTCGCCTTCCCTCAGTAGCTACAAAAGCAGAAAACTAAGTGAAGTTAAAACCATTCCTCATATTGTCATGTATTTGGAAATATTTCAGTGAGCACGAGAATTCTTTTTTTGTGGAAAAATGATAAGCATCTTCATAACCAATATCTTCTCCCCTCATCTGGTATGTGCAATGCTGAGGATTTGGTCCTGCCAGCCAACACCTATTTCTTTTCATTACTAACTAAAGACATGTGACCTTTTATAGAACTTTCTTGTTTCGGCAGGCTGGGTAAAATCACCTGGAACAAAATGTCATGGGTCCCTTCCTGCTCTGTGAGTATCCTGCCATACGCACACTTATCCACCCTGCCTGCTCCTCCCCTTGGCCAGCAGCCTAAGGTAGGAAAGCCATCTGCTGTCACACACCTACGTAATCCTCGCCCCGAGCCATGGCGTGAAATGGAAAGGCAAGACGAGCCACCACAAAGGAATCTTACCTGCGCTAGGTTTTCAATCCCGCCCAAGCTATGGAGTATCTCCTAATAAAACAAAACAACAGAACATACACAAAAGATGAGGGTGGAGGGCAAGGTTATTTTACATGCAATTTCTTGATTAAATCATGAGACAATTATTTTTTGAAGGTCCACATTCTAACATAAACTCAATGTTTGCTATTTGCACCACACTTAAGACAAACTCTTAATAAGACCTTCAGCCTGACTCCTCATTCTTTCTATTTCCTCTCATGTCATCATAAAATATTACAGCTGGAAAGGGCTGTTAGATATCGTTCCCTTCACCCTCCTCACATTGCAGATTAGGACAACCAAGACCCAGAAAGGTAAGCCACTTTGCCTAAGTGACCAGCCTGGATAGGAATGGAATCCAGCATCACCAAGTTCCCAGGACCTTCCTGTGGGCCTCTGCCTAGTGTGGTCCACAGACAGCAGCATCAGCCTTACAGAGGAGCTAGTTAGGAGTGTAGAATCTCCTGCTGAATTACACTCTGAATCTCCACAGATTCCCAGGTAATCCACAAACAGTAAAAGTTGGCAAGCATTGCTCTATGGGACTCCTCCTTAAAATGGAGAGGATAATGGTCTTATTAAACCCTGACTCTAAACAAAGGTAAGCATAATCATCGTAAGTGTCTCCTGATGCAGGTCTTTAAATCCAATTCCCAGTAAGAAGGCATTTCATGAAACTATTCTAAAAGTGGTAATTGGGGGAGACCGGGGTGTGAGGCTGCAGGTGCGAGAAGGGCCAGCTTGGAACTCTACTAACAGCAAATGCTCTCCTATCATCCATATTGACATTCATCTTCAGGCAAATGTGTTTCAAGTGGCCCTAACCTGTTTATTTATACTGGCATCTCTTTCCTTAACATGCATACCAGGAAGTCGTTTGAAATACAAATATTAGCCATCATTCCAGTTCTGTTGGACGTGCATGGTGATGAGTGCTCAAGTGTGGGGAAGAACAATCTAGTTCCACCATGAAGCCAACTGAGTGGGCAGGCTGAACAAAAGGCTCAGATTCTTCAGGCCTCCTTGTCAAGGTTTCCTTATTCAATGTGAAGTGAATTTGGAAACACTAAACATACCCATGTTTCAATTAACTACGAAGCCACACTTATAACTCAATTTAAAATAGTTTTGTGGGGTGCCTGGGTGGCTCAGCTGGTTGAGCATCCACCTCTTGATTTTGGCTCAGGTCATAATCCCAGGGTTGTCGATTCGAGCCCCACACTGGGCTCCACACTGAACGTCGAGCCTGCTTAAGATTCTCCCTCTCCTTCTCCCTTCTGTCCCTCCCCCACTCATGTGCCCTCTCTTTCTTTTTCTCTAAAAAAAAAAAAAAAAAAAAAGTAGTTCTGTGACTGCCTACTAAGTTGAATTTTCATCATTGTTTTTACTGTAGAAGAGCTGCAATTAAAAAACAGAAGAATATTGTACACATTATTCCTAGTTATGGCAGAATATTTTATACATGTAAAAATAACACATAAAACTCCTTATGTTTGTTCAACAATTTTTTTTCATTCTTATTACATAAAAGCCCTGTGTTAGGCTCTGAAGGGGACACAAATATGCAGTGAAGATGACCAAGGCCTGCTGCACTGAGCTTTAGGCAAGCATATGCTAGATATACAAGTAACTGGCACTCAAGACAGAATTTGGAAAGCGTTATAAAACACTTATACATGAAGTGCTATGATGCTCCAGGAGGAACACATAATATCCTGCTGGGAGGACTAAGGAAAATGTCTTAAGGATGGTAGCCCCTGAAAGGGCATAGAAGGATGGATAGAGTTGCTGAGAAGAAATTGGGGAAAACCAGGGAGATTTGGACAGTAGGTCCAAAGGCGCATGGAAGTTGTGCAGAAAGAACATCAGGAGAAGCACTTCCGTGATTCCATGAAGGGCATTACTGGGAATAATGTCAGGAAAGCCAGGTGGGACCAAACTGTGGGAGGGCTTAGATGTGAGCCTGAATGTGACCTCTGTCATGAGGGCCATGACATCTGACGAAAATGTGTGAACAAGGGATGATTAGAATCAGCTGTGAGGGGGCACCTGGGTGGCTCAGTTGGTTGAGCGTCCAACTTCGGCTCAAGTCATGATCTCATGGTTCATGAGTTTGAGCCCCGCATTGGACCTGCTGCTGTCAGCCTGTCAGCACAGAGCCCGCTACAGATCCTCTGTCCCCTTCTCTCTGTGCCCCTCCCCAGCTCATGCTCTCTGACGAAAGAAAGAAAGAAAGAAAGAAAGAAAGAAAGAAAGAAAGAAAGAAAGAAAGAAAGAAAGAGAAAGAAAGAAAGAAATCAGCTGTGGGGACTTCCTTCTGGTTTTTGAATGAACCAGAAAGGGAAAGAATGCCACCTAGAAGCCCAGTTGGTTGGCGGTGACAGTGGGAAGGAGAATGGAGAGGCAGAGATAGTCTGTGAAGTCGTGTGATCAAGTAAACACGAAGACATGCTAGAAGAAAGGGAACAAAGTAGAAGACAGCACCTATTTGAGCCTGGGGACTAAGTGGTGGCAGATACTAACAGACATAAGGAAGGAGACGGGAAGAGTCTAGTCTAGGTCAGAGAAGACTCGATTTGGGACATACTGAGCTACTGCTGGGATATTCACTTGAGAAAAGTATAAAAGACCATGGAAAATGACGTGAGAGCAAAAGATTGAAATCTGGGAGTTGTTGACTTGAAGGAGATTTAAATTCGAGGCTTGGAAGTGAGAAGACACCACGGGAGAGAATAATGTTTAAATGATTGGTCATGGTCATGGTCGTTTTTAAGTTTTTACCTTGACAAGTAACATATCAATCCAATAATTAGTATTAACAATTTGGGACTAAGTCCCAAACTCTGTTCTGGGAATAACCCTTTAACTCTGTGCAGTGGGTAGCATTAGACATTCTATTTAAAAAATAGTAATAATTTCATGGCCAAATTCAAATCAGCTTGTAAAATAATACTTTAAACAGAGTTTGACAATTGGTTTTATCATAGGGCCCCTCAGAGCTTTGAACATCCCGCCATGCATTATAAGCCTCCAATGGGAGAACTGAGTGCAGTTTTTCCCAAACATCATTAATTGAAGCACACTTCTTTTCACTGAATATGTATTAACTCCCGTGGACCACCATTGGAGAAGCACTGTTATGACGTATAGGAAAGAGAGAGAGGGTCTGTCACTCTCTGAGAATGTTGTTGTTACATACTCAAGAATTTGCCCTTCATTTACAAAATAAACACTCCCCGCTTCGGCCCCCCATGCTCCTATGGAGACTGGAGCAAGGCTAGGAGATGGCTCACAGAATCAGGGTCCTCCCTACATTTCATTTGGTCATACCAATGGGATTGCTCTAACCTGAGAGCGTCAGCTGCAGCAAACCAGTACCACAAGTTACGCATGCGCATACCTGGGCTTAACAGTTCTGACTACTAACCGGAGAAGCAAATATGACCGCACACTTGGATGACAGCAACACCTCCCGAGTGCCCTGTCAGATCTCAGCATTTTCTCCCTGCTCACAAGCCACAGAGTCACAAGACTGGCTTCTGTACTTCTGAACCCAATGACCTGGAGAAAGTCCCCAAGTCAATCTGACCTGCAGTCCAATGTGCAGTATGTGAACAAATGTCCATGTTCTATTCCCTGAGGTTTTCCTTTTTTAAAAAAAGTGATACAATAATATAATACAGATAAAGAGTATGTTCTTTAAAAAGGGAGCACAGTGCAACACCAAAATAGATGTTGTTATGCACCACTATTTTTGCAATGGCTGAAAATGTCAGTGACGTTGGATGCTCTCATCCTACACCTAATCAGCAACCAAATCAATGTCGAGCACACTGCAGTGAGCCCTTAACAGTGAATCACAAATGTGATCACTTTACTCCTCTGCTTAAACTCAACAGTGGTTCCACACTGCTCATTTCTGGGTCTTGATTTTAGGCCCCTCTATGTGCTGGCATCTTATCTTTCCAGATGGAATAGCAGTACTCTTGAAAACCTTGGTAGGTTTTATTTGTAGGGGATAAGTAAGAAGAAAATATAAGAGATGTTTTAAAGTTTCCTACCTTGGAGTCTGGAAGCAAGGTAGCGCCATTAAAAGGATTAAGAGTTGCTTCTGAAGGTTCAAGGTGAGAGGAAGGATCAAAGAGCTCCATTTTAAAGTTACTGAGTGGAATGCACCACCACAGTGCTTCTCAAACTCTTTGGTCTCTGTGTTCCTTCACACTCTTAGAAGTTACTGAGAACCTCAAAGAGTTCTGTTTATGTGGGGTATATCTACTTATCATATTACAAGTTAAAAGTGCGAAGAAGGAAGAGCTATGGCCTCCTGGGAGCGGTGGAGACAAACGGAAAATGCGGTGAAGCCTGTGGGCTGCTAAGGGAGTTGAGAAATGCAGGTGCTGGGATAAAGTCACTCAGCCTGCCCATCTTTTTACTGTGGTTGCTAAGACAATTGTACTTAGGAGCTTTTAAGATTTTCACTTCATCCTCGGTAAGCAATGTACTACGGCTTCACAGTAAAGTCCAGGTGGCCATTTCTCTGTATCCTGCTTGGGATTCCTAACATACTTGAAACCTCAGACCACGTGTCTCCCTTTAATTGCGAACAACCCTAAGCACTCCATATTTTCAAAATGGCTTCTCTTTCATTCCTTCCAGTTTTTTTCTTGCTGGAGTCTCCGTTAAGCATATACTGAAGTCTCTGGCAGGCAAGATCCAATCTCTGAGCTACCAGTTTGCAACCTCTGGATCAACGGATGCTGACTGAAACATGGCTTCCAGGGAGAACCCTGTTCACAAGAATTCAGTGTGAAAGCAATACAGCCCATCAGTTCTGACAGAGAGGAAGTGGGTTCAAGAGATATAGCCTGACCTCTCAAGAAATGTAGTAATGAAGGGAAGGTGAAGATTCGAAGGGACATCTGGGTCCAGGAGAGGAGATTTTTACAATAATAGAAAATATAAAGGGAGACACTGACATAGAAATGAAGAGAATAGATAGATGGGTAAGCCTTGGCAAGGAGGAGGGATATTTCTTCTGAGACAAGAAGAACATAAAGCTTCAAGGTAACCCTAATATTTCAAGCAACAAAGAAGAGATAATAAGAGAGTTCCCACTGGAATGGCTTTGGTTTTCCCAGAAAGCAGACAATGCTGTAATTTGGTGAGGATGACAGGGTCAGGAGGGGATCGGAGTATGAGAAGCGGACAGGGTTTGGAACAGCCACTGTGGATCCTGTGGCACAGACTCAACAAGCGAGGAAAGGAATGCCTAGCAAGGATGAAGCCTCGCTGAGATTAACTGGCATAAATTACAGTAAACCCCAGCAAAGCTTTGTGACTTCGGCCAACAATTCTTGGCAACTCAAGATGTTCAACAACCGCCTGAGCACACGCTCTTCTTTGTGGAAAGAGTGCCAGGAGGAGATATTCAGAGAGAATACCCTTCTATGGAAAGACTAGAAATCGGGGAAGGACTTCATTTCAATATGTGTTTAGTCACAAAATCCCATAAACAATGAGGTTACTGAATTCTTTCCTGGAGAGAGCAGGGCAATCAACCCTGTCCCGATCCATCAAGAACTAGACTAAGAAAGGCAATACTTTGATGGAGATCAGCAGAGTAGGACACAACGGTCATCAATTTTCTAAACAAACAGAAAATCTCTGAGGCAGATACTTTGCTAACTTCTATAAGTCAGAAAATTAGAGCCCCTCCTAAAAACCTACCTTCATGGGAGTGAAAGGAGATGTTATTAATAATTAAGTGGGAACAAGGAACACATACTGGGACTGACCCGGGCAAAATGGAACACGTGGTCCACTGTTATTACATATGCTGCGCACAGAATTGCAAACGGCCCTTCAGAAATACATGGAATGCATAGTTCTGTACGGCTGGTCATGGGAAAAAAAAAAGGATGCTGTCTTCCCAAAAAAACTCTGAGCAACCAGGACAGAAAGCCATTTGGACAATGCCCTGAGTCACATAGTCAAAGGGCTCACTAAACTATAATAGCACAAGGCCAGCTTAGAATACAGAATAAAGAAGTGGTGATTCGTCTAAAGGAAACAGGTGGCACCACCATGAATCCTAGAAGACTCAAATCAGAGCGGGCTCTGTAGCTGACTAGTACGAAACGCTTTTTTTAAGTGCCAAGGTTGGAAAAGATGGTTATTGGGGTAATGAAGAGAAACGCATTCCGACGCAAACAATTCATCAGTAAAACCAAGTCCAAAGTAAAAGATCTTTGGAGTGGTCTGAGCTTCCTGGTAGCTCATCAGGACAGGGTGTAAAAGGAGATGCTTCTTAGGGGGGAAAAAAATCTGTGAAAATACCGAAGCATGTATTTAGAATAGGTACGTTCTAAATATTTAACATTGGCAAGCAGTAACAATAATGACTAAATAAGCGATCTTGAGGCTTTGGAACAGTGGTTCTCAAACTGTGGTCCCCTGACAAGAAGCATCAGCTTCACCTGGGAACTTACTAGAAGAGCAGATTTTCCAGCCCTCCCCAAACCTACTGAACGACCAGCTGTGGGGATGGCCCCTAGCGATCTGTAGGTCATCCATGTGTTTCTGACACACAGATGTTTGAGAACTGCTGCTTTATGGAAGCAGCTGTCTAGCAGCCGATACTAGAAGAAATAATTTTGAAGGTCTGGGTGAAATGTTAGGGAAGCTTGTTTTTTAGAGCCTCACTGCTAAAGCACTAAGTCCTTGCTGTGCAACGTGTGGGCCATGGACCAGTGGCATTGGCGTCCTCTGGAAGCTTCACAGAAACGCAGAGACTCGGGCCTCAGTGTGTACCTGCTGAATCAGAATCGGTGTTTACAAGATTCCCAGTGGATTCCTGTGCACGTTAAAATTCAAGAAACACTAAACTAGAGGCAGCAGCACACTCCAGTAACTAGTGAGAGGGGGGAAAGTTTCTCGGCCTCGCAACCCTCGTCGGAGACCAGCGGCAGGTCCCGTGCTCACCTCCAACTTAGGTGTGGGCAAGGGCCTGGACTCTGGAGCAGCTGCTAAAACCACAGCCTCTGCCTTTCCCACGGGCTGCCTCGGGAACTCCCTGAGAAGGCCCCCACTTGTCACTGCTGACTTTGACCTAGGGAGCTGCTTAGCCTTGAACACACTCAAAGGTGTGGCTGAACTGCCAATGGTTTAAACATACGCCAGAAGTCCCATCCACTTAATACCATAGTTAATACAGCAGAAACATACAGATTTGTTTGTCCCTATTAAATTGTTTCTCATATCTTTTTAAAGAGCAGTTGAGATACCTCCTAAATTTGAAAGCTATTGAGTTGTGAGACAGGAAAAAAAAAAAAAAAAAAAAAAAAAAAAGCTAACATGATCCCAGATCTTTACTTCATCTTCATAACAAGTAAAAACTACCTTTATTTTTTCCAACCAACCTGATAACATGGATCCCTCATTAGTAGTCTCAGACAGATTAATACTCTCAGAAAGTGAATAGATGGGGCTCGATTAACCCACTCTCTGAAAGAAGAAAACAAGAGAAAAGCATGTTTGCCCGTGTTGAAGAGGCCAGTGTGACAGTTCATGAACAACACAAAACAGTGCAGGACAATAAGGGACACACAAAGGAATAGCATTAGTTTATTTCGAGCATAATCTACAACAAGGACTATTATTTGGTACCTGAACACTTAATCCATGTTAGCGTGAAATGCATAAAAACTGCCATCATCATTTGGTCCGTACTGCCCTTGCTGACTGAGGGGCAGCGCCTGACCAAAAGAAATAGCTAAAAGTTCCAATAATTAAATTTGACTTAACAAGAACTTATGCCCTAATAACCTAGAATCCATTTGAAAAAATTATACGCATACATTTTAAGAAAAATATTTTTATTTCATTCTTAAGCACATTTACTTACTAATGGTGTGTGTGCTCCTGTAAACACTAAACAAATTCTCAAGCCTTGTGATCATATTGGATACCACCACCTTCTCCTCTTCCACCTGCTTTTCACCTCGTACTTGCTTTTTATCGTAACAACCATGGAAAACCCAGCTTCAGAAACATACGCCATCATCGAAAGGAAGGTAGCCCAATCTTAATATGGAAATCATACAGCACCTTGAGCAGTTGGCACTGTATCTGACAGATATTGCATAGCGTTCTTCTCCTTGAAAATTTCAAACACTCCATGACACCCTGGGGGTGCTCTGTAGCCTCCAGGGCACTTTGGTGGGCAGTTTGGGGAACACCGTGAAAAAGCATTTCCTTGGATCAGTTTCCCCAGAAGCAGACCCTGAGATGAAGGTTGGTGTACAGGTGAATGGCTAAGGATGTAATCTCAGGGGAGACCATGGAGAGTGGGGAGCATGAAGGAGAAGGGCAAAGACAAGCACGGGCACCCTCTCAGGCAACACTGTCTCACACGGTCCTCTAAGCTAGCCCGACAGTGGTGCTTGGTGCAAATGTTAACAAAACACTAAAACAAAGAGTGTCTGTTATTCCATAGTTAGCCAAGAAAAACTGAGGAAGATAGGGAAAGCTGTTCCAGACTAGAAGCCACATAACTTCTCCCACCCCCACAGCTGGGTTACTTATGCATCCAGCAAGGTTAGGATACTTTAAAGGTCTGCCCCTCGGTCAAGTGGAACATTTGCTTAATAACGTCCCAAGACAACCCTTGCCTGGCCTGCCTCATATTAATCCTTAGCATTGGTGGTAGAATACAGCTTCATCTCCTCCACGGTCCTGAGAAATTCAGCTCTGCTCCCAAACCTGCACATCTCAAACGTGAGTGCACGAGACGGACCCTCCTCAAAGGCAGGACGAACATCTACGGTCACTGCCACTGGAGGTGTCACGCCCCACCCTACCCCCTTCCGCTCCACCCCAAACCCCTCACTATTCCTTCCAGAAGGAAGTTGGCAAATATGCTTTTCCCATGTTCTTATATTCCCAGGGATGTCTGAGAGCTCCTGATAGGTTAGAGCACCCCCCCAACCCCCCCACCCCACCCCACAGAGGCCTGGCTACAGACAGAGGCTGAACAAGACGTCCCAAAAGCATCACTGGCTGAGAACTGCTCTCCCCGCCATCACCAGGGCTCCCGGCAGGAGCTGCCCACCACACCCGCCATCAAACCCTGGCCCTCCTCTCGCCCAGGCACCATGACAGCGACACCTTTGCTACGGAGGCAAAGCTCAGTTTCTGAGAATAAAGGCAGGACTCAACCCATGCCGGTGCCGCCAGCCAGGCACAGTTAGCCAAGGCCATGCCATTGTTCATCCCGACTTCCCTGCGTTGAGGAAAATACTGCAAATTTGAAATGCGCTTTGAATTTAAAAACAATCACCTATGGGGACACTTATTCTGAGACTCTTATTTCAGACAGAATACCTCTAATCTTTATAAATAGGGAGAGGGCACATGACTACTTTCCCCTTCAGGTGCTGGGGTCAGCTAAAGATAGCACGGAGCCTGAACTAGAGTGCAGAGATCCGACATCCCAAAGACCTAAAAGAAATAATGATCAAGTTGCAACAGCTGCTAAAAACCTAATGAGGTTTAATGCTGATTGCTTTTCATTATTTAAGAGGAAAAGCCATGAGACATATCAAGAGGTGATTCAAGCTATAAATATGTGTGCACTGGTATTTTTCCTGTTAACTATATACAGTCTTCATGAGGAAAAGTCATGACGTTTGCAACGTTTTTCATATTAAAATAAATACAAAAAGCTTTTTTTCCTCTATTTCCTCCCCCCTATAAAAAAGAAAAGAAAATATGCCAGGATAGGCTTTTTAAACTTATTATTATTGAAGGAATAGAAATAAATGAAGAGTTCCAGAAAAGTCTGAGTTAAAGGTTCGGTTCCAAGCAAACGGCATTTTTTGTTTTGCAATTTTGGGACTAAAGCCCAAAGCTATTAATATTTCTACGTGATTCTGGCCTCTGCTGTTATAAATGTAAATAGAATTCCTGGTGTCTGAGTCCTCTGGCTTCTGCTCTCTGAGCGCTGACCTCTGAAGGAGCAGTTGTTCCTTCCTTGGCTCCCAGCCCCTAACCCCCCACAAGGACGCAGCACATGGGATGGAGCCCTGGTATTCAAGAGGAATGGCGTGTTCTGTAAGATGATATATATCTCTGTTTGCCAAGAGGTGGGGGACTAGGAAACACACGACTTAGTGCAACCAGAGAATTACAGAGAATAATAGCGGCAGGCCATAAAGACGGGTGCTCTCATTGTATTGAGCCAGCAACTGCAGCCCGGAGGAACCCAGAGGCTGGCCCAAGGCTGCACAGGAAAACAGAGCTGGGGCCTGATTCCTGGGTCCCTCCCCACCCCAGCACCACTCCAGGTCCCACAGGCAGGGGTGACTGCAGAGACAGTGACTCTCCAACACGTACACTGTGGGAGCAGGAATGTTCAGCACAGCAGCCGGGGGTCCTCTGGGGCAGCTCTGAAAAAGCTGTCTGTCTGCAAAGACAGCGTTTCCCTGGAGGGTATGTCCCAATATAGCCGCTGCACAGCAGCGGATTCATGAGCGGGCAAATATTTATCCCCTCTTGTGACTGAACTTTTGCCACTTCTTTCACAGGACTATTAATACAGAACAGCGTGATCAGCTCCCACGGCCTTTGCCCATGACCACCTGCCACATCGCTTTCAGCATCACGCTCCGCTTTCAGTACAAAATGGGAAGGAAAAGTGGCACGGGCAGCACAGCAACTGAAATGTGGTCGCAGGGACTTCACCGTCTTGCACGGTGGAAGAAACCCGTATGTGATGTGAGAGCTCCACGTAAAAAGCAGTCATGAAGCTGCGGTATTGGAAGGTAAATACCACACAGGACAGCCAAATGGTCTGAGGTCAGCTGAACCCAGGGACGGATGCACAAGCCAGAGGTTCACCCTAGTCCTCATTCGTACCACGCTTCCCTCTCTTTCTCACTCAGAATAAGCGGCATCTTCATGGTGACGTGTCATTTAAACCGCCCCTTCCATTAATACACAAAACAACAACAACAACAACAACACTTCCACCTCTGACTCAAAATTTAAGAGTGGAGAAATTCAATCAAGCCTGTTTCAAAATAAACATTATCTCGCATTCAGAGCCCTGTATTCTTTTTGGAGGGGGAGAGATGTTAAAAAAGTAAAATTCACATCCAAATAGCCGTGGTAAGACTTAGAAGAAAAAAAAAGTATGTGTGAAGAAATTAACTACAAATGAATATTCAAGGCATCTTTACTGGCTTATTCCAGTATTCATAGCGGGTCTTTCTTCTTCCTTTGTGTTTCCCACTAAATTTAGCCCCAAATATGCGCCCAACCGGAAGTCCATCCAATGGGTTATGCTAGTCCCTAAAGTCAGAGAGATATTGAGCAGAAGGGACTGCCTATATGTGTTTCTTCTACACAGTTGATGGAAGTTTCAGAGGTAGAATGGTTTCAAATATTTACTCATCACCTACTGGTAGCCAGGCATGGTTACATGCCCAGGGTAAGGCAAAGGACAAAACCGTGGACTTGTGTTCATGGAGCTGACCTTCTAAAGGGAGAAGAGCAATAATAAAAACAAACAAATAAAAATTTATATGAGGTGGTGTATAATGGAGGACAAGAAAGTTTAAGGGTTTAGACAGTCCAGGGGATATTATTTTAGGGAAGTCAGAGAAGGGTTCTCTGGGCAGATTAGCATCCAAGTGAAGTGAGGAGTGAGTCTAGTTCAGAACAGCAGAAGAGTTAAGTATATAGTCCCTGAGCAGGAGTGTGATTGTTTGTGCAAGCAATAGTAAGGAAGTCCGTCGGGCTGAAGCAAAGTGAGCCAAGACAAAGTATTAGGAGCTGAAGTCGGAGAGATGGCAGGAGCCATATCTGTAGGTCTTTGTAGAATAAGAATAGGGACTTTGGAATTTTTATTCTGGAAAGCCATTAAAAGGCTCCAAGCAGAGAACTAATATGATCCAACAGATTTTTGAAAGGATCCTTTAGGTGGCAGTATTGAGAACAGTATAGGGAATTGGGGATCAAAGCAGGGAACCAAGTAAACTTACTGCAATTGTCCAAGTAAGAGATGATGGCAGTTTGGACCAGGCAATAGGTGGGGAAGAATAAAGCTAAGGGAGGGCAAGTTGAGCAAGAAAAATCAAAAGTCCTGTTTTAGGCATGTTAGCTTCAAGATCTCCAAAGAAGAAAAAGTCCACTAATCACTAGGTAAAACAAAAGATGAATTGAGAGTAATTATATACAACTTATAAGGCATAGTCTGTCAGAGCAAAGCTCTCCAAGTGTTTGGGGATTGGCTGATTTTAGCCATGGAAATGTGGTCTCTAGACTGTATCTGGAAGTCACTGCCTGGCTCTCAGAAGGTCATGTACTAATGGGAAGCTGTCATTTATTGGTTTGGCCACGTTAAAATTTGTTCCAGTGGTTGCATGTGGCCCAAGAACAAGCAGTGCTTTCCTGGGAAGGCTAGAACATTTTAATTTCATACCTGGTGGATATCCAAGTGATTGATTTTTGCAATCTATTTCCAAAATATGCCACATTTACAGTAGATATTTCAGAAAACGGGATGTAAAATAATAAGGACACCAACTTGTTCTTATTAGAAAAGTGATCGCATTTTTGGAGCAAAAAAGTCATGCTAAATGGATCAGGTGGTTCTCTTTTAACTGAAATGGCAGAACCTGGTATATATACTTACTTCCTCAAAAGTTGCAATATTCTGGCAATTGTAGAATAATCATACCAGGAAGAGACCAGCTAAGTGAACCCACTTTAAAATAACACCAAACATATTAAATAGCAGGGAGCAAGTTGCAAGGAAAATCTTATCTTAAAAAATAAACTAAGATATATTTTATTTTACATTTCACAAAATTTAAGTTATAACCGCAACTCTGCCCTAATAACTAGAACAAAGCAAAAATGGATTCTGCTGACATTTTGGGGCACACTTTTTCTGACCAATCACATAACATGATCCAACATCCTTGAATTCACTTTTGACTTCAGCAGCATAAAGAGGTTCATTTTTGCAAATATATTAGAAAGAGTCATCAATTTTTCCTAAAGGCCTCTCCTAACCTTTGTGGTCCAAATGCACTTTTTTGAAGTCCCACCTTGTCATTGTCCTCGTTAATGCCCCTTCTTCAATTTGTCAGTGGTCAAATTATGCTGGCGCCTCATTAGCCAGATTCCAACAGTTCGGCACTATAATTATTTTTTTAGTATCGTCAGGATATTCTACATCTTTAGCCACATTTGCAAGTTCATTTCACAAGAAAAACTATGTTATATTTGCACTGTATTACAGGATCTGCACATCATCTGGCAATCAGCAAGGAATGGACCAACAAAGAGGGAGCTCAGAGGAACAGATACACAGAAGAGATCCTTGAGTAGAGGTCAATTTTATAAGTAGTTAATTAGAGGATATGCCAATGTTGTGACAACTTTTTCTTTCCTATGCAACCTCATAACAACCTGGTCTTGGATACCCAGCACCCTTTGTACTTTCCTGGACAGGCAGGTGAAATGGAAAGGGGGTGGATTTATTTTCTAACTAGACTCTCCAATAGATGACATTATGGCTGAATGAAAAGTTGGAAGATCAAAATTTGCTTTTATACTCTGCCATGAGTCAAGATTTGTGACCATGTGTAACCAGGAGTAACCTCAGCTTCAGGGATGCTTCTTTCACTTGCCCTCTGAGATGTACCACGAGGTGTCTGCAGTGCTTACTGTGTTACCTTATCTGACCCTGGATTAACAACTCCCATCTCATTTCAGATGCCGCCTCGCAATCTTCACTTCTGAGAATAAGGGAGTAATCATAGGCCAATCTTGGGAAATGCACCCAGAAAGGAAGTATCTAGAAGTATGGTTTAGAGGAAGACTGCAGTGGGGAAGAATGAAATAGAACAACAATAAGAACAGCATCACTGGGGCATAAACTGACAGAAGACGTGGAAGGGCTCACACTCCACACGTGACACAAAATTCCAATCAGCTATATCCTCAGGGTAAAATTGAATGGCATAACATCCTGAATGTGTCCAATCTCGTCTACAGCCTGAATTGGACCAAAGACCAAAGTCCACACCCCTCAATCTCCCCCAGTCTTTAGTTGTAATAATATAAATAGTTTATATCCACCATATTTTCCCTTGTATTGGGATAGTGGATAATTGTTTTGCTGACCAGAGTAGATGCTGAGTCCCTAGAAGAAAGGGATCATGTGTTTTATTCATCTTTGTATTTTCAGTCTCTCTTCCTTCCCCAATGCTTATTCCCTCTCTTCCTTGCACACAGTAGATATACAAATGTATTCAAATGCATTGAATCCAAGCTTTCCAGCCAACATTAAATTTGATGTTGGCAAAGAAATAGGATAGGAAGCTATACCAGAAAAGTCCCTGAGATGTAATTCTTCTGTAAGTCTAAATTTAGAGGGGGGGGGGGGGGGGGAGGTAATTCTGACTATCTTAGCAAGGTCATATGGGGTGAGGAACAATGGAAGACCTTTACACTTAAGCCATCTTTGACCCAACCTTGCTTTTAGAATAGAACTGAACGTAACAATCCATCAGCAGCCAAAGGATGACATAAAAGGATGCCCTTGATGTTCAACATTCCTAAATTCCTTCTCGTACTATGAAGGCAAAGAGATCTATAATCATCTCTTCCTAGTTTGAAGATTTCCAGGGACTACTCATGTTGCAAGCCAGTAATTCCATCCAATCTAAGATGCCTCATTAATCACTAAGAATTTGAAAAGGTCCTGACAAGAGATCTCTTAACTTCAGAATTGTTAAGATCTTTTCAACTGTTGGATGCCAACCCTTGCCCAATTAGTTTCCCTAACAATTTCTGCATCTAGTGCCCTCAGAGTGGGGACACAGTGACATCTCTCACATCTTTAATTCTGCAAGTATTCTTCCTTCCTCAAAGTACTGACCCAATAAATGGTCTATGAGACATCCGTTGAAGAGTCCATGATAGCCGTCTTCACAATGAATTAAAGAACATCATTTCCTAATACCATTTCAGGCATAATTATTCTGCTACTAACCATCGTTGTACTCTGTTCGAGCTCAGGGAGAAAACAGTTCAGGGCAATTTCAGGGCCTTTGTAGTGTTCATTAATCTTTCAACAATCTGAGTATACTGTCAAGAACTGAGCAGGGACCCGATTCCATAGCCACGATAAAGATTTTAGGCTTTTTGTATCATCTGAACCCGTCCTATAATCCTCTGCTTAAATCAGGTACAAAGACATAATAGATGCAGTCCCAATCCTGGATTGCTTTAAACTAAACAAATGTATTTGGCAGCCACTGTCCAACCCTTGAATATTTAATACCAAATAAGCCCCTTCTAAAGATCAAATTGTTAGGCTGCCACTTAGGCATGTTTTGTAGCTGATTCATCATGGAGGACCCACCGGGATACTGTTCTATTTAAAGTCAGCTATTGCGCTGGACCAAGTCAAGGTCTTATCTTGCTCAAGACATTAAATTCTTAATATTTCTCCTATTTTCCAACAGGAGTAATTTTTTCCCATCTCACTGGGGCAGAATTCAGATATCTCAATCGAGTCACAAAGCGATGCAGAAGATTCATGGTTCTTTATAGGCATCCTTTCAGCCGCTGCTTGTCAGGAGAGAGCCTGGGCCTCCAGGGAAGAGTAGAAGGCAAGGTCCTATCCATGTAACAATGCTGGGAGCCACCTTCATAACTAGCAGCAGCATAACCAGCTCTCACTTCAAGCAGCCCAGAATGAATAGAAAATTCAGTCCTGACTACAATCCAGCACTAGTCAATGGCTCACTGAAGACGCCTGATGTTTGTGAGACAGAAAGAGGTCTTGCTAACCCTTCCCCATAGTTCCAACACTGCACTTGTGTTAAGTGCAATGAAGATCAATAGAGGGAACATTTAACTTGGTCCCGAGAAGAAACATCATCATTGGGCTGTACTGGGGGGTACACATTCATCCTTTCCCCAAGGTCAAAGCTGGGGCAGCCCATTTAATCAGTCCTTGTATCAACTGAAAAAGTGTACCATGAGGATGTTGGCCAGGGGGTTACGCAGTGTCTGTTTCATAAGGACCCTGGCAATAAACTCCTGAGTATCCAAATTCATAGTAAGAAAAATAAGAAAAACAGTGTAACATGGGTGTTTTCCCATTTTACCTCATCTGTCACAAAATTTGGCAAAATTCAGTATTTAATCAGAGTGATTTTAATGAGATCACTTGCAATGCCTATTCATTTGCCTCCTTCTAAATGATATTTGCTCTGTTTTATCCTTTAAGTATGTTGTATCCAATCTCATAAACTGCTTCAAACCATATGCTAGAAATAAGATATATAAGATATGCCATTCATGTGTAAATTGTTGGTCTTTTCTGCGACAGTCTTACCTGCATATGAGTCTATTTTTCACCAAGGCTGTAAAGATCTCCTGAAACAGTTTATGCTGCGGATGTTTACTGAAGTTTCTCTCATTCTTGTAGTTTATACTGAGATTAAACAAACAGAAAAGCATTTTGTAATAAAAATTATTTAGCCTGTCTCAAAGTTAGCAATGCAGGCAAAGATCATCTCTATTCATGCAAATATTGAAGGATTCTCAGGATTTAACACATTATTAAAGGCACATGTCCACTGTTAAAAAAGGATTAAATTATAAAGCTAATAATAAAGATTATAATCAAGCATATATATTTCATTTTACCATTTAACTAAAGGATTCCCTATAAACACTTAATAGCTAAACTTGTTCAGAAGGAGGAAAAGGGTATGCAAAGAGAAAGAATGATTGGTGCATATTATCTAGACACCTCATTAGGCTGTAAACAAGTTTCTGTGGTTGTTGATTGTTTGCATATGGTGTGTGTGTGTGTGTGTGTGTGTGTGTGTTTAACAAAGCCTGGAGATATCCCATTTTCGGCTTCTTTTTTCTGATATTACAACCCATTAAAGAGGTTATAAATACTACTTTAAATTATAAATTCCACTTTAAAACTGGGAGAGGATAAGAGATAATGCACAAAATGGTGGCACTGCTACAAAATATATGTTATTTTTGTGCATATTAAAATAGACCAATTTTAAGATCTAAGCCAATAATCTGGAATTACATGAACACATCACCTCAAAGGCAAGTTCTACAGCCTTATGTTGTCATTTGTACTTTCCTTTGCAGTCTTTCACTGGTCATTGGACAGTGTGTCCCTACCCTAGCCAGGCGAGGGCATTCTTAGTACATGGATACCAGTAGACTGAATATGTAAGCATTTTTAAAGAATTTAGTGTTCCTCACTAAATATAAACCATTTACTGCCATATGCCTTTTGTAGACTATTAAATTCATTGCCATAAAATGACAGGGAGAAGAAATCTAGGTCAAATAAATAAATGATCATTCTAGAATATTCATGTTGATATTTCATACCATTCATTATTTACACAGCACTTAGTGCCAGATGACCTCAGCACATTGTAAAGCCGAGAGACCCAGCTCCTGGAAGGGGAGTGGCCCACAAGAATGTGCAACTTCTGGCAGGTCTAAATGGTGACAGGACAGATGAATGTGGGTTGCCAGTTTCAATGTTAAAGGTGAGGTGTAATCCCTTCAACTGAAAACCTCAGTTGCTTTGACAACCACAGTCCTGAGCCACCATATCTGTTCAGAGCAACGGCTTCTTTTATGCCTCCTCATTGCTGGCAAGGTATGGACAGACCAAACGCTGAAGACAAAGCCTGGAATCAGCTGAGCCAGGCCAACAACTTGGAACCATTTCCTCATAGAACAAATGGCAGAGGTGTCTCAGCAAGGTGTCCTGAAACTCCGTCGGTTCCACCTAAAGCCACTAAGCTGTTATTTACACACTATTTCTGGGAATGGTTTAAACACTGAAATTATTAAGAATCCCCATGGTAAATTCTGAAACACTTATAAATTTTAGCTCCCGTGACAAACAAACAAAGTTTTGGGCTAATTAGAATAGGTTGTTGAAGGCAGGGGAGATACTGGATTCTTACCTAAAATTTTCAAGTTCAACAGCTTCTGTGGACTCATGCCACTGACCTCGGGTTCTGTGTCCACCCACCTTGATGGCAGGCTCAGACTTCGTCATGCTATTTTGGGCACTATCGAAGTTAATGGCTGGAAGCTACAGAAATAGAAGCACGAGCTCGTGAGGATAACAATCCAGCACAGAATAAACAAAGTAACAAAATGGGGGAAGTGGTAATTGGAGGCCGGATAAAGGGAATGAGTTTTTTCCCAAAACAATAATTAACATGATAGCCAAGTCAAATTTAGGGGTTTTCCAAGATTTAAACATCTTTGACTTAAACATTTACTCTTTCTGCCTTATGCTGTTTTATTTTTCTTCATTGCCTGTAACGCCACCTGTCATATCTTACAGTTATTTATGTATTTTCAGTCTCCCTTGATTATAACAGCAGCTCAACATGAACCAAACTTGCTCGTCTCAGGGCACCTGGGGTTTCAGTTGGTTGAGCGTCCGACTCTTGGTTTAGGCTCAGGTCATGATCTCACAGCCAGGAGATTGAGCCCCAAGTCAGGCTCTGCACACAGAGAGCGGAACCTTCTTGGGATTCTCTCTCTCCCTCTCTCTCTCTGCCCCTCCCCTGCTTGCATGTATGCTCTCTCTCTGAAAATAAATTAACTTAAAAACAACAGCAGCAACAACAAGAACAACTAGGGGCACCTGGGTGGCTGAGTCGGTTGAATGTCCGACTTCGGCTCAGGTCATGATCTCGCAGTTTGTGGGTTCGAGCCCCACATCAGGCTCTGTGCTGACAGCTCAGAGCCTGGAGCCTGCTTGGATTCTGTGTCTCCATCTCTCTCTGCCTGTCTCTCTCTCTCAAAAATAAATAAACATTAAAAATTTTTTTCAACATGTAGGGGGGTAGTTCTGGGGAATCCCCAGCTCATGCTGTGAGGACAAACAGCCCTGTGGAGAGAAGCCTCCCACCCACAAACAGCACCCATTGCCAGCTATGTGAATGAGCCACCTTGGAAGCGGTGCCCCAGTTGATGTTGAAAGAATCATGGCTAGTGGGCACCCAGTGGCAGAAACCTGAACCAGAACCATCCAGGCTAACTGCTCTGAATTCATGACCTGCAGAATAGGTAAGACACAGTAAATGATCGTTGTTTTAAACAACTAAGTTTTGGAACGATTTGCTATGCAGTACTGAAAAATAAATCCACCACAGAATAAACTACGAATATGCAAGTCCATATGATACAAATAAATAAATAAACAAAACATGCCAGAGAAATATAAAACCGTGCCCCACATTCTGGCTGCATTAAACCGGTCACTTGTCCCAGAAACCACCGTAGTGTTTGACCACTCCATGCCTGGGCATGTGCTGCAGACTGATTCCTGATCACCTTTCAGGGCTCAGCTCAGCCTCCTGGTGAGCACCCGCCTGAGCCTTCCCGGCAGAGCTGTTCACTCCGTCCCTGGTTGGCGTTACTGTGTGGACCTCGCTTATAGCACCTATCATGCCTGATACCCACCTCTGCCTTCAAGGTCAGAGTCCCGTGGGGTGGGGGAGGGGTAAGCCAGCACGAGAAGAGGCTGCAAGTTGAGTGAACCAGGGTTTGTTGTGGCAGAAAGTAAAGGAGAGACAGGGTGGGCCATGGACCAGGATGCCAAGAGTATTTCAGAGTATTCCAGACAGACTTTTACAGGCTGCAAGACAGAGGACATCTGTGTGTACTCCAGAAAATGAGAGGTACCTGAGCAGCCTGACCAGCATGAGCGGAAAGAAGAAAGACTACAGGATGAAGCACAGAACTTTCCTAAAAATTTGACTGTGTCACTTCTGCTTGGCAATGTCAACATTCCCTGCTGCTTATGGGCTCATACAAAACTGCAGACGGGCCTTCAGACGCTGCCCAATTTCCTCTAGTATTATGTATCACTCCTTCCAATAGAAACATCCGGTCACCATTTTACTTAAATATGCTTGTTATTTTCCTTGCTTCAGATACCTGGTTATTCTACTCATTTCACCAATAATACCTTTCCACCAATTCCACTGATGGAAAACCAGCCCATTTCTTCAAGAACCATCTCCTTCCCTGTGATCTGAGCCAAAAGTGGCCTCCTTATGCCTGTCAAAATCCATACACCTACTGTCTGCACCCTTCATTCAGGATTCCTGTCTTGCCTGGTCACATCTATAAATGTCTTTTCTATACCTTATCTCGCAGAACACGAACACTGTGCCTTATACCTTTTCTTTCCACAGTATTTATCAAAACTTCTTCTATTTCGGGGCAATTAACTAGTCTGTAATTTGTTTGTTCTTCATTTGTTCTTTCTTCTATCTTTTTTACTTACTGCAAACCGATTTCTCAGCTCCCTGTGGCCTTGAATGTAGGGGGGAAAAATCTGAATTCCAGCTCTTGGCAGATTACTTCAATATTGGTGAAAACCTCTGGTGAAATCTCCAACCAACTTTGTCATTTCACTTTGCTTCAATAACCCTGGGGCAATTGTTTTCCTTGAATGATTTGTTTTACAGGTTAGGATTATTGTAACCTTGTTATGACGAAGGGGGCTCCTCTGTCCCCTCAGTGTGTCTCTGTCCCCAGTTGTGTCACACTGTGGGACCGTCCCACAAAACAGCAAACTCTAACGTGGTTAAGCAAGACACACAGAGATACACAGAGCAGTCACGACAAAGAACGAAAGTAGAACATTGGGACACAAGGAAACAACAGGGAAGTGACTTGGCTCATTAGAGATTCAAATAAAGGACACTCAGTTCTTTGCAAGTCTCTGCCTAAACCGCAAAGCAAATTTCCTCTGCAACAGATTAATTGGCCATTTTTGGTCTATTTGCAAATAACAGGCCAGGTCTTGTTAGAACAGAAATTCAGGTGAGTGAGCCTTAATCCCAAATTACCCTTTTCAAATTGACTGCTAAAAATCTCAGAGCCAAATGTGTGGCCCACTTGCTTATTTCGATGGGCATTTCTGCCTCACTAACTCTACTTGGTCCCTGACCCTTGTTCTTCTTTCTTCTTTGGTCTTGGCTTCAATTTATCATAAATTGTCATACTTCATGTATATCCATAAACCTCCTTACTTCCTTCTCTCACAAACAAGATATAAACAAATGCTGGATTTGTTCTTTCCAGTATCGTTCTTCTCCATATTATTTTACTATAAAGAGAAGAGGGTGTTCAGAATAACATTTATCGTTGCTAAATTAAATAGAATTAGGAATGAATTTTGCGAACCTCAGGACCTTCATATTAGTGAGGACATTTTCATTTTTTCTTAGAACCATCTACTTTCTGAATAATTCAAGGATTACAAATATGCATTTTTGTACATATGAAACAGCTGACAAAAAGTTATGCCATGTGAACTTGTCAGACAACAGACTGCAAATTCTAAAATTTGTTAAAGAAGAAGAAACTATTAAATTCACTTTAGTTAACCCCTCCAAGTGTTAACAAGGAAGTGGTGTTGAAAGGGGATACAATAGATCTAGTCAGCATGAACTTCAAAGTTGGAAGATTAGAGGCAAAAACAAAAGAAAAAGAAAAAAAAAAAGACACCACTGGTGTTTCTTTTACCCTGGCCATATGGTTATACATGCTCATGATGTAACTCAATTTTTAGCCACAATTCAATAGGAAAAAAACTGACCAAGAACTCACTGAACAAAGGCTACACTAAACCAGAGGCAAAGTCAAAGTTGCGGCATTGGGAAATATACAGTCTGGTCTGGAAATAAGACACGTAGACAAGTGTTTCCAAAATGAGGAAGACTATAAGGCTACAACTGTGGGCGGGAAAAGGTGCTTTGGGAAGACAGAGATCACTTCGAGAATACAAGATAAAAGAAAGCTTGTTTGCAGAAGTGGTGTCATTAGATTTGGGTCTTAGAAACAGATTAAGATATTTTAAGAAAGAAATTTGGGAGAAGGACAAATTTGGGAGAAGGGATTGCAAAAGCAATAAATAGAAGTCTCTGACATCATGGTTACATCTTAGGATGGACAGGGAGAAAGAATGGGAACTACAATCAAAACCATATGCTGAGTCACCTTGCTTACCTTCTAAAAAAGAATGGATGTGATGTGGGGCAATTGTCCGTGAAGGCTTGTGAGCAGTAAGCCAGGGAGATTCTTTTAGCAGAGTAGAGATAGACAAAGAGAAAGAGTGACTGCTGACACAGCTGGATGGGAAGAAATTGCTCCTGGGGGCCATAGCACGAAATAACAGAGAAGGATTGATAGGTGAAAAGGTATTTTACAACCGTGTTTACTCCGAATCAAAGTTCATCCAACTATTTTTTGAACTGGAATCTCATTTCCCAAGTCATTTAAAAGACAACTCAGTGGGGAGAGGCATATATTGCGAAGATGTAGTGTTTGGGTCCAGACCTGTATTCCAGCCATCAGCTGGCGGTATGATCTCGAGAAAGTCACTTAATTCTTTGTGCCTCAGTTTCCTATTCTGCGAAAGCAGAAGTCGTGGTCACTCAACGGGGTGATGCAAATAAAGCACCAGACACATGGTAAACGTTCCCTAAACAGGATCTATACTATTTGGCCTTCATATGCCATCAATTCACTAGAAAGTCATCCTTGACTATAAATAACTAGACAACTATACAATACAATACAATAACTATACAATACAATAACCATACAAGAGTTCTTCAACAAATTTATTTAGACAAGTATGACATAGTAGACTTTGGTGCCAGGTCACTGGGGCTCAAGAACCATCCCTACCATTACAGGTGCTAACTAAGTGTCTGCTGTTGTCATTATTATTAGCATTGCTGTGCTGTTCTCCAAATCTTCGCAGAGAGCCTCTAATCTCATGATTCTCCAAAGTCTCACAGAGGTAAAACCAAAAAGAAAAGTTTAAAGATAAATTCAAGCAGAGGTACCATCCTTTCTCCGTCTGATAAAAATATAAAAAAAGCTGGGGCACCTGGGTGGCTCAGTCGGTTAAGCATCGACTTCGGCTCAGGTCATGATCTCATAGTTTGTGGGTTCAAGGCCCATATCAGGCTCTGTGCCGACAACTGGAAGCCCAGAGCCTACTTTGGATTCTGTGTCTCCCTCTCTCTCTGCTCCTCCCCCACTCATGCTCTGTATGTCTCTCTCAAAAATAAATAAATATACATTTAAAAAATTAAATATATATATATATATATATATATATATATATATATATATATATATATATATGCTATCAGAAAAATAGCCAAATTGACTCTTTTCCCCTCTTTTCGGTGAGATAAAATTTGCAGCAAACATCAAGAGTCGTGCTCTAGGAACTGGGTAGCATGAGGTGGGGTGGAGGGGAGAAGAAAGAAAATTCAGTAATTTGTGTTTTGGAAAACATCAAGTTCCCAAAACTCCAAAGAGTCAAACGGTAGGCATTCAATAGAACAGTATACTGCTTCTAGACTGAAGAGCTTTGATAATTAGGACACATGGCAATAAACAGAAAATAAAGAGAAGAAGAATGAAAAGGCTGTAGATGCTGAATTCTGGCAGGACTGAACCAGGTATGAGAGAAACAGCCAGATAAAGAAAAACAAAACATATAAAAGAACAAAGAAAAATAGATACACTGTTCATAAAAATGTTAAATTAATCCCTTTGGAAACATGTGAGTTCTCTTTTATCAATGCATGCACATCCTTTGAACACACTACCTGTTGTTTGCTTGATTGAACGTTCAAAAGGCAACGAAGTCTTTTAAGATCTGAATAGTCCCTAGGAGAAAGAATAACACAGTGTCAACCAACCAAAGATTCCAGGTGAACTAGTGGCACCCACCGATGGTGTTGCCCTCCGGAGGCCTGCCTGTATAGACTGAAATGTATCCATTTCCTTTAAACCTCTAGAAATGAGCAAACCTTTCAGTAAACACCATAACCCAGAGTAGCCCTTGTCAAAGGTCTACTCTGTTTCTCAAATGGACTCAGTAAGGGGTTACCTGGTGGTGACTCCTTGTTGTTTTTTATCAGTTGATTTTTCTGTGGTCTTCGCCTTTTTGTCTTGATCAGGCATTGTAAAACATCAATGCCCCAGAATTAACATGGCATTCCTTTCAAAATAAACCAGAGGGGAATACTTTAGTTGGAGTCTGTGCTCCAAAATATTCTCAGGCAAAAGTCACTTTATAATACTTAAGTAGGTAAAAGTTAACATTTATTTCTAATACAACAATAAAAATGTTCATATGAATAGCATTTATTATTTATCTTTCAAAGGCCTTCAGATACATTTAGGGCATAGTTTATAGGTATAGTAGCCCATAAGCCTCTGTTTTCTGAGTCATTCTCGGTTTCAAATATTCTGACCCACTGTCTCAACAAATATACATTTCTGCTTGTCAGGAAAAGTGCCCCCATTAGGGGTTTCCAAAATATACATCTATAAGCAAATACCTGAAGCCCAACTAATGTTTTTATGCCATCCTACTTGTCTTTCTTGATAAGTATCCTTAACTATATGCTGCTAATTCAAGGAGTTCGTCTCCATCATAGGTGATCCTTCTAAGAGCCTGGAAAAAGCCCCAGCCATTTGCAAATAAGTGTTACAGTGTCAGAGGTAATACACAAAATTTCACTGGATTTCCAGAATTCCTAAATCTTTCAAACTGCCACCCCAGGTGAGTCAACTGTAATCAATGAGAACTCAGCAAGAATTGGGTCAGTCCTGCACAGCCCCTGTACTCACTCAAACATCCTGTCAAAAGCAAGCCAAGAGGCCCAAAATGGAGTCACTTATGTTAAGCCCCAGGTCACCAAACTTAATTATATTTTCAGCACTCCCAGATATGAAAATTTAAACTAGCCAGTCAGGAATCACCACATCAGCATTAATTAAATAATCTGCCTGATAAGCTCATGCTATACCTTTAAAGAAAAGTAACCTTGCAATACCCAATCCACTTTTTGACCAGTGTAACTTCCTTGTTCTTGCTCCCTTCTGCCTGTAAAACTCCTAAGAGCTCCTTTCGATCTGCAAGAGTGGATGTTGTCCAATTCATGAATCACTGAATAAAGTTAATAAGATCTTTTTTTTTTTTCCAGCTGAGAAATGCATTTGTTTGTTTGTTTGCTTGTTTGTTTCAGGAGTAGAATTTAGTGATTCATCACTTATATATAACACCCAATACTCATCCCAACAAGTGCCCACCTTAATGCCCATCACCCATTTAGCCCGTCTCCCCACCCACTTCCCCTCCAGCAACCTTCAGTTTGTTCTCTATCTTTAAAATTTACTGAATTGAAGTTTGTTTTTAAACAATCTGGACAGTGAGACTGGCCAGCCTGGGAATACAACCCAATAGGCATTTCAATCTTCTAGATAAGTTTTGCTGTCATCATGGTCACTTTTCCCAGGATAAATTTTAATACTGTTTCCCACATCCCCTCAAAAGATAAGTAAGGAATAGTACAGATTACTTAACCAACGAACAGAAGGCAACTTATTTGTTTGCCCTTTTTTCCTTAATCAATTTCTGATTCAATTGTTTTAATTTCCAGAATAGAAACAAAAAGTTGAAGATACCCATGCTTTCAATTACATAGCAAATACAAAATTAAATATACTATCAGTTTAATTTGATTAGATGTAAAATTTTCCAACTGTGCTTTAATGCCACAGCTTGACTTCAGTGTCATTTTCAGGCATGAAAAAGCATGTGTTATTGTCTTATAATCGCATGCCTCCATGCATTGTGAAATCGATGGTCAAAATCCAAGTGTTTCAGAGATATTTAAAAGCAAAAAGGAACGTGCGAATGGGTGTTTCACTGCAACAGAATGAAGCAAAACTTCAGTTAAATGTGCAAAGACAGTTTAAGGATTTAAAAATTATTTTTCCAGTATAGTTGTCATATTTATGACAGAGTTGAGCGGGAATTAAGAGTTGGGGACCAAGGCTCTCTTCACAGATGCACACCAACAAAAGCACAATATGATGTTTTAGAACTGTGCTTAGGACATAACACCACGGACTCATACAATCAATAAATATTTACTGAACATTTACCATGTCCAATCTCCAACTAAAAACTGCTAAAGATAAAACGGGTTACCACAGGCATACTATTCTACCATAAGCACATAAAATCCCACTTCATGACTTCAAAATATGTTTTGTGATGGATTCAGATAGAGATTTGATTTCACTTTCCTCTAAAAAAAGAAAGAAGAAGGAAGGGAAGGAGGGAGGGAGGAGGAGAGAGTGGAAGAAAGGAAAGAATGGATGACAGATAATCTGTAAATAATTTCTAAAAGCCCGAGATCCAAGTGCTTTTTATATAGAGATATTAAAATGCCCCCAAAATGTTCTAAAATAAATGGAAATCCAGTCAAAATGAATAGCATCTGATTTTACTTTTCCCTCCCAGGCACAGGGAAAATTCCACACTGGCCTGCTGGCTTCCAATTCCCGTGCAAACCATAGCTACAGACTGTGTTAGAAGTAGGAAACGAAAGCCACAAAGATTAGCACATGAAAACGTGTGGAAAAGCTCACAGGCTGCTTCTGCCAGCCTTGGAGAGCATATCTATCCAGATCATACCCTGCTAAACACCCCGACTTATTCCCTTGTTTAATCTCCATAATTTGATTGACCTGGTGTGTGAACAGGAAATAATCATCTAATAGTTTTATCAATTTAAGATTAAAGTCTACTCTGTGAGCTGGAAGAGTGAGAATAGATAAGTCTCTGGAAACGTTTCACTTAATTAAACAGTAAACAAATCCACCGGAATCGGTAGAAACAGACAATTGCCTTAGGATAAAAAAACAAAATCCTTTCCACTTGATGGCTGGTGAAATGGAAAGTATTCTGAAGAAAACTTTGAGAAGTTGAGAATGCTGAACTATTTCCTCTAACCCCATTTTAAATGAACAAAAATGATCACGTTATACCAACGGTTATAATCCAAACCTGGGGATGGCGGGGAGGGCAGTTTACATCAAGTCGAGACAATTTATTGGGGAAGGGTCCTCCAGAAAGATCAAGCAAGGGTGCTCCCCAAAGCCAGAGCTCTCCAGAGGGCAGCCTGGCATGGTTCCACGGGGAGCTCTGGAGCAGAGATTATACCAGTCACTGGTTAAGGGTCCCTGGAGAAGGTTTTAACCGCCAGCCACACACTCCTGTCTGGGGGTAAAGAGACTCCAGGAGCTTGGGGGGAGTCCCCCCAAAAGGAGACACAGGAACTGACTATAAGAAGCAAAGGAACACTGAAGTCAACACCCTGACACACCACCGGTCCCAGGGATGCGACAGGCTCCGGGTGGGATACTCACCTCGTCCCTGTGATCACCAACCACAACGGAAGGGCTGTGGGTGGCGACGGTACGAGAACCTCGCTGTGGATGCACACTCGGCACAGCCTCATGTTTCCCTCTTCTGCTCGACCTTGTCCGTGACTTTCACTTCTCCGATCCTTCCACCCTCTCTCCCTCTCCCTCACTGCACTTCAGCCCTGCGGGCCTTCTCCCTGGCTCATGAAGGTGGCAACCTCACCCCTGCCCGAAAGCCTCGGCACTTGCCACTTGCTGTTCCTTTCTCATTCTCAGGCTGGCTTCTTTGTGTCATTCAGGTCTCTGTTCAGATGTCCCCTCGGTGGTGCGGGCTCCCCTGACAAACCTGTACAACATATTCACCCCCAGAGACTCATCCTTACCGCATCCACTCTGTTTCCTCTCCTTCTGCAGCTCGTCAGTGTTGGAAATCTTCCGGTCCATTTCCCGGTATGCTTGCACCAGACCATAAGCCCCATGTGAGCGGAGATTGTGTCTGTCTTATCCCCAAGTACATCCCCACACGCCAAATAGCAAATGGCATGATACAAGCACAGTACAAAAGCTCAGAAAACATTTGTGTCATAATCTGTAAGGAGTGGCTAAGGTATCTTTTGCAAAGTGCATGAATTATTTGCTTTTTAACAATTATTTTAGGATCGTAGGATAACAACCTCCTTGAACCTCCCAAGCCTGGCACTCCTCCTCAGTGTCCTAGGGCAGCTTGGACTCCCCACATCGCAAATCTGTGCACAAAATATTGCAGTTGCCTGATTCCCCCATAAAGCAGGAATTGGACCTCCCTTATTTTTTTTTATTTTTTTTTCATGTTTATCCATTTTTGAGAGAGAGAGAGAGAGCACAAGAGGGGAAAGGGCAGAGAGAGAGGACAACACAGAATCTGAAGCAGGTTCCAGGCTCTGAGCTGTCAGCACGGAGCCTGACGTGGGGCTCGAACCCATGAACCATGAGATCATGACCTGAGCTGAAGTCGGATGCTTAACCGACTGAACCACCCAGGTGCCCCTGAACCTTCCTTATTCACCACACACAAGGAAGGCAAACAACAAATATTTACTGTATAAAAAAATTTAATGGATCAATGGATAATAGAACTATTTCAAAAACAGACCTGTGTCATTACTCGTTTAATTCAAAAATCTTTCATAAATATTCTTTCCTCATAAATCAAATCAACTGATGAATATTTGTAATGTTATAAAAGTCTTGAACACACTGAGGAATTATCTCAATTATTTAGTCTTCAGGAGGGAAATTGGAGTTTTATATAAGATAATATTCATGAACAGTGCTTTTTAAACAACTTATTAGGTTTTTTCAAATTCGTGAATCTATCGTGGACCAATACTGTTGGTCCATATCCTGTTCAGCAAAGTAAGGCCACTGATCATGTGCTTAAATATCGCAGCAATGTTGAATTGCTGTAAACATTTCTAAACACTCTCAATTTTGTACTTGTCTCCTCGTGGACCAGTAACATACCAGTCTGAAGACCACCTGAATAGCCTAGATATCTGAAGTCTCTCCTTCCAAAGAGCAATCTTGATTTCACAGCAATCCTAGATAGATGACTGTCTGAGAACCACTGCCCCAAGGGTAGAGCCAGAGAGGACCTGAGTAGCTGTGGATTCCAAGACAGCCAGGAGAGGGCGAGAGTGAGCCCAGGGAAAGGAGAAACAAGGCCAAGAAGACTGAACGTGGGCTCCCCACTTAAAACCAGAGCGGTCCCACCTCTCTGGGGCTCTGTGTACAGTTTCATTTGAGAAAAGGGTTCCACTGCTAAAAAAAAAAAAAAAAAAAAAAAATTGAAACCCACGCATTTTCTGACATTTATTTTACAGAGGAGATGAGGCCAAAGAGATTACAAGACTTGCTACATAAACACTTGTGTTCAGGTGGATTTTCCTTTGATTCTGAGTGGGGAAAACTGAAATTTAGTATTTTTTTTCTTAAAAAAAAAAAAGGGAGGGGGCACAGAAGTGAAAGATTACACATAAAATCCTAGTGCATATTACTTTCAGAACAGAAACTTTCAGTATTTTTCCTTTTGCCCATTTCAGTCATGGGACCCAAATACTATCTCAGAGGGAGGAGAAATGATCTCTCCATGCCTCACAGGATCGCCAAATGAGTTTGATGTTTACAGTCCTAGTCAAGTACAGACATAATCACAGTACTGACTCACTGTTGAATTTTTTAATCCATTTCAAAGAGACTCTCAAAAGTAATTCCTATCTTCTATTGTCGTTTGAAATGTGGGTTAATGCTAAAAGAAGTCCCCAGAGAAACACACCTCATTTGCTCGTGATCTCTTGGTAATTGCAGGGTAAACACATATAACAGAGAAAGAAATCCGGGCTACGGTAAAATCACCTGACTGTAATTAATCTAAACTGTACAATATAAACCCACTGACTAAATAATGTGGTGGGTATTTGTGATATGGTTTTCAGATTCTCTACCCGGAAATTCTTTTTTATTCCACAGTTGACTTAACTGTTCAGAAGATCCTTAAATGGCCTCATCTTTACTAAAGATAAAACAGAAAAGTCATTTGATTCATTATGGAAAATAGCTCCAAATCCCACTAATACCTTTTTTCTTATTAATCACTTAGGCTGCATCTTTGGAAATACCACACTTTATTTACTACATTTACTAATGGTTAAAATAAAAACAGCACTTGGAAAGTAATAACAGTAAGAGAGTTTAACATGACTCCAGTTAATTACCACTTGGGCTACGTCAGGTTTATTATTTTGCAAAAGCACTAAAATAAATTGTTATAATGCTTACCACAAAAGGAACTTATAACTTCCTTGTACCAACACAAGGGAGTCCTTATTTCCTTTGATGAATGACAGTTAACCTCCGTATCAGATTACAAGTTTCAGTTCTGTCTGTGCTCAAGTAGACATTAAAGAAACTGAGAAAACTTTCTGCCCCATAACTAGTGGCAGTGAAAACGAGACATCATTTCTCTAAGTCCTTTACTGTGGCATTTTTTTTCCTCAATATTCCTTTAATAGTGGCTCTTTGAAAACAAAGTGGTTAAAATAAGATACAATTTATGTAAAGAATTTTAACCAGAAATAATAAAACTGTGTTAAAATGAATTCGTTGGGTGTTAATTTCTCAATCTTGATCATGCCACGGTGATGCAAGAGGCTAACACTGAGGGAGGCTGAGGGAGGGGTGTAAGGGAACTCACTGTACTATTTTTGCAGCTTTTATGTAAATCTAAAATTATTTCAAAATAAACAAACTGCATCGGCCACTTGAGCAGTTGAGCTCATTAAAAGTGCTGTGAGAATAGAGAAAGTGTTTTCTTTTTACAAAGAATAATAGCCCTTAATCTCACAGAGCTATAGTGCTTGGTCTTTCCAAACTGGTTGTGTTTTAAAAAACTATTCTGCACAGAAAGTGTCATGTTAAATTGGTCAAATGACTGGAAAATAAAACACACACACACACACACACACACACACACACTCTCTCTCTCTCTCTCTCTCTCTCTCTTTTTGAAAGTAAAGTGATCAAAAAGTCAAGGAACTCCTATAAGAAACGTGACTTGCTTATACCTGTTACAGCTGAAAAAGAGTCTGCTTCTCTAAACCATAGTCTTGATTTTATCCCTTATATCACATTGTTATTGTTCTTCAATGGGAAACACGTGTGGAGTTAGCAGAACAGAAACAGTCATATGAAAAACCTTAAAGAACATCTAGTGTGGGGGTTTCTGACACCTTCCAGGCCCTGGAACAGAATGTAAGTGAATGACAGGTATAGAGGAGATCATACATAGGGCCTCAGTCAGAACTGAGAAAGCATACACCGTCCCTTAAAGGGATTCAAACTCACATTAAAAATGAAGCAAAACAAAACTCCTGCACAGGACAAATAAAACAGACCGGTCATCAGTTGAAGATCGTGATTCAGTGCACCTTGTTTAATACATGAGGAAACTGAGGCCCAGAGAGGAAAAAGGTGTCCAAGGCCACAGAGCACCTTTAAAAGTAGAACACAGCCCAGTTTACCTTCAGGGCCTAAATCCTAATGGCAAGCTCCGGGTAGATGGGAAGGGGATGACTTGTTGACATTGGCCCTGAGCCGAGGGCAAAGGGTGATCTAATAACAACTGATGCTTGCATAACTTCACCTCCTGGACCCTGGGGTGCTTGCAAACATCTATTCATTCCTCCTTGCTCACTCATGTGAAATAGGTAGGCGGTGTATTTTAATATTATCATATGGAGGAAAACAAAGACACAGTTGCTACAGAACCTCCTTTGGCAGGAGTATGTCGCCAGCCAAGGGCAGGTATTATCATGGCCTTGCTCCTGAGTCAGTAGACTTGACTGACACCTTCCTTGTGCAGAGAGTTTATACTTTAAACAATTTTCTGTTTTCTATTTAAACAAGCACTTGGAGGTACAAAGAATAAGAAAATTCCAATTGTATTCTAGCCGTCTCCCACTCATTCCCACAAATATTTATTGACCATCTGCTGTGTGTTAGTCTCTTTTTTAAGACTCTGCCTTCATTTTCCTCTGGCCAATACTGACCTAAGTTGGACTGTGCTAAGTCCAACTTAGCCTAAGTTGGTGATGCTCCCAAAATCAACTAGAATATGTGGCCAAAGGTACCGTTATCATTTTCTTTTTCCAAGCTTTAGTCCCATTCAAACTCACACCATTCTTGATAAAGGGAAACATCTGCAGATAGGAATATAGCTTTTATGGACCCCCTCCACTGCCACTGCCTGATGATGCCTGTGGTATGTCTATTCACGCCTTGTGTGGCTGCTTACCCAAACCTGCTCAAGACATAGCTTATCGTGCACCTGTGTTAAACGAAATCTGAGGCCCATATGTTAAGTGGTGGTATTGAAAAGGCAAAAAAGGTCCAGATGATATGAAGGGAACATTTTTATTAACCAGTCAATGAAAGTAACTTAAGTAGCACACCAAACTTCTCTTTCCTTACTGACCCCAAACATAGCAAGATTACATTCTATTCTCTGTTTCTGTGTGAGAAAGGGGACAATGATATTCACTCATCCCTTCAAAAGGTGATTATTGATCCCCTCATCTATGCCAAGCCCTGAAGCTACTGCACTGAATAAGACATGGCCAAAAATGTCTTACCGCCTAAGTCAGCCATCATGGTAATAAGTCACGATAATAAATGAGTCATGGTGGTAATAAGTCAATATGGATTCAGCCCAACCCCCTAGACCTTTGCGGGGTAAAGAGAACACTGAGTTAACACATCCATGTTCCTAACACTAGGCAGCACTGCAAGAAACTATAAGTACTTTTAAGTCATGAAATAAAATTAAATTTCATCCAGTAACACCCTATTTTAAGTGCATTTTATGATCTATCATGCTCTGACTGTGCACACACGACATTACCGGGCACTGCAAAAACAACCTATCCACATCTCAGTGTGTGTGTGAAGTCACAAATATGTAGTTTAGGCAGTAGAAAACTACTGATATCGGGTCTTAAAAAAAAAACAAAAAAACGGGATAGTTTCTTATGGTACAGACTAATACATGGGATCAAATAAGAACACAAGAAATGTCAAAAAGCAGGGGAAATTAACTTCCAAAGGAGACTATAAATTGAATGAATTCAGGAGAAAGAAAGATCGCTGTGGGCTGAAACGTTATGGAAAGGTTCATGAACTGGGGACTTGAAGAAGGCCCAGGAAAATGGGTAGGGCTTGGGGAGAACTTTCCAGGGGAGTGAATGAATAAAGGGATGGAGGCAAAATCCTAGGAGTGGTTTGGGGAGACAGTGAGTAGAAGTCGAACTGGGGCTGAGGACTGTGGACCGAGGTGGAAGATGGTACATGAATGAGTGGCAGCCTCTAAGTCTATAGCCTACGTATGGAACAAAACAGGCACAAAAAAGTCTCAGAGCACGGCCCTTTGGGTGCAACTCAGAAAAATGGTACTTTCCTCTTCCTCACCCCCTCAGTCATTTGGCCACTACATCCTATTTTTTCTGCTATTTCTAATATGGTCTAATAGGGACCATATTAGAAATATATATACATATATATATACACACATATATATATATATACACATATATATGTGTATATATATATATACACACATATATATATATATACACATATATATGTGTATATATGTATATACGTATATATATACGTATGTGTATATATATGTGTATATATATACGTGTATATATATGTATATACGTGTATATATATGTATATACACGTATATATATACACGTATATATGTATATATATATATACGTATATATATATTAGGGTTGGTTCCACCCTCAGAGCCAACACCCTAGTCTACCTCATCACTCGCCTGAACTACAGCAATCCATTCCTAAACAGTCCCTCCACCTCCATTTATTCTCTCTGCCCAACAACACAACACCTGATCTCCACACAGCAACCAAAGCACCCTTCATATGGTGCAACTCTGACCAATTAAGCCTTTGTGCGCCTCCCATCTCTCTGGGGGTAACAACAAAAATTAACAAGGCCAACGAGGTGTTCCAAGAGATGATGCCTCTGCCCCCGCTAGCCAGCTCCACTCATACCTGGTCTCTGAAACCCTGCTCCAGACCTAATTCTCCTGGACACCCCAGGATCTCTACTCCTGGACTCAAGTAGCAGATTGCTATGGGAAGGCCTGGAAGCCTTATCTGCCATGTCTCAACTCAAGTGTCCATTCTTTAAGGTACTTTTCATTGACCTCCTTGAAGGGGACACAGCTTCACCAGGCACCACCTTGCAGTTCTTAATGAAAGGGTAGATTCAGGCAATAATTCAATAAATACACGTCTGTCTCCTCTAGTTACACTAAACTAGTCAGAGATAGGGATAGGGATTTGCTCATCCCCAGCATCCAGCACTGCTGGTTTATAACAAAAGAAGTATTCAATGGATGATTGATGAATGAATGAATGAATGAATGAGTGAATGAATGAATGAAAAAGTCCCAAGTGAAACATGATTTCGAAGCTCCAAGTATAACTGGTGTATCATTGTTGAAACATAGAGAATAAAGGTAATGGGAAAAAAATTATCAGCAAACGATAAGTTTGCCCCAGCTGACCAGATCCAGTTGTTACAGAACGTTGGTTTGACAAAAATCGCATCATAAACACAAGGAAGCCACAAAGCAGATAAGATATTCATGTCAAACATGGGCTACCTCAAGTATACGTGAACAGGACAATAAAATTTCCTGAAGACAAGTATTCACATTTACGTCTAGTGTAGCGTATATGTGCACATTACATCACTGTGTGGTCTCCACTGAGGAGACGTCACAGGTTTGAGAGTGTGAATTCCTCTGGCTGCACCTCTGAGACGTAGTCAAAAGGGGCAATGGTGGTGGACGAGACCTGGTTTCCATGCACCTGTGGCATGGCCCCAGAAGTCCCTGGGCCTAATTATGAGCTTCCTCCTTTACCAAGAAACAGAAACAACAATATCCCCATTATAAAGTGGTAGTTGTAACTAAATGAAATAAAGCAAAATCCCTTTAACACTGTCAATAGCTATAGAAATATAAGTAATTGTTATTATGATAGCTGTTTATAAATACTATTGTGGGTAATATTACTATTACTTCAATTCGAAGAGCCTGTTGTACTAATTTTATTTTTTATTTTTTTGTAATGTTTATTTTTGAGAGAGAGAGAGAGAGAGTACAAGCAGGAGAGGGGCAGAGAGAGAGGGAGGCACAGAATCTGAAGCAGGCTCCAGGGTCTGAGCTGTCAGCATGGAGCCCAACATGGGGCTCGAACTCACGTACTGTGAGATCATGACCCGAGTGGAAGTCGGACCCTTAACCGACTGAGCCACCCAGGCACCCCCTGTCATACTAATTTTAAATCATTTGTCTATATTCACTGGCTTTGATTCATTGATGACAAATAGTAGACACAAAATGAGAAAAAAAAAAAAGCTTTATTTTCAAAGTCACAAGTAGTCTTGATTTTAATTTCTTAAACCTAATATTATTCAAGGTTTACTATCATAATAAGTACTTTGATGTATTCAATTCACTTAATCTTCAAAACAATCCTAGGGGCACCTGGGTGGCTCAGTCAGTCAAGCGTCTGACTTCGGCTCTGGTCATGATCTCGGGTTCATGAGTTTGAATCCCACATCCGGCTCTGCACTGACCGTGTGGGGCCTGGAGTCTGCTTCGGATTCTGTGTCTCTCACTCTCTCTCTCAAAAATAAATAAACATTTAAAAATATACATATTTTAAGAAATGATCCTAAGTGGTAGGTAGTGTTGTTGAATCTCCAACTTACAGATGGAGAAACTGAGGCACTGAGAAGTAACTTGGCCAAGATCTCCTATCTAGTAATAAAACAATGATAACAAGAGCAAATATTTACATGGTGCTTAGCCCGTGCCAGTGCTATTCTAAGTGCTTTCCGTAATGCTAACTAATACACGTCTCCTAACAAACCTGGAGGGCAGCTACCACTATTGTCCCCTTTCACGGATGTCCCCTTTCACGGATGACGTTACTGAGGCCCACAGAGGTTAAGAAATGTGTGCACGTTACACAGCTGGTAAGTGGCAGAATAGGAATTTATAGCCAGGGAGAGCCTTCCCTGTGAATCTAATGCTGTACTAACTCTCATTTATTGGTGGCATTTATCCAGCTCTCTATCTGCCTAAGTGAATTTTCTAGAGAAATGTTTACCATTGTAATAAAACAACATTACTTCGTACACACGTCCCTGAAATTAACAATCCCCTGTCCTTCATGAAAAATACACTGAATACTGTGTAACTGTTTCCTGACAGCCCAGGGACAATATTATGGCTGCTGTGCTTTATCCATTCTTCCTCTAGTTGTTATTTTAATTTTCATACAAGGGGTTTTTTTTTTTAATTTTCTTTTCCAGATATGAGCCAGTTAATTGTCATTTTGTCACTCTGACTTTGCTGAGGGTCAGTTATAATTATCCCCAATGTAAGATTTAATATGTTCTGAGTTGATGCTAAATCGATCGACTTGAGTGTATGACCTTTATTATGACTATAGAAATTTTGGCTGAGATGAGCGTAAGCCTAACCTCTAGGTAAGTATGAGTAATTATGAGAAACCATCTACTTTCTTCAGCGCTCATTTTCATCGTTTCTCTAATCATCAGACATGTCAGCCAGATTCATGAGTGTGTTTAAAGCTCATTTTCCTATGGAAGACCAAGTCTCTCAAAAATGTGAGACCCGTTTCCAAATCCAAGCCTGTCCCCGGGCTGACACTTTCTATCCCCTTACCCTACTTTATTTTTACCTCTTTACTTGTCTCTCTCTCCCAAGTAGAATGAAATACAAATAGCTACATTTACATGGTACTTCCTATGGACGTGCCACAGTTCTAAGAAATCTGCCGGTACTGACTCATGTAATAAAACAACGCCATTTGACAGGAGACTGAGGTGCAAAGGTGAAGTGACTTGCCAGAGGTCCCATATCCAGCAGTGAGGGAGCTGGGATTTGAACCCAGGCAATCTGACTCCAGAGTCTGTGCCCTACGGGCCCTGCTCTACTATCCCCGAGAACATAAATTCTAAAGGAACAGTGTCACTGCTCAATTCCCAGATGCTCAACAAATGTTCATTAACTGTTTGAATGACCTTCTAGCTCCTCTCCCTGTCCAAGTGCTCAACTCAGTTCACTCTGACTTCAGTCTCAAAAATGGACTGGCTCTGAAAGTCAGAGTAACATTCCAGGCCCTTTTTCACCTACTCAAGACTTGACTGGTTAGTTTCTTTCGACCCACCCTTATCTGACATGACATCCTAGACACCTCAGATGGTGACTGTTCATTGAATGAATGAGTGTCTTACCTGTAACGGAGCTGTTGACAATACACAAAAGTTTGTGACCAAGTAGGAGGATGTCCTAGAAATTGCACTTGAATGAATTAAAAGATTGATTTATAACTTCTGTGGGCTGACTGTGGAAATTTCACTATTCTTACCTTCAGTGTGTTATTTTTTTCTTCTTTGTTAAGAGATTTTTAGGGCAGTTTTAGGTTTACAACAAATCTGAGAGGAAGGTACAGAGATTTCTCATATACTTCCTGCCCCCACACCTGCATCGCCTCTCATATTAACAGTATCACTCACCAGAAAGGTACATTTTTAAAATTTTTTTAATATTTATTTTTGAGACAGAGACAGAGCATGAGCAGGGTAGGGGCAGAGAGAGAAGGAGACACAGAATCTGAAACAGGCTTCAGGCTCTGAGCTGTCAGCACAGAGTCCGACGCAGGGCTTGAACTCATGGACTGGACGGTGAGATCATGACCTGAGCTGGAGTCAGACGCTTAACCGACTGAGCCATCCACACACCCCCTGAATGGTACATTTTATACCAATTTATGAGTTTGAGCCCCACGTTGGGCTCTGTGCTGATGGCTCAGAACCTGCTGCCTGCTTTGGATTCTGTGTCTCCCTCTCTCTCTTTGCCCCTCCCCCACTCATGCTCGCTCTCTCTCTCTCTCTCTCTGTCTCTCTCTGTCTCTCTCTCAAAAATAAATAAAAACGTTAAAAATTTTTAAAAGTAAAATAAAAATGACTTAAATATATATATTTTAATATTTATTTTTGAGAGAGACAGAGCACAAGTGGGGGAGAAGAGAGAGATGTTTATTCATTTTATCTCTCTCTCAAAAATAAACAAATATTAAAAAAAAAACAAAACAAAACAATTTTTATACCAAGAATGAACTACATTGGTACATCATGATCACCCAAAGTCCACAGTTTACCTTAGGGTTCACTCTTCGTGTTGTACATACTATGGGTTTGGACAAATATATAATGACATGTATCCATCAGTCTAATATCATATGGTCTTTTCACTGCCCTAAAAATCCTCTGTTCTCTGTCTATTCATTTCTCCCCAACCCCCAAGCCCTGGCAACCACTGATCTTTTTTACTGTCTCCAAAATTCTGCCTTTTCCAGAATGTCATATTGTGGAAATCATACAACATGCAGCCTTTTCAGATTAGCTTCTTTTACTTAGTTATATAATGCACTTAAAGTTCCTCCATGATTTTTCAAGTCTTCATAGTTCATTCCTTTTTAGTGCTGGATAATATTCCATTGTCTGGTTGTATCATGGTTTATCCATTTACCCACTAAAATGCAAATATTGGCAACTGTGAATAAAACTGCTGCAAACATCCATGTAAATATTTCAACTTTGTAAATATGTGAATATTTACTAAGTATAAGGCACTGTGCACTTGATAGGAAGTATGCACATTTAATCTTTAAGACAATCCTATGAAATATGTGCTATTATCAGCCCACTGTACAGATAAAGAAGCTGACTGGGGCCCCTGGGTGGCTGAGTTCCATTAAGCATCTAACTCTTGGGGTGCCTGGGTAGCTCAGTCAGTTAAGTGTCCAACTTCAGCTCAGGTTATGATCTCACAGTTCACAAGTTCAAGCCCTGCATCAGGCTCTGTGCTGGTGCTGACAGCTCAGAGCCTGGGGCCTGCTTCAGGTTCTGTGTCTCCCTCTCTCTCTGTTCCTCCCCCACTCATGCGCTCTCTCTCTCTCTCTCTCTCTCTCTTTCAAAAATAAAGAAACATTAAAAAAAAAAAAAAAGCATCCCACTCTTGATTTCGACTCAGATCACGATCTCACAGGTTGTGAGTTTGAGCTCCGCATCGGGCTCTGTGATGACAGCTCGGAGCCTGGAGCCTGCTTCGCATTCTGTGTCTCCCCCTCTCTCTCTGCCCCTCCCCTGTTCTCTCTTTCTCTGTCTCTTTCTCTCAAAAATATTTATTTTTACACCAACTTTAAAAAAAAATTTATTATATACAAACTTTAAAAAAAAAGAAGAAGAAGAAGAAGAAGAAGAAGAAGAAGAAGAAGAAGAAGAAGAAGAAGAAGCTTGTAAGAGGTTAAGTAATTTGCTGTGGGCTGAAGCCCGGATTCAATTCCTTGTATCTCTGACTCCAAAACTTATCTCTTACAACCTATGCTGTAGTCCCTATTTCCCATTTGAAACATACACCATATAATAATAGCGACCATCCTAATGATTATGAAAGACTGTGAGTTGAAACAGTTTCCAATCATCAAGGGTCTTAAAATGTAAGTAAAACCCATCAGCTCAACTTTCGTATTTTGTACACAAAAGCTTCATTGGCCAGAAATCATTTCTGACTTTTCTGGAACTCATAGGGATGTCATGAAGAACGGTGCCTTCTCATTTTAGGGATTCATTCACTTAACCAGTCTTTGTTGAGCCCCCACTCTGTGCATGGGGCTGAGAGAGAGACAACAGTGCTGAGTAAGACAGGCAGAGCCCCTGGCCTCGCAGAGAGGGTCTAGAGAAGGGAGCAGAAAAGTAACGAGGCAACACACAGAGAAGGATTGGGGAGCAAGTGAGAACGGGGTTGGGGAGGCTGCAAAAATTGGAGTCCACCGTGGGCAGTGTGAACAACAGGTACAATTGCCACACACGGGAGAGAACACGGCGTGTTCTGGGAACGGACAAGACGGAATGGCTGATGGAAGGCCTGACTAAGGAGGCTGCCGTAGGATAATGGAGGGTCTTTGCAGGAAGCGAGCTGGCCTCACGTTATTTAGAAAGGTCACTCTAACACTCATGGGGAAAACGGATTAAAATAGGGCCAGGCTGGAAGCGGGAAAGATGGGACGGCTGCGGAACTTAACCAAGGGACTGGTGAGAATACAGTGGGCATGTTGATGGTGATGTGGGAATTGGTTTGGCAGCTATTTAGAAGATATACCCTTGGGGCGCCTGGGTGGTTCAGAGGATTGGGCCTCGGACTCCGGATTTCAGCTCAGATCATGATTTCCTGGTTCGTGAGATAGAGCCCCGCATCAGACTCTGTGCTGAGTGTGGAGTCCACTTGGGATTCTCTCTCCTCTCTCTCTGCCCACACCCCCCCCCCCGCCCACTCACTCTCTAAATAAATAAATAAATAAATAAATAAATAAATAAATAAATATTTTTTAAAAAGGGTACAGACTTGATCATTGATGGAAATGCGGAAGAAGAGGTGATGTCAAAGATACTGCCCAGAATGGGATTTTGGTAATTGAACGGATAGAGCTGCCCAAGATAGGGAATCCAAGGGTGAGGCAGGCTGGTGGGAGTGGAGGGAGATGGCTTTTAGGGTTACACACGTGTGGAGTTAACTGGCAGCTGAATTTGGGGGTCTGGGCCTTAATGGAGCAGCCCAGGGCTGGAGATGAAGGGGGGCAGGCATGTGAGGCCTGAAGGCATGGAAGCGGACAGGCTCGCCCCACGTGGCGCAGAAAAGCAGAGGGGCAAAGCAGCATCACAGAAGGGGAAGGCGGAGAAGCGGCACCCATAAAGCCTTTCATGAATGTGGCGGCAGGCGTATCGGGAAAGATCGGAAGACACACACTCAGGCGCCACGTAACCAAAATAACTCCTTCCTGGAGCTGGACGGGCCATCCAACACCGTTGATGCACTTGCCCGCCATCCCCCCGCCCGACACCAACCCACCTGCTAGGAGACGCGCTCTCGGCGGCTCGCCTACCCGCGACAGCCCGCACTCTCTGCCCCGAGCCCAAGGCGAGTGGAGCTTGACGCCCGGAGGCTTCGGGGCTGCTCCTCAAGGACCTGCGGGCCTCTCCTTGGAGACCCTGCCTCAAACCGCGCGCCGGCGCAGAGGAACGCCCGCTCCCGCCCCACTCACCGCGCCTGAGGGAGCGTCCCTCCTGTAGGCCAGTTTCTAAGTCCTCTTCCTCATCGTCCCTGCTGCTGCCACCGGCGGCTCCGGATCGGGGGGTGGCCCGCCCCGCCCACCGCCGGTCCCCTCCACCCCGGGGACTGCACCGCCGGCCGCACCGTTGGCACAATCAAATCCCGCTTTAGGCCACCAACCGGCGCCGGCTGAGCCAATGCCGACACCTCTTCTTCCGCTGCGCCGGTGCGCCTCGGCCAATCAGGAACAGCCGTGCTGCGGCGTACCGAGCGCCATGGCGACGGGTGACACCTGCCCCAGGGTTACCGTAGCAACCATGGAACGCGCAGGTTCTAGCCCCAAGGCTGCAAGCTGGAGCGAGCAGCCAGTCACCGGGACCGAGAGCTACTAGCCTGGGGACAGGCTTCCTCAACTCGGTGGATTTTCCTGGACTTGGCGTGCCTAACCTTTTGCATTTGAAGTAAAATGGGTGAAGTAAAATGGGAAAAGAGCTGCTTCATCTTAGTTTCAAGAAGTGTTATGGACGAAAACCAATTCTCTCCCAAAGCAAAGGGTGGGTTAGTTTGAAAGGATCAACACTACATGCTTTGCATACGGCGGGGACACATTTTTGGCTACTCGAGTGCACTGCACACTTCAGGCAATGAGAATAGGGTGTTGTGAAAATAAAAGGGACCTGGCATTCAAGACATCTGTGCCGCTCACCTAGCATAGGCACGTCTCTTCACCTTTTGTGAAGGTCTGAAGCTTCTTGGGGAAAAAACAAAAACAAAAACAAAAACAAAAACCAATGTCATTAAAGCTTTCAAAAGAGGATTCCCATTACCAAGCTTTAAAAAATGAAAAATATTCAGTGCTCCTCTTACACACACTATTTCACTATTCCACCACATCGTCTGGTAGTCATTATTTTTCATTCTAGTTTAGAAGTGTGAAATGGAGATGTAAGTTTCTTAAGCTGCCCGGCTGGTTACTGGCACAGCTGGCTAAGTGACGCAGGCAGGGTAGAACCTACACGATTCTACACAGTTCTGTGCAGTAGTACATACACAGTTTGAATCCAGAGCCCAATTTTATCCACAGTGATGCTCCATATTTCTTCAAATATAAGACCTACTCAATCTCATGTTAATATTGCTCAAAATGACCAATGAGTCAATTAGTGCAGTGACTACATCTCCCAAAACTTAATATTTAAAAAAAAAAAATTAGGTTTGTTTTGAGAGAGAGAGAGAGAGAGAGAGCAGGGGAGGGGCAGAGATGGAGAGAGAGAATTCCAAGCTGTGCTGACACCACAGAGCCGAATGAAGGGCTCGAACTCATGAACCGTGAGATCATGACCTGAGCCAAAACCAAGAAGTCGGATGCTTAATGGACTTAGCCACCCAGGCACCCCCAAAACGCTCATGCGCTGAGCATGGAGCCTGCTTGAGATGTGCGCCCTCTCTCTCTCTCTCTCCCTCTCTTTCTCCCTCTCCCCACCCCCACCACTCATGCCCTCTCTGAAATAATTTTTTCAAAAATTTTAAGAAGGAAAAAAATTTTTTAAATCACAATTAGCCATTAAAAATAAACAAAAACCTCCAAGTCTTCAGTCTGAGAGAGTTCAGAATTTACACACTCACTGCACATCATGAAATGTGACGTGTGTTAATTCCACATCATATTGCAAAATTCTAAATAGATGTGTCTTAAATAATGAACCAGTCTATTCTTAAAGGGATTTAATTTTAATATTTCTTAATAGCAAAAAGCCATTGTGAAACACATAATATTTTGTTTCATCTTCTTTTCTGTCTCCTTACTGAAATATATGAATATTAGGAAGCAGGAAACAGAAATCACCTATTTTTCCTTCACCCCCATCCCTCCATATGAAGAAGCTACGCAGCAATTCTAATAAACAAAGTACAAAGACAATATGCAACAACTAATTCAGTAGACTTTTATTGCTCTTTCAACTTCAATAACATCTCTAAAAAATAGTTTTCTTCTAACAATTATGAAAGAAATTTGAAAGGCAGGATCATTCACATTATAGACTTGGTAGAGACTTGTACTTCATATAAATGAAAAATACCCAGTTCTACGTTTTAAATGTTTGATTTACCTTGGATTTTATTACAAAAGAAAATATTATCATTGTAATTATAAAAGTCATAAAAATTAGAACTGTACTGTGAAATTATACCAAGCTATCAAATATTATATAAATGAACAATAAAATTCAATTTCTATTTATTTAAACATAGTAAACATTAGAAGATAACTCCCCTACAAAACAAACAAAACACCCCAACTTTTAATATTAAAGCAACAAAAGAAAAGCCACAACACAAAAATCAATGCACAAAAATCTGATTAAAAAAAACACTGGGGTTTAACAATTGCTATAAGTCAACTGTAGAAGTCGGTATGTGCTAATTAAATTAAAGTTTAAAAATGATCTGTAGATGATTCCATTTCCAACTATATGTCTTCCTATTATTGATACTTATATTACTTTTTGATATGATAGGAAAAAAAAACCCGACTTTACATTAAAATTGTCAAATTTTGAATTCTGAACACTATTTTAAATTTTCAATGTCCTTACAATCTTTAAGCTTACTTTCTAAAACATAAATAATTGTTGGACTAAACCAAAAGACACTTCACATATCTGTACTGTGTATGATAACAATGATGTAATCTACATAAATAAAATTCAGAACATTAAGTTATTTGATTTAATCATGTTTGAATCACAACGTTATATCAATGGCTTACACATCCAAAATCTGAGCACTTTAAAACGGGATTCACATGTCCAAACTGTTGAGCGCATTTACAGAACTGATGTCCGTGATATGATCCTCGAAAGACAGCAAGCTCCCGTGTAATACCTCAGTTTCAGACACCATTTTATGTTTTACAGGAATTTTGAACCTGTCTTTGTGAAAGGAAAAACTTAGAAAGCTATTATATACATACATAAAGTACGAGGAAGAAACAAATGCTTTTTGGATGGAGAAAGCAAAAGTTAATCTTTCTGAATGGTAAAGAAATCTGCTTTATAAACACATGCATTAGCACATAAATTTTGTCCTACATGTTTTACAAAGACTTGGCAAATGTGAACATTGATACGCCACAGCTTTTTTCAGCAACTTAAGAGATTTAAGATTTTTAACATCATTTGCGCGCGTGCACACACAGACACACACAGACACACACACACACACACACACACACACACACACACACACCCATCAGAAAGTTTGTATGCTTCACTTCAACATACCTAATATTATTAGAGAACATACAGAATCATCCTTTTATCATAAGGAAGTTAGCTCACTGTTTTCTCAAAAGCTGCTATTTTAGAGTGAAATAGCATTCAAAAAGAAAGTAAATTTCAGATGGTCAACATCAGGATTTATTATAGTCTCTGTAAACAGACATCTATAAATAAATAAAACAGGGTGGAGAGAAGAGAATCCTGAGGTGGCTCTGTAGCCAGGATATTCAGTAGCACTAAGTTCCATCCTGGAAACCAAGGCATCTAAGAAAGTGCAGGGCTGTTTATATTAATTTATTTTGTAAATGGAGTATGTACAGGTTTAATTATTTTGCACCTTGAGGTAAATCAGTACACTGCAATTACTACTGCTCATTTACACCTATTTAAGGCAACATTTAAAAATCAATATATGTAGTAAATTATATTTTTCACTTGTCTTGCAATGAACACTATCCACGATCGCTATTTTTCAAAAACAGTGGAAAAATATCATAACCACGTAAAACAAGCAGTTAATTACTTAATAAACATGAGTTACCTTTGCTCTTCAATGGAGTAGTCATATCAGATCATTTTGTAAGTCAAGTAGTCAAAAGAAAGCAGAAACCATTGACAATTAGAAACATAGCAAAAACATTTTGAGTGCAACGTATTTTGCAAGTCATGGTTTTTCTGGCACTGGACTATCACTATACATAATTAAATAAAATTACAGAAACACTATGATGCCAGGTAGTTTTCAGTTTAAAATTTAAAACCCCTTCCTGTAAAATAAGAACATTTGTGAACCCTATGGTGTCCAGACACAAAGAAATGATGTGAGGAAATCCCCCTTGTTCAGGTCCATCAGGGGAGTTTACAAAATGTAGCAGCAAATACTGGGGTCTTTGGAAATGATTATGCTGCTGTGGATAAACAGGAATCATTTCAGTGCAAGCTCACGAAGAATAACAAGCACCATGGGTAATACTCAATTATCGATTGCCAACAGAGTCTAAAACTCTTCGGCAGGCAGTACCAAATGATGCCGGCTATGTTTTCTAAAGAAACGTAGCTACATTTCCAAATTCCCATGTGAAGCAGAAGTCAAATCCCTTAGTTTAACTAGAATCTGACAATATGGTCTCAGATGGGAAATGACATCTGAGTTATTAGTAAGTAGTTTAGAACAGATGAAAAACACTTCAGAATTGCTAAAATATCAGCTTTTGGCATTCCTCATGATCCTCTATAAGATCAACTTTTCATACTTTTGTACCTTAATTACAACTGATTAAAGGGAGCATTGGAATTTCATTATAATTTTCGTCTTAATATTCATGTCGCAGTTTTGCTATTTCTCTCTGTGGCTTCTCAATACTCATTTGGTTTTTGTAAATTATCCTCTTGCCAAATCAGTTTCACAACCCCATTCATCCAGTCCTACAGGCTTAACAAGAACAACATTTATTTATTTCATGTAGAGCTAAGAGTATATAAAAGATGGCTAAAAAGATGTGCTAGAAGTTAAAAAGGCAGCTCAGAAAAGCAAAAACAACAATACTAACACAAACTAGAAAGAATGCCATCAATCTGAGCTATACATAAAATGTCTAAATTCCTTTTAAAATACAAATATGGCAGTGCTTTATATCAAAGATGTAAAATCTGTCAACTGCTTTCAGATAATAAACCATAAATGCAAGTGAGCACCAACTATTTACATTAACAATTTAAATTACTCTGTATTTGTTATCTTTTCAAATGTTTATATAATATTTAAGTATATCAATTAAAATAAATAAAATATTTTAAAATGCAATCACATAACAATCTATTAAATAGTATCTATACAATAGAAAGAATAACAACGTAAACAAGAAAATGAAAGGTAATTCTTTAGAATAAAGTAATACTGATCATAAACCCATTAAGAGAATTCTGACTCCTGATTATTTCCTCATATTACTTGTAATAGAAAAATAATCAAGGACCTGAACCTGATACAAACTAAACCACATTTTAAGTAAAAGACAGCAAAGGCAGAGAACAAAGTGGGCATTCTGGGCTCTGATAAAGCATTAGGATTCAGAAAATATTTCTACAAAGGCAACAAAGTTTAACTATTAGAAATTTGCATTTTATAGCTTCTAAAATCCATAAAGTTATGACTGCTATAGGTTAAATTATAAAATCACCTGCAATTTTACTTGTCTATCGGAATATAAACCTAAATGTGGAGTTTTAAGATTTAAAATAAATTTTAAAAACATAAATGTCAAAACTATAGTTCTTAGCTGGAAAATTTCTATTGTTCCACCTTTATAGCCAAGAAATCTCCACTGCTTATGAAACATACAGATTATCTGCATAAATGAAACACACATGCAGAGAAGCCGTGACATGTTACATTTGCCCCACAACACTGGCATAAAGACTCCCTGTTCTTCCCATAAAGAACGAACAGAAGTGAAATAATATGCAAAAATTTTTAGTAACTCAAGTAAAAATTATAAATATATGGACAAAGTACGCCACTTAAGGTTGGTATGAATTACCACTGATGGACACAGAGATTTCAAGGAAAGCAGATTGAATGCATTTCCCCACATCTTTCTACCGCAGAACACAAAATGTTTTTCCAACAAAATAAATATTTGAAGAGTTAAGAACCATGTACCTCATTTCTAAGAGACTATTTCATCATATACACAGTCTCCATGGTGTTCCTAGCAAACTTCAGACACTACCTCAAAAACTCAGTAGTCACGCATTAAATAGCATGACATACAATATTGTTATATATAGTGACATGAAATACACACATTTTATATATATACATATAATAAAATATATATATAGCTGTATAGCTATATATATAGTTCCTCTTGGTTCAATTCTATAATGAAGTTTCAGCATCCATGTATTTCTTTGTTGGTTCATCTTCAAAATTTATTTTCACACTGACAGGCTTTTCAGGGCTATTTAAAACAAAGAATGAGAATAAATGATTTTGAAATGGATACATATTACATTCTAAACACGGCCAACACCTAGCATCCATAATCACCCTTTTGAGATGACTGTAAATACTATAAACTAATGACTTGCTATTTGTTACTTTATTGCTTTCTTTTCGTATCAGTAAATTTGATTGGAAAGACAAATGTTAAAAATTCTTAGATTTTTTTCAATGGATATGTTTGCCACTGAAATTAATGTTTTTCTTACAAGTGAAGAGGAGTTTCTTAAAATGGGTCATTTTATGACTAAGTTTATTAGTTTTACTTTATAAATAAACAGTTGTAGCATGTGACATTTCACTGACAAATCCATTAAAAAAAAGTGATCTTTGCTAATATAGATAAGCATCAAATAACTTCCTGCAAAATGTAACACATTTACAAACTTTCTCTTCCCAAATTTGGTTCACAAATATAAGATCAGAACACATCTATTTTATATTTTCAAGTTACTATCAAATACAATGATTCCATGTACACAGATTTAATTGACTAACTCATAAATGAAAATACACTGTGGTTTGCTGCCTTCTCCAGATAAGACTGAAGAAGGACCCCCAAACATTTTTCTGTTAAATGACATAACCCGAACACTGTCTTTCTTTCCCTTTGATTTTGACTTGAGGAACAACCTGAATGAAAGGCAGAAATATAAAAGATACAATAATATTATTGTAAGGTCTTTACATTTATCAAAATAATCTCAGCCACGAGTGCTGACAAGGTGTGAAAATTAAGAGTAAAAAGAATATCAAGCTAAATTCTAGCTGCATGGAATATACAAAATGACAAAGAGTTAAACTTAAAAACTTTTAAGATCAAAGACAGAAGTCTTTGACTTCTTAGTCCAGCTTAGAGAATCGGAACTCAAGAAATGATTAAAAAAAAAAAAAAAAAAAAAAAAAAAGAGGATAGAGATTAAGTAGGAGCAAAGCTCTAAGAGGAGGTAAGGAAGGTATGAACAAAACCTAACCAATTATTATCAAAAGACAGTGGCCAGAAAGATAGTAGCTAATGAGGAACAGCTAGCGATTGTTTTTCTGGAAAAGTTTTGATTGGATATCCAAGCAGAATACACTGACACAAAACGAGTCTGGTCCAAAGTGACACAGAATACCTGCTGAGTATGAACGACTGAGTACACTGCTGGATAGCACCTCATTTCTCCACAGACCCAAGGGAATCAAGTACCCTTGGGCACCTAACAAAAAATCTAAGGAAGGAGGTATGAAATAGTTATGGAGTCCACGCTCCCTTATAAAACTGAATGACCGTTATATCCATGGATTAAATTTCTTCCAACTATCTTCTAGGAAAACATTTACCTCACCTGAAGAAATGGCAGGCTAAAACAAAACAAGACAAAACCAAACAAGGAAAACAATCATGTCTGTCTTTTTGCTTGGACCATCAGAAAGAATGACTGAGGGAGCGTCCAATTATAGAATTTATGTAACCCCTAATAATTATCTTTCTGTACATGGTTTCTGATCTTTTATATACTTAATCCATATTACCATAGGTGATATTCACTTTTATTCTAGAATGGCTCAAATTCTTTTTGGAAATAGGCATCCATGAGTTTAAAAAAATAACTTCTTTGGCACTTATATCTGATTTCCAGTATTCAGCGAAATGATGGATAGACAGATGAAAGGAAGAAGGAAAGAAGAGAAAGGGGCTGGTTTTGTTAAGAGAATAAAACTTATGCAGATTGAGTTAAATGTAATGGTTTTATTAAATAGCTATCTAGGCAGAAGTCAACTGAAAATCGGCTACGGTTAGAAAATGCGTAAATAGTTACAGCTACCTCGTGTTAGGCCTGGTTACTTTGGCATTCTCAGTATTCATGGAAAGTGCCTTCCATTGTGCAGTTTTGGCCATTTCATCTGATATGTTAACAACTGAGGGATCAACACTAAAGAACAAATATACTTTTTGGTTAGTATTCAGTACTTGCAAAAGCATTAATATTGTCGCTCTTGACTATATAATATTTGTCTTCATCAACTTAAAACTGAGAAAGCTCTTTGTCTTGCACTTAAACCAAGGTCTAGAAAAACATCAGAATTATATAGTTCTGTTATAAAGATATCACGAAGCATTGTATCTTTCTGCGTAATCAAAGCTAGGAGTTAAGATTATAAATTGGCAATGATGCCCAAAGATGATCATCTTGGCTCTAAACGTATTAACTGAAATAACATAAAAGACTACATTAATGTGCTTGTAAATATAAAAAATATAGCCTCAACACAATTAGAAAACTTTCATACCTGGCAAAAATCTCAATCTCATCAAATAAATATCCCCAGTTAAAGAAAGAAAAATTGAGATTATTTTTTTTTAAAACTGATTTTTAATAGCTTTTAAAAAAAACCTTTAAAAAGAATGGTTGAAAAGGCAATCAAAATCAAAATCAAAAGAACGAAATACTGTCCTTTCATTGTAAGAGAAAAATGTAACCATTCCATGTCTTTATAAAATATCGCAACATTCCTTTGAGATGAATCCAATAATGATCATATCCATAAATAATCTGGGGCTCGAGGTTATCAGTCACAAGTCACAGGAAAGTGCTATGAAGTTAATAGAAATATATTTGCAAGCCCTTTTCCTTCACCAAAAAGTAACATTTCATGCATAGAAGTGACAAGCACAAATGTCAAATTAGACCTTAAATTCACAATGTGATGGCAGCTATGTGATAAATGACTAAACAGCACTCCTTTAGAAAAGTGCTAGCTTTGTTCACACTTTAAATCCAATATCGTTTAAAATAATAAGACTGCAGGGGCGCCTGGGTGGCTCAGTGGGTTAAGGGTCCAACTCTTGATTTTGGGTCAGGTCATGATCTCAAGCCCTATGTCAGGCTCCAAGCTGAGCATAGAGGCTGCTTGGGATTCTCTTTCCCCCTGCCCTTCCCCCACTCACACTCTGTGTGTGTCTCTCTCTCAAATAAATAAACATTAAAGAAATAAATAAACTTTATTTAAATAAATAAATGAAGAAATAAGACTGCAGAGAAGCGTAACATGGTCCTTAAAGAATCTCTAGGAAAAGGTGCTTTACCAAGTCAATTTTTTTAAGGTGCAAAAAATTTGAAGGCCCAAATTCACAATGGCAGAGCCATTCCAACTTGAAACTACCTACTGTGACTAAACATTTCTTTGGTTTGTTGCCAACTTCATATAACTGGAGACATTCCTGAAGCACTTCCTAGCTTCAAAATGTCCTCCTCTAAGAACTTTCCCATTACTAAAAATTAAGACTTTTCTGAAGACAGTACATGTTTTGTTATTCCCCAAAATAAAACTACATGGGGAAAAAAAATCCCTTCCTTTCATGTTTAACGGAGTTTTGCAGTTTCCAAATGTTTTCCTGCATTACCTCATTTGATTTTCATGGCAGGTAATCCAAAGCTACTTAAGACTATAAAATATGACAGATAAACAGATCAGCCGATTTCTGGCATTCCTGATGACCAAATTTTAAGCAAAGCAGCATTTATCATGGCCTGTGCCATCACTTAAAGAGACAAAAGTATATGTACAGATAACCATCCTTTTTGTTAAATATCAGACAGTGTAAGTATAGATTCCACTTAAATTTGTCAAGGCCCGTGTATAATCATACTGAGAAAGGGATAATGCAGACTAGAGAGACGAAGTGGCAAATAATTTCAGCAAATCGATGAGTCACTAATAACCATCATGGCCGCTCCTATAGTCTTAAGTCCAACAAAATTAATACACTAATTCATTGAACAAACATTTACAGAACCCAGCAAAGCAGAGCACTATAGCTGTGTATATCAAGACATCTATACTTGGCATTTAATTTAAAGAACGTAAGAAAGATTTGAGGGAAAATCATGAAAGGTGACACAGAGTACTTAATACCAACGATAAAAATTAACAGTAAAAATTATAGAGGGAACATTACTTATGAAGTCATCTATCAAAACGAATCAACATGTACAAGTCTAAATACAACATCTATAAAAACTATAAAGATTAATTAAAAATGAAAAAAATCTGAAGTTAATAAATACCAACAAACCTTTTCTATTAAACGGAACCTATATACATTCTATACCTGACTTTTCTACTATCAAGCGCTAATCAGAAATAGAATAAATGTGGAACCAGAAATCAGATATGTGCATAAATAATATAGACTTTTATTCTTTTAAAACTACAAAAAAGTACACAGAGTTTAAAGACAGAATTTACCACCATCTGTGGTTCTTAAATTTACATATAAACCACTAAAGTCATACATTATAAACTATGTATGAAACGCAACTTGTCCGTGACATGAGCCCTCACTGACAATAGTCAAGTCACACCTTTGCAAAGTAGGAGAGTTCCAGGGCCTCTACACATAGTCAAAATTTGGAAGGTTATCAGACAATGGATTACCAACGTTCATCTTTCAGCACACGCTGACACAGCCCCAATAAAGGACAGAAGGGAAAAACCTATACTACTGAGAGAATGGGACTATTCTGAGTTTTGTGTTCTGACTTTAAACTTCATTAAAACAGAAGGAGTGATACAAGACAAGTAGCTCTTGTCTGCTTGGCATGTGAGTTGGTTTAATGTTCTGGTCTAAGTCTGGCCTATCACCTGCGAAGGGAAGGGCCTTGCGACTCCCTTTCGAATTCACGAAGCCCCCAGTTAGTCGATATGCTAGATGCCAGTTTTGTCATCTTTTTAAAAATAAAGATCGCTACTTTAATGAAGCATTACATGGTTTATTCATGTACTTGAAGTGTATACAAAATACATTTTACAAGATAAAGTTTTATCTCACCTATATTTCAGGGCCTTAACTGGAATCTGTAAGAGACTTCCTCCTTCAAATGGAAGGTGCACAGTGTCGTCATCAGCTTGAAGCATCCGTTCAGCTTCCTTCAGGGCACATACACAAAAAGATTACTTTTCCCAGAGTATTTCCAGGAGGACCAATTAATATGTAACATCTTCAAGAACTGGAAACCCAAACTGACAATATTATTTAAATATAACGTATTTGTCATGGCTGGAAAAGTCCTTTTACTATTAGAAACATATACTTATGGCACAACAGAACACAACCATTTGGAAAGACTACATTGTAAATGCTTATAACGTTCATTTAAGTTTAACCGTTAATACTATTTTAAAAATCGGTTTAACTACATAAATTTTATTATCAATTATTAGCACAGAACAAGAGATAAAATTCTGTGAAATCTCATGACAATACACTGTAAGCAAAACCTCATTTGTAAAGGAAGGGTTTCTCAATCTCAGCAATACTGACAGGGCCAAACAGTTCTCTGTAGTAAGGGGCACTCCTTACTAGGACTAGTAAGTAAGTAACACTAGTCCTAGTGTTAAGTAGCATCGTAGGCCTCCACTTACTGGATGCCCCTCCAATTCTGACAATGAAAAATTTCTCAAACATTGAAATATGACCCCAGAGGAGAAATGTCACCCCAGATGGAGAGCAACCTCTATTGGAGACATGACCCAAAATCATGACGTCATAATCACTGGGGGCAGGGCTGGATGGACTGGGAGAGCATTCACACTCTTCTTCTTAACAACAGAAATCCCACTATTTGAAGGTGGCAATACGCCCAGCTTTTAAAAAGTCAGCGTTATGGGGCGCCTGGGTGACTCAGTCGGTTAAGTGTCCGACTTCGGCTCAGGTCACGATCCCACAGTTTGTGAGTTTGAGCCCCGCATCAGGCTCTGCGCAGACAGCTCAGAGCCTGGAGCTTGCTTCAGATTCTGTGTCTCCCTCTCTCTCTGCCCCTCCCCTGCTTGCGCTCTCTCTCTCTCTCTCTCTCTCTCTCTCTCAAAAATAAATAAACAGTAAAAAAAAATAATTAAAAAGTCATCATCAAAAAAACCCCCAAAACCCAAAGCTCAATTTCCCAGCATCCCTTGCAACTCCATGTGGCCATGAGATGCACAAATAAATTACCGGATGACGGTTCTGGAGAGACTCCTTAAAACAGGACAGTAAGGGGAGAGCAGGTTTTGCTTTCTCACCCTATCCCCCCTCCTCCTTCCTGCCGTCTCTCATGCTAATATGACAGCTCCGGCTCGGGATCCATTTCGACCTAGGAGGGGATGCTGAGTATGGAAACGGTGCTGAGGACGGCAGAGCGCAGCCCAGGAGCGCCCGGACAACACGGTGCGACTGTCATACTAGCTCACCCCTCTTCTAAGACTTCTTCTACCTGAGCCCAGGAGCTCTTTGTGTTTAAGCCCCCTGTACTTTTGTCTCCTGTTATACACACTGACCCTTATTCCGACTCAATACAGAAAATAATATGCAGGCAATTTTAACCTAAGTATTTCATAAATAAATTCTACCGTACTTGAAAATTCACCAAAAGCTCATCAACATTTGCACATATAATATAGTTTTAAAGGAAACAAGAATCTTTGAAAAATTCTGGAGACTCCATTCAAATCAGTATTTCCAATTAGTATCCTGATTAAAGAGTCATGATTTTTCTTAAAAAGTAATCATAAAGCCAGCAATTCTGCCATAAATCAGCACTGCATAATTAATCCAAACTATGAAAAAAATACCAACAAGCCTTAAACATATTTGTCCATGAAGTTTAATAAACTCATTTTCGTAAATACTACACAATATAAGGTATATACTACGTTGCTTTCTCTCAAAAATTAGGGGGAAAAAGTAATTTTGAGTTTAATTGTACTTTTCGTAAAATGATATTTAAAGTCCTTTTTGTCATTACGTAGATGTCAGATGAAAATGTTAAAATTTAAATGTACGCTAAAATGTGCTTATGAATTTAAGATTTCTGTTACCTAGGTTTTAACACTGCTAAATTCTGTCACTGTTAATTAAGTACACATGGGACACGTAATTTTTATTTATTTATTTATTTTTAACGTTTATTTATTTTTGAGACAGAGAGAGACAGAGCATGAACGGGGGAGGGGCAGAGAGAGAAGGAGACACAGAATCCGAAACAGGCTCCAGGCTCTGAGCCATCAGCACAGAGCCCGATGCGGGGCTCGAACTCACAGACCGTGAGATCATGACCTGAGCCGAAGCCGGCCGCTTAACCAACTGAGCCACCCAGGCGCCCCTAGATACGTAATTTTTAAAAGGCTGGTTTTGGGTCAGGGCTTTGAGGGGGCAAGTTGGTAAAATGGGTAAGAACTTATTTTTGGGACGAGTTACCTACTAACCTCCCTCTGCCTCAGTTTCCTTATAGGTAATCTGAGAATGACAAAAGTACCTACACTTCATAATGATAAGGTTCTTAGGAGGATTAAAGGAGCTGATTCCTGTAAAGTGACCATAAGAGTGCCTGCTACTTGGTACGAAGTATTAAGCAACAATGAATAGTGTAAATTTAAAACTCTGGTCTTATTACCTCTTTCTCTTTTTTCTTTTTGTCATCTTCTTTCTTTTTCTTACTTTCTGGCATGAGATCATCAAGCCAACTGAGTTCTCTCTTTGTGAAACACAGATCCATGAGTTTGCGTACAAAAACTAATGCGAGAACCTTAAAAAAGTGGAGGAGAGAATATTAACTAAAAATTAACTATATCATTTGAAGAGAAAAAAAGTATCAAATGATAAATAACCAAAAAGTGATGCATGTATTTTATTTAAAAATCATTTCATATACCATCCTTTTTCAAAGGAAGGGAGTTACCTATTTATCTTTCAAACTTCCTGCTCAAAGAAAAGATATTAAAAATACCATTTTTAATATTTTCCTATATAAATCGCTTGCACTCTGCATAAAATTAGAAAGCAAATTAAGCATACATAGTATCTTCACAGTAAAACAAGATTATTAATTTTTATGACTTTAAATTATACACATCATATAGATAGATACAATTTTAAAAATCTCCTAAGCAATGCATTAGAGAATCCATTTCCCAATATCAGGTTTAAACTTTTCAATTATATAATGTGCTTTCCTTTATTTATTTATTTAAAAAAAAATTTTTTTTAATCGTTATTTATTTTTGAGAGAGAGACTGTGAGCAGGGGAGGAGCAGAGAGAGAGGGAGACAGAATCTGAAGTAGGATCCAGGCCCCGAGCTGTCAGCACAGAGCCCGACGTGGGGCTCGAACCCATGAACCACAAGATCATGATCTGAGCCAAAGTCGGATGCTCAACCGACTGAGCCACCCAGGCGCCCCTAATGTGCTTTCCTTTAACTGCTACTAAGGTTGAAGAAACGTTTGCAAATGTTCATTGACCATTTGGACTTCTTCCCTTTCTTCTTACCATCTTCCTTATTACTGTCTTTTCCCTGTTTTTCAATTGCTTTTTTATGACTTTTATTCATGAATTCGTAAGACCTCTGTGTAGTTTAGATAAAGGCATTTTATTCGCCTTATGTGTTGCAAATACTTTCTCCCAGTTCACAATACGATTTTATTTACTACATTCATAGAAAACACTTAATTATCATGTGGTTAAATAGATCTTTCTTCCTTTTACAGTTGGGTTTCCCTATCTTGAGAAGTTACCCTCAATCACTGGACTATATAATATTCTTCAAAATCTTCTACTACATTTTAACACTTACATCTTGAATTCATTTATGGTTTCTTTCTGAATAAGGTAGTGAGTAAGGAAGCAACCTTAGCTCTCCATTCAGAGTCAAATCATCCAAGACTATATACTACATTTTCCCATGTAGATGAGAGTTATCATCTTTAATGAAATGTCCCACTTATGGTATTCAAGTGGTAAATTCTCACATATATTCTGATAAATTCTATTTTTCTGATTTATGTCTACGCCCATGTCAATTCCATACTATGTTAGCTGCCCTCACCTGACAGCAAATTTTAAATATTTAGTTATCACAACAGTATGGTAGCAGCATAGGAACAATCAAGTCCCTCCCTCACCCCAGACCCCGCCAGGAATTCTTAATTATCTTTGTTTTGTTATTCCTCTGGTATTTATTACATCTTTACTTTTTTATTAATATGCAACTTACATTAAAATAGAAAAATATCATATGTACAGTTTGATGCTTTTGACACATGTACATATTTGTGAAACCTACACCCGAACAACACACAGAACACTTCTACCATCCATGTTGTTATCTGTGACTCTGGCATTTATTTTTCTCCATAAGCTTTAAAATTACCCAGTTCACACTGACAACAACTTCCCCACATACACACAAACACATGCAAATAAACTCCTACAACTCATTCCTGAAGTGACATCTTTACAATACTAAGAATGCAAAATAAAGAACATGGTATATCTTCCTATTTGTTTGGGTCTTAATTTTATGTACTTCCACATTTTATCGGTTGAATTGTGTCCCGCATGAAAGATGTATTGAAATCCTAACCCCCTGTACCTCAGAACGTGACTTGATTTGGAAATAGGGTTGCTGCAGATATAATTAAGAGGTCATACTGGAGTAGGGTGGGCTCCTAATACAATATGTCCAGTGTCCTCAAAAATGGTCTTATAAAGACACAGTGATACACAGAACACATGACAACAAAGGCAGTTTGGAGTTAGGCAGTTGCAACACGAAGAAGGCCAAAGATTTTCAACAAACTGCCAGAAACTAGGAAGAGGCAAAAAGGATTGCCTCACAGGTTTTAGAGGGCCCCATCCACACCTTGATTTCAGACTTCTAGGATCCACAGCTATCATATAATACATTTCTTTGGTTAAGCCAATGGTTTTCTGGTAACCACCTGCCCTAACAAAATTCTTATTAATTCTATTAGAGCTTTTAGTCTTTTTTTTTTTTTTTAATTTGAGTCGTTTGAGTTAATAAGTATATAATCACATTACTGACAAATAATGTTATCTCTTCTTTTTGCCAATTATTATATTATTCTTATATCATAGTTAGAACCTTCAATTCATATCAAATAATAATAATAGCTGGCTTCCCTATATTAAAACTCATTTATAAATTTTTATTCAGTGACTGCATTTTATAAAAAGTCTTTTTACCTTTAATTATGTTGATAATTCTTGCTTGCTGCTCAAGTATCCCAGTTTATTTAAACATCATATATCACATATAGAAACACTATAAATTTATTTATTTGTTAATATCTTCAGATTTTTTACACTTATATTGGTAACTGAGAAGTCACCATCGTTCTTTCATACTTTATTGGGCTTTGGTATTAAGACCTTGCTAGTGTTTCACGACCAAAAAATGCAGAAGTTTCCATCTTTTCCTTTGGTTTAGAATAATTTAAGAAGTACTGAAACTGGGCACCTGGGTGGCGCAGTCGGTTAAGCGTCCGACTTCAGCCAGGTCACGATCTCGCGGTCCGTGAGTTCGAGCCCCGCGTCAGGCTCTGGGCCGATGGCTCGGAGCCTGGAGCTTGTTTCCGGTTCTGTGTCTCCCTCTCTCTCTGCCCCTCCCCCGTTCATGCTCTGTCTCTCTCTGTCCCAAAAATAAATAAAAAACGTTGAAAAAAAAATTTAAAAAAAAAAAAAAAAAAAGAAGTACTGAAACTAACTGTTCTTTAAATCTCTGCTGTTAACCCATCTGGGGCCCAGGATCCAAGAGCAGATCTTTAACCATTTTCCCAGTCTTGTGCACAATTGACTTCTACATATCCATAGATTTTATACTTCTCTTTGGGTTAACTCCCAGAAATGTACGTATAGAACGGAACTAATCCATTTCCTCTAGATCAGTGGTAGGTAAACCACAGCCCTTGGGTAAATCTGGCTCTACCTGTTTTGAATGGACTATGACCTAAGAATAGTTCGTAAAGATGAACGTTTGGAATTGATTTGATAATAGGGAACACTAACTTCGAACCTCATTAAATGACAGAAAAATTATCCCAAATGAGAAAGAATTTCATTTTTCTCATTAGTAGTCTTTCACTTAAAAAAACTGGACAATTACTTTTTAGATTTCAACAATAAGAAACTGTGGACATTTCTCTCCTGTTATAGAAGTACCTATATATCTTATGACCCACAAAGCTGAAGATATTTACTATCTGACCCTTTACAGAAATAGTTTGTCAACCTCTACTCTGGATGTTCAAACTTATTCCTATAGATTCATGTAGCATTTTCTTAAAGCCCCTCATATCTCCTCCATAGCTATGGTTATGCATCTCTTCTCTCTCTTAATCTTGTATATTTTGCTCTTTTTTTCTTCTTTACTCAAGCTTGGAAGGAATTTATTTACTATGGATATTTACAAATAAAAAAATTGGTTGCGTTTAAGTTCTTCTTTAATAATATATATTGTGAAGGGTATACATTTTTCTACAACTTTAGGTTTATCTTAGGTGTATCTCACAGACTTTGTTATAAGTTCTCCATTGGAATACCCACAATGTTTAACTCAATTTTCTACCCAGGGATTATTTCAGCATTTAATTTCTAAATACTTAAGATATCTTTAGCGTTTTTCAATATTCATTTGCAATGTAATTTATTTGTGATCAGGAAATATTACCTGGATAATTTTTAAGCTTTTTAATTTTTTAAGATTTTCTTTGTGGCCATGTACTAACCAATGTTTACACGGTATTTACAAAAGGATGAATATTCCCCATTTGCAAAATGTGATATTCTATGATAATTTAGTGAACAATACTGTCTTATTAATATGATCTAAAAAAATTTTTTTTAACTTCTAGATCTCAATTCCTGAGAAAGATGTACTGAAACATATTCTATAAAAGAAATATGTTGTTTTGGTTGCTTTGCTTTTTATACCTGGCTATCATCTTTGTTCCATAAACATCTTAAATTCTGAAAGTTATTTAAAAAAACAAAACAGGGGGCGCCTGGGTGGCTCAGTCGGGTAAGCTCAGGTCATGATCTTTCAGTTTGTGAGTTCGAGCCCCACGTCGTGCTCCGCGCGGACAGCTTCGACCCTGGAGCCCACTTTGGATTCTGTGTCTCCCTCTCTCTGCCCTTCCCCCGCTCACACTCTGTCTCTCTTTCCTTCAAAAATAAATAAACATTAATTTTTTTTTTAATTAAAAAAAAAAAAACAGCACTCTACAGCCCAAGGACTAACAAAACAAAACAAACAAACTTTAGAAAATAACAAGCGAATTCGGTTTCTAAAGTGACTGGTTTAATAGCTAGAAAGGGCCAATTCATATTTCAAAACACCAATGGTGCTTAAAATGGGCTATTCTCTTTCTCATAGGTAAATATTACTAATACATTACTACATTATATTACTAATATAAATGTTAGTAAAATAATTACTGTGTTCAACAGAATTAATGATTAATACATAAATAAGTAAATTGATATGTAATTATTATAAATAGTGACAAAGTCTGAAAAAAACAAACAAAAACAAAACAACCTTACCATCATGGGAAAAACTACCGCAGCGGCTGAAGCTTTTATCACCCACAAAAGAACCAGACAAGTAAGCTGAATGACTGTGAAGATATGGACCTTCCAGAGAGGCACGTAGCGAAGGTATATCAGATCGGGCTGATGCTTAGCAGGCATTCCAAATAATTTTATACGGTCAAAGAACTATGTATTGAATGGAGAACAAAACAAAGCAAGACAATTAGTCAACAAAAATATCATTTCTGTTACTTAGGAAAAGAAATTACATTCGACCTTAAGAGTTTTGTGATTTAAACTAGAACTTCCTTGGTATGTTCTGAGAGTATAGGAGAAGTTTCAGTACAGAAGCCCTGGACCCAGCAGGGTGGAATGGGGAAAGGGTATCAACAATCATTTTGAACTAACAGAATTAGTTTAATGAGAAAACTCAAACCAAAGTGTCTTAATTTGGAGGATTAAAATATTTAGATAAATGTGTCTGCTATAAGCAAATATGCAAGTCATTTAATCTCTTTGAACTTGTTTTCTAATACGTACAATAAAGGTAACAATTTTCAAGGCTCTTTCCAACTCTAACATAATCAAGTCTATGAATACAGCCTGAAGTACAATTACCAATTTTTTACCCATTGGAAAGAAAGCTATGAGCAAATTCCTTGGTCTTTTGGAGCTTTAATTTCCTCATTTATAAATTAGGAGCAAGACCAGACCTATCTACCTCACAAAACTGTTGTAAAGCAGGGGGGAGGCAAGTGAGTTAATGAGATCATTTCTTGACCAGTGGAGGAGGAGATCCAGGACTACTGAAAAAAATAAGATGTTGCTTGCAACTTTAGACAACATGCTTTTCATGATAGGAGGTGGGCATGTGGTACTAACAGGGCTTTATGAGCTAAATGTTTTACACAAAGACTGAATTCAAATCTTTAAATTTCATCAGGCTTGTTTTCCAGGAAGTATTATAAGCAAGACAGAGTAGGAAAAGCACTGGGTTCCAGTCTTGGTTCTGTTGCTCAGTTAGTTAAGAACCTTCAGGGAGTCCCTCTATTCGTGTTTTCTAGTTGGCAAAATTAGTATTTCTTCCTTTCCTACATCCCAGAGTTGTTCCGAGAATCACAGATAATAAGACACACTAGGCTTTACAAACTGTCTCACACCATGCAAACAACCAGTATTACCACTCTAGTCCTCGACATCCTCCCTCTCACTACACTAATCTTCATCAATAGTTACAAGGCCTTTCATTGGCTTCAATTAAAAATAAGCAAGGACCATATCAGTTCATGACCTCATTCTTGAGGGGGAAATGTGTCGTAAGCAATAATCACTTGGAAAATGGGGATCTGAAGTCACCAGTTAACCTGCCCCCCAAAATATCAGAGTTGAGAATACATCACTACCATCACGAAAACAATCTTTGTTAAACTTAAAGTATTTTTAAGCCTTTCAACAAAATCAATAAGTACTTCAGACTTGCCTGGATTCCTTTTAATGAGGAAACTCCCATGTAGAGGAAAACGCCATATAGGACAGGCATTGGAATAAACTGCAGGTAAAACGACCATAGTTAGAATAAGAACTCATGCTCCTCAAACCATTTCACAATAATAAATACACAAAAACATAGTGAGTACCTGTGCAGACAGAATTAAAAGCTCTTTCAGAGATAGGACCTAACTCTTCTAGAAATAAGGAAAATGCTAGTAAACGGTGGCAACCTTGAAAAACCGTTGGTCTTCTGCATGTTTCTTCCGGAAACGGGAGTATGTTCAGTGGTTAAGAGCATGAGCACTACAATTGGACTGCTTGGTTTAAAAAGCCAGTTAACCTCTTCTGGAGCCTTAACCTCTCTATGCTTTATTTCTGCAACCGACTGCATTAAGATGAAAGGATTTCAAATACTAAAATACTCAGAAAAGCACTTGGTGAGTACTGATCACTCACAAAGCATTAGCCAGGAATTAAAATAGAAACTTACTTTAAAAAACTAAAAATTAAAAAAAGCAGGAGTTATTATTGCTATCACTTCCATATAGTAACTATTATACGCCAGTACCATTTACTGATAGAATAATTGAACTCCACCCCCAAAAGACAGTCCATATTACTGTGGCAGTTAGAGGCATCCCCAACTGACTACCTGCCGTGCCTAGGCACCCTACAGGACAGCCATTAACAGGCTCCAGTCATCTACTCAAAAACCACAAGCAGCACTCTCACCAAGAGAGAGGCCTGTAAAGAAAAAAGACCTAACAGCTACAGAGGAAAACCACATTCACTTTACTGAACAACCAAGTATTTCCTTCCTAAGAAATGTGGGAGGAAAAAGTAGTTCAGAAAGAGAAGAAAACAAGTTAAAAATCTAATAAGAACTAATAAATCCTCAGGAAATTTCAGGAAAATATTTTATCCATAAAGCAACTTCAGAATGCCAGGAAAAATAAATGATCAGAATGAAAGAGGGAAATCTAAAGGTATAATTATCAAAGTAATTAAAACTAATTTTGTAATGATTTTGATGTGACTAAAGAGATCAATCTAAGGAAAACAGGAAATTTTCATTAACAGTGAGGTGGCAGGACAGGAATGTGAGAACATATCCAGGTCTAGTATCTACCTAAGTGAAGTTGAAGTAATATCTAACAGAGAGAAGACAAAATAAACGGGAATTGGCAGAAAATTCCCGTAAGTTTCCAGAGGACAATGGCCCATCGAGAGACAAGTAGGATAAATGAAAGTCTTCTATCCATCTATTTACCTAAGTAACCCAGTGAAATTTCAGAACACCAGGAGTAAAAAGGAAATTGTGGTAGCTTCTAGAAAGGAGAAAAATGCCTCTGAAGTTACAAAAAACAAAGAGACATCACACATATTATTCGGGCCACTGATCTACAGGAAAAGATAATCTCAAAAAAAATTTTTTTGAACACTGAAATGCATGTCTATCAATCAAATATGAGAATAATTTGAAACAAGCAAGAACTCTGAAAGTTTACCACCCATGGCATCACACAGGAAAAAAAAAATTACTCCAGGAATTCCTTTAGCAATACAAAGAAGAAATGTAAGAAAAAGTGGCAATTTTCTTTTTCAAAGTAAGGGAAGTTAACAGATCCTAAGAAAACACTGGGTCCTAAGGCTTGGGCGCTTACTCTTAAGCAGCAGCGGCAGATTAGTGAAATAGGGTTATTTCTGTCTCCACGTGGGGAGATCACACACTGCTTAGTTCTCAGTGAACATATATATCATACCATCATAATACTGATTATGTGTTCCCAAAAGGTTTACATTTTTATAATTTAACGTACAGGAAAAAAAAAAAAAAAAGCATGGACAGTTTAACTGTAATTACAGCAGAGAAAGTAAATGTCAGTAACCATTACAATAAAGCTAAAAACAGAATCAACCCAATGCAGGTGACAGTTGGGAGAGCGGGTAGTGGACATTGAAGTGTGCTAAATCCTCATGAAACATCCACCCGTACGTGACAGACTCCCAGGCTTTTTGGTCTCAGAACCCCCTTTATGTTCTTAACAGGTACTGTGGACATGCTCCCCCCTCCCCAAACACTTTTGCTTTTGTGAACTCCAAGAGGTCCCTGGACTAAACTTTTGAGATTCACTGTCTTATAGGTAAAGAGATTCAGTATAAAAATAATAAAGCAAAAAGTAAAATTATAAAAGTATGTAAAACTAGAATGTTTGTAGCCACCAAAATAAGAAATAGAGAAGTTAAAAAGAGTTTACCTCTGGAGAGCGGCTTTTAGAAAGTGAGGGAAAACTGGGAGACTAACTTTTCATGTTAGAGCTTTCTTGCTGTTCTATTTGATTTTTTTTGCCTATATGCAGTCAATACTTAAAATATTTTAAAGGCAACCTACCTTAATAGGGGACAATATCCCCATAAGAGGTACTAAGTATTCTTATGCCAAGTACTTCTAACAATACACTTACACTAGGCAGTAACTGCCCATTTACCTATCTGTTTTACCAACTAACTAGACTGCCAAGGTCTTAAAAGCAGACAGTAATGTATCCTGTTTATTATTATTTCCCTAGTCCTAATAGCACAGTAAGTACTCAACAAATATTTGGTGAATTAATTGGTTACTAGAAAGTTCATGAAGTGAAGGCCAAAGAATTCTTGTATTTAACTTTTTTTTTTTAGTTAATATGGTAACATACATATATGCTCTAAGTTTCTGCCCTAATGTATAAATGTACACAACTCTTAACTTAATAATTTTCTTTGCAATAAAAGTAACTAAAACGCCAAGAGAAAAAAATGGAATTGAGTTCATCCATAATAAACAGAAAATTACAGATTAGGTACTTCACTACACTTGCTATTGTTATTGTTACATTTCTTAATCACTAGATTCAATAAGATATATACAGTAAAAGTCAGATATAAGTAAGAGGTATTTAACATAAAGTTTAATTTCTTGCACGCTTCATTTATATTAGTGGTTTTTGTTTTTCTAATGAGTGCTACTACCTCTATTTCGTTTAGTTTATCAGAAATAATGCATTTATTTATTTAACAGCAATATTATTTTCACATTTTGGTCAAAGAATTGTTTCATCCATGTTTCAATATTACTTCCTTTAAGATGCCTATAAAATTCTCTGGGTATGTTCTTCTTTTAGATCATAAGCCATGCACTAACTCCTTCCAAAACTCTATAGTCCTTAATACTATCCTTTTACAATATTTCTAAAATGGATGCATCTAACACTGAAATGCCTACTGTACTAAACGCCAGTTGCCAAAATATTATTTTCTAAATAAATTCAAGAAAATGAAACTAATTTTAGCTATTTTAATGTTCCATTTTCACACAAGCACATATACACTTTGTAGCAAAGAAGATTTTAAAACACTGCGGTGAAGAGATTTTTACCTTCAGCACTGAAGTCATGAACACAGACAGGCCCATGAGAATAAAGATCATTAGCCCTGTAACTCGCTGTTCACGAATTCCCAAAAACTTGGGTTGTTCCCCTGGAGCAGAACATTCAGATTCAACTTTTAAGCTGTTGACATGACTTATTGACAACACTGTTGCAGCCACAAACCACGGAAGTCCCATGACGGAGCAGACGCCCAACATAACACCAACCATGAGCAAATCAAGGTGATAGCCAGCTCCTTTCTGGAAAGTGAAACGAACATGAATACTTGTAAGTCTAAACTGTTCTTTTGGGTTAAAGGACGAGACTACTTCCTAAAGAGAGACAAAATCATTTCCTCCCGCCTGACATCTTTCAATTTTCCAGTTATTATGTAAACACCTCAAACGCTTGCAATAACACCGGACACAAAATGTCAACACTACCTTCAATTTGTGCTCCTTTCTGTTTATGATGACAGCTGTAATCTGCTGATCCATAAAGATGAGAATGGTACAAAGCAGAGCTGGGATAGCGGCTATTAACAAAGTCCACCAAGGATTTTCTCCCAACGGGCTTATGATCCAGCCCCTACTTGGATCAGTAGGCTGTTGAAAAATTAAAGATGAATAGAAAGAAAGAAGTTTCCTCCTACTGCACAAATTCCCACATCATAGCTTGTGTCTATTCCAAGAGATGCCAAGGAATCAAAAAAGGACTAAATTAAATCTTGGGACACGGGAGGGAATTACTTGCAAAGACGGCCACAAGAATGCTTCCCATCCCTCGATGCAAGTCGCTAGTCCAAGGAATCAGTCTTTCCATCTAGAGGTGGGAATCCATTTCCTCCCCTGGGACCTAGGCTGCCTCTACGGTTTACTTCAGCCAACAAAATAAAGCCAAAGTGAAGTGTGTGATTTCTGAGTGTTGATCTCAAGGGACCTTGCAGCTTCTGCTCTAACTCTCTTGGAAGCCTGAGATCAAGCTGTTGAGTGAGCCTGGATAAGTCTTCTTGAGGATGAGATACAATAAAGTGAGAGAGAGATGGGAGCCAACTACCCCAGCTGTTTCAGCCATCTGAATGGAGTACATTGCCCCATCAAGGCAGGGGATGACTGCAGCCACACAAAAGATCCCAAACCAAGAGACCCTACTCTACCCTACTAGGTTTAAGTACCAAGTGCCACAGATTTATGAACAAATGAGGGATTGTTGTTTTAAAGGCTTAATGTTTGGGGAAGTTTGTTATAGGCAAATAGGCAAGTGAAGCAGAGTGTCACTTCAATAGGCTCCTAACCTACTTCAAATAAAGTGAGGTCCGTCTACTGCCTAGATCAACCCCTAAACTAAACTGCTTTGAAGATCTTGCAGACTAGTGATCCCAGCAGGGTCGGTACTAAATCAGAACTGGGGCCTCAGGACGTACTTTTCCAAAGCATCTACTGACAAAAACCTGGCACTTTATTAGACACAAATACATTTTGATGCTGAAACATAACATCTGTTTCATAACAAAAATTTTAAAAGACCTTAAGAGAGTTTAGTTTTCTTGGAGGGCACTGGATATGTTGAAATCTAAAAGTGTTTTCAGGGGCGCCTGGGTGGCTCAGTCGGTTAAGCGGTCGACTTCAGCTCAGGTCATGATCTCGCGGTCCGTGAGTTCGAGCCCCGCGTCGGGCTCTGTGCTGACAGCTCAGAGCCTGGAGCCTGTTTCCGATTCTGTGTCTCCCTCTCTCTGACCCTCCCCCGTTCATGCTTTGTCTCTCTCTGTCTCAAAAATAAATAAACGTTAAAAAAAATTTAATAAATAAATAAATAAATAAAAGTGTTTTCACTACCTAAACTTCACCTTAAGCCTGTTTTTTCTTCATGAAAACATTTGTCAACACATAGAGGAAATTCAATATTTTCAAATTCAGGTATTCTAATTTTCCCACACTGATAACACATTAAACTGCTTAATATTCAATACTGTACCTGAATAAAAATATTTTACCTATACAATGCACAATTCTTAAGTGTTCCTTGATTTATTTCCCCAATGCATCTTATGACCCTTGAAATCAGTTTGCTACTGGAAAGCTAGATCAATGAACGGATAACAAAAATATATTTAGGAATGAAAATAAGGCACTGTGCCCAGGATTGCAGGAAATTACATCAATATTTCGAACCAGTATTAAATTACAGTTACATTTATTTCTAAGACTTGGTAAAAATAAAATGAGTTCCATATACTCATCTCTTAATTAAGGCCTAAAATCTTTAGTGGTTCAATAGCTATGCTTTTAAACAAAGGTATCCAAATTTTATTATATACTTTCAACAGCAAAATTTTAAAAATTTGAATAAAATTGAGTATATCCAATGGCTCTATACGCATCTATGTGTTACGTTACTAATGGTGCTCCATAGTAAAATTCATATAGTAAATATTATAAAGCTAATTTTCTCTTATTTTTAAATAAAAATATAAGGAGACCTTCTATATAATTTTAGTGGATCATATTCCACCCATGCACTCGTACTTTGGAGGCCACTCGTTTTAAAAATAATTCTTTCCTCCAGTGAAAGAAAAAACAGACTAAAATTATATTCACTGTATTCCTTATTTCTAATCCCCTTTAAACCTTCTATCTTTAAAAGAAGTCATATAATTTGCTATAAATATAAACATAACCAGTGACACAAATACTCAAGTATAAGAAAACCCCAGAAACTATTCAAAAGTTACCAACTCCTACTTAGATAGGGAAACAATTCTTGGATGCTGTAATACACTTGTGGTCTGTTATGTACAACATAACTACAGTCTGCAGATAAAAGCAAAGGGTTTCTAACTGGTCAGCTAAGTATCATTTTTCTCCTTGAAGAATACATTCGATTCTCTCCTGATTTTGCTGGAAAACGATACATGCAGAATTCCATTTCATTATCAGATTCACCACCCTTCTAGAAATTTAACTAGAATCTCTTTGTTACACTTTTAAATTCAAGTTTGAGTCACTTCCTTATAAAGAAATGAAGAATGTTTCTTCTGCCTGGAAAACACATCACAAACTCCAGCTATGACTGCAGGGTCAAAGTTTTTAAATGACTCCCAACTATTTACCGTTAATATTTTCATTCATTTTCCCTCATGGGACTAACTTTGATACCTTCTTGCCCGTTTCCTAAGTAGATTCATTTGTCTCTTCTCCTCTTGTCATTTTTTATGTATGTGAGAAATATATATATATTTCTATAAAGTGTCCCACTTTAAGAGGCACCTGGGTGGCTCAGTCGGTTGAGCATCCGACTTCAGCTCAGGTGATGATCTCATGGTTCATGGGTTCGAGCCCCACATTGGGCTCTGTGCTGACAGCTCAGAGCCTGGAGCCTGCTTCAGATTCTGTCTCTCTCTCTCTCTCTCTTTCTCTCTCTCTGCCTCTCCCCTGCTTACACTCTGTCCCCCTCTCTCTCTCTCGAAAATAAACAAACATTTAAAAAAAATATTCCCATGTAACAAATAACCAAATGTTTTCATCCTTACCTCAAATTTTTCAGGAACATGAAGTTTAGGAGATGGAACTCCTACAAGGTAGTCAATTGCAACCATTATTACTATTGTGAGAAATACAGCAAAGTCACTGATTGTCGATCGCACCTATGTTAAAAGGATCAAGTTAAAATAAACACAGAAAAACTGTGTGTCCTTTCTAAATAATTCATATCTTTCACATTAAAATATGCCACTAGAAAGTGTCAATAAGGTTTTTAATTAGTGATAATGTGTCAATGAAGTACATTTATTTCTAGTATATTTTCAAAAAGATAAAAGACACATTTCACAACTAACCTACCATCCCTCATGGTACCATGATCTTCCTACTATTAGTTCAGACATGTAATATACATCTTTCTCTAGAAGTAATTGCTTTACACCTATTTGACATCAAGTATTAACCTCAAACAATTTATTACAGTTTTGAAATAAACCAGAGAAACAAAAACTAAAAACATGAATATTACCAGAACTCCAAAATCACATCCCAATTACCTTGGTAGGAAAATACCGCTTGGTCTTAAATTGCTTGAGGAATGAAGACAGAAAAAATGTTGTGAAAAATAAGATGACACTCCAAAAGAGCACATCTGGAATATAAGGTCCATGAAGACCACAGGCTGACCCTACAAACACACCATGAAAGGTTTTACATTCCTGGGGGGGGGGGGGGGGGGGGAGGGAAGGAGAAAAAAATAGGAAAAGGAGAGAATAAGATTCTCAGATACGTAACAAATTACTAATGAACTCTATTGACTCTAAGACGCTAGTGACTGAAGACATGCCATTATTTTATATTTTACTTAGGAAGAAAAAACACTGCCAAGTCAACTTCAACACATCATCAACCGTAAGACATACCCTGAGTTCACAGATGCTATAGTTTGAAAAATATATGAATCTTAAATCACTGAACGAAAATACAGTATTTTGCCAAGTTACATCACACAGTCCTTTCTTTCAACTTCACATACTCTTTAGTGAAAGCTTCAGAGTGAATAGTAATTTCTGAATACTTTGTATGCATTCTTGATGGTCCACAAGTTTACTATCTTTCCCTTACTTCTAAACAAGTCACTTAAAACAAAAGTGCCAAGTTCAAACGAGGAATAAAAAGTTGTTGGGCTTTTCTGACTTCACTCAAGACTCAGGATTAAAGCATGGGACTAGGAGCGGTAAATCAATCATTCAAACAGTATTTCCATTTAAAAAAAATCAATAACTTAATGATACAGCATAATATAAATGCAATAATAGAAATATTTTGACCAGATTTTCCTTTTGGGGAAAAAAAATAACTCAAAGGCAACCAGAGATTAAAAAGGACATATGCCTCTAACGTCCTTTTTCTCTTACTTATATTCTAATGAGACTTGTTTTAACGACACAACTCAGGTTTACCAAGAGAAAAATAGTCTCAGGTTCCATTATTCTCAATTTCTATGTGCTGAAATGAGTAAAGCCTCAAATTTACAATATGGCTCACAAAAATAAAAGCTAAAAGTACAAAAACAAAACAAAACAAAACAAAACAAAACCCAGGCCTTTTGAATATTAAGACACAGCAAAAAGACCTGTATCTATAATATCAAGACCTCCTATTCACCATGGAATGAGATTTTTTTTTTAAACAAATCACTTTCATTTGAGCAACTCTGTTAACTCTACCTCTTTCGTAGCAAAAATGACTTTTTAAATATAAAGCAGTCAAGCATGAATCTAAGTTGATTACTGATATATAATGCTTTAAGTCAGCAGTGTCCAACAGAACTTCCTATGATGATGGTTCGATGTCTCCACTGGCCAACGTAGCAGTCAGCAGTCACACGAGGTGACCGAGCACTTGAAATGTGGCTAGTGCAACTGAGAATTGAACCTTTAATTAAATGTATTTAACTTCAATTTAAATAGATACATGTGGCCAATGGCTACTATACTGGACCATAGAGACATAAATTATCAATGAGATAAAACTTCAGATATCCTTCCAATGATATAGTTAGGAGTTATATTTAGTGAGAAAAAAATGGCCTACAATTGCTTATATAAAATTGCTTATATGATATAAAAAGCACCACAGAAACTCAGGGGATCTTGGTTTTGATATTGCTACAATCACTTCATGACTTAATCTCAAATGCCAATCTGGGAAGTGCCCAAAACAGATATTCTACAGCTAGCACAATATGCCCCAACAGAATATAAGAAGACGTAACAGTATTCAGTACACAGTAGGTGCTCATTACATGTTTTTTGTCCTTCTTCCTTCCTGAGGTGCTTAAGTTACGTTAGTCTCTACAAGTCTCTGAACAAGGTTTAGTTTGACACTGAGGCATGAGGAAAGCACTCAGGATCTTCTAAATAAGCTGTTCATGGAGCAGATGAACTGATACAGAGCAAGCAGGACAAGAAGATGTGGGCTGTTCTAAACTGCCAACTCCAGTATGTGCAACCACAGTCATAGCAAACACTTCCCGTGAATTTATCAATCTATGTGGAATGAGAAACCAGAAGTACGTTCACATCTTTTTAATAATGATACCTTGGAAGTCATATTTAGTCCTTTTTATCCCCCTTACCAGGTTCATTCTTTGCAGCCTACTGTGTGATACATAAAAATGTGGTAACTCCTATCTAGTCAACACAACACTGTGTTCTGAAAACATACCGTTAACTACTAATCAAGAAGAAAATGTAGGTCTACTCAGAAAAAGCTAAAGAACTAGGTTATTATTTGCAAAATCCTTTATCTCATAATGTACTCACAGAAACAGTGAGATTCTCCCAGGAAATATCATGTGCTGTTAAATTCTTTTCCTTCCACACCTTGAGGGTTTCATTGCTAGGGTTGGAGGGTTCAACACATACACATCTGAGAAATGAGAACAGGGTAAAATTCTAAGGATCCTACATTTCATGTTTAGATTGTATTATATCAATCACCCAATGTGGTAGCTTTTAATCTAACTTTTCTCCCCATGTTGCAATGCATGGAGACTACAAAGTGAAAACACATCAGAAACAATGGAACGGACGAGGTTTGCCTTATATACATAAAATGTAACAAATACAAATATCAATACAAAGATATTTTAAAGAATATCTTAATGAAACTTGTTAGATGTATTCCTTCGGGGGGGGGGGGGGCAGTGCTATTTTCTTTTAACGCTTATTTATTTTTGAGACAGAGAGAGACAGAGCATGAACAGGGGAGGGGCAGAGAGAGAGGGAGACACAGAATCTGAAACAGGCTCCAGGCTCTGAGCTGTCAGCACAGAGCCCGATGCGGGGCTCGAACTCACAGACCGTGAGATCATGACCTGAGCCGAAGTCGGCCGCTTAACCAACTGAGCCACCCAGGCGCCCCGCTATTTTCTTTTAAAACCTGACAAGATACTACCATATTTAGTAAGGCCACTCTACTAAATCTTACCTACTTGACCCCCACGGGAGCAGATCTGCCTCCCCAGGCACACATAAACGAAGCGCGAAGCTCCCAATACAGAGATACTCCTATTTCCGCTTTGTACTCTGACAAGCCCTACCTACTCATGCTCATCCTTTATGGATCTTAAGTTTCATTCTTAAAGAAATAAATGAAAAACAATTTTTCATCAGGATAGAACTAGGAAAGTCATAAGGAGATCGGAAAGTTCAGTTTATATCCCCAGAACTCACTCGCCTAAAGAAAAACTAGAAACACACACACACACACACACACACACACACACACACACACACACACATATACACACACACACAAGCAAAGAAATCTCTAACTGTGGATTTAAAAAATAAAAAGGAGAAACACACAGGAATATTCCCAATTAGATTATCAGCTGTTTAAGAACAGGCAAGAGGCTGGACGTTGGATTCATTCCATGCTCTATCATTTCCTAGCTGTGTTTGACCCAAGGCAAGTTTTAACATCCATGAGGCTATTTCTTCATACACAAAAGGGGCTAGGATATGAATAACTAAGTCAAATGTGATATGAATTATGCAACAGCACTACACAGTTGTACCCCAGTATTTTGGTAACCACTTTCTCCTTGTAAGTCAATCAAATGCAGGATCACATTTATACTAAATGCTATATGCTACAGACAGCAAATACAGGCATCTACCTAGATATGTTAGACTTTTAATTGAATATATTTGTCAACCTTCTGTAACTATTATGATCACTTTTCAAATCCTATTTTATTCCAGAGTCTTAAAAGATGTTCAATTCATGCTTTTCTTATCACAAAGCAAACAGTCCACCAAACAGCATCAGAGTGTGCTGAAATTACACCGTAAAAATAACTTCAAATAAAAATGATCAGACTTCAAAAATGTTAATGAAAATGCAAACTACGAGGAATATAAAAATCTCTGCGTCCCACATTCAGGACTTGGTTACAGAATACGAGATGGAACACAAGATCTAACAAAATTGTTTGATTCAAATATACAGTGCTTAGTTGCCAAAGAATTGCATTTAAATTGACTGATCCAATTCAAACAGAAGACCAAAAATACACACATTTGAGAAAGTTGTTTCGGGAAATAAAAATGACTGAATTTGTTCAACTGTATTTATGTTCCTACTGAGTGCGTCGGTCAAGTCTCATCTGTAACAAACAAGTCAACCTCCACATGGCTAGTTGGGTAAGTTACAGCTAGATATACCATGAGCATCACATGCAAAATAAATGCTTTTAGGCTCAGACATTGCTGCAAAAAATACATTCTAATAATATTGGGGAAAAGAGAAACACTTACGAGTAGCTGGTCAGTTTATCTAAGTTGTTGTGCATATTAAATGCATATATTTCTCCTAAGTGAAAGAGCTTCTCCAAAGCCTCGTAGATGAATATGATGCAAATAAGAGCTGCAAAAGCCTCCTCTGTAAATCGAGTGATATAGCACACAAGGCTGCTCGCATCTGTTGCAACCAAAACAATGCACAAGAAGGAAGTCCACAGACCAATACTGGTTCTTAAAGACAGATAGGAAAGCTGATAATCTCTGTTTAGGGAAAAAATGTGGACATGATCAACATACACACACAGCAGTGTATATCTGTAATTAAGATTTTCACAACAAGCAATAACAAGAGTCTAAAAACATAAGCTTCCTAAAAAGAGTAAATTACAGAATAACAATAATGACTAAAGAAAGCCCTCGGTATGTCTCTGCTGCAACTGAAGATAACAGAATTATAACAGCTTACTTACATAAAAGATTTACAGTGAAAATCCGCTAGGCAATCAGTATTTCAAAAACAAAGACCTCACTTTAGAAATCAGTTCTGAGGAGTAGAAGACAGACGTGCAGTCTACAGAACTACATGGGACTCTCTAAAGACCCGGAAGCTCTACGTTAACATGGTAACCACACCCCGTCCCCTCCACAGCCATCACTAACATCTCCTCCGCCACCAGTATCGCCACAGAAAGTGACTTCATTTTTTAAATTCAATTCCAAATAAGAAATTACTTTAAGACCACAGAGTCCAGAACACTTCAGGTCATTGCATTCTCTCTTAGTCTATGCAGCTGGCATGCCAGATTGGAATCAGAATCAGCTTGTTCAGTGAAGAAGCAATCAGAACAAGATGAGTTAGATGAATCAGATATTTTAATAGGATCAAGTGGTTTCAGGCTAAAATATTCAATGGCATTTATCTCACAATTCCAACTCTATCAGCTACAGTACCCAGAACTGATTCCCACACTATGAACCCTGCCAATGGAAACTGACATCTCACGCTGACAGCTAAAATTCATTCTGCTGAATAGACCTGATTGGCAAAGTCAGCTACAGCCTCCAAGATCCACCTCTTTTTAAAATTCCTTTAAAAGACCAACATACCAGCTAATCAACAATTAGATTAACTCCTTCTTGCTGGGTTGATGCTTGCCAGCACAAAGGATTTTTATTGCACAAGTGATTTGTTGACCAGGACTCAAATCCACTGATTTTATACACACGGTGACGGGGTAGGTACAATAGCAGGGACGGGAGTAGGGTCAACCACACAGTAGCCCCCAAATACTGAAAATATATATACTGCCTTTTTCAGCTACTAAATATATAATGCACTTAACTAAAGTTAATAAACAATATAATTATACACATACGTAGACACATGTGATAAGTAAATAACTATTACGTACCTGCAGAACTTAAATAAAATTTTTTCAAACACTAAAACTGGACCTGTGCTCCCCAATATTGTTAGAGGTTGCCCAGCAAACAACGAATAGGCAATCCCAGTTAATGATGCTCCAAAAAGAGACTCTATTGCACTCTGTTTAAGGAAAAAAGAAATGAATAGAAGTAATACATCATAAACATTATCTCTGACCTACTGAAATACACATAAGACATCTGAAAAATAAAAACACAAATCAAGTAGTTAAACACACAAAGCAGACACAACTTTTGATTCTTAAATTTCTGTTTTAAATATGGACAATTACAAATACATCTTAAATACACAGGGAAAACTGCTTTGTTTTCATATTAAAAGTGAGCTTTTGCAATCAACCTTTATACAGAACTCAGTATTGTGGGAGGCAGGAGGGAGGAGTAAATGGAAAAGAAGCCTAGATTCTAACTCTGTCTATAGGTACTTTATCTCTTAAGTCTGTAGGGAGTACAAATACACTTGTTATTGTGCATATTTTTATATGTCTGAAATAATTCATTAAAAAAATAGGAAACATTAAATACTCGATATGGTGTGCTACAAAAAAAGACTCCTTCAGATAGGTAAGTCAGAAATTAACAACTGATCCTATCAGTCGCAAAATGATTTCTAAAGAGCAATTTTCCACACATTTCAAAGAAATTACTCTTATATGATAGGCTTAACCAATAGACATCAAAAATAAAATGCTTTTAACATAAAATAGATGGAATATCTCCTTTAAAATGAGACTCAGAGCAACCATTCAATGAAGAAGTATGTGACTACTAAAGCTAGGTTAAAAAAAAGGTAAAATAAGAAAATCAAAGACTCAAGAAAGTGTAAATCAAAGCTAGTACGTCAACCTCTACCAATAGGACATCCTAACTCATTAGTTAATTAGATGATAAGTGGTACAGGCTATGCCACTAGACACAGGGGAGGGATCAGAAAGAAAAGAACAGTTCATCACTCACAACATCAAGGTCAACTGGAACGCACTATCAAGAAAGGGGAAAGCCCATCATCGTTGGGAAAGGCAAGGAAAAGAAGCTCGTGAGAAGCACCCCGCCTGGACGTGGGAGGCAGCACAGCAGCAGAAGAGCAGGGCTTCAGAACCAGATTGGAGCAGATGACCCTTTACTACTAGATGCTAAGCCACTGGCGTTATTCAAACTTTTCGAGCCCAACCCTACTCATTTTTCAGCAGGAGCGGTAAGAGCCGGGGGAACTTAATGAAGCGGTGTTTGAGAAAACACCTAGCCGGCCTACCGGCTGACACACAGAATGCACTCAATAAATGGCAGAGATTCTCATCAGCAGCAAGAACAGCATCTTCCAAAATCAAAATCACAAAATAACAGTATGCAGTAAAAGTATTATTCAACTACTAGTATAAAATAGGACCAAACTCACATCCGTCAGCCAAAACAAAGGGCCCGTATTAACTGCTAAGCCATTATAAAATACACGGTTCAATCAGAATACGCATATTTAGGAATGAACTGAAGCAGAGCTCAAGGCAAAGAAAAAAAAATGTCTACATGGTGTCGAGAGAGAGCAAAAAACCGAGAAGAGAAGCAAGCAGATGGCAAATAAAGAAATGCTAACTGGGGGCAAACAGGCACAGAATAATAGCTTCCCATCCCAACATGGTGTTAAAAAGGCAGAACCTGTCCCAGGAAGCCCTTCCTTTTACCACTCTGTCCGCCACTCCTCTCCCAAGCCCTTTACTGGCACATTCACTAGTTCCCTCACCCAGATCTAGTCTTATCCTCATTTGTAAATGGTTTTTATGTTCATTCCCAAGCAGAACGGTCTCTCTCCCTAAGAAACCAGAGCCCTACCACACTGCCTTCCTCTGGCCACAATCAGAAGTCTCCATCTTACCCACCAGAAGCCCTACCAAGTGTCTTCCCTGTACCTCTCCACTGCACAGCAGTGACCGCTCCATGCTAATCTTTCTTCTTTCTCAGAGCCTCTAGTTTGGCTTTTGCAAACTTACATCATCCTGATTCCTCTTTTCAAGTTCTGGTGGTGCTGTGTCTCATCTGCTGGGCCATTTTCCTCCGCAGTCTCATTCCTCCTCCGGTCCACAAACGTAACTCCGTACTTTTCCCTCTCCCCTCACTATGAATGATCTCCCCTGTCACCATCACCTATTCCCAACCTTTATTCTTGCTCCTTACAAACTTGCTCCACTGTACAAACTCTGGAACTGTACCTCCTACTTGACGTTCCGACAAAGCACCTGAAAACAAACGCATCATCTCTGTATCACTTTCCTCGGTAATACTCCGGATTTCTCACTGTGGTCCTTCCACCTGCTACAGCTCCCCCCGATCTCATTCACATGTGCCACAGCACACCATGACGTATTCCCTAGGTACACACTACTGTATCTTCTTGTCTTGTTAGGAGCCTTGAGGACAGAAGACACATGCTCATCTGACACTTGTCTATGTCCCCCCGATGCCTACAGCACCATCACAGGCACAGGGTATATTAAACAGCAGGATGAGAAAGGCAGGCAGTGCAGGAAAGTCCAAAAGCAAAGCAGCATTGTTTCCATGATGGTAACAGGTAAGACACATTTCCAGGGGGAGCAGCAGAGTTACATGTATATTTTGCAACAACGCATAAAAAGCAACTTATTACAAACAGATTTCCTTGATAAAATGATTGAGGGGTAAAACAATCTAAATAACCAAAAATAAATTGAGTTCAAAGGAAATTTTAGTTGTCAAATTTGTCTCACGTTCAAATCATGAAATAGTTTAACTGAATAATGATCAATTAGCTTCTGGCTATTTTTTTTTTACCGTTTATCTGGAAAAAAATGAATTTCCTCCTAAGAGCAAATGTAATTAAATAAAATACACTTAAGAACTGCAGATCATCTCATTTAAGTTCCATTAAAATTTAAATAAACAAACAAAAAAGTCTTTCTCAACATTTTACAAGGCACTGGATACTCTTATCATGCCTCCCACAGCCCCTCATACAGCATTACCAAGAACAAAAAGTCATAAAAACTTTCATTTTAGTCATATCAAAATATGGATGCAGTTTTCAGTTACACTTTCCAATTAAAACGTTGGCTACTTTTACACAAATTTAGTAACAGCAAAATAAACAACACTAGAAATCCACCATTTTTCTACAACTTGCAAAGGCTACTTATCTAGTCTGGGCCTACCCACCAGGGCTGATGAGTTAACATTAATCCCAGGGTTCTAACTAACCCCATGATGCCTTACAGGATATGAAGTAGCCCCACTGATAAATTCACCCACCCTTGACCCACCCAGAACCAGTTCAATTTGTCTCCCACCACCAACCCTTCCCCACACCCCACAACAAAGACAATACAAGCCTTTTACTCAGTTTATAAAACCATTCATCCAGCAGGCCAGGATCAACTTTTTTTTTTCTTTTTCTTTTTCTTGTTTTCTTTCTTTTTTTTTCTTTTTTCTTTTTCTTTTTCCTTTTTTTTTTTTTTTTTTTTTTTTTTTTTTTTTACCTCAACTGTGCATCTTCTCCTGCTCAAATGGCTTCCCCATGTTTTCCATAGCAATTACCCTTGGGGAAAGTCTCCTTTGGGACAGGTTAATCATGCTGTGGGTAGACTCTTCAAATAAAAGTAGGAATAGTGAGACAAATGCACACAGACACTTGCCTCTGAAGAGCTAAGAGCCTGGCCACTACCAATCTTTGTACTCACTATTCTGCCTTCTGTAGCTTCTCCAAGCAGCCCTCCAAAAGTGATTACAGGAGACATACAGGCACAGTATAGGAAAAGAATCGAGGCCAGGCACTGTAGACTTAATGCATCCTTGAAGTCACTCAAGAAAAAAGGTGCTTTCCTTTTGATGTCAAGTATCAAACCACCAAAAAGCCTAAATAGGTGAGATGAAACTCGTCAAACTGTACACTAGAGGCTTCTAGCTAGTTCAAACTAAATCTATGGGCTACATAAAACTGCTGGTGCCTAGTGTTTTGTCAACAGAAATTAATATCTTAGCTAAATCACGATACAAATTACAGAAGATACACTCATTTAATCTCATCCACCGACAGAGGAAAGGCAGATCTCGTTACGTTAAAAGACACATAAACATCTGTATTTTATGGACTATATACTGACAAGACTGCAGGCAAATGATTTTATATGAGTAAATGTAATTTCAGACACAAATGTACAAGAAAATATACAATAAAAATTAATAAAACCTAACAGTCCATTCAAGAAAATATGCATAAGCAATTCTATCAGTTAGTATCTACATTATAAATCTTAAAGGCAAGTGTCAGAAATACCAGGAAGGCAATTACAATATAAACCGTAAGTCCTCAAATACCCTTTACTATGAATCCAGTATGCTGTGCTTAGACTCAGTAGCGAATTGAATAATTTTAATTACTTTTAAAATTACTACTTCAATCACATAAATATTTCTGGTCCAGGTAAAAAGCCTAAAAAATTAATTCAGGGTATTTAATTTACTGGATATGTACTCAAGTTCACGTGCATGTGGAGAAAACTAAGGTTTAAACTGGTAAATTTAAAATGTGTATTTGCACATCAGAGCCTTAGCATTTCAATGTAGGTGTTTTTTTTGTCTTTTTTTTTTTTTTTTTTTTTTTAATTTAACTTTTGGATACATCTGACTTGAAAGCACTCTACTAAAATATAAGCCTCAGTGAGGGGCAGGGACTTTTCCTTGTTCACTGCCATTATCACCAGTGTCTAGAACACTGCCCAGGACATAGTAGGTACTCAGTAAATAGTAACAAATCAGTAATTCAAAAAGGTTTTGTGACTCATAAAACATACATTCTGCAGAAAATACACCAAAAAAGTAATCTTAAGCTTTAAAATGTTTTGGATGTTTCAAGGTTTACCATTCTACCTTTTAAAAAGTTAATATTGCAAACTAAATACTAAATACACATTGACAAGTTGACAGAAGTTACTGTGTAAATAATCTGACAGCAGCGGAAATCAACTTGCAATAAAAAAAGGTGTCAATGATCATGTCGAAAATGAAACCACATCATCAAATCAACAACTGATCAACAGTTTATATGAGGCTCTCATGTGACGGACCGTGAGATCGGTGGGGGCCTGACTTGGTATTTCTCACTGACTAACCCGATCTCAGTCCGAAGTCCGAGGAAGTAACAGTAACTGCTAGTGTTCGGGGATACTTGCAGAGACTAATATATTAGACCATGAACAAATTGTGTGTTCAAGTTTCTCTAAATTTTATGTTCAGTAAGCCAGTTGTTCTTTTTCTCTGATAGCGTCCTTTAGGCATATGTCATCAATACCCCTAATAATGTGGCTGTTATCAAGTATCCTGATGTCTTAAACAAATATAGAAGGTTCAAAATCTTAGTTTCACAGCCACCACCCATGGACAACAGTATCAATATCCACATGCTTTTTTCTACAGTATGGAAATACCGTAACATTTCTCTATTCTACAAAGTATTTTCAGACAATGTTTGCACCTAGCAATATTTCTATTTTTTATTCCCAAAATTAACACCTTCAACAGTTTTTCTAACTAGGTTTCCAGGGATCATTACCATGGTTTCATTAGCTTTGCTGTCTCATTTTACCCTATCTCATGATACAATGTTCACTTAAGAGTTTTAAATCTGTGCACACACACACAAACTATTGGTTGTAATTCCTCTCTGTTCCCATAATTCTGTAACTTTATACGGAGAATTTTAATAGCACTCCACACCTTCTTCAAGAACCTTCCGAATGGGTAATGTAAATTACACTATATTCTATGTAACTGCTCAATATTCTTATCGTATGGGCCATAATATTTTCATTTTAAATTAAAGCCTGATATAAAGAATCCAAGCATCTACTAGTAAAATTATTTTTAAATAATTTTCCTCAACAAAATACACTTATATAATGATGCATTTTAAATATAGAAAAAAAAAAAAAAACACTGTACAAGATTAACTTCCATATACTTGCAAAGAAAAAGACTTTTTATGCCTTCTTCATCAAATCAACCCCTAGTCCTCAAAAGACACCCACACTGAATCAGTATTTGTACCCACCGTCCGGTCCTTTGCAGCTCAGGCCCGGCATGATGACCGGCCTCGTTAGGTGTCTCACCCGAGCTGGGGGCAGATCCATTGGGAAATACAGGAATCTTCCTCTTTTCCTGAATTTCACAAAAAACACATTTTCAGAATTCTGTTTTCAAAAAGTTCAGATGGCACTCCTGAATTAGAGGGAACAGGAGATCTTACATTGATTGCATTATCTAATCAATGCCCTTGGAAATAATGATACCTCATATAAACATCCACTTGAAATGAACTGCACATTAGAACAGTTATGTAATATTTGTCTCTATTAACATTTCAACGTTATGCCTGACTGGCTTTTTGTATTTTGTATCCTAAACCAAATATACTATATAAAACACATTCATACCCACCATCTCAAATTGTCACTCAGTAATAGGAAAATAAACATCCAAAAGCATCTCTCTAACCAGAATATTTAAAATATTGCTCATACTAATGAAAAATACACTTCATGTTGATAAAAAAGTAAGTGCCATTTTCCTTTTACCACAATACTTCCCTGAAGATGAAAGTAGCACAAGAGTTGTCTTTTCAAAACACGTTTTCATAAAAATCAATTTCCTATTGCACTTTATTATCACTAATTCAAGACTTGTGTGAGTGATAAAGGCTCCCCCTCCCTTCACTTGAAGATCAAGGAAGTAACTTCTTTTTTTTTTTTTTTTTTTTTAATTTTTTTTTCTCAACGTTTTTTATTTATTTTTGGGACAGAGAGAGACAGAGCATGAACGGGAGAGGGGCAGAGAGAGAGGGAGACACAGAATCGGAAACAGGCTCCAGGCTCCGAGCCATCAGCCCAGAGCCCGACGCGGGGCTCGAACTCACGGACCGCGAGATCGTGACCTGGCTGAAGTCGGACGCTCAACCGACTGCGCCACCCAGGCGCCCCAAGGAAGTAACTTCTAATCTGTTACCTCCAGAGGTCAGCGGTCAATGGGCTGTGTGTGACACAGCTGTGAGAAGGAAAGAAAGATAGGGGAAGGGTGTCCATCCCAGGAGATCCCCTTGGTCAAAAACTCTGGGTGAACTACAAACTTACACTACTTGGTTTATATGTTCAACATTTATAGTGTAGCAAGACATCTATAATCATAGGATTAGCGCTTGAAAATGTCAAAATTAAAACTAAATTACATCTTAGCTCAAAGGGGAAAGAAGAGTACAAAACTACAGAATTCCTAAAAAACAAAAGACATGGAAAACACTACATAACACAATCCATGGGATACAGCAAAACCATCATTCAAGAAAATTGAGCATTTATATTAAGAAAAACAAAAGGATACAAATACATGAATTAAATATCCAGCTCAGGAAATATGAAAACAGATTCTTTCCTGAAGTGAAAGTAATGAAATGAAACCACTGAAAGCAGAAACGGAGTTAGAAAACAAAACGCTTCTTTAAAAAAAGGAGAACTGAAACAAGCTGTAAAAGCTGCTCTATTTCAGAAACAGGATAAACCATTAGCTAACACACAGTAAAAGATATGACAAGGAGGCAGCTTCAAACTGAAGGAAATTTTGAACACACACACACACGTACGTACATACACCACCCTATGCAAATAAATTAAAAACCTTAAAGAAATGGGTAGTACAAAGGAACACATAATTTCCCCAAAACTGAAACCAGAAAAACAGGAAATAGGCAATTTTCTAGGAAAATATAATACTGACCCCAGAAAACAGAGAAAGCTTACACAAATCAATCACTGCAGAAGAAACAAGCAAGTTGTAAAGTCCACCATACAACAAAATACTCAGGCTCAGAAAATTTTCCAAAGGAATTCTTCAGGACTTTTAGAACCAAATTACTCTAGCTATTTAAAGTTTTAAAAAAAACAGGGAAGGGAAAGTTTACAGATATGAAATAAATAGAAGAAAGATATGAAAGCCAGAAGACTGCACAAAAAACTACGGACCAATCTACTTACAGTGATGCAAACAACTTAAAATATTAGATGTAGGCGACCAGCATTCTGAAGCCAAATTTGGGTTCATTCAATGCAAGAGTGTTTTCAAATTAAAGAATCTATTAATATGGTCTACCACAATAAATGATCAAAGCTCATACAATCATCTCCAGAGATGCTACAAAGCCATTTGAAAAATTTAACATCCACTTACGTTAAAAATCTCAATGAAACAGACTTTAATTGGATTCTTTCTGAGCATGATAAAATGTGTATTTTGACTTCAATGTCAGTAACTTAATGAAAGAAACATGAGGGACACTAACTATAGTTGGGAACAAATTAAGAAATGCCCATTTAAAGTCAACTGCCACTCAACACTACTAGAGATTTCAGCCAATACAATCAGACAACAGAAAATACACTAGAGCTGTAAGGAGAAAAGGAGGGATCAAAATATCTTACTGCAGATGACATGGCTGAAAAACTATTACATACAATGAAGGAACTCAGAAAGGGAGGAGAATAAAAAAGAAATACTCAGTAACAAAGAGCCTTTACATATAAAAGTAACAAAGTGAAGATATAACAGAACAAAACCTCATTTACAATACAGACCTTAAAGATAAAATGCCCAGAATACATTCACCAAGTATGTAAAGTATAGATAAAGGAGAATTTTATGGCATTCCTTAAGGACACAGAAACTAACTTGAAATCGGAAAACAAGTAGGGGGAAACATACCATGTTCTTGAATGACTCAATGTTAAAAGATGTCAACTCTCCCTCAGTTCATTTACAAATTTAACTGCCATCACAGTTTTTTAGAAATCAGGTTTTAGCTCTGGAAATTAAAAGCTCATTTTAAAGCTTACCTAGAAAAATAAATATACAAAGACAGCCAATAAAATTCAGGAAAGCAAGAGTAACAGAAGGGTCAAGAATGAATCTAGACCTACTGGATATTAAAATATGCCAAAAAGCCTCAGAAATTAAAGTATGGAATTGGTCCATGAACAGAGACCAATGGAATGGAAAAGAAATTCCAGAAGGACTTGAATGCAAAGGGAAATTTACCAAACGATAAGGCAACAACACCAATCAAGGGGAGTAATGCTCAACTTTTTAATAAACTGGAACAAACTGGCAGCAATGTAGGTAAAAGATAAAGCTAGGTGCATATTCCACATAATACACCACGATAAACTCCAAAGGATCAACAAATGATTTAAATGTTAGGAAAAGGTGTGGTTTTTGTGTGTTTCGGGAGCAGGGGGGTTGCAATGAACAAAATATATCCAGGAATATTCGATTTCACTAATTATAGCAATGTAAATGAAAACCACTTTAAAATACCTGACATAGTAGGATAAAGATACCTATCCACCTGACAAGTATCCAAAAGTTTGATAACACGCTGTTAGCGAGGCTGTAGGGAAAGAGGCATTCATCACTGTGGGTGTCCAAAACAGCACAACCCAGTAAGAAGGGATTCTGGTAATATCTACTAAAATTATAAAAAAGGTTCCACGTGAGCCAGCAATCCTATTTCTGGGAACCAACACTACAGATACACCTGCACAAGACTAAACTGGCATATAAATATTGTGATACGGCTTAGAAAAGGAAAAGACTGAAGACAACCTGAGCCCAGAAACAGCATAAACTATAGTATATCCATAAATGAAATAAAACAGAGCTGTGAGAAAAATAAGACATATTTCCGAGATGTCTTCTGATCCACATCTCTAGGATATACTGTTATACTAAAAAAAAAAGCAAGGTGCAGAACAGGACATGTGGTATGTTGGTAAGAAAGGAGGAAACAGGGCTATATTTGCATCCCCTTGGACTGAATACAAACTAGAAGGACAATGATGCTCCACGGGAGGTGGGTACAGGGGTAAGAAGGTAAAGGGAACATGACAGGGACACAACCGCTCTGAGTGTACCCGTTTATACAGTTTTGATTTGTGAATCATAAAAATGTATAACCTATCCAAAGATATTTTAACTAGGACAAAGCAACTCACAGGGTTGTGTGGAATCTTACCTGAGAAGGAACACTTTTTGGTGGCTCTATGCGTATGGAAGGGTCCCACTCTCCTGGAGGTAGGACAGTTACTTGATCTAAAAATTCATCAATTCCAGATAAGAGGTCGTTTCTGTCTTTTGCTTTATAGGCTACATCATGAAAAATCTACAGAAAAAAAAAAATTGAGTGAAAGGATTTTAAAGAAGAAAGAAAATTCTACATATAGTAAACCTACTCTAGATATTACAAGTAAATCTGAAACAAAGGTAATTACCTAAACTCTTATCCCAGGCAGGTCTCCATTCCACCCAGGGTAACAACCATAAAAAGTAACCCACTAATTGCATTATCAGATGAATTAATAGCAATCAACCAACAAAAGAAAAGAGTGATGCATTAAGACAGAACAACTTTTTTAAAAAGAGTATTCTGGATGAGAAATGGTTACTAGTCATTACAGAATAAAATAATACTGTAGCATGTCATTTCGATTTCTATGACATTTTAGGGTCATTTATCCTAAGAAATGAGCATGGATCTGCAAAATATTTTACTTAAAAAATTCAGGTACTTGATCACTTATATTTACTGTCTGCCTACCATTTGCTGGGCACAATTTTAAGCACTGTGGATAGTGCACTGGACATAGATAAGGCAAAGTCCCTGCATTCAGAACTCTTTTTTTTTTCCCCAGAAGGAAAGACAGCAAAACAAGTAATTACATAAGTATGTAACTGCAAGTAATAATAAATACTCTGATAAAAATAAAGCAGGGTTAAGGAAAGAAAGTTGATGGAGAAGAAAAGGGTGACCGAGGAAGGTCTAAGAGGAAGTAACACTCTAGGAGAAATCTGAATGAAATGAGACAAAAACCATGCAAATGGTGGGATGGGGTGATGGAAGGACACTTGGGCAAAGGGAAGAGCAACTGTATTTGTTCAGAGGCAGAAATGAGCATAAATCATCAGAACTAATAGGAAGCTAATGTGGCCAGAAAAAAAATGGGGGAGGAAGGGTGAGTAGTGGTAGTAGGATAAAAGTTTCAAGAAATATGCAGAGGCTTGATCAGGGAAACCCTTTGAAGACAATGGTCAAGAATTAAATATAAACATACATATATAGCAAGATACATCTGGATATTAACGATATATTCAAATCTGCATGTTATTAGCAGTGTAGAGGAAAATACTGTAAGAGAAAGATCCATAAAGTCCATGTTAATTGCCAAAGAAAAAAGGGTGAGAGTGTCCAAGCCAGAGAAATGGCCGTGGAGATGGAAAGGAGATGGCAGACTAAATGCAAAACACATTGAGGTAAATCAGTAGAATCTGGTGACTAAGTGGTTGAGACAGGACAGAGAAAGGAGGTCAGGTTCAGATATGTGAAATTTCAGATGCCTTAGGGACATAAGGCAGACATGTCTAACACCTGATTACAAAGCTCTCCCCCAAAGAGAAACAAAAGTCCTGGTCAATATAGGCCAAGCTCAATGAAGGGGTTCAAAAATGGGAGAGAAAAATTATGGAGAAAAAAAGCAGGAAAAGGGGAAAGGACAAAGTCCTGAGCAAAACCCAAATAAATGGTATCCTGAAATCCAAGATGGAGAAAATTTCAAGAAGGTAGTCAATAATCTCAGATGTGGAGGGGCTGGGGGACAAAGAGTATCCAGTGATCTTGACAGAAAGGTCTTGAAGATCTTACCAAAGGTAAATGGTTGAAGAGTGAATAAAAGAGTACAGACAGCAAGGACAATTTTTTAAGCTTCACTATGAACAAAAAGAGAACTGTAATTGACATATGTTTTACATTCAGTGTCCATTTCGAAAGGATTGAAATTCCACTTCAAAGGGATTTTATATTATATACCACGTAAACAGTGTCCACCTCATAGGGCATTTTAATTACCTCATCTGTCATGAGAGTGGCTATTGATCTTCCAATTTCATGGTACTGTGGTGCCTTGCCTGCTGGACCCAATAACAGAAACAAAAACCTAAAGAAACATTAAAATACACAGACTTAAGTAAAAATAACATACAAACCTAAACGCAGGCAGTCATAAAGAAATCATTCCAATGTAAACACGGAAACCACATTCAGCCCTCTTTTCCATCCCCGCACACCAATCACCGGAAAAAAAAATGACAACAACTCTACTCACACTAAAGCAGATGTCAAAACTAGGCAAGGCACTCATAAACTTTCTACCGACCTCCTGCTCCCCATCCTCCTTACGGTAAACGAGTGATTCAAGAATTGAGTGTTCTACACTCAAGGGAAGTTCCCATTCCCTTTACCCTTTTGAATTTGAGTAAATAATTTAATCTAATCTGTATTGAAAAAAAGGTAAATGAGTAAATTGAGTAAATACCAATCCTATTAAATACTTACAAGTAAGGTTTGCCTAGTAAATTCAGTGTGTACAAATAAACAGTCACAAACCCTCAAACCACAGTCTGGATAAAGACTCTAATGAGTAAATAAGGGACTATGGAAGGAAAAATAATTTTTATGTATAGCTCCACAAATTTAACATCAAACCTCACATTATTTTATTTTTTTATTTATTTGTAAGTGTCTAAATAAAAAAGCATTTAGCTGCCTACCACATCCTCATGAACACCACAGTAAAATATTAATATTCACACTTGTCCAAATTGGAAGCATTCACCTTCTTGCTTTATGAGAATTTAAGTGCGAATCTATGGAATTATTTTTTCTCACTTACCTTAACACTGCACCACTAATGCAACTCAGGAAAGCATACTAAAAATAGGCACACGTATTCCAACCAAATGGCAATTAATTCTTCATATTTAATATTATATGAATGATTTTTTAAAGATTTTAAAAATTACTCTTATTTACAATTAAGTTTATAATTAAACCAGTTAACTAACAAACTGATTATCCTCTATAACACAACTTGCTAATTCTTATGGATATTCCCCCTTTTTAAATTACATATATTGAACAGAAAATTTTGGTCAGGTCAGAACAAAGCATTTTGCTTAATTCAGAGGTACTTATCAATCATCAATGAGGAAGTAATCATATCCTCATTCTATAAATGAAAAATTAAGTCAGACTTGACCTTTCCGGATTCAACTCCATTCTGACTCCACAGGACATAATACATCTGTCTGAATCTGAGCCATGTCTTTTAAACCAAAGCTCCTAAAACACCAAACTTCTTATAAAGGTACAAATGCTAAGTATTATTTTTTAAATGTTTATTTATTTATTTTGAGAAAGAGAGAGACAGAGTGCAGGGGAGGGGCACAGGGAGAGTATCCCAAGCAGGCTCCCCACTGTCAGCCCAGAGCCCGACACAGGCCTCGATCTCACGACCTGAGATCACGACCCAAACTGAAATCAAAAGTCGGACACCTAACCGACTGAGCCACCCAGGCGCCCCCAGCTAAGTATTTTTCAAAGGATACTTTCTTCTTGTTTTTGTTTTTTTTTAATTCCAGAAAGAAAGAGAACTCTTTTATGCTCTACTAGTCAAAGCATCCAGTGCAATGAAAATATTAATTAAAGTAAGCTTTTATCCCTTTTATCAATAGATAAAACTTTTCAGATTTTGGACATGCTGAGAACATTACCTGGTAGGAACAGGGACCTCAGTCAACCCCGAGAGGAGAACAGCAGGGGCCAGTCTCACAAATGCAATTATAGGTCTTTCCAAAAAGTCTACTTCTCCCACCAGAACATTGGATGCCTCGGCTCCTGAAGGAATTTTTCTCATGAAATTCATATCAACCTATTGACAAATAAATAATAATTAAAAATCAAATCTGCATGGCATTTATAACTCTATTTTGAGGGAAATAAGAAAGAAAAAAAATGCTTTCAAGACTACTATTCGCTAATCAAAACCGGTGATCTAATGGATAAACACCAAAATCCCCACACATGTAAAGAATGGAGTAGACAAATACAAAAAAGCAAGCAAAACACATCTACCAAACAATGCTCCCAACCGTTTTAATTGTCATAATCTTTACTACTTCAGAGATCTAAGTTATCAAACATACAAACTAGAGAAAATTTTCAGTGATTATAGCACTATTCATTAAAAACTACGAAGGACAAAAATATAGCTCACAAACTAACAATGGTTCATGAAATTATACACAGTGCTAAAAAATATTCATTTCATGATTATTTTTACTTAATCTTAGAAATGAATTAGCCCCTTTGTATTTTATACATATTTTTTATAAGTCCTTTTTATTTTAGAGCGTTCTGTGTATTCCCCGGTATTTTCATTAAGTGGAAAAAGTTGTTTTTATTTTTATTTAAAACTAAAATAAATAGCCATTTATCGCTATAGACATAGGACAGTGCTATAACATCAAATTTAGTCGTCTGTGTATAATTACAAAGAAAAGGCTATAAACAGAATATCAAAGTATGGGAATTTCATTTATATGCAGTTTCACACACATCACTAAACAATCACTTACAGGGCTATCTATTAAAAATAAAAGCAGCACTTACAGCGGGCCTCTTGAGTCCCACACCCAGTGTGCCACAACTACAGTGCCAGGAGGCAGACTCCTGCCCGACAGGAGACAAGGTGTACACAAGGATAGGCCAAGTAAAAAAAAGTAAAACTGTGACAGAGGAACAAAAATAAACGGCACCTGCCATGTCTAGAGGAGATCTATAATGTAAGTTACATTTAATCCATTTAACAAGGATAAATTGCAGCATAGTTACGGAACACTCCTCACTCATTTGAAGCAACAGAAGCACCAGTCAAAACATGATCAAGTTAGACTGGAAGGATTAAAAATACGGTAGCCTTTCTGCATAAGTTAACGTACCTTATGCAAGGCCTTTTGTAATTTTAGAACTAGTAGCTCAAGGAAAGCTACAAGGCAAACCATCATTGGCACTCCTCTTCTGCAAAATGCGATTTACAGGTTTTGCACCATAAAATAAAAAGCCTAAGAAAAATGAATCTTACTTGAAATAATTGTATTTAATTAAAAGTCTTAAATTGGATACAACAATGTTAACATAGAGAGCATCTTATAGCAAGCAAACTGATACTATCAAAAAATTGTAACAGCCACACAGAATCAACGATTCAGAAGCAGTACTCAGAGAGTATGCTTTATATTCCACTGTAATTTGAACTTGGGAGTTTCTTGCCCTGCTCTTTTGAAATTTTGAAGTTTTCTTTTTCTATTTCATCTAAATACTCATCTACCAAAACAAAAAAATCATAGTTCAGACAGGGGAGTTGTTTTTAAATCCATGCCTTTACCTACCCACGGGCAAACGCCGATTATGTCTCCCAGGGACATTCCAGAAAGTACTGACACCCTAAGACAGTAATTCTGGGATCTTATTACAGCCAAGAAAAGGCTGAACCGCCAGTGCTATAACATCATTCCCAAAATTAATCTTTCCAGTGGGGGGCAGCCCCAGAACAAATGACTGTAATTCAAAAGGTGTTGAAGTTTCATCTATGGGTAGGTATAGATGGAAATCCCATATTATTCAGATAGTCTTTTGTCAAGATTCCTGAAACTAGTGAACAAAGTCATTCAAATGCTCTTGGACTATTACCCTTCTCATAATTTCTGAACTTAAGTTACATATCACAAGCATCACATGCAGGCTTATAAACACCAACCTATTAAAATATTATCATCATCAGCGCTAATAAAGCCACATTGCCAGTGATTTTCTCAATAAGGATGATTATGAAGATTTACAGTGAGCGACAGAATTACCTTGCTGAAGTCAACAGTGCTATTTTCTCTGCTTCCTCCACTTCCATTACCTTTAACTTCTCCACTTTTACTATTATCCAAGTTTCCAGGTGCAGACTGTGGAGAGGCCAAAACACCTGAATTTGAATTTAAGAACAACAACAACAAAATCCCAATTAGTAAGGAGGAAATTCACTTTCTAAATGGACTCTGCTCATATCCTGAAAGTGATAATTTATCAAAAGCAAATGTGCAAGGTTAAAAAAAAAAAAAAAAAGTGCCAGGTGTTAGTACCGTACGAGCAAGACCAGAGTAACATTTTAAGCAACAATGAGGCTGTTTATTGTAACATTTAAAATAACTGGAATGTACGAAAACGGTGGTCTTTTGCCAACAAGAAAAAAAAAATGTGAGTAGGTGAGGAGCACAGAAGATGGAAGATCTGGGTCAGCTCACACTACGAGTACCTGGGGAACACGCTTCTAACACAACTAACATACACGCGAATCGCACTGCACGTGGCACACTGACATGAGTGACATCGTTTACTTTCTGAGAAACCCTAGATGCGACTCAGAAATCCACCGTAACAACTTCCTCAACAATTTCATTTCTCAGGTAGTATTTATGTGCTGCCTCCTGCCATTATTCCTAAGAAATAGAACTTGGAAAGATAGTAGCAATGTTTTTACAATATAAATACAAAGACTAAGGGTTTTATAGTCAAACATATCTGTGTTGAAATAAGCACTCTCTGGGGCACCTGGGTGGCTCAGTCCGCTAAGAGTCCGACTCTGACTCAGGTCATGATCTCACAGTTTGTGGGTTCGAGCCCCACCATCAGGCTCTGTGCTGTCGGTTCAGAGCCTGGAGCCTGCTTTGGATTCTGTGTCTCCTCTCTCCACCCCTCCCCCGCTTGCACTCTGTGTCTCAAAAAATGAACAAACATTTAAAAAAATTAAAAAAAAAAAAAAAGAAAGCAGCACTCTCTGCCACTTGGTAGCCATGTGACTTCAACTCACTAAAACTAAGACTCAGACAAACCTGTAAAATTAGCTTGTTTGGATTACAAACAGTAGATAAATGTGCAATCATTAGAATGCTCACTTCAAGTAACATTCAGCAGCAATATTTCACAATAAAATAACCTAAAAATAACCTGTAGCCTATACCCTATCATTACCACTATGAATTTTGCAAAAAGTTCCAATCTCAGTCTTTATCAAGTATGTAACACAGATTTCTACCATAAAATGTATCTCATTTTTTCAAAAACACCCAGGATATTCTAGTTCAAGAATATATAATCTTGCCCCAAACACAGAGTACCACAGGAGAAAAGGTGCTGGAGTGAATTACAACAGACTTGACTTAACTTTAACTCTGCCACTCACCACAATCTAGTGATCCACAGAAATCCAGTTAAGCAGTTTGTGCTTAAATCCTATAAACTTTAAAGTTGGTATTAGTGAAGCGCCTGAACTGTAAGCACATGGGCTACATCTGATGCATCTAATGGAATTTTCATTTTTCTGAAACACACTGTAACTAGTAACTGAAACCAAGTCATCTGGGCCTACTGCTTAACCTCAATGACCAAGGACGTTTCTTGATACCCCCTTCTCTGTCACAGAATGTTGCCGTGACCCAAAACCGGAAGTATAAAAAGCATATGCAAACTATTGGGGCGCCTGACTGGCTCAGTAGGTGGAGTGTGTGATGCTTGATCTTGGGGACATGGGTTCCAGCTCCCCACTCAGTGTAGAGATTATTTAAAAATAAAACCTTAAAAAAAAGGCATACGCAAACTATTTAGCTAGATGCTCTGGAAGTGTTAAACAATTCTGAAATAAACACTACTTCCTAAAACTTAGCTCCTTTCTCACCACCTTAGCTTAGCCAAGTTATTGTGATCCCTCTTCTTTGACCTTTGTCTCTAAACTTCCAGAACAAGGTCCGTTCCTCTATTAATTCCTTTATTAAAATACACTGCCCAAGTGGAAAAAAAAAAGCTGACCCGTAGTTTTCAGTGGCTTCCACTGACTTCCATACAGGAAAATGAAGAATACCATTAAGGCCTTGGCGGCAGCTGCACATAAACATCAGTACATATACTTCTAACTACTAAATGTATTATATCCACAGATGCATAATCAAAAGAAAACATGTGCAATTCCCCAGAATTGCCTCAGCCACCGGCTTCCGGAGAGAAGAGCGGGATAAGACCATGGGGGGAACGTAAGGACACAGTGGGAAGGGGAAGAAGAAATGAGGAGGAACCCATACTGATAAAGCCGGAACATGATCCGAAGTCATTCGGCTAGGTTAACCTGGTCATCCGGAACCTATTAAAATGGGCATGCCAAGTACAAGTTAGAGCTGTTCACCATGATCTTGTCTACATAGTCCTTCACAGTCTCAGCTAAGATAAAGCTGTTTCCTCAATCAGTAAAGGAAGTCTCCCCGTCTGTGCAGTAAATTTCTGGTGCTCAGGATTAAGTGAGTAAATTCCCCAAAGTTAAAAGTATCATTAGCGCAGATAGAAAGACTGAATTTCTTTGTATTTTCTTAAAAGAAGAAGCAATGTATGTATATATAAAATCAATACTCGGATTTAAAAATCATAGTTTGGTAAATCTATTATTTTGCCCTTACATTTTTTTCTCACAACAGCATATCTAACTGGAGAAAGATAAAGATATCAGAGTCTTCTGTCACTAAAGGTTTGAAAATAAAGTAGTTGGGGGAGGGGGGGGCGCCTGGGTGGCTCAGCCGGTGAAACATGCTGACATCTCAGAGCCTGGAGCCTGCTTAGGATTCTGTGTCTCCGTCTTTCTGTCCCTCCCCTGCTCATGCTGTTTCTCTCTCAAAAATAAACATTTTAAAACCTTAAAAAGAAAAAAAAAAAAAAAAGGAGTTGGAGCAGAGGTGCTCAAAGTGAGAAGATTTTGTCCGCCGGGACACATCTGGCAAGACGTAGGGACATTTTTGGTCGTCACAACTAGGGAGTGTAGCTGGCGGCTAGTGAACAGAGGCCAGTGATGGTGTCAGACATCCTACACTGCACAGGACAGCCCCTTATGACAAAGGCATGTCCAGCCCAAAATGTCAATAACGCCACGGCTGAAAGTCAGAAGACTGTTGCAAATACTACAAAACAGCTTAACTCTTTTACATGTAGTTAGTCTCTAAAATGGAACTGTTAGGAAAATAACTTCGTTCCCTGTCCAAAATGATACTGAGGCCACCTTCCTCCTGTAACATAACATCAGACTTCAAGGACACTCAACCAGAGTTTCTAGGTACTTGAAGCACCAAAGGCAATTAAACAAGGGAATAACATATAGCTGTCCCTATTATTTTAATTACATACCTTCTGTAGATGTCTTCTTAAACAGTAATTAGGAGCTTTTTCTTACCTCTAGAAATTCCCTCTTTTCCCTCCATTCTAATTTATTTTCTTTAAATCTCAAGGCATACTTTTAGCAAAGGAGGAAAAGCAGCTTAATAATGTTCCTCGATTTTCAGGTAATTGCTACTTTTATCGCGTTAACAATATGGCCTAACAAGCCACTGTGAACTCATATGTCACCTCCTAGTTACTATAGAGAATTTATAGCTCCTCATAGAAGCTGGTAAAACAAGAAATGCTGAGTGTTAATGCCTAGATACAGGTAAAAACAAATGCAAGGAATTAACTTTAAAATCACTTTTGTTCAAGGTGCCTGGGTGGCTCAGTCAGTTAGGCATCTGACTCTTGATTTTGGCTCAGGTCATGATCTCATGGTTTGTGAGATCGAGCCCTACATGAGGCTCTGCGCTGACAGTGTCCATGGAATCTGCTGGTTCCTTGTAATTAAAAGTGCTGATAAACATTTTTTGAAAGAAAGAAAGAAATTTATTTATTTATTTATTTACAGAGAAAGAGAGACAGCACAAGCAGGGGAGGGGCAGAAAGAGAGGGAAACATAGAATCTGAAGCAGGTTCCAGGCTCTAAGCTGTCAGCATAGAGCCCAACGCAGGGCTCGAACTCACAGACTGTGAGATCATGACCTGAGCCGAAGTCAGATGGTTAAATCAACTGAGCCACCCAGGTGCCCCCCAAAATTTTATTTTTTTAAAAAAGCAGTGCCTGGGAGGCTCAGCTGGTTAAACGTCTGACTTCGGCTCAGGTCATGATCTCACGGTTCATGAGATCGAGCCCCGCACTGGGCTCTGTGCTGACAGCTCAGAGCCTGGAGCCTGCTTCGGATTCTATGTCTCGCTCTCTCTCTCTGCCCCTCCCCACTCGCACTCTGTCTCTGTCTCTCAAAAATAAAAAAAAGTCAAAAAAGATTTTTTTAAGGAAAAATAAAATAAAAAAGAGTGCTAATTATTTCCAAGTAAATAATTCTAGTTATTTCTTTCTTTTTGTTCAGTTCCCTCATTATGCATTTTCTATGAGTACCAAAATCTACAATGAAATATTATAGATCTGAGTTCAATTCCTTGCTCTGGTCATTTATGGTATGATCTTAATACCTTTAATGTCTTTGTTTTCTTCATTTGTAAAACAGGGATGAACCTCATCAAATTGTTAGAATTATAAATACGATATATTTAATATATCATTATGCCACTGTGTGTGGAACAATATTAAACAATAGTAACTGTAACTGTCATCATAATTAATGTTACAATGATTTATCCACCTTACTCCCATCTTTTTATTTCTAAAAGTATATACATTTTGGCAACTACAATGAGCCTTGATGAAACATACTTGGTATGTTTGGGGAAATTCAATACAGAGAAGTCTGTCATCTAGTGGTAGGACCATGAGGATTTTGTCGGAGGACTTAGGCTTGTCACTTACTAGTTGCATGACTCGGGAAGTTATTTAACTTTTCTGAGTCTGAGGTTTCTGAAGATGGGTGTATCCACCTAACTCCCACCACTTTGCCTAGACATTAAGTAGGCCAATATAATAAACGTAAGCTATCAGTGAAGTGTTAGGTGTTATCAGTATTATGGAAAAATGCAGTAATTAATACCTGTGTGATGAAAACCAGTAGCTAGCATTCCTATGTCATACGCTTAGCTGTCAGTAAGAAGTAGTTACTAAAGGAGACTTCTTTATATAAACTGGGTGGAAAGATATAGATGTTTAAACATATGTATAACCAATATATTACAGAGAGCCAATATTACCATAATATATAACCGTAGATGAATTATGCCCCTTTTACCCACTAAGAAATAATTTTTCTAATTCACAGACAAAAAGAGATCCTCGCTACGACTATAGGATCGCTATAGCCACAACTACAGGTCCTGAAAATTTCAAGGTGTATTTGGATTAAAGATAGATACAGCATTCAACAGAGAACAATTAAAGACTATTCCAAATATAAAACTAGCCTTAAAATCATGATGATTCCAGGTAGCCACTGGAGAACTTCAATCTTCTCAGAGACAAAATGAGAAAGAGAACATTCGATCCTATTTGTGTCAGGAAGATTAAAATACACCGCACTCTGATAAAAGCACGGGACAGTAGATTAAGAGGCATATCACCTCATGCAACTCATGTCCGACATGCGTTCATCACATCATGAATGAAGCGCACAAGAAGAAAAGCCACCGTTTTTTAAAAATCACGGCAAATCGAAAGATTGCTTATAAAAATTCCTACGTTTTGGGGCGCCTGGGTGGCGCAGTCGGTTAAGCGTCCGACTTCAGCCAGGTCACGATCTCGCGGTCCGTGAGTTTGAGCCCCGCGTCAGGCTCTGGGCTGATGGCTCAGAGCCTGGAGCCTGTTTCCGATTCTGTGTCTCCCTCTCTCTCTGCCCCTCCCCCATTCATGCTCTGTCTCTCTCTGTCCCAAAAATAAATAAAAAATGTTGAAAAAAAAAAATTTAAAAAATAAAAAATTCCTACGTTTTTCTGAACTATCCAAATGCCCTGACCTGTAAAACATCTGAAAATTCTTGAAAGGGCTACATCTTTTTTGGAGTCGCTTCGGAGGTTAAAATTTTCTAAGAATCACGCTCCCTTCTACCATACGCTATAAGGAAAACAAACCATGCACAAGTCAAAGAAGTTGTAAGCATGAGGTACATTTGCTGCTAAAGCTCCGTGCTGAGAGGCATTCCACGTGCAAGAGAGGCAGCGGCAGGGGGCACCGCACACGGAGGGTGTGAATAGTTGCCTGGAGTCATGCCAACATTGTCCTCAGCCTTCTGCTCCTGGCCTGTGGGCGCTGCCGAGTCTTCCTCGGGTGGATGAATTACTACTGTGGGGACAGCATCACTGGCAGGTGAGACCAGCAGCTCTGGGGCCTGAGGCTGACTCTGCTGGGAACTTCTGGAGGTCGGGCGACTGACGCTAGGGCTGGAAGGAGGGCTGTGCTGAGGGGTGGGTACTGGGGTTGGACACCTTGAGCCTGCAGGGCTTCCAGCTCTTGAAGAAGGAAGAAGATGACTGAGAAGAAGGGAGAAAGGCGACTCTCCTCTCAGGGAAAGGTTTGAGGCGGACAGGCCTGTTCGCAAAGAGTGGCGGGAGGCTGACAGGCCTTCCCCTGAGACAAAACAAATAAATGAAACACGATGAAGTTCGCTGCAGAAGGCAAATTGAGACACACACACACACACACACACACACACACACACACTCTCACAAAATCAATTTACAATGTAAACTGCAAGCTCCGAAGCCCCAAATTTGAAATCCATGCTATCAGAGTTAGCATGGCAATGAGAGTTCTAAATGTGAGAAAGTCACTGAAAAGTTGCTGAAATTACCATTCATTCCCTGAAGGTGTATCCAAAAAAACAAAACAAAAAATACAAAACAATGCAAATGACAGACTGGGCAGGGGAATATTCTGTTAGTAATTACAATGCCCAATCATATAGCTTTTAAAAAAAAAACAATATCAATGCAAAGTTGATAAATAATAAACAGCAAATGAGAATACGATTTAAGAATAATCCAAGAAATAAAACCCTAAACAAAACTTACAAGTACTGATAGCTTATATTCAGTGTATTTTTCCTAAACTGGACCGAACTGCTACAGACAATTATCTCTCACAATAAAAGTCGACATTAGCTAATAACTCTTAACTTAAAGTTGATATCAAATCTTCATATTAGTAGAGCATCATCTACTGGTAGTGCTCCCAGGTAAAATTCTAAAACATAAGACAAATTATAGGCATTTTTTAAAAATAAAAATATAGTGCCGATTTGAAAGGATATTCTTGCGCTCTCTAAAGATATTAACACATGTCCTGAAATATGCCTCCATTTCTAATACAGCAGATACGATTAAATAATACAATTGTGTTTAATCCAGCTAGATAATAAAGTATTTCTCACCAACAATGGCAATAACGAAATAAGTCTAGCATATTTCCAAAGGTCATATATATTTATATTTCAAACACCTCGTGTTCTATGACATGTACCTTAGTAAAATAACACTGATTTTAGGAAAAATATGGTATGACAGACAATCCCATATGATCTAAGTTATCAAAGCCAAATACTCAAGAGATCTCAAGACATATGAATCAACAAACCACCACCATTTAGTTTAAAACAAAAGCTACATGCAGAAAAACTGTTAGCTTACAGCTATAACACAACAAAATAACAGAATGTCCATGCTAAAACGGCATTTAAAAGAAAACAGCCATTGTGTTACGATTAAAAGGAACCAAATGACAATCAGGGAATCATCAGGAACCATCCACATGAGGAAAAAAGATCCAATAGGGTCTCTCTGAGTAAATGAACTCATTTCCCAAAAGTTGAGAGTATACACTACATGAAAGATGAAAACGAGAGGTAAAATGTGACACAGGTGGCTTGCTTTAAAATTACACTTATGCCCCGAAGTAAGTGTTAATTCTTTCTTTTATTCTTAGGGTCACTTACGTATACAGAGGCATAACCTTAAACAGATTAAAAAGAGTTCTAATGGTCAAACGCTCAGAAGATGGTCTTGAGTATGTTTACACTGAGCTGCAAAAGACGATTACTGTCAAACTTCAGATGTATTAAATCCCATCACCAATGGCTGTTTGGAGAACACTTAAAAGCCATACTATTACTGCCGGGACAGAAAGGAGGAGCAGAAAGACACTGTGGCCCATCTTGCACTCCTCTTCACTCTAATCCTTTTAGGCCTTGAGTAATGGCAGCAGCTAGAGGGAAGAACGACCCTCATAAGCAACTCCAACCCTTTGTATGTAGGTTTTTCAGAGTCACTGTCTTCAGAGCTCTCTTCTGAGAGCCAAAATAGAACCCCAGGGCTGTATTCTTCTACTTTAAAAAGAGGGAGGCAAAGCCTCTGGGCGCTCCAGTCTTAAAACAGGGACAGAGGTAACCGGCTACAAGAACACTGCTGTATCCCCACATGACCACTACCAGACCACGAGTGAGGGCAGAGAGCTGGAACATGTGGGTCCGTGCCACCCTCAGAGGTTAGGAGGACATCGGGGAGGTCATCCCTAGCATAAGAACAAAACATCCATAAAAACTTGCACAAACTGTATAAATAAAGGGCAGTGAAATCATCAAAACAATGCCAGAACACTTGTTTCTGTGCAGCAAATAAAGTAAACTCAGGAAATGAAGAGAAAAATCACTATGAAAAACTCGAAAACAGATAATAAAAGTTTAAACCCAAGACTTGGAATTTTAAGAAGATCAAACTTACAGATCATAATTTATGCCTCCTTCATCTATTATACGAGAAGTCTTGACAAAAACAAAAAAGCAAAATAAATAGGAAGAAGGAATTCAGGATTAGCTATAGTGACAGTGTTCTGTATGTCACCAATACTTAAATGTGCCATTTTAACTAGAGTGAATTTTAAATTTTTTCATCTAAGTGATTTCTACAGATTAATGGTCACGTTGTCAAGAATGGTATTTTAGAAAGGATATGTTTTAAATACAAAGATAACATTATTGTTTAAAAAGAATAAAAGGGATACTAAAATGACCCACAGAATTATCTGCAAGAAATATCTTTCTTCTCCCAAATACTGACTGTACTAGACTGGAATGCTGTTAGAGCGGAAGGGTTAGCGAAAATTGGATGCCACAACTTATCTCACCATTCCTTTCAAGCAAGTGAGGGTCAGAATGTTTCTTGCCTATATCTGCAAAAGATCGCACCAGGGGAATCCGACTGGTGAATCTTTTCTCATTCTGATGGTGATGTCTCTTCAAAAGAGCTTCTCTGACATTTTCTCTTATGGACTCATCCAGTTGGCCAGAGGCTATCATGTTGTCCAACACCATATCTATTGAAAGAAAAATAAAGATAGCAGCCATTGTTATTAAAGAAGCTAACACTTGGATGACTGTAACACAGAGTAAGCAATAAATTGTAAGTGGAACCTTACTGAAAAACAAGATCTTTAAATAGTTCTAGAAAGTATTATTCTCTCCTGATATTGTATAATGTACACATAAGATAAATATGAACATTATCTAAGGAAAATAAACAAGTTACAAGGAGACCCTTATTTTAATAAGTCCTGTTATTTATTTATAAAGGGGCCACACTACTAGCTTCCCTGTGGTTGGAAGTGCTTTCCTGCTATGGACACAATTCTATTAAAGTGAATATTCAATAATACTGGCTTCCTAAAACATGAAGGTATTTTATTGCTTCGCTTCATATTTTTCATCAAAACTATAGATGGATATCTGGACTCCTTCATTCAGTAATTAACTATTTGCCTATTACATGTTGGAAATACAGCATTTAACTAAGCAGATCAAGTTTCTGCTCTCACTCTTCCAGAGGTAGAAATACCAGTGAGCAAATGGAAAGGTAAAATATCATGAAGCAATAAATTCTAGGAAGATGAGTACATCGGGGTGTGAAGCCGGTGGGGGGAATTGATGTAATGCCATATGATACCTTATTGTAGGGGCTGGACTATTTTTATAACTATATTTGTAACTACTTTTAACCTATAAATAAATATATATCTATCTATATCTTTTTTTTTTTAAACAGTGCCACTAATTTGAGGTAAAGAGTCAAGTTTTGAAACCTGTAAGAGTCCTCTAACAGAAAACTGGAATCAACCTACCTAGCAGGTAAACTGTAACATTAACACAATGACTAGAGACTGGCATACAAGTGGACCCTGGATTATAAAACATTACATTGTAAATAATGAAAATATTACATTGTATTATGCAATCACTGCAAAGCCAAAGTAAACGTCTCGTACTCAAGAAATCTGTACATTCACAGGGAACTGACTTTGATATGAAATTCATACCTCTCTATACTTTCTAGACCTTTCTTCCTTTTCTTCCTCCTCCTTAGATTACTTTCTTTTTCCTTGTACCACCTGTTCCTTGTTCCCATGTGTTCAGTCTAAAAATAGGTAATACATTTAATGTACTTGTGGATCCTCCCCAGATACCTTCGTCCAAAACTTGAAGAAACAAAAGCTCTTTTCTCTACATTTCCCGAAACAGACCGCATATCCCACTTACGGCACTAGTCACTTTCTTGCTGGTACTGTAGTTAGGACTGTCTAACTCAATCTCCTAAACTCCATTAAAGACAAAAGGTGTTCTTATATGTGTACTCCTCATGTGGTCCCACACAGGATGGAAACTCAACACAGAGCTACTAAATCAAGGGTCTAAAATTCCACCACATTTCCCTAACTTAAATACCTCTAATTGCAGTGCAAATTAAATATTAAAAAAGGCAGACTACTATAACCTGCTATTTCATCTAGAGTGCTTGCTCTCATATCCAGCATGACTGTTCCATTTAAGATGCAACTCCTGAGTTCAAAAAGACTATGCAAAGAGAGAGTTGCCACATAAGGTTTACTCCACCGGTCACCGCCATCTTCAACATCCTCTTCAAATTTCAGCCATCTGAAATGTGTAATACATAAAAAATATTTTATAAATAATGAGGATTAGAAATAATGAAATCCTTACTATTTGCTTCTTTTAATATGAAACACATAAACCTGTTCTTTTAAAGATAAACAAAGATCACCACCACCAACCACAAAATTTGGCTACAGACACATCTTTGCAAATCAAACTAATAGTCCACAGTGTCTATCCTCCCAGGTTACCTTACAGCTCCTCCTCCTACTCTATCGCAACAGTGACCCGCTGTGGAATTGCCATAGCTTCCACTTCTAATTCTCTTTTAAACTGAAAATATGCAGCGGGACCATGACTTTTTCAAATGTATTTCTCTAATCAAAGACATTAGAAAGTACAATTAACATAATTGCCTTCTGTGCTGTATTAAAGTATCCCTTAAGAAAACGAACTTTGAGAATTAAGAGATACACTGAAGATATAACTTCCAGACACGAGGAAATTCTCTGCTCGGTATTTCAAAGCACCAGGTAGCTCATAAATTCATTATATTTACATTACAAGAAGAAATCAAGAAAAGCCAACTAAATACTGAGACTCAGTATTACTACCTGGCAGTTTCTTTCCATTCGTACTCTTCTCCATCTCTGTAACACAGTTCATCCATTTCCGTAAAGAGGTCATGCGGAATGTGCTCTTCATCATCATCTTCAGTGCCAAGAATGAACTGAACTCTTTGGGATGGTGTGTCTTAACAAAAGAATTTAAATACGCTCAAAAATTGCCACAATTCATTCAAAGATAAACTTGGTTTGAAAGTGACATGTTTTTGTGATAGATAGATAGATAGAAAGATAGATAGATAAATAAATAAATATACTCTTTTATTAAAATACTAAAAATTTTGAAGGAAACGAGGACCAACAATCTGGAAATAAGAGTCTCACACAGAGGTCACCTCCACACACAAAAAAAGAAAACCTGTATGGTAAAAATAAACAAATGAGGGATGCCTGGCTGGCTCAGCTGGCAGAGCATTTGACCCCTGAATCTCAGGGTTGTAAGTTCGAGTTGCACGTTGGGTTTAGAGATGACTTAAAAATAAAATCTTTAAAAAAAGATAAACAAGTGAAACTAATCTTATAACTGATGTAAAAACAAATAAAAAAAAGCAACTTCCAAAACCATGGAACACTATGCTCAAAGACAGGACTTTTTTCTCACTCAAAATACAAGAACATGCTGGAGAAAACAGAATTTGTAAAAATATCTAATATGTAACTAAATGCAAGAGTGAAAAAGGAAAATCTCCAAGGTCCAAAAAATGATGAGAAAAAGCAAAGCTAGGGGTCTACAGAAAGTGGCCTTTCCTGCCATCGTAGAGAAGTAAAACTCTTGTCAGCTGAGGTTAGGGAGGCAGGACAAGTCACTGTTAAGAAACAGATACCGCACTTGTGGCATCTGAATTTAAACTACACAGTACAGGCTCTCAAGAGAAATCAGTATAAATCCTAGTCCAGGACAGTTGAAAACCCTGTGGCCACCAAACAACCAAAAGCACCAATTGAAAACAAAACCGAATCCTGCTGAATAGGAGACAGGAAGTCAAACTCAAAATTTACACCAAAGTAAACAAAACCTCCAGGCACTTACACATGCAATGAACAGGTTAAAGAGTAGAAGGAATTCACATAGGAAAAGACAAATCTGAAGAAATTAGACAGACTGCACCAATGACAAATAAAAAGATGGGAAACAGAAGGTTCAGAGATGTAGAGAACAGAGTAAGAAAATCGACCAGGGGGGCACCTGGGTAGCGCAGTGGGTTACGCTCTTGGTTTCACCTCAGGTTCATGGGTCTGAGCCCCACATCACGTTCTATGCTGGAGCCAGGGCTTGCTTGGGATTCTCTCTCTCTCTCTCTCTCTCTCTCTCTCTCTCTCTCTCTCTCTCTCTCTCTCCCTCCCTCCCTCCCTGCTCACACTCTCTCTCAAAACAAATAAACTTGAAAAAGAGAAAGAGAAAGAAAAAGAAAAAGACAATCAAACAGGAAGAACCCCAGAATGAAGAAAATACAAAGAACGGGGAAAAAACAAAAAAAACTGTATTAGAAAATTTTCCAGTATGTATATCACATGGATCTTCATATAAAAGGACTACCCTTGGACCTATGCTGGACAAACTAAAACATACTGTGACTGAAGTTACTGATGTTTTCAAATTTTCAACATTTAGGTCTTGCAATTCCTTCATCAGATTTATCCCCAAGCAGTATTTCTGGTGCTACTGTAAGTGGCAATTTCTGGCTGTTCATTGCTACCAGAGAAATATATGGAAAGATAATTGATTTTGTAGAGTGCAACCTTCCTAAACTCACATAGTTCTGTAGTTTCATAGACTGCTCAGGATTTACTAGATACATGATCCTGTATGTGTAAATAAAAACAGCTTTACTTCTTCCTTTGCAAGCTGTAGGCCTTTCATTTCTTTCTTGCCTTATTACACAGGCTAGGTCCTCCAGGACTATGTTCTGTAGAAGCAGCACAGAACAACCTTGCCTCTCTCTCTCCAAATCAGAAGGAGAAAGCACTACATCTCTTCAGCACTAAATGTGACATTAAAGAAGTTTCTTTAATAGATGCTCTGTATCAGTCTGAGGAAGTTTTCTCTTATTCCTTGTTTGCTGAGAGCTTTATCATAAATGAGGATGGAATTTTGTCAAAGGCTTTTTCTGCACCTACTGAGATAATTATATGGCTTTTCTCCTTTATAGTATAAATATGATTATTTATATTGATAGTTAAACTTTACACCAACTCTTGCTTTTCGACAGGTTATCACACTAATTTCCTATTGCTGTTGTAACAAATTACCACAAGCCTGGTGGCATAAACACAAATTTATTCTCTTATATATAATTCTGGAGTCTTACAGTACTAACCTCATGGGGCTGGTTCCTTCTGCAGGCTCTAGGGGAAAATCCATTTCCTTACCTTTTCTCGCTTCTGGAAGCTGCCTACATTCTTTGGGTCTGAACACTTCCCCCTTACTACAATCACTTGCTTCTGTGGTCACATCCACTACTTCTTTGATCTTTGGACTGCCTCTTACTAAGGACCCCTGTGATTGTAACTGGCCAACCTGTAGTATCCACTGTAACTTCCCTATCTCAAAATCCTTAACTTAATCACATCTGTAAATTCAAATTTGCTATAAGATTAACATTCCAGGCATTAGGAATTGGGACATCTTGGTAGGCATTATTCCCCCTAACACAGTCATAGTATCCTCTTTAGATACTGCTGTATAAAATGTGTTTTTAGTTTGCTAAGAATTTCTGAAACTACATTCATGGGAAATATTTAGTTTGTAATTTCATTTTCTTATAACATCTGTACCTAATTTTTGTATCAAGGTAATGCTGGGTTCATAAAAATGAATTAGGAAGTGTTCCTTCATCTTCAATTGTCTGGAAGTCTGTGTAATTTCTTCCTTACAAGTTTGATGGAATTCATCCATGAGCTCTGTGGGAGTAAATTTCCACTGTTGAACTGTTTTAGACTACAAATTTAATTTCTTTATACATACAGGGTAATTTAGGTTATCAATTTTTAGTAGCTTTTATTCTTAATGAATTTCCCCATCTCATCTACATTATCAATTTTGTCGGCATAACATCATTCATAATATTCCCTCATTAGTCTTTTAATATCTGTAGTATATGTACAGAAATATTCTGCTACTGGTAATTTATATCTTTTTTTTCCCCTCCTAATCACTCTAGCTACAAGTTTATCAATTTTACTGGCTTTTTCAAAGAATCAGATTTCAGTCTGATTTCTGCTATTGTTTTTCTGAGTTTTATTTTATTCATTTCTGCTTTGGTTTATATTTTCCCTTTGTTTTCCTTACTTTGGTTTACTATGCTCTATGTTTTCTCTCAGTTTCTTAAGTTAGAAATGTAAGTCACTCATTTCAGATGTTCCTTTTCTAATATAAGGGTTAAGTGCTATAAATATTCCTCTACGCATTGCTTTGGCTGCATCTAACAATTCTCAATATATATGGGCCGTCTAACTTTGCACAGTACCATGCTAAAGGAACCTGCACATCAGAAGCATGTTCTCACTTCACAAGATTTTATCTCAATTAATTGCCAGTACTGTGTTTTATTTTTATGAGTTCAAAATATTTCCTAATTTCTGTTGTGACTGCTTTTAACACATGGGTTATTGAGAAGCATCTTGTTTAATTTCCAAATATCTGGGGATTTTTCTTGATGTTATTGTAGTTTAATTCTACTGTGGTCAGAGAATACACTTTCAATCTTTTAAATGTATTAAGACTTGTTTATGGACTAGAATATTCTGCTTTTGTTGGGTGGAGGGCTCAATGAATGTGAATATCAATCCATCTGATAATGTTATTTAGGTATTCTATATCCTCATTGATTTTTTAACTTGTTCTATCCATTACTGACAAAAGACAGTTGAAATCTACAACCTTATAAATGTATCCAACAACAATACATTTATCTATCTTTTCAATTTTATCAGTTTTGCTTCATGGATTTTGAAGCTTTTACTACACGCATATTCATTTAGGATTGTTACACCCCGGTTTCAGCAATTTAATTTTTATGTGCCTTTGTGGGGTTCTCTTCATATTTCTTCTTAAGTTTTGTTGCACTCCTTGAACCTGTGTGTTCAGAGTTTTCACTAAATTTAGAAATTTTTCAACTAGTATTTCTTCAAATTTCTTTTCTGCCACCCTCCTTTCTGGCACTCCAATTATACATATATTAGACTAACTGATATTGGTCTACAAATTATTGATGCTCTATTCACTCTAGGCTTTTCTGTTTCACTTTGGGGTAGTTTCTATCACTATTGTCTTCAAAATCACTGATCCTTTTTTTCTGTTGAGTCAAATCCTCTGTTAATCTTACCTAGGGTATTTTTAATTTAAGATACCTTATTTTTCATCTCTAGAAGTTCCATTTGGGCTTTCTTACATTTCCAAATTCTCTGTTCATCACAGTTACATCTTCCTCTATCTTCTTGAACATTCAAAGTAAACAGTGTAGTTGCTTTAACATGCTGTTTTCTAATTCTATCCATTCTGTCATTTCTGGATCTGTTTCTACTGATTTATTTCTCTTGGTTATGGCTCATATCTTCCTATTTTTCATATTTCAAGTAATTTGTAGATATCAGATAGTGTGAACTTCACATGTTTAAGTGCTAGATTTTACAGTATTTCTTGTAGTAGTATTATACTTTGTTCTGGCAAAGACCTTTAATTTAATTCTTTCAAGACCTGCCTTAAAATTTTTTGGAGATCTACTGCAGTTTTTAGTGCAAAACTAATTAAGACCTGCTATTATGGCAATACCCTTCTGAGAACTCTACACAATGCCCTGTATGTCAAGGTCTTTCCACTCTGACTGATGGGAACACACCCTATTCCCAGTCTTACGTGAAATGCAAGAACTAGTTAGCCTACTGCCTTCTGATGGTTACTTCTCAGGCCTCAAGTAGTTTCCTTTGGCTTTAACTAGTACTCCACCAAAGATTCAAAGGATCCTTCTTCAACCTTTGGAACCGTCTCTGTGTATAGCTCTCTATTCTCTGGCACTCCACACCTGACTAGCTTCTTTGGCCTTCCCAAATTCCAATCTCCATCTCAACTCTGAGAGCCTTCAAGGAAGGTTCTGTTCCAGATTCCCTTCCTGTGCTGTGGCCCGAAAAACTGTCTCTAGGTAATATGCTCAGACAAGCACAACGCTCATCTTGCTTCCCCTCTCTCAGAGGTCAGAGTCCCATACTGCCTGTTGTCCAATGTCTGCAAATTACTGTTTTATATATGTACTATCTTTTAGTACAGCTTTTTAAGAGATTCCCATCACACTTAGTCTCTCTAAGCTGAAGTGTCTGCATCTACACACTGAAAACAATATCTGTCTTTTAAAAAGTGCAGAGAGGATTAAAAAAGATGTGGTATATATATACAATGGAACATTACTGGGCCATAAAAAAAGAACGAAAATTTTGCCATTTGCAATGACATGGATGGAGTCAGAGTATAATGCTAAGTGAAATAAGTCAATTAAAGACAAATACCATACGATTTCACTCATAGGTGGAATTTAAGAAACAAAACAAGCAACGGGAAAAAGAGAGACAGAGAGACAAACCAAGAAACTGACTCTTAATTACAGAGAACAAACTGATGGTCACCAGAAGGGAAAGGATTAGGGGGATGAGTTAGATATGATGGGGATTAAGGAGTGTATTTGTCATGATAAACACTGGGTAATGTGTGGAACTGAATCACTATATCACACACCTGGAACTAGAATAACACTGCATGTTAACTAACTGGAATTAAAATAAAAACGAAAAATAAAATTATATGAAAAGTGCAGAGAGGATTAAATCAAAGGGTGTATGTCAAGAGCTTGGTGGAATGCTTAGCACAGAATTGGCAAGGCATAACGTACATGCTGTAGCTGTATTACACATAGGCATCGTTCCCTCTTCTTCACAAAAATGGTCCTTTGGCATAGCACACAAGTGCTTACAGGGTACTGCTCACGTAACTTTTCTAGAATGCACATAGGACCCGTGTAGAGATGGCCATGTAGGCCCATGATGTCCTAAAAAAATAATGATGCCTTCGATGTCCACTACCTGCAATGTCTTAAGAGTCCTCCTCAGGCTGCACAGCTGTTTTATCTGGCTCTCACCATACGCATTTCTTAGGGCCACTTAAATCTAAATCAGTACTATTAATATTTATTATCACATTCTCTTTCCTCTACACTACGCCTTTTTTTTTCCTGATTTCCCATCTATTGGCACTTCTATATTTGTCTACTTTCAAACAAAAATCGTGTCCTTTCATAGACAATACTATCAAATCAGAGCACTCTTATCTGCACAGATAACCGAATAGTTCAACTTAGTGGATAAAATTTTCTAGCCAAAAAATGTATTTAAAAATGAAAAAAAAATTTAATCTTGTCCAGGAGCCTGAAGATTCCAGATATTTGTTCCCTGCATATATAAATGATGAGATAGGTAATAGAGAAAAGAAATAAAACCCAAACTGAAGTGTACATGTCAAGACTCAATTATTATGATTCCAAAGCTGGAATACAATGAAGAAAACAAAGGCCCTTCCTTTTTTCACTTCTCCTAAGTAGACCTTAGCCTATAAACTAAGTATCTTTCTTGTAGAAAAAATATTACTTCAATTAGTATTCTTCAAGACTTATAAAATATGTATGTCTACATTACAGCAGACATAAAATTTAAGAAAGAGAATATTCCACTTTTTTGACAAAGCTTTCCGGGAGAGAATTTTAAAGTGTTAACAGAGAACTACTGTCTTCTCTTACCATAGGAAGGAGACTCCCGTCCATCTTCTTTATCTGATTCTTTATCTTTTCTCCTCCGGTGGTGATGTTTGTGTCCCCGGTGCCTGTGACGCCGACGACTCTCTTTACTAAACGGGACGTGAACACCAATATATACAGCTCGATGACCTAGCCAAAAGTTCAGAAACATTACTGGTTTTCCAAAAGGGACAAAGGTAATATACACAATAGTATACCAAATTTTACTTTGATAAAAAAGAATTATATATAAGTTAATGTAATTAACAGTGTTATTTCCTGTTCTTTTATTTTACAGAGCACTAAACAGAATGTTACATCATGGGTTAACACCACTGACTGATAAACATACTAGATAAACAGGTTACTTGTGTAAGCATTAGTTTGCAAGGCTAAAAACGTATTTTGAGAAAGAAATCATACTATGCAGACATAAATTTATTCCATCTACATTTAATGTCAACCCTAGGTGACAGAGATTCTTAAGAGATATGTCTTAAGGGTAATACTTTATAATCAATATTCACAAATGGACATTTATAAATATTTATTAAAGTTTTGAAAATCCCAAATCAGTAAGGTCCAAATTCCTGAAAGCTACATTAAATGTAAATGGTCCAAATATTCCAATTAAAGGGCATGAATTGTCAGATGGGGGGGGGCAATACAATAAGGTTATCATATGCTTCTGGAATATAAAAGGTCACTGCTGATGCTGCATTATTCTGAGTTTGTATTGTAACCAACAAAACAGTTATAAAAGGCAGTCTCTGCTTTTGCCCACTAAATAAAACTTAATCAGGGAACTAGGACAGCTAGCAGCACTATGTCAAATACTGAGGCATGAACTTGATTTCTTAAATAGTTTAAGTAAAGTTCCTATCTAAGCTGTGTGAAGTGAAAGGGGTGGTGGGCTACAAATTTAACTAACTTGCAACCATGCAAAAGCCTTCTGACACACAGCTGCTATTTGTCATTATATACATTTAAAAATTAACACGCTAAAATATGAATAGTCAAGGACACTCTTTTCCTAAAAATTTCATTAAAATGGCCAGAAAATAAATACTTCAAGAAACTCAAGATCTTCATCTTTACATGAGATTTGAATGTACAGCCAATCCTCATTATTTGTGAATTCTTTATTTTCCAGTTTGCCAACTTGCTAAAATTTATTTGTAACCCCAAAATCAATACTCCTAGCAATTCTGCAGTCATTTACAAATATCCAGAGCAGCAAAAAATTTGAATTGCCCAAAACACACATACCCAGCTAAGTTTGAAAAAGGTGATACTCTTGATTTGTTTCAGTTACCAATATATTAATATCAGTAAACTAAGTAATCACATTCAAAGTAAAAGAGAACTAGACCTACAGAAATACAATGAATTAAAATTATCTGCTTAAACATCTTCCAGGACCTAGTACTCTGCCTAATATATGGTAATCCCTAGATTAAAAAAAAAAAAAAAAAATTGTAGAAATTAACTACCAATTTTTTTTAATGTTACCAGAGAATCCCAAAATTAAAAATCATTTATATAGCACTAGGGTGGGCGGGGGGGGGGGGAAGCAATGACGAAAATGTTCTGGAATTAGTGTGATGATGCCTATGCAATACAGTGAACATACTCTAAAAAATTAATTACACACTTTATTTTTTTAATGTTTCTGTATTTATTTTGAAAGAGAGAGAGAGAGGGAGTGAGCACAAGCAGCGGAAGGGTACAGAGAGAGATGGAGAGAGAGAATCCCAAGAAGGCTCCATGCTCAGCCCAGACCCCGACCATGAGATCATGACCTGAGCTGAAATCATGAGCTGGATGCAGGGGCGCCTGGGTGGTTCAGTCAGTTGAGCGTCTGACTTTGGCTCGGGTCATGATCTCGTGGTTTGTGGGTTCAAGCCCCGAGCTGGGCTCTGTGCTGACAGCTCAGAGCCTGGAGCCTGCTTCAGATTCCGTGTCTCCCTCGCTCTCTCTGCCCCCACCCCCACCCTACATACACTCTGTCTCTCTCTCCGTCAAAAATAAATAAACATAAAAAAAGAGTTGGACACTTAACCACCTGAACCACCCAGGCACCACTAATTTATACACTGTAAGATGATAAAATTTACGTTAAATAAATTGTACTTCAGTAAGTAAAAAAAAAAATTATAACAAAACTCATGATTACTATCTAATTTTAGTGAAACTATTTTCTTTTGAACACTACGGAAAAATGTCAATTAAAGAGTCACATTCTCATCACTGTGCCCTGGGAATTACAAAGTTGTACTCAAATTAGTATTAATGGGTTCTGGCACATAGCCCCAGTACACCAAGTGAAAATAAATTATAGGAGTTTCCAATTTAGAAAGAATAGATAAACGGGAATATGCCAGAATCCGAAGATTGGGAGCTCAAGCCTCATCGTTTATTTGGCTCTTATTATCTATCACCCTTGGTGTCCTCTGCTATAACTTTTTCTTTCCTTTTTCTTTAACCTTTAACTTTATTCTGTCAAAGACCTATTCAGACAAACTCTGAGATAAACTTAATCTCTTCCTCAAACTTGATACTGAAATTTAGATACATACAAGGTGCGTAAAGCTAAAGGCTCTGGGGTAAACAAGGGAAGCAAAAGAACAAACATATAGCTAAGTCTGCTCTTCACGTTCTGGGTCACACATATTTGAGGGGTGACATTAAATGCTAAATGATGGATTCACCACACATTTTAATTGATAAAATTATTGCTAAACATTTCAACTGCCCTAGTCCCTGGAATTCACAAAATCTAACCCTAAACTTATAGATAGCAGAGGTTCCTTCTAGAAGCCCTAGTAAGCCTAGACTTTCAAAGTCAATTTTAGGGGCGTCTGGGTGGCTCACTTGATTGAGTGTCCGACTTCTGCTTAGGTCATGATCTCACAACTCATGGGTTTGAGCCCCACGTAGGGCTCTATGCTGACAGCTCAGAGCCTGGAGCCTGCTTCAAATTCTGTGTTTCCTTCTCTGCCCCTCCCCTGCTCATGCTCTGTCTCTCTCTCTCTCTCTTTCAAAAATTAATAAACATTAAAAAATAAAAAATAAAGTCAATTTTAATAAACAGGGCTTTCTTTCATCTCATAATATGGAGAAGACTTATTTGCCTCTTTCCATGTCCTTTTTAAGACCAACAGATTAAGGCCCCCATATGGTACCAGCTTTCACAAAAAGCTGTAACTTAAAAATGTAGTTCCCAAAAAGACCCCAAAATAAATCTATCAAAACATTTGCCACAAACACCACCCTAACCAAGTATTCAAGGTTAACGTCACCAGGAAGTCACGTTGATATGCGTCCTCTGACATGATACCTTGAAAAGAGCATGCCACTTCTGTGGTTTGTTCCCCAAATATCTATCATCTCAGTCTGTTCATATAACATTAGACAAACCCAAACTTAGAGACATTCTCTAATCACTACCCTTTAAATATGCTGAGGTCATGAAAAACAAGGAGAGACCAAGAAACCGTCCTAGAGAAGACCAAGGAGATGGGACAACTACATGTACTACCAGATCCTGAACTGTTCAACTGGATCCTGGAACAGAAAATGCACATCAGTACAAAAACTGGTGAAATCCGAATAAAATTTGTACTCTAGTTAACAGAAATATACCAATATCTTTCTTCATTTTCATTAACTTACGATGGTCATGCTAAAATTTAAAAAAGCTGGGTGAAGGGTATACAGGAACACTCTGTACTATCTTTGCAACTCTTCTGTAAATCCAAAATTATTTCAAAAGGAAAAAAAAAAAAAAAGAAACCATTTGCCAAGACTTGTTCCTGGAAGACAGACTAGCAAATAATTCATTTGCTCCATAATTCTATGCTGAGGTTATTACAGCACTTCAAAAGGCTGATGTAACAGACCTAGAATACAAACATCTAGATGACAACTAGTGATAACTGTAGCTTATTAGTCTGGCACTCTAGTTTGCTAAAAACACATATTACGTAGCTTGCTAGAAATGAAAAAAAAAAAAAAAAGAATCAACTGATTTTGCAACTGTGGTATTTTAATTTCCCAAGGCAAGTAATGGTAACCACCAATGAAGTCTGAAAACCATAGATTCTGAAATCTACGTTATGTCAATACTTTCAACAAAGATAATCAAGGAATGTTCTATTAACAGATATGAGTATGGTTACATGGGTGTTTGCTGTATTATCCCTTAAACTATATTTAGAAAAGCGTTAAAACATTCTCCCAAATTGTATGCTCTACCTCACAAAAACGAAAAGTTCCACAAATAGCAGGTAAAGTTTAAAGAACAGTAACAAACTTTCATTAGTAATTTATCCTGCTATACACAGGGTATTTTAAACAAACTTACTTTCTAGTTCTTCTTTTTCAAACTTGGTGTTCACAGTTGAGCTGGTTTTGCCAAGATCCACAACGGCTTCTTCATCAGGACCCTAAAATGAAATTATTCTCATTTACTCATGACATCAATATACACCAAGGACCTTCTACTAATAGGGGCATTATTTGAAATAGTTAAAAAATAGATAACAGATTACCTTCCTCGCAAAGAACCTCGCAAATAATTCAATTCTTATTATAGCTAACTGCATTCTTTTTAAATTATTTTTCTAGGCTTTTCTCCCCCCCAATCCACAGAAGATTATTTCAAAATTTCTTGGTAAGAATTGAGGTGACAATTTTTCACTGGTCCTTCTATGGCAGATTACTAAGTAACTGGTACGTATATTCACTTCAACAGAAAGACCATCCAGATCAGAAATGAGAGAAAACTGGGGCTGAGGGGTGACCCTTAGATATCAATATGGAATGTTTTCTTTATTGTTCTCTGCTCTTAGGTCCTCTAGTTAAAAGTGAACACTGAATACAGCTATACTGGGTTGTATTATGGTTCCACATAAAATGATCAAAAATGAGTCTATAGATTAAATATGTAGCACCACTTCCACTTGCAAATTAATCAAGGGCCAATCAAAGTTAAGAAGAACTTTTCATTTCTCTGCAAAGAAAAAGCCGTGACAAAATTTAACCTTTAAGGAGATCCTAACTTTGAGTTGTCTAAGTCTACCTTCATATTTGTTCCCTTCCTCAGTTCAACAAAAAGAAACATCTATATTGTAAAATATTGCAGAGACTGTTTTTAAGAGAATAAAATTTTAGCTTTAACTTCCCTTCTGAAGCTTCTAACTTAACTTTGAAAGAAACGTTATTAGGCTCGAGATTCTGTGCCACAGATAGAGACAGATGAGCAAATTCCCTTCCCTCGAAAAGTCTTCAATTTGAGCTGTAGCCCTCCCTGGACCCTGGCCCGGCATGCGTCAACTGTAGCTGTGCAAGGAAATATTCGGCCTGGCCAACGTTTCCCAACGCTCGGAGGCCTTGCACCTTGTCTAACACGACCACCACAGGGGCACCCAGACTGGGCGGGCAAGGAGGACGCCACCACTTGCAGTTAATCAGCAAAGTCTATTCCATTTTAATACTAGAGAACAGTGTACAAGGAGGCAACAGTGGACAAGGACTCTGCTATGTCCAACCAAGCCTGGGACCGGGGAGACACGCTGAAGGAAGACTTTCAAGAGTTTGCAAAGATATGCCAAGGATCTGAGGAAGAGCTGGCCGATATTGAACAAGCCCGGCTGAACTTCGAGAGGAACACGGAGGAGCGCACAGAGTCTGTGCTGCATACGCGGCCCACTGAGGAACCCAGGATACGAAACGTCGTTCAGCAAACCAATCACACCGGAGAGGGCCCAGCCTATGACGCTTTTGCCAAAGAATCAAAGCAAAACATGAATGCAAGGAAAAGGATGGTCAGGGAAGAGGCTAAGACCCAGAAATGACCTGGAAGGGGCTGGGGGCTTGATGAAGACACAGGTGGATACCCTGGATCCAGTTGTTCAAAGCAGGCAAAAGGATGGGCAACAGGAAATGGGCCCTGTTCTGGCTCAGATGGAATCAAAGTATCACAAACCTTCCAAAAGCAGGAGTAAAGAGCTTTCAAGAAAGAAAATGAATCTAATTCATTCTCTTTGAAGGTCCTTATGCTATGATTGGTACTTTTGCAGGCAACAGAGACCACTGGAGTTATAGAAGAGAATTAAATAATAATAATAATAATAATAATAATAATAATAGCAACATTAATTACATTATTAATGGTCCACTGAATATTACTTTTCTAGAATACTTTTTTATCCATCCAATTCTAGTACTTTTCAAGTTTTGCAAGACATATTTTCAGCCATTCCCATTTTTATGGGTGATCTTATAGTCCAGGATCTCCTCTAACACTCAGAATAAACCAGAAAGAACCGTAACGCAGTTAGCTTCTAACCACTGTCAATGTCCAAGCATAAACTGAAAGACTAGTTTAAGAAAGAATCAAATAGGAGGTTGGTTAAAATGATCTTCTGAAATCTCCTCCTACTTCTGATCTACAGTATCACACTTTTGTGTATACCTTTTTTCAATATATACACTAGATTCATACACAACTGTTCCTTATTATCTAAACTCTGTGTCTAAGTTCTCTTATCTGAAAATTCAGAAACTGAAACAATTTAAGTTTTTAAATTTTTTTTTTTAACGTTTATTTATTTTTGAGACAGAGAGAGACAGAGCATGAACAGGGGAGGGGCAGAGAGAGAGAGGGAGACACAGAATCAGAAGCAGGCTCCAGGCTCTGAGCCATCAGCCCAGAGCCCGACGCGGGGCTCAAACTCACGGACCGTGAGATCGTGACCTGAGCTGAAGTCGGACGCTTAACCGACTGAGCCACCCAGGCGCCCCTGATTAAGTTTTTAAACAAATCCCCTGCTACCCAAACCCTCAATTATATGCTTCCCAAAACTTCCCCGAAACCCAGAAACAGTACATTAAGGCAATGCAGATCTTGATATCCAAACTTATTTTCTGAAGGTTAGATATCCAAATATATAATCAGATAGATTTGGCTATCAAGAGTTTGTTGTATAGGACTTTGAAGGACTGGTGTTCAATTTAATACAGAAAACTCAGAGAAGCTAAACGACTTACTAAGGCTCCATATCTAAAGGAGTGGGAAGCAGGCTGTGTAGACTCCAAGATATTTTCATATAATGGACTAACAAAGAAGACCAAAAACAGACACGATTTATGGTTCTTCAAACTGCCTCACAACAATCATACACCCTTAGTAATGAGGAAAGGCTAGAGTAGAAAGTATAGGAATACACACACACACACACACACACACACACACACAGTACAAGAAAGAGTAGTTAGTAATTACCACCCATTAAGCATGTCACACTCTGAAATTTGTAGCTCTCCTCCAGTGATTTCATGCCCAGGTACAAAACACAAGCAGTCTCCTAAAGGACAATTATCCAAGAGGTAGCATACTGTGTATTCTTAAAGGGATTAACTGCTCCCATTCCAAACTTTCATTAGCAGGAACAATAGCCAAGATAGAAAGCTAGGAAGCAAAACATTTTTCTCTTACCCTAACCAAAAAAAAACACCTCTTTTCTTTCTACAGAGATACACTTACATGTTTAGATGTATTACCAACACGATCAGCTAACACTCAAAAATAGCTTAAGTTGGACACCTAAACATCTATCATACAAAAATCCTCCCAATATGTCCAAAAAGTGGCATGTTGAAAAAAGGGTGCCATCAGCATATCCCCTCATGACCCACCCAGCTTTGCTCCCGTTCCATAGTGTCTGTGAAGCCTTAACTAAGTCACTTAACTTAAAGCCAAGTAAGAAGATCATTTTATTGTGACTGGGCTTTCAACAAGAATGTTTTCATGTGTAACTTGCAGAACAAACTAAAGTTCAAACTTTTAAAGTCTAAAAATTTATAATACTAGTTCTGTAAAGACAGGGTTGGGGGGAGGGTTCGTCTGCATTTCTCCCTTCTCTTAAAAATTTCTCGTAGCTTTTCGACAGCTGTGCAACATGAATCAAAAAGGCAACCTGCTATAAATGCATTTACATTAAGGAAGCCACACAAATTGGTCATCTTGACATATTACGAGTAATACAACAAAGTATTCAGGCTGCATAAGGCTAAATACTGAAAATCGCTAAGAACAAAGCCATCAATGCTTCAAGGGGGTAATACATTTCTGAATTAAATAGACTGCATTTTAAATCCTATCATTTTAGGATAATGCTTCAAATATATAACAAAAAATGTTAATATACCGTATAAACTACATTTGCGTTAACATATATACAAAAAAAATGCACGTACGTAATAAATCTTTGGAAGGCTAACTTTGAAACTGCTAACACTGTCTCACACTAATGATTAGGAAAGCAATTATACACACATGTAGTGTGTAGATTTTTTTTGTTACAAACCTTTTAGTCATTTAAAAAGAGAATGAATTCAAATTTCTATCTGTTAAAATATCACTTATTTTTACATTAGCATCTAGAAAAAAACTCTTCCTCATTTTTTAACTCCAAGAATATAGTGGAAAACTAAAACTAGTAACAGCAAAGAGCAACCCCTGGCATCAAAATGTTCTTAACATCAGATAAGTGACATAGGCCGATGCCTATGAAGTCTTCCTAAAAAGAAATAATGCTAAGGCATTGAGAAAATTCAAATACAAGGAAGAATTAAAAAAGCACCCAAAGTATGTCAATGTAAGACTGACTCACTCTAATCTTAAAAAAATTATTTTGCCTTAATGTCGAATTTCTATCCCATTTCTATTTATAAAATAAGGTAACTATTCAGAGTACCAGTGTTCCATAATAAAGAAGAAAATAGATTTAAGAATTAGCCATAAAAGATCATAATGAAAATTTAAATTCTCTATGTATGAAAGGACACATGCACAAGGTTATTTATTTATTGCAGCTTATAACGGGAAAAGACTGGACACAACCCAAGAGTCCCTTAATAGAGGTATGGCTACACACCAATGGAATACCAAGCTACTGGGGGGAAGAAAAAAAAAAACAAGGACAGTCTATGTACGGGCGCGAAAAAATATCTAAGATCTATTATAAAATGAAATACACCAAGGTAGAGAACAATATATATGGTCTGCCACTTTCTGTGTAAGAAAACCCCCAGAATAGGAACATCTGATTTTGCATAACGAAACGCTGGGAAGGACATACAAGAAAAAGAAAAACTTATTACCCATGGCAGTAGAGACAGACTTCTGAATTCATTATTGTTTACATCGTTTTGATTTATTTTAACTGTGTGAATACAGAGACTTAAGTACGCCATGTTCTGAAAGTCATTTACCTATCTATCTTGGTGCACGGTGGGAGGAGATACTACATGAAAATGCCAAGCACAGGGCATAACCAACCAAAAAGGCTCCCATTTTTACTGAACTAAATGAGGAAACTATTCTGTGTTTCTACAAAAAATGCTTCCCTAGATTAGATAAGCCTTATGAGTTACAAACAAATATCTATTAGTTTCCTAATTAAAAGTGAAGTGAAGGCTTAAAATGTATCCTGAACAGTATTATGGTCATATAGAATTATTCACAGGAAATGCCTACATAAGTATCTAGGAGAAAACGCCAAGATGCTGCAACTAACTTTCATAACAATATAAAACTATTACTTTAAGGGACTGCGGTGGGGGGCGAGATGGGGGGGGCACCTGGATGGCTCAGTGGGTTAAGCGTCTGACTTCGGCTCAGGTCATGATCTCATAGCTTGAAGTTCAAGCCCCACGTCGAGCTCTATGCTGACAGCTCGGAGCCTGGAGCCTGCTTCCGATTCCATGTTTCCCTCTCTCTCTGCTCCTCTCCCACTTACTCTCTCTCCCTCCCTCAAAAACAAATAAACATTAAACAAAATTTTTTAAGAGATTTTTTTTTTTAACATATTGTAAATTCAGACACACCTAAAGAACTTGTTAAAGGGGCGCCTGGGTGGCACAGTCGGTTAAGCGTCCGACTTCAGCCAGGTCACGATCTCACGGTCTGTGAGTTCGAGCCCCACGTCAGGCTCTGGGCTGATGGCTCAGAGCCTGGAGCCTGTTTCCGATTCTGTGTCTCCCTCTCTCTCTGTCCCTCCCCCGTTCATGCTCTGTCTCTCTCTGTCCCAAAAATAAATAAACGTTGAAAAAAAAAATTAAAAAAAAAAAAAATTCACCCACCATTGCTCTACGTTAGACATGCTGATTCAGGAGGCTGAGATGAAGAACGAGTGTGTCTATGTATAATGACCTCCTTATGTGATTCTGATGCACACCGAAGTTTGAATACCACGTCCTTGGGTTATGATTCAGACTGAAGTCCTACATATTTAAACTGCTCTTCACTAAAGACTGCTTCATGCCCTTAATCATTTTAGTAGGCCTGCCTGGGACCACTGCCAGCTTCATTTACATGGTTTTGATCCTTCAGAAAATGAAAAGTACATTCCAATTCACAGTACTGTAAAATTATTATACACTTTCATTGTAGTACACAGAACCCCAAATCTATTAGTAGAGTTCTAAAAGTTGATCTGTATGTTAGAAGATTACCCCCAAAATGTGCAAGGTAATTTACCAAAGTATATATAAATAACAATGTTGTCCCCCAAAATACAAATTTCCTCCAAATAATTCCAATTCCCAACCATATCCCCAACTACCACCAAGAGGTGAACTTAATTAGAGAATTTTAAATTTACGGGCAAAAAGCTTAAGAGTAAGGCAAATAATCTTTCCTAATCCAGTTAAAGGGAGATCAATAATCAATGACCACCATTTCATAAAATAAAAAGTCAAAGAATGATATTCATAGTTTCTAAAGACACTCATTTAGTATTTTTTAATTCATTCATTACTCTAAAAAAAAAAAGCAGAAAAGAAATAAAAGGTATATGGGAAATTATTGCAAATTTAAAATTGCAAATATTATTTTCATTTTTTTAATGTTTATTAATTTGAGAGAGAGAGAGAGAGCACATGCAAGCAGGGGAGGGGCAGAGAGAGGGAGACAGAGAATCCCAAGTAGGCTCTGCGCGGTCAGAACAGAGCCCAAAGCAGGCATCAATCTCACGAACCCCGAGATCATGACCTCAGCCAAAATCAAGTCAGACACTTAACACACTTAACTGACTGAGCCACCCAGGCGCCTGTAACTAAAAATTTTAAACTCAGGCAATCATGCAATCCCCACAGGAAAAAAAAAAAAAAAGAAAATTTTGAAGCCTTGAGAAAAATGCTTTGTCCCCAGACACAGGAGGAACTAGGCAGACTCAAACACTGTAACAAAAAGCGTTCAGAAATTTATTTCAAATAACACCGTTAAAACTAAAGACAATGAGTTTTAAAAGAAAAATTTCAAAAGAAAAAAGTGAAGAAATGAAAGAATGTTAAGAGTAAGAAAACTGAAAGAGGTATGGGGCAATAAAAACTGGCAAGTAATGGCCTCCAACAGTAAAGAGGATCACTGGAGACACTCTACTGTCACACGCTTCATTATAAGGCACAAGAGTCATGGGCAAATGGAAAGCCTCATCAGGGTTCTACTTGAAATTATAAATCACAAATATTTGTTACTTTATTTCTATGAGGAGATGCATTCATGCCAAGTTCTAATTCAGTACATACACACCAAAAAAACATATAGAAATCGCTTGTTTTAGGGTTATCAAATATGTATATAGTTATTGACAGAAATAAGCATAGTAACAAAATCCATTTCCAAAACAGGTTTTTAAAGAAACGATGTAGACTTCATTGGTGGTATAAATGCATAGAAAGGCACCGGCATTCTGCACCAAAGGGAAGAAACCATGCACGCACAAAGATCCAATAGATGTTTTTCGGCAAAAGAAGGCCCAGTAGGTTTCCTATCATGATTCCCCATCTTCAGTCAGCATGGGGTTCTCATTACCTAGGTATTTTTAGAGTTCCATTGCATTTTTCTAGTGAAAACCCAACAGGAGACAGGCAGGAAATCCCTCAGCAATATGGTCTGTTTGCCTCTCTTCCCCTGGATAATACCCCTGGATCCCCATAAATCCAACAGATGACGAAGAAATCTCATTCATTTAAAGACTAGCAATTAAGGAACTCATCCATTCATTCAACAAATATTTAGTGAGTGTATACTGTGTGCCAAGCATTATGTCAGGTACCAGGGATATATCAGAGAATGAAAAACTAATACAGTCAAATGTCCAGCTCAACAATTACTTTACAGCTGGGTGGCTCCCAGTGATGAGAAATCCAGAGGTAAATGAATTGTCTTTTCCGTTCCCAATGAATAAATGAGACCTCATAGGTATCGACAGGTTTTACTTTTTTGGTTCAATTTTCTGATTTTATATGTACATTTTACACACACACACATGCACGCGCGCACACACGCGCACAAAGCTTAAGTGACTTAAGATCACACTGAGCTGGTCAAAGAACTAAAATTAAACGCCAGGTCTCTAGTCCCAATTAGATGGGTTCTTTATCCACTAGACAACAGACCAAGGTCACTAAAACATATGTTGAGGACACATAGTACTGTTTCTTTACACCATTTCTCGAAACTTATAATCACATATTTGTGTAACTACTTCTTTGGCTTTCTTGACATGTTTATGCAACTACTCATTTAACTTCTTTCTACTATCTTCCAGTAGAAAAATAAGTTCCATGATGCGGGAAATCGTGTCTGTTTTCCTCACCACTATATCCTAACATTGAGCAGGACTCTTAGTTAAGTTCTCTAATAAATACCTGAATGTCGAGTATGTTTCAAAGGACAAGACACTCGGCTAAAAATTTATACTGGATTCACTCAAAAACTCCTTACGAACACAATTAAAGCTCAAACATACAAAGGTACTCGATATTTTGAAATTTAGTAAATTGGTTTAAAAACAAAAAAGCCCATCATCGACACATGATAAAACCTAAATTCAATTCACAAGCAGGAATTTGCAGCATAATCAAACAAATGAGGTTTTATTTGAAACAGATTTTATAACTACATAACACATTTCACTAATTCTTCGCATAAGTCATTTTCCTACCTGCAAAAGCAAAATCTGTGATGTGTATTTTCTTGGCCAAATGATCAAAAGTCAAACTTTAACATGTCAAAGGCATAATATTGAGGAAAAAAGAAAGGCAAAGATGAACAATATATTCATAAATCTAGTCACATCCTTTTTTGACACTTGAGATTTACAAAATCTGTTATTAAAACAGCATCAGAATATGCCTACCACAAATTAATCTCTTTCCCAACAGCCTGGCCAAAAAGAATTTTTAAAAGCCTTATTCAAGTAATATTAACTGATCAAAAACCAAATTTTATAGAATAATAAAGATGCTACAAACATTGCTAACTTTTCACAAGGAGTTACTCTTTTCAGCAGATGACTTCCACAGCCAAGGACACAGAGGATGATACTATTCTAAGCCAGTGCTAATAAGCCTGACATTTCTTCAAGCTTCACTATTAAACTGAAAAAGCCAAATCTGTTTGTAAATAAAACACAAGATCACAACTAGATACATACAGGTAACTTCTTCTCCAGGCGAAATCTTTCCATGGTAACGTATAAATGCCTTGTCTTTGACAACGTAATGCTGTTAAGTCCCTTGAAGATTCCAGGGACAGTGAGTACATATCTGATTTAGGTCACTGTGCTTTGCACAGATGAACTCTTCTAAGTTGCTCTCATGGTACAGCCAATCACAGTCTTCTACGTTACCTAATCTTCCAAGCTAATAACTTATACAGGGTCACAGAAGAGACTTAGAGTATAATACACACATTTAGTTGTAACTGAAAACACCAAAAGAGAAACAAAGCAACCAGTTTTCAACGGAAACCTTTCTGCAAGGTTAGTTAGAAAGACAACATACTCTAAAGCTATAAGGGGATGACTGGAGGGAGGGAAGGAAAAACTGCCAACAACATTGCTGGTTAAATCTAGCCCTTTCACTTAATTCCAGTTAAGACCCAAAGATGTTTTCATCGAAAAAAAAGTCTTGTCTTATCATTACCACATTTATGCCAACTTGGTGTAACTATATTAATAGCAAGACGAGGAAATCATATTATGGTTTATAATTATTCTAACCAAAATGAAGTATTCATATGGATAACAGCTAAATGAGAAAAAAGGAAATGAGAAGCACCGCTCCAACTTTCAGACTCAAAATCTTACACTCTAAAAATGACAGAAGACCTCAAAGGGCCTTTGTTCACACAAGTTTAACACCTGTATTTATCATAGTGGAAGTAAAACTGAGAAAGCTTTAAAATATTTAAATTCAACTTAAAACAATAAAATCATTGCATGTTAACGTAAATAACATTATTGAAACATAATCATTTCCAAAAATAAAATATTTAGTGAGAAAAAAGGCTTTTACATTTTTGGTCATCTCTAATATCTGACTTATTAGAAGACAACTAGATTTTCACATCCACTTCTCTAATTGAGGATACGATTTATTTGATTGAATTATATTAAAAAACCCGGGTTGGGGAACCTGGGTGGCTCAGTCGCTTAAGCGTCCAACTCTTCATTTCTGCTCAAGCATGATCTCGCACTTCATGAGATCGATCCTCGTGTCACGCTCTGCATGGACAGCACGGGGTCAGCCTGGGATTCTCTCTCTCCTCTCTGCCCCTCCCCTACTCGCTCGTGTGTGTGTGTGTGTGTGTGTGTGTGTGTGTGCGCGCGCGCGTGTATGTGTGTGCATGCACGCGCACGCTCTCTCTCAAAATACACAACTAAAAAAAAAAAAAAATTCCAGGTTCACATAATACTGTTGGAAAGGGGAAGAGTGTTTTAATATTCTTTTCAGGTAAGGTGGATATTCCTCTTTGATACCTATCACCAAACTTAAGAAGTAGTCTTTTTTCCTTATTTATTTATTTGTTTGTTTGTTTATTTATAAGTAAGCTTTACACCCAAGGTAGAGATCAGGACCCTGAAGTTGAGTCACATGGCTCTACTGAGCCAGCCAGGCATCCCAAAAGTAGTCATTTCTTAAATGTCAGTTTGCAAGGTGGAATCTAAAACAATTTCAAATGATGGGGCACCTGGGTGGCTCAATCAGTTAAGCGACCAACTTCGGCTCAGGTCATGATCTCACAGTTTTTGAGTTCGAGTCCCGCAGCGGGCTCTGTGCTGACAGCTCAGAGCCTGGAGCCTGTTTCAGATTCTGTGTCTCCCTCTCTTTCTGCACCTCCCCCTCTCACACTCTGTTTCTCTCAAAAATAAAGAAATATATTAAAACAAATAAAACAAATGAATGCTGTTACACATTGTATACTGAAATCCACTGGTCTATCATGCACTTTGAATGGCTCACCCATTTGCAAAATATGTTTTCACTGGGTACTAGAAACTTTCCAAACTTCACATTTCATTATGCAATTTTTAAAAAATTACACTTGTTAAGATCAGTAATCTTATCAGAGACATTCAACTACTAAGAAACTGACAAGGTCAGGCTGGCAGACACGTTTTCCAAATTTCCTTTTTTATCATGAAAGCTAGATTTATTATCACTGGTAACAAATATTACCAGCTGTTTTTCCTGAAGTGGCAGGTTCACTCATTTCATAGCTTTTTAAAGAAATATCTGCCAAATGTGAAGTCTGAATAAACCAGTTTAGTCTGCAGTTTTTCTTTCAAGTAAAAAGGCAGCTAGTTTGAACTCACATTTCAAGCAGTCACACCAGTGTTTTTTACTCCAGACAATTACTGGTACTTCAGTATGTAGCACAAAGTGTTTTCATGCATACTTCCTATTTTCTCATTCAGAATATTAAAGCAATGTGCACTCAAAGGTTCAGATTTACTAAAATAGTTTTTACTGCTTCATCAGGACATCCTTAAGTGAAAAATTCATTTCCCTTTTTAAACAGAGAATGCCTCCCAGTGCTGTTTGGTACCTCTGCCTTGTGTTGGGCTAAGAGACCAGCAGTTTCACTCATCATTGTGTCTGCACCATCAATACAAATTCCAAAACAGTGGAAAAAGCAAATAATGTCTTAGCACTACTATAAAAATAGTTTTGACCTTACAGATCCCCTGATCTCAGGGACTGGCAGGGGTCCATGGACAGCACTGCTAAAGTACTGCAAAAGGCTTTATGTTTAAAATATAGAATTAAAGACTTGTGGGTGTGGGGGCACCTGGCTGGCTCGGTCTGTGCAGCATGTGACTCTTGGTCTTGGGGTCATGAGTTGAAGCCCCACACGGAGCACAGCATTGACTTAAAAATAGATAAGTAAATAATGAATAAGTAAATAAAGTGTTGTGAGTGGATTATATTCTTTTTAGTTTCTCTATGATGTTGTTTGTGTACCATTTTATTTAAGAATTGTAAAAAGGCTTTTTTTTAATATTTTTTTATTTTTGAGAGAGAGAAAGAGAACAGAAGCCAGGGAGGGACAGAGAGAGGGGAACAGAGGATCTGAAGCAGGCTCTGTACTGACAGCAGACAGACCTAGGACTCGAACTCACGAACTGTGAGATCATGACCTGAGCTGAAGTCGGACACTTAACCAATTGAGTCACCCAGGCGCCCCCAACAAACATTTTAAAGAATGAAGACTAAAAAGTATCATTCTGTTATTCTGGGTTTCTAGAAAATAATAAAAATACTTATTGAGCACCTATTATGCGCCAAAACTATGCTAACGACGATTGCATATATCCTATTTTTCTATAGCACGTTTAACCTTCAGATATTTCATTAAATCCTCTCAACTCTAACTAAAGCTCAGAGATGTTAAATTACTTCTGCAAAGTCACAGATCTGGTAAGCAGTAGGTTTAGGATTCAAAACTAGTCTTTCTCGGCCCATGCTTTTCCTCTACTCCAACTATGCATAAAGAAACGTAAGGGAAAAAAATTCTAACTATAAAAGATTAAAACAAAATTCTAACTGAACATGAATGAAAAAAATGTCTACCAAATTCATATAAAATATAATCTCAATTAAACTAAACACATTCTTTTTGGATAGACATATTTGCTCCCCGGTACCATCAAAGTCTTTACTTTAACAAAGCAAATAAATGGCATTTTCTATAGAAATATCTATTTCCCAAAAATGTAATCTTAAATTCACTGAAGACCTATACCAGATTAAGAATTAGAAGCCCCAATGGCATTAAGTTACACTAAAGCATATAATTTATCATATTTTAAAAATATTCAACCTTTCCATGATTTATACTTGGCAAATAAACATAAATTTTAAAAAAGCAAACAGAAATCAGAAAAACTGATTTCAAAAATTCTCAATACATCACACCCAGAATAAAAAGCATCTGCAAACAATCAGGTTCAATACCAATTCCTACAATAGCCTCTTGAAATTTACCTCCTATAGAAAATCTTGGCCCTCCCCACTAGTATTTAAGAGCTTAAAACCCTGGTCAGGCATAGGTCTCCCCCAACTGGATTATAAAACCCTGAGCACAGGGATTTAGGTAGAAGAAGGGGGAGGAGGATGGGCAGGGGAAGAGAAAAGGAACGTTAAGAGCTCCCAGGGAGACAAGAAGGAATCACATACATAGATTTTTAATTTCCAAAATTGTAAAACAAAATTAACTCTTCATCAAAATACAAAAGATTCATTTCTCCAACATGCTCCCTGCTGTGATGGTATCCTGGGCACTACAAAGCCAATATTCAAATTAAATGTTAAAAATCAAGTTTACAGATTAAATAGAAAGGTAAAGTTTTATTCCACTTATTCCACTACTCTCGATAAAAAGCTATTAACTCAATATATAAGCTCAGGAATTTTAACCTGGCTATTTCTTTAAAGATTTTTCACTTTTATGTAATAGCAATCCTTATTTTTTAAGGTGATCTACTGAGATATGGTCGACATGTAGAAATCTGTACATATGAAATACATACAACTTGATGAGTTTGGGAATAAATACACACCCATAAAACCACCACCACCAAGGCCAAAGACTTGCCTGTCACCTCCCCAATTTATTACTACTACTACCACTATTATTATTATTATTATTATTATTATTATTATGTGTTTATGTGTGGTAAGAACACTTGTCTTAGTCTGTTAAAAAAATGTAAGTATACAATACAGCATTGTTAGCTGCATGCTGTTACTGTGTAGTGTATAACACATATCCAGAACTTAATCATCTTGTGTAACTGAAACTTTGTACCCTTTGACCATCACCCCCCTCATTTCGTCCTGGCAATCATCCATTCTACTCTCCACTTCTATAAGTCTGCAATAAGTGAGATCCCACTGTATTTGTTATTCTTATCAGGCTTCTTTCATTTAGCCATACACTTATGTAAATCAAAACAGTCTCCTTTATTCCCTTGTTCTCTCTGCTCCATTTTCAACCTTGTCTCCATTTATGTAATGCAAACAGAAGTATATATATGCCTACAAAAAAAGGTAGCCACGTTACAAGTCACTGTTATGTACATAACAATTCAAAAATACATTCTAGAGATTCTTCGGTATGAGAACACAGCAACTACATTTTGAAGTAAATTATTAAATTAACCTGTATGTGGTGGAAGAAATCAAGTCTTAACACAAGTCTCCCCAAAGAAGTATTCCTCGCATAGCACATCCACTCACCAGACACAGGTACTTTCTGTTTCCATCTTGTAACTGTTCTCTCATAACGAGAGTCGCCATCATAACTTTAAATAATATCTCATTTTAGGCAGTATCTGCTAATTTTACAAAAAGAAAAACAAGGATTTTTCACACACCACTCCCCTGACATACACACATACACACACACGCACACACACACCTTTTTCACGTACAATCTCTTCAATATCTCTGTTTTGAATTAGATTTTTATATCAAGACATTAACATTTACATTCTGTACAATATTTATAATAAGCCTTCTAAGCTGTGTCCTCTGGTGAATTCTAAAATTTTGAAATCCATGTTAAAAAACATTTAGAGTATAAGGATCACTTAAACATTACTATCTAGTTCCAGAATCAAGATTTATGATTGGACCATTAGAAAATGTCACTAAACCTCTGACACTCAAGAAACTCACAAGTATTAAAGTAGATCTCTTTCAATGTGACTTCAGTATAATGAGAATAAAAAGAATCTGCCTAAAAATGATAAAATTATTGACTAGATACCAAAAGCAATCCTTAAAATGCAAAATACTGAAGACTTCCGTCTTTATACAAGTCATAAGATTCCACTATCTCTAAGATCATCTATTCCCAATAAAATCATGAAAAAAAGTTGGGGGAGGGGGAGCACTTTGCCTAACATTCCAGTATACTATAAAACTATGATAATGATGACTATGGTATCAGCACAGAAATAATAAATATATTAAATATTTTGTAAGACAAAAGAGAGTCACGAAACAGAAAGGAATGCATTTATTAAATGCAAAGACTTCTTTGGTTTTCCATTTTGTTGAAATACAGCTGTCTACAGCAAACCAGAGGTAAAAATTAATTCTAGGTGGATTAAAGATAATTAGAAGGGTAGGGGGGCCTGGGTGGCTCAGTCGGTTGAGTGTCTGACTTCAGCTCAGGTCATGATCTCACAGCTCGTGAATTTGAGTCCTGCATCAGGCTCTGTGCTGACAGCTCAGAGCCTGGAGCCTGCTTTGGATTCTGTGTCTCCCTCTCTCTCTCTGCCCCTAACCCACTCACATTCTGTCTCTGTCTCTCTCAAAAATAAATAAACATGAAAAAAAAATTTTTTAAGATAATTAGAAGGGTAGGGGCGCCTGGGTGGCGCAGTCGGTTAAGCGTCCGACTTCAGCCAGGTCACGATCTCGCGGTCCGTGAGTTCGAGCCCCGCGTCGGGCTCTGGGCTGATGGCTCGGAGCCTGGAGCCTGTTTCCGATTCTGTGTCTCCCTCTCTCTCTGCCCCTCCCCCGTTCATGCTCTGTCTCTCTCTGTCCCAAAAATAAATAAAAAACGTTGAAAAAAAAAAAATTAAAAAAAAAAGAAAAGATAATTAGAAGGGTAATATCTAAAATTTAAAACAGTATTTTATATTATTGGAGTTAGGAGATATTCTTAGGCAAGATGAGAAATCTAGAAGCCATAAAGAAAAAGACTGACACAGATTTATTTCACTCTATTAAAAAAAAAAAAAATCAGGGGTGTCTGGGTGGCTCAGTCAGTTAAGCGTTCAACTTCAGCTCAGGTCATGATCTCGCGGTCCACGAGTTCGAGCCCCGCGTCGGGCTCTGGGCTGATGGCTCAGAGCCTGGAGCCTGCTTCGGATTCTGTGTCTCCCTCTCTCTCTCTGCCCCGCCCCTGCTCAAGCTCTGTCTCTCTCTCTCTCTCAAAACTAAACAAACATTAAAAAAAAAAAAAAAATCAAACATTTCTCTAAAGCAAAGAACATCACAAAGAGACGAGGTAGAACACAAGGAAATATATGTAGACACGACGGACATGGCATTAAATCTCTCTCCTACCAGAAACTTCTTGATGTAAAAACGAAGTGAAAGGAACACAGAAATGGACAAAGAATATGAACCAAGTGATTCCCTTAAGAGAAAATACAGATGACCAATAACCATATGATAAGATGGACACTCTCACTAGAGGTTAAGCAAATTTTACTCGTCAGATTAGCAAAAAAAAAAAAAAAAAAAAAAAAAAAAGTAATTAGCATCTAAAGCTGATGAAGGTAAAGAGACACAGACATTCTCATAATTCTCAGTGGGAATATAAATTTCTCAGCTTATATTTTTGGAGAATATGCTAGCGAGAATCCTTCTTATTTTAATCTTTAAGAATATTCTTTGTGCAGCAATATAACTTCTGAGTATCTACCCCACAGAAATAAAAGCACCAAAATATTTAGATGAGGTCAAGCATGCTTACTGTTCAAACTAGCAAAAACAAAACATAACCTGAAAGTAAACAAACAGAAATAGTTAATTACTATTACACGGTAGTAGAATATAAAGAATGAGACAGAACTAGGAGGTTGTACTCAAGAATATCAATTAATATGTTAAGAAAAAAAGCAAACTGCAGAATTATGTTTAATACCATCACATTTTCATGTTTTACAAAGGGTAAAACATATTTGTGAGTAACTGTTTCTATGAACATAGACAAAGTATAGGGGAATAATACATTGGTCTGTTTCAACAAAGATCATGGTTCTCTAAAGATGTTAAGTATACGGTATATAGTATAAGTATATAGTATAAAATTTAATACCAAAGATAAACATTAAAAAGTCACTAAAGATGAAAAATTATCAGTTTAGTCAATTCTTCAAAACTATGACCAATTCATGTTTTAATAAATACAACTTTGATACGGAGGCAAGTAACATTATGAAAGCATATTTCACAAGGTCAGAAGACGGTTCAAAATTTTCCTCAACACATTCCCATTTTTTTTTTTTTTAATGAATTTGTAGTTAGGAGTCTGTTTCTTGGTTTGCCTCTCTTTTTTATTCCTTTGCTCATTTGTGATGGGTTACCAGGTGGGAGGTGGGTGGGAGAATGGGTAAACCAGGGGATGGGGATTAAGGAGAGCACTTGTGGTGAGCACAGGGTCTTGTATGGAAGTGCTGAATCACTGTATCGTACACCTGAAACGAATACTGCACTGCATGTTAACTATACTAGAATTTAAATAGAAACTTAAAAAAAAAGAATAAATTTGTAGGCACAGTGGGAAGAAACTAGCATTTTCTCAGCATCCTGGTCAGAAAATTACATAATCACATAAACTGATTTTTCTATCATCTTAAATTCAGGAAAAAATAATACAAAAACAGAATTCTAATTGTGAATTTTAATCAGCCAAAGGGGAAAAAAATCTAGAAACGTTAAGTGTGGTGTAGAATTGTACAGGAATCAAAAAACATGAAATCTGCATTTAAGTTCCCTTTACAAATGTGAAGTCACTTTTCCAGTACAGCAGTCCCCTGACCAGCGGGGGATTCGTTCCAACACCCCCAGGGGATGCCTGAAACCACGGATGGTACCAAACCCTGTATATGTCCTTCCTGTGCATACAGCTATGTATAATTTGCATACACAGGACATTAACAACAATGATAAAATAGGACAATCAGAACTACATACTATAATAAGTTATGTGAATGCAGTCTGTCCCCCTCAAAGTATCTCACGGTACTCACCCTTCTTCTTGGGATGATGTGAGATAATAAAATGCCTCCATGAGGAGATGAAGTGAGGTGCATGACAGAGGCACTATGATGTGTGTTAGGCTGCACTGGCCTTGTGACAACAGTCAGAAGGAGGATCATCTGCTTCTAGACCTCCCTCATGGCAAGTGAAACTACTGACGGGCAAGGACGACCACAGAGGAACACAATACAGGCGTAATGGCTAACGATGTAAAGGATGCTGCTGACACAAAGCAAAGGACCCAGTGAAGTTTCTTTATCTGCCCAGGAAAAAAGGGGGGGGGGGGGGCGGGGAAGCCGCATTTTTTCTTAATTAAAAGAAAAACATGTTTTAAATTCTTTAACTTAAATTGCTACCTTCTCATATTTTCCTAAACTCTTAAAAAAAAAGAGACGTGGGAAGAACAATCTCCCTTAACAGCAATGGACAGGAATTTAGTTGTATTTCTTACTACACATAGACCTACACTGGGGTCATTACTAGCTTGTATGGTATCAGAGGACAAAAGTAACAGATATTATTTATTAAAACGTTCTATATGCCTTACATGCATTCTTTCATTTACTACCCTAAACATTTCTAGGAGGAGGTATCATTATCCCAAATATATAAAAGAAGAAACTTAGGCTCTAAAAAGTTAAGTCCTTTTCCCAAGGTCCCACAGGGTACACTGGAAGAAGCTAAAATTTTAAATCACATCCAATTGCCTCCAAGGAGATGCACTTTTCAGAGAGCCACTTACAAGCCTTATTTTCAATTCTCACAAGAACTCTGCAAGGTAACACAGCTGATCATTTTCCGATCCAGGGTCACCTGACTTCAAAGCCTATGCTCTTTCCACCAGGCCACACACCTTCCCCGAAGTTGAACTACATATAGTTTTATTTGTTCTACATATAACTTTAGTTGCTTCTATGCCTCATTTAGGGAATTGTAAGTAAAATGTACTGAATCACAAAAACACTCACCTAATTACTTTGAAATACTACTTTAAATCTATCAGAAATTTGGTAACAGCCATAAAATAACTCCGATCAAAAGCAAAAACTTTAACACAATAAATTAGCATCAGTATTATAATAAAGTTATGGGGATATTATTTTACTTTGGTTTCCCATAGATAAATGTGTACCGAAGAGCCAAGAAAAGAAAAAACCCTCCAAAACAAATGAAAACATGCCTCATTTTAAAACATGTTTCAGAGGGAAGCATAGTGAGTCCACACCCTTCACCATTGCTAAATATCACTGCTGAGTTCACATGGCTTAATTTGGGCAACCAATTCAGTTTTCACCAAGGATCGGGCTTTATCAACGTATAAGATCACCATCTGGTGGCGATCGTCAGACATGCAGGATGTCCAATGATAATGGAGAGTTCACGTTTCAGGCAGGAAATTCAGGGTTTGAAAAAACTTCTGTGGGAGCTGCTTTAAGAAGCCTGAACATTAACGTCATTCAGATCAGACGGTAAAGAGCTACTGAATAAATTGTTCCATTTATATATTAGAATACTTAGGAAATGACAGCTATATTTTTTATATGGGCATTTTACATATACCACTGAATAATCAGTGTGTTATCACTGATAACCCCGTGCACTGCAGGCTGTTCAGCTGCATATCTGCCTTCTTCTAGGTGCCAGGAGCACACAAACCTCCCCAGTTGCGATAGGCAAAAATGTCTCCGGGAACGCCAGAGGCCCTAAGGGACGAAACACACCCCAACACGCAGACCCACTGAGGAACCGCTGCTCTAGAAACACCTGCGAGCTACTACTTATCTCTAGTATTTTAAGATCAGTGAAACAAACAAAATCTACCAGCTTCTTCCTCAGAAGTCAGCATGGATGCCCACCGAGGCGAACATAAAGTGAAGCCTTCATCCTTATATAAAAGTTGCATTTAGCAATGAACTCTACAGACAGAAATGCATCTGGGGCTTGAAGGGTTTTACTGAAAGGTACTTGTTCTCAACGTACAGGAATCCCAAGGATGTCATATGGATAATTTTACAGTATAAACTATCCCTACTGTAGTTTTAATAATAACTCTTAGAGAAATAAAGGCAGGATGGAAATCTTTTTACATATGTGTACCTTTAAGACATTGTAAAACAAGTCCTCAGGCCTTACTTATTCACCTATAAACCTTCCCCTTTCAAAGTGGTTTTCGAAATACAGAGCATCTCTACGTTAACTCCTCCAATCGACTGAATGAATCCACTAGAAACATCATCACAACTTGTCCCTGTATGTATTTCACCACAAGGGAGTTATCTGGTTAATCTGGTAAATTAAAAGTCATAGACTCAACCTTGCTTAGAAGGATCCAGACTAGAGACTGTCAGTTTGACAACAAAAAATTGGGGAAATTGAAGCAGATGAGGACAAAAGACGCAAGTGACTTCAAGGGGCACTTCATAAAGAAGCCACGTGTCAGAGATGAGGAAGAGGAAGATTAGAGAGGTTATGCTCTGAAGCCATCTTCCCTTTCTGAAGCTTGTGTTCAGCTTTTCCTGGATCCCAGCAAAAACTACATATTTGCAATAAAGATCTCTTTAACTGTAGCAAGTTTAAATAGATTTCTGATCCCAGGCAACCAAAAGAATCCTGCCTGGAATATTCAAAACCATTCTATTTGTTTTCATTTACCAAGGGAGAAGCTGTCCCTTTTAAAACAGTAGTAGTTTAAAAATCTAAGATTAAAAGTTGCCAAATTTAATTGTTGTGCAGATAAACTAGCAAATTCTAACAATTACAACAAATGGTTGTTGCTATTTACTCTGATACTAGTTCTTTTATGGATTCAGGATAATATTTATCTTCCAAATGGCCCAAATTTGAATGAAATTAATTCATCAGGCAATTATCCTCAAGTTGAAAAGCACATCATCTAACTTTCAGTATTTTCAGCAACTAACTCAATTGAATTCAAACAAATGGTCATTTTATTTCACGTTCTTCCAATATTTTCCATATTTGTTCTCTAACAGAAGACACATTTTTTAACATTTATTTATCTTTGAGAGAGAGACAGAGACACAGACAGAGACAGAGAGAGAGAGAGAGAGAGAGCGCACGCAGGTGAGGGGCAGAGAGAGAGGGAGACAGAGAATCCAAAGCAGGCTCCAGGCTCTGAGCTGTCAGCACAGAGTCCGACGCAGGGCTCGAACTCATGAACTGTGAGATCATGACCTGAGCCAAAGTCGGATGCTTAACTGACTGAGCCACCCAGGCACCCCAGAAGACACATTTTTATCTGAAACAAATAAATAAATAAAGGTTTCTTTCAATAGTAACTCACTTTATGCTTACAAAAGGCAAGGAAGTAAAGAAAAATGACTTGGGTCATCAAGGAGCATGACAGATCAAAGACTGGGTTTGGGTTTACCTCTTCTCCCTCCCAAAATTCACTAACTTGATAGTAATTTTTAATTTTTTTAATGTTTATTTATTTTTTGAGACAGAGAGAGTGCAATCCAGGGAGGGGCAGAGGGAGAGGGAGAGAGAAATCCCAAGCAGGCTCTGTGCTGTCAGTGCAAAGCCCCACACGGGACTCAAACTCGTGAACTGTAAGATCACAGCCTGAGCCAAAACCAAAAGCTGGAAGCTTAACCAACTGAGTCACCCAGGTGCCCCGATACTAATTTTTTAAAAGATAAACTGACAAGTACAAAGAGAAAGAAGAAACTACAACAAACAAGAAACATAGTATCTTTGGAAGACAAAAAGTACATGTTGCAGTGGTTAGAGCATCTGGAAAATAACAGCAACATTAGAATATGTGGCTAAGGAAGAAATAAAGTAAGAGTCAGAAAGCAAAATCATGTTTAAATAATGAAACACTGCATAAAATTTCATTAATTAAAATGACTTACATATATTTGAGAAACAGCTTCTAATTAATGACCTAATCCAGCAAATTATCTCCATAAATTACATTAGATATAAAATTAACACTAAATACTATGGAAAACAGTGCCTATATATACGTAATGCAACCCGTCAACAAGTTTACTCTGGCTACAGATAAAACATTACATTAATGAATATAGATTCTAGAGTCAGATTACCTCAATTCAAATCCCAGCTCTACTACTCGCTAGGCAAAACTGGACAAATTACTTAATCTCACTGAATCTCAGTGTCCTCTATCTGTAGTATGTATTACAACCGATAAATTATAACAATGTAACAAGATAATGAACGTAATGAGCTCAGAAAAGTTCCTGGCACAAAACAATTAAATATTAGGTATTAGAACCATCTTATCATGTGACCGTCTTCACTGGTCATCCTATGTTAATTTTATATTTTATATTTAAGTGAAATTGAATTTATTCTTTACGTATTCACCACCATTTCCCACCTGATTTTAAGCTCCTTGAAAATATAATTTTCTTCACACAGAATTATTAACTTTGTATGTGTACAACAGATCCTTACTGGTAAAAACGAAATACTCCTTTCTAGACAGGTTTGATGCAAGTCACATAGGGCTCATTTTTTTTTTTTTTTTTTTTTTTGCTTTCATTTAAAAACATGGATATTTTGAAAGGTTTTAAAAAAAAACTGGTTTCAGCATAGGTAACGCACTTACTGTCACTTGTCTTTCCAGGTGTTAATGGTTTCATACTCACTTAAATGGCAACTTAAGTCATGAATTCTAGAAGACAGAGGAGGCAGTCAATAATGTAGCCAGCAGATAGTATTCAAACCTAAATCTAAGGAAATGGGAGCGCCATCCTTTAGATCAAGGGTTGCTTCAATGCAAATGATTTTCCATTCATTTTATACAAATTTGCATCTTACTGAAAGCACTATTGTAACTATCCAAAATGCCCGTACATTATTAAGAAATTCTCCATTTGGATATGTGATTTTAAGTGTATCTTTTCACTACCTCAATCATTTGGATATCTATATATTTTTTTCAGAGATTTTTATATCTATCCTTATACTACAAGATACTTTCATTTATTCCTTTATTCACTTAATCATCTAACAGATATTTATTGAGTGCCTACTATGTGTCGGGAACTATGCTAGGAGTAGGGATTTAATATACCCAGACCCAGAGATGAGAAAGTCCAGTGTGTTCAAATAACTAAACGGATTTGACAATGGTTGAAATAGAAGAAAGAGGAAAGAGCAGATAAGGCAGAAAAAAGGTAGAAAAAGGGAAACGGGCCAGACCTTCCAGGGCACAGATAAGTTTCAGATTCATCCTTACAGCAAGAGGCTTTAAAAAGGGAACTATAATCACTGGTACCAAGATCCCCTAGCAAGGTAACAATGTAGAAACTGGCGACAAAGACTCTCTCCTTTGACCAAACTTGAATCAGGCTTCTCTGAGCAGACCTTGGGTTCCCTCTCTGTCCTTGTAGAATCCAGTTTGAGTGAGAATCCTGACAAATGAGTTTAATGAAAATCCCTCATCCTTGGCATCTGACCACCTTGGATACCTGACCACCCTGTCCTCCCTCCCAGATTCTGCAGAGTCGGCTAATAAGGACCCCCTTACCTCTGCTGTTTCCTCTTAGTAACTTTCCACCCACTGATCCCCATCCCTGCTTCTTGGATTTAAATGCCTCTTGTCCTCATTAGACTCAGGGTTGGGTCCAATCTCTCTTCTCCACTGTATGACCACTACACCCGTATCAGGATAGTCTCCCTTAAATACAGTCTGCTTTACCTTCTTTAGCAAGTGTCGAAACTTTTTCCTTAACAAAACGGTACTTTTTCTTTAACACTGGAAGCCAACTGGAAAGATACTACATTATCACAGGCAAAAGAAGACAGAGGCCTGAACTGCAATGATCAAAGGAAGTTTGGAGAAAGGAGACTAGAGATAGGATGCTGAATCCACTGGATTTGGGGTTTGGGCAGACGGAAAGAAAAGTCATGACAATGCTCCCATTTTCAAATTTGAGCCAAATTTGCCATTCATTGATAAGAAACCCAGAAGAAAAGGTTTTCTAAGTCCTATGTAAGACACCACAAGGTCTAGCTGAGCTGTCCAACAAGAAACAGTGGATGAAGCTCCTTCTGGTTTCCTCTACTATCTCTGTGAAGAAAGCAGCACTATTTACTAAGATTGAGGGGGCAAGAGGATACATTCTGGAGAGAGCAAGAATGTTTGATGTGCCCACTGTACAGAACAGGAGATAATTAGACATGGGAGTATTTTCTGTTTCATGAGGAACCAGAGGAAAGAAGCAGGAATGTATAGGAGTACCCATCTATAAAGCTGTGTCATTTAATTTTTCCAGCTGTTCTGGGTATCTCCAGCACAGGTAAACTGACTGAGGATTAGGAATTTACCAAAATATTTAAAACCAAGAGACATGATGATAAATGTCCTCAAACAACAAAAAGGAGGCAGAAGATATGGGTCATGGATTCTAAACTGGATAGGAAAGTGCAGGCAATAGACAAAAACAGAAAACAAGCCAAAAATGAAAGGTAGATTAAGAGCCTCAAGGTTCACAGAATAAGAATTACGGGAATATATCACATTAAGGACACTGTAAAATAGAAACTAACATAAATTCCTACATTGGGGCCACTGAAGACTTCTCTAACAGTCGTCAAAAGCTCAAACATTGGCAAGGCTTGAATACCTCGTAAAGGAACTCAGTCCTAGAACAGCTTTAGAGGACCTCTCATAAGATAGTCATGCCTAAACACACTTAACTTCATCAAGAGCCTAAACTTCAACTATATGAAAATTTATATGAAAATTTTCACTACAGCCACGTTTCCAGTTAAAACTCAACACACAGGGTGTGCCTACATGACTCGGTTGGTTAAGTGTCCGGCTCTTGGTTTCAGCTCAAGTCATGATCTCACAGTTCATGAGTTCAAGTCCTGAGCTGGGCTTGCTGACAGTGTGAAGCCTGCTTGGAACTCTCTCTCCCTCTCCCTCTGCCCCTCGCCTGTGCACGCTCGTGCGCTCTCTCTCTTTCTCTCTCTCAAAAAAAATAAACTTTAAAAAAATAAACTCAACACACAGGTCAATAAGTAAATCACTGCTAAGGTGCCAACATGATGATCCAGTGAAAAAATGACCATTTTGTCTAGTCCTTGCACAATAATTTAACTCTTTTAGAGATATCTTTATTAAAATATCTTTATTAAATGTCTTTAAATCTTTATTATAGGGGCACCTGGCTGCACATGCAACTCTTGATCTCAGGGTTGAGTTTAAGACCCATGTTGGGCATAGAGATTTCTTTAAAAAATAAATTACAGCTTATCAAATAGAATCAGACTCATGCCTCCCTACATCAATGAATTTGGTTCCTATTGAAACAAATGGACTCTCCTTCAGATCCCTCTCCAAAAAAACCTAAGTCTATAAGGATTATCCTGTACACAAATAATACCTGTTTTCCTCCAAGCCTTCTCAAAGTATGTGTATTTACATACACATAAAATCTAAAAATTACAGTTTAATGCCATTAACCAGTGCATGCTTCTCATCTTGCTTCTTATAAAATCCTAAAGCAGTTAATGCATAGCTCTAAGGAACTGATTCAGTTGCTAAGGTATTAAAGGTAAGATTTTCTCCATGGAGTTTCCATACAAGTCCTTTCTAAATGATCATCTCATTAACAATAATATAACATCTCAGCTACATGTAGGTCAAACTGACTAAACAAAAGTCTTTCTATTTACATATCATAAACATTTATATATTTTACTTATTTATTTATATGTGTGTGTGTGTGTGTATATATATATGTATATATACATATACATGTATATGTATATATACATATATATGTATATATATACATTGTATATATATATACATATATACGTATATGTATATACATATACATACATACACATATACATATACATATATATATACACATATATATGTATATGTATACATACATATATATGTATATGTATATATACATACAGGCACTTCTTTCTCATTATGCCTCATTTATTGTATATGGAACCAGAAGCTAAATTCTTCAGTATAAAACCTTTTGATGTAGCTTTAACTTAGACATCAAATAAGTGTTTAATCTAGACATTTATTTGGATATGTTAAAATTTTAAATGAAAAAACAATACATGTGTATGTACACATGTATATATAAATCTCAAAAGAATGTAATGAAATGTTAATCTTATAAAAACAGATTCCCAATTTTTTTTCTTAACAGTAACCCCTGGAAATATAGTACACACATTATCTGTTCACATCCCTGCATGTATATGTAACAAAAGTTTCACAAAACAATTATTTTTCCAACTGTACTGTCTGGTATTTTCTACTTTTTTTTTTTTTTAATGCTTGTGATAATATAATACATTATTTTTACAAACCAGTAATAAATCATAACAGCTTGGAAAACAGTGAGAAGATACAGAGAATGAATATTCTGACATTAAATATCCTTCCTAAATTTTATTTAATCATACCTACTTTAGACGCTGGACAAGCAGAGACTCCTCAGGGTTTTAGCTTCATAACTATTTTGAATAATGGAGGACAAAGTAAAAAAGGGTAAAAATTAACATTTTAATTCACCATCTACACCATGAGTAAAAAGTTTTGATTAAAGGCCCTAGTCCTATGATCTAAAATACAATGGTCAAGTTCATTTATTTCAGACAACAAACTAAAGCAAAAGCTGTTTACTCCAGATTCAAGGCATTAAACACTAAACAAACACTAATCACCAGGTCCCACCAAAATTAGCCTATCAATGTTCATTTGTTTTGATGTATTGGCATTCTCATGAGGCAGTCTGAAAAATAAGGCTGAAATGGTATCATTCTGTCTCTCTGCAAAAATTTTTCTCAATGAGGGGCGCCTGGGTGGCGCAGTCGGTTAAGCGTCCGACTTCAGCCAGGTCACGATCTCGCGGTCCGTGAGTTCGAGCCCCGCGTCAGGCTCTGGGCTGATGGCTGGGAGCCTGGAGCCTGTTTCCGATTCTGTGTCTCCCTCTGTCTCTGCCCCTCCCCCGTTCATGCTCTGTCTCTCTCTGTCCCAAAAATAAATAAAAAACGTTGAAAAAAAAATTAAAAAAAAAAAAAAAATTTTTTCTCAATGAACATGATTTACTTCTCCCATCAGATACCTCTACCTATTGTAGAGGCAGGAAAATGCAGCAACCCCCAATGATCTGAGATTCAGTGCCACCAAATTAGAAATCTCAAACTCCCCCTAACTGTTTGAAGTTCACAACGGGAAGTGAGGAGGCACTGGCACCATAAGTATAAAACAATCCCTCGTGGCTAAGCCACTCAATATTCACCACTTAACCTTTCAAACCCATTTATTGCTAACTCTATGCAATTAGGACATGATAGCAAAATTAATTAACATCTAAAAACTGAGTATTAAATGCAATTATGTAAAACATGCAATTTGTATTTTTCAATTGTGATCCAAAATGATGAAATTTAACCTGAAAATTCTTTCCCTCACTCCCTTTATGACCTTATCTCCCACCTCTCCCTAACACACTTCCAATATGATTCTAATTCTGGGTGAGCCCACACGTTGCTATGACAACTATGCTATTATAGTAAAATACTGTTTTGACTTTTAATCAATAAATTTATCTATATCTTCCCTCTATCAAAACTGTTTTGTTTTTTTTTTTTTCTTGAAAGATAGCGAGCACGTGAGCTGAGGAGGGGCAGAGAGGGAGAGAGAATCCCAAGCAAGCTCCACATTCAGCGCAGAGCCCCACGTGGGGTTTGATCTCCTGACTATGAGATCATGACCTGAGCCAAAATCAAGAGTTGGACACTTAACCGACTAAGCCATCCAGGCACCCTAAAACTGTTTTTAAAAAAGATTTGGGGGCACCTGGGTGGCTCAGTCGGTTGAGCGTCCGACTTCAGCTCAGGTCACGATCCTGCAGTCCGTGAGTTCAGGCCCCGCGTCAGGCTCTGGGCTGATGGCCCAGAGCCTGGAGCCTGCTTCCGATTCTGTGTCTCCCTCTCTCTCTGACCCTCCCCCGTTCATGCTCTGCCTCTCTCTGTCTCAAAAATAAATAAATGTTAAAAAAATTAAAAAAAAAAAAAAGATTTGAAGTAGCTTGAAAAATGGAGGTAAGAAAACATCAATCTCAAAACAAAACAAAACAAAAAATGCAACTGACAATGGTCTATGACCTTTTTTTTTTTTTTTTTTAATATTTATTTACTTTGAGAGACAGAGACAGAGACAGAGCACCAGCAGGGGAGGGGCAGAGAGAAGGAGACACAGAACCCGAAGCAGGCTCCAGGCTCCAAGGTGTCAGCACAGAGCCCAACCCCATGAACCACAAGATCGTAACCTGAACTGAAGTCAGATGTTTAACCAACTGAGCCACCAGGTGCCCCCTTACATGACCTCCTTAAAACAAACTGCATTACCTTAAAATTCCTACAATAAGGACCTTTTGAGAAATCACATTTTTGTGGTAGAATGGTATCTTGACTAATATAACCCATTAAAATTCAACGCTACAGGTAATCTGAAAATTCCTAAATATCTCTAAATTGTTTAGTGATCCAATGGTTCAGATTAACACATACTCATGTATATGAGAGTGTATGTGTACCTATATATGTACATGTGTACATATATATATGCAAAATTCCGAAGCCTCACTTTATCCAATTAAGTACACTTGTACTTAAATAATTCTTATTATTTCAGATTACAGAAAAAATATAAATGACAATTAAATTTAAGATGAAACTATAGGGGCGCCTGGGTGGCTCAATCGGTTGAATGTCTGAATTCAGCTCAGGTCATGATCTCACAGTTCGTGAGTTTGAGCCCCATGTCGGGATCTGTGCTGACAGCTCAGAGCCTGGAGCCTTCTTCGGATTCTGCATCTCCCTCTCTCTCTGCCTCTCCCCTGCTCATGTTCTGTCTCTCTCTCTCTCTCTGTCAAAAATAAGTAAACATTTAAAAAAAAAAATTTTTAAGATGAAACTATAAACTCACAAAATTTCTTGTCACTGAGCCTTAGCAGAATAACAGTTAGGAACTATCTTATACCTACTCTGCCAAGCAGTGTGCTAGATTCTTCTATACTGCAATACCCTACAGACTAAATTCTGAAAATCTAACACTAATAAGATACAACAAGATCTCCTGAAAACAGAATTAAGCAATCTAGTAACCTCAACTATCTATAACAAGTCAAGAATCAGAAGACCATCTGAAGAGGTAAGATTTGTATATCACAGAGTGACACAACACAAAACCCTTCTCCTCCCCACCCACATTTAAATGACTCTGTGACCTCCTCTGTTATCTATAAAACCTGTTAAGAAATTCAATGACAAAAGAAAATAATTAAAATAAGATTTTAACAGACCACAACAGCCTAATACTAGTGATCAGTACTCATTTTTAAAAGGAGACACACATATCACATTTCAAATGTTCTGTCAAATGGTTAAAATTATTTAAATCAAAAAATCGTATTATGCTTTAAATGTCTAAACGTTTTGTCAAAATATCTTAAGTTTGGTGCTTAAGGCAATAAACCACCACCTAACCTGTGAGGTAGCAGAACAAAATATATACTAGTCTCTGTCCTTGGTTCCTGGCACAGAGCTCCTAAATCCCTCATAATCTTGTAAGTGATAAGGGCACCAGAGGTATCTTTCATTCTAACATTTGGTCTCTGTCTCTGGTTCCTGACACAGAAGTCTTAAATCCCTTGGAATTTCCTGGATGACAGTACGGTCTTTTGTTCTAACGAGGTAACTCTTGGTGGCTCCCGGATGGGGGCTGGTCACCAGAAGAAAGCCCAAGCCATGATGAGAGGCTTGGAATTCAGCCCCAACCCAGTCTCCAGAGGGGCGAGAGAAGCTGGAAATGGAGTTAACGATTGCCATGCCAACGCGATGAAGCCTCCGTAAAACTCCCCAAGTACAGGGTCTGGAGAGTTTCTGGGTGGCCAAACACGTGGGTGGAGGTGCCGGGAGAGTGGCAGTGGCACTCTTAATGGACAGAAGCTCCACCAGCCCTTGCCGCACCCCTCGTTCTATGCATCTCCTCCATCTGGATGTTCATCTGGGGCCTCTACCATATACCCTTTCAGAATAAACTGGCAAAAGTGAACAAACTTTTCCTGAGTTCTGTAGCTGCTCTAGCAAGTCAGTGGAATCCAAGAAGGGGTCATGGGAACCTCCACCGTATAGCTGACCGGACTGGCAACTGACATCAGAAGGGGCAGCTGTGAGTCAGAGTGCTTAACTTGTGGGGTCTGATGCTATCTCCCGGTAGGCAGTGCCAGAATGGAGTTAAATTGTAACACCCAGCTAGGGCCACAGCATTGACTGGTAGGAGGAACCGCCCCCCCCCCCCCAACACACACACACACATCTGTTGTCAGAAGTGTTGTAAGTGTGGCAGTCATGTGAGAGAAAAGGAAAAATACAGGAAGAGAACTGGGTTTTTCCCAATACATAATTCCTTCCCACAGAGCTATCTAGAAGATCTCAATGCCAGAAGTTAAGGATAGTTAAGACTTTGTTTTCTATTTCTTCAGTCAATATGGAGACTAATTCTTTTAGAATTCTGTTACATGAGACATTGCATAAAAACATACGATGGTTACTAATTACAAGTTTCCACAGGCACATTCAGCATTTTATGCACACTATATGCTTTTCCCTGATCCTGAAGAAGCCCTGTAAGTATTATAATTTCAATTTTATAGATGAGAAAAATGAGATTCAAAGATGTCAGTTGCCCAAGGCCACCTGGTGGCAGATGACGATGTATGGGAACCCGACGTGTGTCTCAAACCCAAGCGTGTACTTGTCACATCAGGGTCTAAGGTTAGGCTACATCCAAATTTTACCTTGTCTTAAAAATAAGGCTTGGGACTTGTGGTTATTTCGTGAATTTCCTATTACTGAATAAAAACAGTTCAATAAGCTAAAATGTAAGAGCACATAAAGGCCAATTTTGGTCTGAATGAATCCCTTATTCCTAACAAAAGGGAGGCCAACTGCCCAGATTTAAACAGGCTCACAGCAGAACCTTATCCTGAGGATACTGCTAATGGTACGTGCATAAATGGATAAAGAAACTCCTCCTCAACGTGTTAGAAGGTCATCTGGGAACAATTATAAACAAAACAAAACTAAGTACAGAATATTACTGAAAGGACTCTATTGAGCCAGGGCACTGGCCAGTTATGGCACCTGTGCAAACACGGACGCACAGACTGGGAAGTCAGGAAGGTGGACTGGGAAGTCAGGAAGGCGGGGTCCAGGAAGGAAGGCGTGCACTGGGAAGTCAGGAAGGTGGGATCCAGGAAGGACGAAAGCCCACAAACCACAAAATCATAAAATTTAAAGCAAATGAACAGAACGAAAATTCTTTTATGTAAGTAACAATTCTAAAGAATTTAGAGAAACAGCACAATTTCAAACCAATATATATAGCAGCTGACATTGTATCTGGGCTTGGAGATCCCTTTCCTTGCTACTGGTCCTTTTGTAATTGTATACATTAAATGTCACGGATTTTCATAAAGCAAATATTACACAAGTGTTACTATACAAGTAAAATACCAATGCACTCTTTTCCAACAATCCATTTAAATGTATTTAGAACTTGTGAAAATATACTGAGCCATAAAATTTTCATTTTAACGTGCTTAACACTCACTTGCCTGAAATTGTATCTCAAGGTAAAAAAATATTAAGTACTCTTACTCTGGGATCACTCCAAACTGTATTTATTCAATATCTCCCCCCCCCCCACCCCCCCCCACCCCCGTCCACCACAACAGAACAAAGGCAAAGAACATTTTCTTCTGCTGGCAAAGTAAGAGTCTTTTGCATCACGGTAACACCACCAGACAGAAGCTATATAATTTCTTAACTGACTGATTAAACAACTCACTAGGAACATATTCAGCTTCAAATCTTGGGAGTTCATTACATTATCCTTATATTCATTCATTGAACAGTCATTGAACATTTTCTACACGTTAAACCACAGAACAGACCTGATTGCGGGAAGAGACCTAAAGGAGGATTCATTCAACAATGATCCAGAAAAATTCAGATTTCCTGAATCTGGAGGCAAAGAGGCAAATTTCTTTTAAATACTTAATTTCTATAATATTAGCAACAAACTCACAAAAGTTACAGTAATAAAAGCTGTTAACTATAAAACTCAGCTCAATTATCTAAGGCTTTCAAAGTATCATACATGTAAAATGATCTAATGTGATTAATGTTAAATGGCATTGACAAACAGGGATCATGGATTACTCTAGAATAATGAGATATGGAACACGAGCGATTTCGCATCGACCATGAGTTCAAATCTCAGCTTAGCCTCCTACTAATTGTATGGACTGGGAAATTTCAGAAAATCTCTCTTCCTAGGAGTTCCCATCTGTAAGAGGGATAATAAGTGATTAGAAGATGCCTAATAAGATGCACGGCTCAAAGCAGGCTTTCTCTAGTCAGTTACCTGTTCTTCCCTTGCCCCCAGAGCAAAGGACAAAACCCCCAAGTCCTCGATTAGCGATTCCCAACATGAGAATCACAGCATTCCTCCTCCTTATCCAGCGTGCCCACTGGAAGAGGTTTCATTATTCCATCTCAGGTGCTGGGAAGTCTAGGAATACCACGGAGGTTTACGCTCAAATAGAAAAATACTTTCAAGAGAAGAAAAGAAAAGATTCTCTTTTTTTTTTTTTTTAATTTTTTTTTTCAACTTTTTTTTTTTATTTATTTTTGGGACAGAGAGAGACAGAGTATGAATGGGGGAGGGGCAGAGAGAGGGAGACACAGAATCGGAAACAGGCTCCAGGCTCCGAGCCGTCAGCCCAGAGCCCGACGCGGGGCTCGAACTCACGGACCGCGAGATCGTGACCTGGCTGAAGTCGGACGCTTAACCGACTGCGCCACCCAGGCGCCCCAAAAAGGTTCTCTTTTCCAAGTTACTGACTTCTAAAACCTGGCTCAACAGAAGAACCCCCAGGGTGGCTCAGTCGGTTAAGCATCTGACTCTTGGTTTTGGCTCAGGTCATGATCTCAGGGTTCCTAGGACTGAACCCAGCATCGGGCTCTGTGCTGACAGCACCGACCCTGCTTAGGATTCTCGCTCTCTCTCCCTCTCTCTCTCTTTGCCCCTCTCTTGCTCGTCCTCTCTCTCTCTCTCTCTCTCTCTCTCTCTCAAAATAAATAAACTTTAAAAAAGTTTAAAAAAAATGAAAAAACTAAACAGAAATCATTCCTTAGTCTTATTTTTAACTAGCTTTTTTAACTAATAAAAATTAGTTAATTAGTGAATTAATCAATCCAGCCTGAGGATCAACACTTCCCACGTGAGGAAGGCACAGTCATAGTGCTGTCCTCTCACAGCACTTCAAGGTCACACAGCTCTGTGGGGAAGCGGCCGTACCACACTCAGCGTAAATGGTGCCTTCTGGAGCAAAACCAGGAAAACAGCATGAATGGCGCCCCCTCCCACTGCACCACTGTAATCTCAACAATTCATTGTAATTAGTCTGGGTGTTTTCTTTTCTTTTTTTTTTTTAACATTTATGATCCTCGACTGAAGGTTAAGTATAAAAATTGCAAAGGAAAATTCTAAGTTTAAAAAAATATACAACCAAACAGCTCTTTTCCTATGCCTAAGGCATTTCATGTATAACAGCATCCTCAGTGTCTTCCCACTGGCTTCTACTGGCTCTTCCACAGTCTAAGTCCCTGGACAGAAATGAGGTGAAAGTGAGAGGACAATCAGGACATCGGTAACATGCAAACCCACAGGTGCCAAAGGACTCGGACATTCAGTAACACCAGTAGGCATGTAGCATGTGATTTTACCGACAGTCGTGTGTTCACGACTCCCTTTTTAAGTTAAAGTTAAGCAGTTCATAACATATTAGACTATATCAAGCCATATGTCTCTCACGAAATATGTTAACCCATGACATAAAGTGACATAAGAAACCATCCCCTCTTTTACCGAATAGCTACATGTTTGCGAGGTTCAAAATCCAAAATTACATAGAAAGGGACACACTGGTTTTGTTCCTACCCCTGCCTCAGGTCCTGTTCCCTCATACTCTCTATGGCAGCCATTTCTTGTTAGTTTTTTTATTTACCTTTCCAGTGTATTTATAAAAATCCTAGTAAATACAACTATACGTTCTTATTATCCCCCTTAAAGAAAAGGCGCTGTATAGTGCCCTCTGTCCCTCACGTTGCTTCTTTCCATCAATTTATCCTAGAGATCTGCCACATCAGTACAAAGACATCTCCCCCCCACCTTTTTTTTAAGAGCCGTAGTACCCCACTCTGTGGATATACCATAATGTATTCAACCAGACCCTATCAGGTTGCTTCCAAAACATCTTCTTAAGTGATACATTTTTTTTTTTCCAAATCTCTCCTGCCACTATAACCAAGTGAATTATCCCTCTCACAGGACTTGTTTTCTTAGACCTGTAATAAAACAGATGAGTGACCTACTGTTCATATTTTGTAATAACCATCAGAAATTTCCACTTCACATGGCTGCATTCTCTCCCCAAAGTTTAATGTATTTATTAGAGGATTTCACAGAGCCTTTAATATACCATTATGCATTATGAATCTCCAAAATGTATACTGTGTGACATTTCCCAAACTTATCTGGCTACAGAGTAGTTCTTTGGCCAAACCTGCTATACATGAAGTATTTCACAAAACAAACTTTAGCAAATACTGGGGCATATGTAATTACTGTCATCTATTTAAACAAAATGTAAGACTACTATGAGTGTTAAAGAAACCGGATAAGCCAATTTTTAGACTACGTATTCCTTAGCTATTTTTTGGATTATAAACTCCCTTGAGATCTCGATGTAAAGCTACTTGATCCTCACCTACAAAGAATGCATACGGGGGCGCCTGGGTGGCTCGGTCAGTTGAGCATCCGACTTTGGCTCAGGTCATGATCTCGCGGTCCATGGGTTCAAGCCCCGCGTCAGGCTCTGTGCTGACCGCTCAGAGCCTGGAGCCTGTTTCAGATTCTGTGTCTCCCTCTCTCTCTGACCCTCCCCTGTTCATGCTCTGTCTCTCTCTGTCTCAAAAATAAATAAACGTTAAAAAAAAAAAAAAAAAAGAATGCATACAAGCATAAAATTTTCCAGTGTCTGGGAATTCATGGACCACAGTCCCAATGGTCTTATCTATTTTAAAAGTAATTTTGAATAGAAGTGCTATATTATCTGTGGCCTCACTGATATTTCAAATGCTAGGACAGAACCCAGAGCTAATGAAAAAACAGCACAGAATTCACCACGAAGTGTACCTTGATGTAAAGCAAATAAAGCACCCTCAAAAGGGATCATGTTTAACAATTAATGATATCACACAAAGTAAATCCTATTAAATAACTGTGGAAACGGTTACGAGGGGTTGTAGTCTTATTTTTACACAGGTGGCTCCCATTTTAAACAAATACATTAGATTCTTAGAGGATTAAGAAAGTTGGTCTTTAATTCATTTTGTACAATAATATCTCAAGATCAAGGATTTTCAGAATGAAATGCATTTCACATTAGACAGCAGTATCTACTAGAAATATAATTCTGCTGCAGATCTGAATGTGACAATGTGAATGCCCAGGGGAGGAAAAAATTCCAGGAGTTTTAAATGTAGAACAAAAAATCCCCAAGCATGATTACAGTCTAGCAGGTGAAATGATTAGGAGAGAGAGAGAAGTATTAAATCGAAAACTGACAAACTCAGGACTACCACATCTGATTTGGGACTGGTACCCTACAGGAGGGCAAAGGGGCAGAAGGGCATTCCAAGGAGAGGGCCAGAGGGGGCTGAAGCCCAGACCAGGCTCCTCTCATGGAGCCTTGTGCTGAAGTTTGAATCTGCTTACAAGGGGCATCTGTTGTAATTCAAACAAAGAGTTCAGTAATACCCTTCTTCCCTCTCTTCCCAGACAACTTCCTTCCCCCCAAAACCCCATCCACCCATGGCAAACATTAAAAAGTCCTACAATTTTTAAAAAGGAAAGATGTTTTCTAGATCATGATGGTATCCAGCAGCCAAACTATAATAGAATGGAAATTTCTAATTTAAATTCTTATCAAAAATGGTATTTTTTTATTTTACAGAGAGAGAGAGAGAGAAAGCGCATGCGTATGTGAGCGGGGGAGAGGGGCAGAGGGAGAGAGAGAGACAGAAAGAATCTCAGGTAGGCTCCAAGCTCAGTGCAGAGCCCAACACAGGGCTCAATCCCACCACCTTGGGATGATGACCTGAGCAGAAATCAAGAGTCGGACGGTCAACCGACTGAGCCACCCAGGTGCTCCCCAAAATTTGCTGCTTGACAGAAGTTTTTTTTTTTTTTTTTAAATGAAAACATCTCCAATACTTCCATGGAACTCAATGGGAATACAGTCTATTATATATGAATTTGCTTTATTCCTATCTTTGTTGAGTACATCAATTCCCAAGGTAAGAATCTGTGTATCTTCAGTATTTTTCCAGAATAAAGAATGGTATCAAGCTGAAAACACCCTATATATAAAAGAACATGCACCAAACATACAAGCACCAAGTGTTAATTATATGCTCCGGCAAATTCTGAGAAAGAGATTATACGTATCATGTTTACCCTTCTCATGCTCTTCTGAGAAACCATTCCACACTCTTGTCTATGATATAAAATAAAGTATAGCCACCTTACACATGTGAATCCATTTCCAAAGGTACATCCAATTCCCAAGTTCCTAGTCAGAGATGATACAGAATTCAACAGCTTCTCCAAATCGGGCAATCTGACAAAAAAGAAGCAGTATAGTCCAAGAATATAGAAAGAGAAGACAATTCTACACTGACATGTGAGCAAAATGAAAACCAAATGACACTAATATACATATTCCCTACAAAAGAAAAAGAAATAGGTAAAATATTAAAGTATTTTTCCTACTTCATTATGAAAGGCAGACTACGCTTTACCCTTCAATTGGATATTATTAAAAAAAAAAAAAAACCCTGCTTAAACTTACTAAAATCCAAACTATGGCTTAATAAAAATTAAAATATTTAAAAATATCCTCTTTGGAGTAAATATGAAAATCTGCTTGGAATAGCCCATCTAGAGCCTTTCTGCACTGGCAAATCAGCTCCAGATAAAAATGCACATTTACATCATAATCACATTATCTTCATAAACCAAGCATTGACAAAAAGTTTTGGCCACTCTCATCCTCCATCAGTCATTTAAAAATGTCTAGCCCAGGGAGGCAAAGAGTCACTAATTTCGAAACCTAGCACTACTCCAGGCTAAGTCCTCTGCCCTCAGGAAGACTTAACAGCAACACTACCAAACACTATCTTAGCACCATGCCAACCATAGACCCCTTCACGGTTTATCATCATAGTTACGAATAATTGTCAAAGTCTCCCCAAGTTATGTAATTCAATGAGTATCACTCAACAAAATACATGAAGTTGCTTGCTGAACAAAAACAGAGGCAAACTTCACTACAAGCTAGAATACTGGAATAGCTACCTGCTTTGTACAGGAACCAAGTTCTCTTGTTTCAAAAGGAGGTTTAAAAAGGGGCGGGGGAGTGAGTTGCTGCATCCTTACACATACATACACAGATCTTTATTACTAATACGTGCTTATTGCAAAATTTGAAATACTGTATCCATAAAACTGGTAACTATAGGAGAATCCACAATCAATAAGAGAAAGCTACAATATGAATCAAAAACCACACTGCCTAATGTGTAACACTAACCCTTAGACTCACCTGTATGTTCCTTTATGTAAATGGCCCATTTTGTGAACTGCAGATTCTATCCACTTTAACATCATATTTGTGATGAAATATAGTAAGAAAGAAGGGGAAGGAAAGAGGAAGAAAAACAACCCATTACAGGATGTTGACAAGTTTAACTACTAAGGCTTTAGAATATATTGGTTCATACCCACATACCACTAAAATAAACCAGGTTCCTCTAACAAGTTACTTTGGCTTTCGATTTTAACCTACTCAAGTAACAGGAGTCTAGTGTAACAAAATACTCTAATTTTCATACCCTAAGCTCCCTTAGAAGAAAACCTGTGTACTTCTCGGTCTCAATTACCAAATAAAGCAATTCTTCAATCCAACTCAATTGTCCTACAGCTTAATTTGAATGGATGAGATTTCCTATCTCTCCCTTTATTACAACTCCATAGATTGTGGTGCAGAGAAACAAACCAACTACAGGCTGAAAGGTTACGAAAATTCTGATAATATGCGTGGGGTACATATGATCTCTAGAGCTATCAATACCTAACCACAGATCCCAAAGGGTATGCTTACTTACAGACCTACCGAAAAAACCTTCTACTTGCTAATCACCACTGAATGCATCCTGGTTTGTTAGTATCTTTTATTTATTCTAATGACTACTTTTTTAAAAGTGTCTCTAATGGACTCAGGAAAATGTTTTAACTGGCACTCACAAATGGAATTAGCAGGAATGCAAATGGCTATCACTGTGTTCACTAACACACGCCAAAGTAAACTCAATGAGGTTAGGACTCTGTCTACCTTGTGTGCCCATACCCCAATGCCTGGCACCTAGGAGATAACATAATACCCATGAAATGAATGATTTGTGTACCAACAAAATTCATGGAGCAGCCTGAAAATTTCAGTGGTAACAGAACTGTATTAAATAATGTACTGCCTAAAAGAACGAACAATTGTCAAAACTTGGGAACCTTCTAACCAGTGCTGTCTGTTGTAACAGAATATTTGACCTATATGAGAAAATACGACTGATGGTTGAAGTCAATTCCAAAGAGAAGCCTGCAATACGTTTTTGTAATAAAGCAAACAAAAGTTGCATTTTTGTAAGATAAATGACTTTCCTCCTATCCCAAAACCATGATCAATGAAAATTACAGAATTTTAGAAGCAGAAGAAACCTGAGAGCCTAAATTATGGAACAGATGAACTTGGTTCAGAGTCATATATACTGCCACCAATTTATTCAAAAATTTTGCATAATCACATACCCAAGATAGCATTTGATGAATATTAATTTTATTCTACTTTTTTGGCTATGCTAAGCAGTTGCCAGTTGGAGAAGTAATGACTGATGAGTATCATACTCTTCCATTCTTCTGACTTTATTTACCAGGGGAAAACTGATGAGAAAATATAACTTCATTGATACAAATAGTTCCTCTCTTCCCAGTTTTCAAGTTACAGTGTTCCTACTCCATAAACCACAGTTCTACTGTTCTCTCATTCTATTTTTAGACTGTGTGATAGTTTATTACATTTGATTTCTATTACTGACTTGTATATTTACTGTGGCCAAGTCTTATTTTCCCAAAGATTTAGAAAGTATACCCTTCCAAAGTGCTCCCTTGCCATGCCATTATTAAGTGCTTGATAATTTCTTTGTCATTGATTTGGATGTAAGTTTCATTAGTGCAGAGTTGGTTCTGTATTCTTGGATATTACACAATAGGTTCTAAGTGTTATTACAATGAGGAATGAATGAATGAATGAATAAATGATTTGGAAGGCAATGGCATTATCATGCCTTTTTTTTTTTTTTTTTTTTTTAACGTTTATTGATTTTAGACAGAGAGAGACAGAGTGCGAGCTGGGCAGGGGCAGAGACAGAGGGAGACACAGAATCTGAAACAGGCTCCAGGCTCTGAGCTGTCAGCACAGAGCCTGATTCGGGGCTCAAACACAGGAACCCCATGACATGGGGTCATGACCTGAACTGAAGTCGGAGGCTTAACAGACTGAGCTACCCAGACGCCCCTAGCATGCTTCTTTTGATAGCTAAGCAGCCAATATCTGAGAAGACATCATAATTTCTATCCAGATTTATAAAAACTAGAATGTTCTTTAACTGCTCTATTTGAAAATTTGCAAACAAATCTAAGAACAGACAACACTATTTGATACACATTAGTAGAGAAAGTGCTAAAAGAAAGAAAGAAAGAAAGAAAGACCTCCAAAATGCAGTTTATTCAAATGTCACACAAAGAATTACGGAAGATTCCTTAGAACGAGTTTCCAGTATTCCATTACCACCACTGTGACTTGATCCTCCCCAAAACCACTGCTAAATGACTTCACTGTCTGGAGACTCCCTTTTCCTCCATGATTTGAGAATTTGTAAGTGAACATACCGAAGTAATAATCAACGACTACTCTCCAGGGCCTTACAATAATCTTTAAAAAAAGATTGGGGGGGGGGGGGGGGGCGGCTGGTTAAAAACGCGAATAAAAACACACAAAAAGCAATTTTCCTGTTAGTTGTGAAAGGCTGGAAAATTTTCACTGCATCCTTCCCTCCTCTGCTGGTCACAGAGTAAGAATTGGAAGCGGAAAATTTACAACACTTCCATGCCGTTTGAGTCAGGAACTACGAAGAGAGAGGAGAATCACAAGTGTGGGGACACATGTATTCTACATGAGAGCAGGAAGTCAGTTTGTCGAGCATGGGCCGCCCGTCCAGCATCCTAAATGGGAACGCTGGCCTTCGGCAAGCCCACCCCCAGTTCCCTCTAACCCTGAAGCGAAAGCCACCCGGATACGGGATTTTGCTAGGCTGATTTAAAAAGGAGCAGCTCGCAGAGCTCAGGACACTTTCCTCTTTCTATTTGGCCTGCGGCAGGAGGCTACTCCCCTGGTTCTCGCCAAAAGAGGAGGCGGACCAGGCAGAGTCAGCAGCGAAAAGCAGCCTTGGCTGCGAAGGCAGCCCGTCCACGCGGCCGGAGAACTCACCGAACAAAAGCACACCGCGCGGACCGGGTGGGGAGACGCGCAAGAAGGGAAAAGATCCACCCCAACTCTTCACCACTGCCTGGGGCTAGAAACAGGTGGAGCCGCGCTTAGAGAGAGAAGAAAGATGGATTTTCGAGGGGCTAATCTGAACTCCAGCGCCAAGGCAACCGGAACCGAGACCCCCCGGCCGGGGAGCACGCCCGGGAATAAGGGAGGCGAGCGCTGCGGAGAGAAAGGAAGAGATGGTCGGGGTCAAGGGCTGACGGACGGCCCCGCAGGGCGCCGAGGATGCGGGTGGCGAGGATGCCCGCGGCGCGCTGCCGGCTGCCCCCACTCGGGCCTCCTGGGCGCCGCCGCCGCCGCCGCCGCCCCCTCGCCCCCGCGCCCTGGGCGGCCACACAAAGGGGATGGCGAGGCGCGCCGGCTGCGGGGCGGCGGAGGGGCGCCGGGCCCGGGACGAGGTGGCCGGACCGCGACGGCCGCCGCGCCCCCGCCTTTGTCTGCCTCGTTCCGCGCTTCCCCCACCCCCGCCGAGCAGCCCTGCCGCCCGCGGCGCCCTCACCCCGCTCATTACCCGGGTGAGTAGCGGTCTCATCTGCTCGCCGGCCCCATCCGCCTCCATGGCCCGCCGGCCAGCCCGCGGCGGCCGCTACGGAGCTGCCCCGCGCGGTCCGCCCGCCGCCGCCGCTGCCGCTGCCGCCGCCGCCGCCGAGACCCGGGCGCGCGAAGGGAAACGAACGTGCGTCCGTGAGCGAGGCGCGCGCGTGGGGAGAGCCGTGCGCGGGAGACGCGGGGCGGCGGGTGCGCGCGGCGGCCGCAGGGCTGGCTCTCGCCCGGGGAGCGAGGCCGCGGCGTGGAACGTGGAGCGAGAACTGAGCGAGCGGGAGGACGAGGCGGCAGAGGAGGAGTGAGCCGCGTAGGGCCCGGGGGCGGGGCCGCAGGCCGTGACGCGCGCGGCGCCCGGGGCCCGCCCCGACACGCCCCCTCCCCGCCTCCCTCGTCACGCCCCCTGCCAGTCTGGCACCGCCAGCCCGCTCTGCGCGCCTGCGGGCCCCGCCGCGAGGCCACCCGGAGACGGGGCGGGAGGGAAGCGGGACGGGCGTCCGTCCCAGCCAATCGGCGGCTCGCGGCGTTCCGCGTGCACCGCCACCCCCACCACCACCCCGCCTCCTCAGGAGGCTCCGCCCCCCTATGTAAAATCGTAACTGACCCAAACAGATTGTCTAACTTGTTTTGCAGGTGCGAGATTCGCCTGAGGTTTCGAAGTGCGGTGGAGGGTTACCGTGGCCCCTACCTCCTAACCGGGTTCCTTACAGAGTCGCAGGAGGGTAGGAGGACGGCTCCCTTTTCCAGGATGCTCACGGGAACCCCAAAGGAGCTAACGGGTCTTCATGACTCCTCCAAGTTGTTTTTTTTTTAATCTCTCAGTTCTGTAGGTGTGAACCCCAACTCTGAAAACAGTATCCTCGCGTGCTTGCCTCCTTGACCAGGCACCACAGCGGCTCCCACACTCTTGAGCCCACCCTCAAATATCCACACCTCGAGGTCGGCTCTCAAATATCTACACCCTCACTGGGAATGATGATGGGATCGGCCACACAGGGTCACGGGTGGGTTAAGTGTATTTCTATCCGCAAACGTGCCTGACACTTAGCATGCTTCTTATGAGCATCATTTTTCACAAGCTTATCGTGAATGTTTTTAAAAGATAACAAAATGTTAGCTGAGAGGAGCGACATCAATGCTTTGGAGGGAAACTGTATGTTACACCGGGTCTGGAGCACACGTGGTCCTATCTGTCTCTAGCAGTAAAGCCCTTTGTCAGAAAGTTAAGGATGCTGCATGCCTGGTCCTTGTTTGGGTCCTAATCCCCTTTTGTTCTCAATTTCCCAGCGTTACTTCAAGGCTAGCACACATTATTCACTTACTTGTATAAGAGCCTATGTGTTTCTATTAATAAGAGCTACCGTTTAAAGAGGCCAGCAATTAGAGACTGCCATGTTTTGTAAACATGGTTCATCTCTAATCCTCACAACACTACAAAATATGTTTTATTATCCCCATTTTACAGGTGAGGAAGCAGAGGCTCATAAAGATAACTAGCTTTAGGTCCTGGTCAGTAGACCTGCTCTTTCAGTTGCGCCATTCCCAATGCCTCATTAAAGATAGTTGAACAACAATAAGAAAAGGGGAAGAAAAGGTGCAACAAGAATGAAACAACGAATATGGAGAAAGAGAGAGAAAGACATTCTTTAAAAAGCACCTCCTAAAATTGTTGAAGGCATCAATCACTTGTACCCATCACTCTCTAAGGTGAATGGATTCATATTGAAGAATTAGTTCTGGACTCTCTTACAATGTAGCCATAAAACTGTAATTAGTGTGTGCAGAATACCCTCCACCCCCCTTCTCTGCCTTGTTTTTCTGTACAGCACTTACCCTCTTATAACACTTTGTATATTTTATGTTTTATTATGCTTTGTCTATACACATACATTAACATAGTAATGTGTGTTCCATGTATGCTCCATGCAAGCAATGAAAGCAGTGATTTTTTTTTTTTTGTCTGTTTGCTGTTAAATTCCTAGTGCGCCTAGAAGAGTGCTTGGCCTTTGTAAACTGTTAATTGAATGAAGTGGAGGTGGAGGGGAAGGGGGCAACCGTTAAGACCCAAGAGCATCCTGGGTGACAGCTGAGGTTGTGGTCAAAGTAGTAACAGGAACACAGTAGGAACCAAGACCCTTGGTGGCAGAGTTGAAAGAGCTAAGCAGTCAACTTCAAGAAGGCTTGAACATATATACTCAGGAGACCATGCTAGAAAAATTGAGTTTCTCCTCACCCATCTTGCAAAAGGAAAAAATAAGCCCCTGGTTTATTTAATCCACAATTGTTTTTTGAGTGACTTCTGTGTTGCCGTGCACGTTTTCCATTTCTCACTTGATCCCAACTGCTAAAACAATAATGTAGTAAAAGTCTGAATTATAGAATTTATTACTCTCAACTTCCCACTTAATTCTGGCTTGGCCAGGGTTCATCCTGAGGTGATGGCTGTAGTGAGTAAAGAAGGTAATGTGTTAAAATTACGTTCATCAAATGTAAATGACTATGAAATGCTCCAAGGTGCTGAAAGGCAAATTATTATCTGAAGTTTTTTTAAATATTCATCCAAAATGTAGCACAGGGACACAACTGCTAAACAAAAGTGAATGTGAACCTAAATTCATCACTAACAATGAATTCGTAGCACCTAAAATTAATGACATTCAGCTGTAGCCCAGGACACTTCCTGGGTTCCTGAAACAGTAGGTAATAGTAGCAGGGTCCTGGATGCAAACTCTTGGCAAGATCTTCACCTTGAGGAGCGAATAATCTCCTCCCAACGGCTCTCTAAAAGTCAGAGCATATTTTGTAAAGACAAATAGCAGCTTCTTTGTCATTTTGAAAAGCCTGGAACCATCCTTAACCTTTAACAGAAGATCCTTTGACAGTTATGTATCACTTCATTGCCTCTTCTTGGTCATAGCTGAGATCTAAATGTTCCCAAGCAGCTGATCTTATAAGGAAAACTAAATTCTTTGGAATAGTGTTTACAAGATCACCGGGGCAGCTGCAATGGGAGAAAGACAAAAGGAAGATGATTGAAAAAAATTGTGGCTCTTCTGATAAATTTAAAAGCCAAAACAAAGGGGTTGCCCAGGTGGCTCAGGCAGTTGAATGTCTGACTCTTGATTTCAGCTCAGGTCATGATTGATCTCAGGGTTGTGAGATCTAGCCCCTCGTCAGGCTCCACACTGAGCTTTGGAACCTGCTTAGGATTCTCTCTCCTTCTCTCTCTGCCCCATCCCCCACTTTCTCCCTCTCTAAACAACAGCAACGAAAACTGAAAGACCTAATCCCTGGTTTCATGGAGTTCAAGATGAAAGACATCAATATGTAGACAAATGCGAACAATGCAGTGTGTGCAGCTCTAATGCAGTCACGGGAATCTCGATGGGAAACAATGGGATCAACTTTTTTTTAGGTCTGTTTATTTTGAGAGAGAGAACGTGCCCAAGTGGGAGAGGGGCAGAGAGAGATGGAGAGAGAGAATCCCAAGCGGGCTCCTCACTGCCAGCACGGAGCCCGATGCATGGCTCAAACCCTGGAACCTGGACATCATGACCTGAGGAGACATCAAGAGTCAGAGGCTCAACCAACGGAGCCACCCAGGCAGGCGCCCCCAGAATGGGATGCTTTTTGAGGCAGGAGAGGAATGAGGACTACCAGTTGTGGGGAAAGGACATATGTGCAGGTGTTTGGAAAAGTTAAAGATAGTAGACTTAAACTGAGTTATGAATGATAATGGTAAAACTTGATCACATTGGGGAGACGGGGAGGAAAGAGAGCATTACAAGCAGAGGTAACAGCAAGATCAAGGGCACTGGAAGAAAACATCAGAAACAGACTCATAAATACAAAGAACCAACTGGTGTTTGCCAGAGGGGATGGGAAAAATAGGTGAGGGGATCAAGAGGTAGAAAGTTGCAGTCATAAAATAAGTAAGTCATAAGGGTGAAGGGTACAGCACAGTCAATAATATTGTAATAACATTTTACGATCTGTTAAAAAAACAAAATTCAGCTGAGTAAACCTGAAGATCTAAATGGCCTTATTAAAGGATTCATGAATCTGGCAGTGTCCCATCCAGCATGTGGAGGGAGGCTCTGAGGAGTTGTACAAAATGGAAGATTTTAGTAGAAAGCAGCGTGGAGCAAGAACGCTAGAGGCAAAAGAAAAGAATGGATTGTTTTAGGCAAGATCACCTACCCTTATGGGGAAGGCAAGGGGTCTTATCGTGAAGATTACTTCATCTTCCTGTAGGGGATGGAGAGGGTCCACGTGACAGATTACCTCGTTGACACGGATCAGAAAATTCCTGACGGACTGGTTAAAACTACATTTCTGGGGGCTATTGAAACTGCAACTGGATTAGGTATTAAGCCCCTGTTTGGTGACTTGGCCTGGCCCAAGTGACACCATTTTGGACCGATGATTTTCTTTTTGGCTGGTGGCAGATGGTAACTACACTTAATCGTGGTGAGCATTGTGAGCATATAATTGTCAGTTCATTATGGTGTGCACTTGAAACTAACATAACATCGTATGTCAACTCTACTTCGATAATAAACATTTTTAGAAAAGATCAAGGTGATTGATCCGAAGAAGCAGGGTAACCAAGTGCTGAAGCATCCCTTCTCACCCAGGCAGATTCCCTGGACGGGTTCCCTTTGTTCTCATTCTCTGTGTTTTTAGGCAAGTGACTTCATATGGCCAGCCTCCTTTTTGAGACTGTAAATTGGAGATAAGCGTGGTATTATCCTAATGGGTTTGCAATGACGAAAATGAAATGAGGCCATCTAGCACAACACCGAACATATAGGACAATGAGAATACCGCCCGATACCATAATGATGGATACATGTCATTATACATTTGTCTAAACCCAAAGAACGGCCACCACCAAGAGTGAATTGAAATGCGATCTATGAACTTTGGATGATTATGATGTGTCAGTGTATGTTCATCGGTTGTATGTAACAAATGTATCCCTCCGGTGGACACTGCTGATAATAGAGGAGGCTATGCTTGTACGGGGGCACAGGGTATAGGTAAAATCTCTGTACCTTCCCTCAGTTTTGCTGTGAACCTAAAACTGCACTAAAAGAAATAGTCATTAAAAAGATCCTGGGGTGCCTGGGTGGCTTAGTTGGTTATGCATCCAACTTCGTCTGAGGTCATGATCTCATGATTTGTGGGTTTAAGCCCTGCATCAGGCTCTGTGCTGACAGCTCAGAGCCTGGAGCCTGCTTCAGATTCTGTGTCTCCCTCTCTGTCTATACCTACCCTGTTTGTACTCCATCTCTCTCTCTCTTTCTCTCAAAAATAAACATTAAAAAAATGAAAAGAACTCGGTCATTATTATAGGGCGCCTGGGTGGTTCAGTCAGTCAAGCATGCAACTTTGGCTCAGGTCATGATTTTGCCGTTTGTGAGCTCGAGCCCCAAGTCAAGCTCTTTGTGGACAGCTCAGAGCCTGGAGCCTGCTTCAGATTCTGTGTCTCCCTCTCTCTCTGCCCCTCCCCTGTTCACACGCTCTCTCTTTCTCAAAAATAAATAAACATTAAAAAAGTCCTAAAGAACAAAGTTTAAGTTGGTGCCACAGGAAAAAGGTTAAAAGCATTTTAATCTGCTTTCACTAATAAAAATGGTAGGTAAAGTATATGTTCAGGTATGTTCATTGATACATTATTGATAGAAAAAACTTGGCAATAATGTGTCAATGATGGGGAATTGGTTAAATATATTTTGGTACTCCAAATGATGAAATACTATTTAGCACCAAAATAATGAGTTATATAAGTGTGCCAATAAGGAATGGGCTTCAAGATATATTATTAATATTAAGTTACCAAAAAAAAAAATGCAAAGTAAGTGGGTATGCTACGATGCTTTATGTAAGAAAAAAAAAACAATTATATATTTACATCAATATATCTATTTCCTCTTGGAAACATATACCAAACTATTTGTATGCCCACTTCTGATTATTTTATGCACATGTATACTCAGAAGGAACTACGATTATTGTACAAGTACAATTATGTTGAAGTCTGTAAGCCCTATCATGATCAAATAACATAGCAAGTTAAGAACTGAATTCTATACTAACACTCAGCTCCTTGTTTCTTTAACAATGCTGATTTTTTCCAAGTCAGTTCAAAGTCATTGGTCACCACCTAGTTTGCTCAGACATTAGGTGAAATACTATAATCTACCATTGAGTAGCAGGTGGCAAGTAAGTACAGAATAGTATCCATTGGCACTTGAGATGGGCCAGCAAACTTCTTTTAAAGATTGTTACACACTTGGACTTAGTGTTCTTTAAAAGTCAGAGTCCATTTTGGTAACACCTAGGTACACTTGGGTGTGGCTTATGTTTTGGTTGCTTTCCAAGGACCATTCCTCCTAGTACTTGGGCTACGGAAGCACTGGAAGATTCTTGCTCATTTTTTTTTTCTTCTTAGCACCACTCTTTACATATGGTTAAATTTCCATAAACACATACCCCTTTTATGAAAGCAATCCCTTCAACCAGGTCCATGACTGAGACCACAACGAATTTTGGAAAAGGACTGATCTGAGCCAAAGGGGAAATCTAAAATCTCAAGGTCCCAGGGTGCCTGGGTGGCTCAGGTGGTGAGCATCTGATTCTTGATTTTGACTCAGGTCATGATCCCCGGGTAGTGACATCAATCCCCCTGTTGGGCTCTGTGCTGATTCTCTCCCTCTTCCTCTCCCCCGCTCAGGCTCTCTCTCTCTCTAAAATAAAAATATAAAATAAAACAAACGAATAAATAATAAAATCCCAAGGTCCCATCTTGAGAAAGGTTTAAAAAACATATAAGGAGGCAGAGATGGAAGAAAACAGTTGTTGCCATGGATAGAATCAAATTTCGTAAAAGGTTACCATGCACTAATGGATTTTTTTTTTAAGATTTTATTTTTAAGTAACCTCTACACCCAACGTGGGCTCAAACCCACAACCCCGAGATCAAAAGTTGCACACCTCAATGACTGAGCCAGCCAGCCATCCCACACCATGCATTAATATTAATATAAGTACTTGGGTTGGTTTAGATCAACTTGGAATATTCATGATCATCCCATTTTATGATAATCTAGAACTGACAGGAAAAAGGAGACTTAATTTCTGCCTAACATTGCACATATCACTTAACGTCTCTGGACTTCTGTTCCCTCATCTGTCAAATGGGGATAATTGAGGCCACAATCCTTTACCCCCACTTGCAAACTCCATAAATCTCTGAGAAACTAAATGATTTTTGTAACTCATTTGGCTGCAAAAACCTAACCCAAACTGTAATGTAGTGTTTATAGTCTTTCTCTCCTTATTGTGAATATCCATTTGTCTCATTGCCTACATAATGTGTCTGATAACGGGACGATGTCCCAGACCCTGTTTAAGGGTGTTTCATAGCATACACAATTGGCATTATGTCATTTGTCTAAATTCTGAAAACTTCTCAAATCTAAAATACCTGGCCCTAAGGGTTTCAAATAAAGGATTGCACATCTAGAACACTTGTTCTGTTTATTTCAAAGATGTAGCAAAAGCCAAATAAGGTGATAGGTAATAAAATACTTGGACAGAATGAGTGTTGTATCTTTTTTTTAACTATAGGGAGCCCTGGAGATCCTACGTTTTAGAACTTCTTCAGTCCGGATGATCTCGCCTCCTATGCTAGAAGCAGCTTTGAGCTTCTGCCTGTCTTACAGTTTCTCCTGTTCCACTTTCATGCTGTCCCTCTCCGTAACAATCTCTCCTAAAAACAGCTCGCTATGATTAGGGGTTCATTTCCCAACCAGGACCAGTCTGGATATCTCTTACTGTTCTGTAGCTTTGCTAAATTCAGACTGTTAAGGAAGTGCCATTAGACAGTGGAAAGAAATCAAATCAAATGGAAATTTAAGCCCTTGGGGTGCTTCCAAATGCTATCTAGACATCCTGGGGACTTCTGCAATCTTTACTGCTTGAAGCCAGAAGCCAGCATATGGTAACCTGTGCCAGTATGTGAAAGAGTAGATCTACTTTCTTCCTCTCTCTCTCTCTCTCTCTCTCTTTCTCTCTATCTCTCTCTCTCTCTCTCACACACACACACAAGCAACATAAGCTGTAATCTTAAAAATTATGGTCCTAATCAAATAAATCGTGGTTCCTTTCTTACACCAACTGATTCATTTGGTGGAAAATAGCCATTTCATCACATGTCACTGGGCACACTAACCCACATGACAACTCCACTTAAATAACTGTGTTCTGTAACTTGGGGTCAATGAGGACTGAAAAGTAGTAAGCTTTCCTCTTACTTGTTTTTCATAGCTGAGATCCATTGAGGCATTACAGATGAAAGCTGAGAATGGGGAGGGAAAGAAGAAAAAGATATTTTACAAAGTATGAAGCTACAAGCACCAGCATTTCCTCTTTTCCTAAAGACAGTTCATGGGAAAAAGCACCAAGAATTTGGAAATGTTTCTACTGGAGGGCTGAGTATATATCCCCTATAAATGATAATACTAGCATTATCATTTACCAATGACTCACTAGCGAATATCTCCTATTTATTTATTTATTTATTTATTTATTTATTTATTTATTTATTTTAGAGAGAGAGAGCATGAGCAGGGGGAGAGGGGCAAAGGGAGAGAGAGAGAATTTCAAGCCGGTTCCGTGCTCAGTGCAGAGCCCGATACAGGGCTTGAACCCATGACTCGAGGATCATGACCTGAGCCAAAATCAGGAGTCGCACACTCAACCAACTAAGCCACCCAAGGGCCCCCATATGTCCTCTTTCAATGCCAATTTACAATCATGCTTATAATATGAGTAGAGACCAGACCATGGTTTCACTGATAAGCTGCCCTTTGTATATAAAGATGGCATGACTATTCATCATCAGGAACGTATATTCTACAAGACTTTGGTACAATAGCAGAGGCAGGTTGATAAGGTTCTTTCCACATCCTACCTATGATATTCATTTGTGAAACTATGTTGTCAGAGTTAGGAATACAAGTCTAGGATCACAGAGCACAAGGAGTCTAACTGGTGTATCCATAAATCACAGCCATTTCCTAGTGCTTATGGGTCCCAGTGGATCCATCTAGTCAAGGGTACTTTCTAGCCTCTCCCTCTAAAGACACCCTCTGGGCCTAAACTGGTACAATCTTCCTGAAAAGCAATTTGGCAACATGTATTAACAATCTCAAAAAACAGCGTGTCCTTCAACCCAGTAATATCATGACTAGGAATGTCTTGAAAGATGGATCATAGATATGGACATATATTTAATTATGTACAAAGAGGTTCATGCCAATGTTATGAAATGTTAGGTTATATGTATGAAAGTGAAAAATTAAAAACCACCTAAAATTGAACAATGAAAACATTTTTAAATAAATGCTTGCATATCTACGTGATGGAATGCAATATACTCATGAAGACATTCTAAATTTTAAGGGAAATATGCTCATTGTATAAAGTTTTGTTAGGAGATCTGGATACAAACTTGACATAAGTATAACCCTAATTATAACTACTTATCAATGAATGATCAATTGAAAGTAACATATTAAAAATTAACAATAGGGGCGCCTGGGTGGCTCAGTCGGTTAAGCATCCGACTTCGGCTCAGGTCATGATCTCACGGTCCGTGAGTTCGAGCCCCGTGTCGGGCTCTGTGCTGACAGCTCAGAGCCTGGAGCCTGTTTCGGATTCTGTGTCTCCCTCTTTCTCTGACCCTCCCCTGTTCATGCTTTCTCTCTGTCTCAAAAATAAATAAATGTTAAATAAAAATTAAAAAAAAATTAACAATAAAATGATTAAAAGGAAATAGACTAAAATGCTGATAGTTATTACTACTGGGCAGTAGGAATACAGGTGATTTTTAAATTTTATTCTTTTTAGGTTTCTACAAATTTCTACAATGAATAAATTACTTTTATACTAAGAAAAAAAACCCTGTAAACATTTTTCAGGCAAAATAGTCTACGATACTAATGAGAAATTTTTGCAGTGGCTTATAATAAGAATACTGGAAAGTTAAATACTACTTTAAAAAAGCTGATGGGGGGCGCCTGGGTGGCGCAGTCGGTTAAGCGTCCGACTTCAGCCAGGTCACGATCTCGCGGTCCGTGAGTTCGAGCCCCGCGTCAGGCTCTGGGCTGATGGCTCGGAGCCTGGAGCCTGTTTCCGATTCTGTGTCTCCCTCTCTCTCTGCCCCTCCCCCGTTCATGCTCTGTCTCTCTCTGTCCCAAAAATAAATAAAAAACGTTGAAAAAAAAAATTTAAAAAAAATAAAAATAAAAAAGCTGATGGGAATGCAAGCTGGTGCAGCCACTCTGGAAAACAGTATGGAGATTCCTCAAAAAACTAAAAATAGAACTACCCTACGACCCAGCAATTGCACTTCTAGGTATTTATCCAAGGGATACAGGTGTGCTGTTTCGAAGGGACACATGCACCCCCATGTTTATAGCAGCACTATCAACAATAGCCAAAGTATGGAAAGAGCCCAAATATCCATCGATGGATGAATGAATAAAGATGTGGTATATATATATATATATATATATATATATATATATATATATATACACACACACACACACACACACACACACACACAATGGAGTATTACTTGGCAATCAAAAAGAATGAAATGAAATGTTGCCATTTGCAACTACATGGATGGAACTGGAGGGTATTATGCTAAGTAAAATTAGTCAGAGAAAGACAAATATCATATGACTTCACTCATATGAGGACTTTAAGAGACAAAACAGATGAACATAAGGGAAGGGAAACAAAAATAATATAAAAACAGGGCGGGGGACAAAACTTAAGAGACTCATAAATATGGAGAACAAAGAGAGGGTTACTGGAGGGGGTGTGGGAGGGGGGATGGCTAAATGGGTAAGGGGCATTAAGGAATCTACTCCTGAAATCATTGTTGCACTATATGGTAACTAATTCGGATATAAATTTAAAAAAATAAAATAAAAAAAAAAAGCCAAACAGTAGTTTGTAGTAAGTAAATAGTAGTAACTAAAACTAAACACTGTAATTACAGTACAAGAATATTCATAACATATTAAGAGGGATCACTTCTTTCATTGAGACCAAGGCAAATATTCAATGGGTTAAACTAAAGCCTTCCATGAGGTCTATGGAGTATGCTGTGAGGGTCCAAAAGGAGAAGAATGTTAAGTTTTTAGAGTAAAGATTCTCAATGACATCATTTCTGGATAAAAATATGTATGTATGTGTGTGTATATATATATATATATATACGATTTTTTTTTAACAGAGAGAAAGAAAACAAAGAAGTTTCAGAAAGTCTCATGTCCAGGAAACTAAACCCAGTCCATAGAGAGAGTACTCATTGCCTAGCAACCTAATGAGGGTTTCATAAAGGTGGCATTTAAGTCCATAGGTCATCAGCATCAGCAAACACAAGTTTGACATGGAAGTTTTCTGCCAATTATGACAACAAATCTTCAAAGACCTGCCTAATAATCCTTCTTCAGAATGAAAGCTTCTAAGACTACTGCCTGGTTGGAAGCTAGAGTTTTTGTCTTTGTTTTAAATTCTATTAGACCAGGGTTTCCCAACTTTGCTTGTTTCTAAGTATCATCCGGAGTACTTGTGAAATACGCAGATTTCCCTAGAGATTACAATTCAGCAGGTCCTGGATGGAACCAAGTACTCCCTAATTTTCCCGAGGGTCCTAGATGATTCTTCCAACCAGTAAATTTGAGAAATATTATGATAAACTTTCATTTCCCTTCTAGCACTTCTTGCTCATTCTAATAACATGCTGCCCTTACCTGTTCCCTGACTTGTATCACCAAACAGTAAATTCCATGAGAGCAGAAAGTCACCCCCGGAAACCTCCAAGAACCAGTATGGTGTGTGGTACATATGATTAGGAGCTGAGTAAATATTTCTTGAACCAACCAATCAACAAATCAAAATTTCTTTTGTTGTATCAAATAAAAGCCCAATTTAAGTCTGGGTCACCCTCCAGCTTGTAGGAAAAGCTGTGCCCCTGGAAAGCACGATGTAAACCCACCAGCTTGTAGGAAAAGCTGTGCCCCTGGAAAGCACGATGTAAATGTAGAATATGCTCTGGCAGGTACCTTTTGTTGCCTTAAGGAGCGTGCCCATGCAAAACTGGAAGAATATTGCAAAAGAGTGCATGCTGCCTACCAGGCACATTAAGACATCAAGTTCATAAAGAAAACAAATATCCTCTCCATATCTACCTATCTCTCTAGATAATATCTGTTATTTAGGCAAGCATATTGCATGCTGATCTGATATGGAAAAACAACAACAACACAAGACTTCACTTCCCGGCTCCTTTGAGGTCACTCACTCCGGGGGAAGCGATTGCCAAGCAGGTCAGGGGTTCCACTTTCTTATAATATTTAGGCTCACTGATTACTTTAAGGGCAAAGGATGTTATAGAAATCTGGGGTCTGCAAAGTGGCCCCTCAAAGAAACCTATTCTCTAGTCTTTAAAAAGATTAAATTCCAGATGGCTTCTGAACATTCACTGGATGACATGTCGCATCCGTGTAGATACATAGAGTATACGATAGGCCTGCTGTGAGAGTACAGTAAACCTTTGCATACGCAGCCCTGAACAAGGGTCTCTAAAATGCTCATGGACTCCATTTGCCAGGACAAAACTAATTCTGGTGAGTGAAATCCATGGAGTTTTCCGGTTGTAGCCTCCCTACTCCACGATGGCCACCAGCCCCAGATGCACTTCCAAGGACATGCCACCCAGCCCTCGCTTTGGGCCATCCTATCTATAGAAGCCTGTGACTACTGTGACCTGGGCTTCAGATGCCTCAAGTCACCATGGCTCCACTCCTGACTCGTGGCTAAGCCTTCCCCAGCCATTCACACTCAAACCCATCAAAAAGGTCCAGACGAGGGGTAGCAAATTAATTACCCACACACCGGATCTGACCAGCCACTTGTTATTATAATTAAAGTTTTATTGGAAGACAGTCATGCCCATCCATTTATGTATGGTCTACCACTGAGTCTGGCATTACAACAGCCTTAAGCAGTTGTGACAGAGATCATCTGACCCACAAAGCCCTAAATATCTACTGTCTGCCCCTTTAGAGAAAAAGTTCGCCTGTTCTTGGCCTAGATGCATAAGGCCAGATAATAATAATTATTGTAATAAAAGTCTTAATGTGGCATTTACCATATGCTAGGTAGTATTCTAAGGTCTTTGCATATGTTAATTTATTTAGTCCCACTACAATTCTATGAGGAAACCAAGGCACAAGGAGGTTAAGATAACACTGCTAATAAGGGCCAGCCTACATAGGAAAGGTATTATAAAATAAGTAGGTTATCACTGGGTTCCAAAGATGATGAACAAAACCATAATTTAGAAGTTGTAACAAAGCAGCGAACAATTCATGGTAAAGATCGTAAGAACAATGTCATCATAGAAGCAGGTTATTACTAATAACCACATTCAGATCACCTGCAAATTCCTTTTGCATACGAAACTAGATGAAAAAGTATGTTTAAGAAAATTAAAAAAATAGAAATTACCAAAAACAATACTTTCTTGGAAAAAAATGTATTAATTCCAGAGCTTCTACATTTATTTATTTAATTTGTTATTTATTTATTTATTTATTTACCCAGAGCTTCTATGTGTAAATCGTAATTGCTGCTTCAAGATAGTCACTGGGGCAGGATTGGGGCGGGGCAGGGGGGTGGTGCCCCAGTGGCTCAGTTGGTTGAGGTTGAGCATCCCACTTCCGCTCAGGTCATGCTCTCACAGTTCCTGAGTTCAAGCCCCACATTGACTCACTGTTGTCAGCGCGGAGACCTCTTTGGATCCCCTGTCCCCCACTCTCTCTCTGCCCCTCCCCGCTTGTTCTCTCTCTCTCTCTCTCTCTCTCTCTCAAAATAAATAAATAAACTTTAAAAAAAATTAGCAAATCAAATCCAGCAATATGTAAAAAGGATAATATATCATGACCAAGCAGGATTATCCCAAGACTGCTAGGTTGAGTTGACATTTAAACATCAGTCAATGTAAATTTATGACATTAATAGAATAAAAGAGAAAAATTGTATAACCATTTTAGTAGATGCATAAAAAGCATTTGAAAAAAATACTCATGTAGAGTGCCTGGGTGGCTCAGTTGGTTAAGCATCTCGTGACTCTTGATCTCGGGTCATGATCTCATGGTACTGGATCTCTGGGAGCTCACGAGCCTGCTTGGGATTCTCTGTCTCCCTCTCTCTCTGTCCCTCCCCCACTCGCTCTCTCTAGCTCTCTCAAAACCAATAAATATTAAAAGAAATAAATAAAACATTTTAATAAAAAGGAAATAAGTAGTCACCTTGAGATACTCTTCATTTATTAAAAGTAATTCAAAATGGTTTTGAAATTTATATTTGGGAATTATCTTCAGAATCGGTTTACTCACATAAGAAACCCAATGTTTCTAATTTATGGTTGCATAGTTATAAAGTTGATTTTAGTCCCAAGAGCTCCCAAGTGGTTACTATGTAGTTTTATGGTCCACTGTACTCAGCAGATGTTGTCCCTGGAGACTTTTGCTTCCTTAGAAAAGTAAATCCACAACAAAGCAATTCTAAGGGTAAAGATGTTCTGCAACCTTATCTAAATAGTTCACTGCTGCACACGAGAACCTGGCACATAGTAACTACTCAAAAAATAATTACTGAACAAATGAGTGACTTTCTCAGAAAGAAGTCCCAAAAAGTTTTAGGAAATGACCACCCCGTTGGAAAATCTCTCTGGAAAATCTCTCTTGCTTGGGGAAAAAAAAAAAATATGCATTTGGTTCATCAAATTTCTTTGATTCAGCTATTCAACAAATATTCGTTGAGAGCCAAGAGTAGCTAAATAATCTAAAGGGCCTAGTGAAAAATGAAGATGCAAAATCCCTTGTTCCAGAAGCAGGGGAAAAAGTGTTTTCTTTTCTCTGTGGACTTCTTCTCAACCTGCCATTGTGTTTTTTATTTGCTACTCAGCATTGTACTCATTTGGACACCTGGGTGCTCACAGAGAGTGCCGAGCCTCACAGGCACCACAGACTCTGTGCTTGACTCCACATGTGGGCACGAGAATCCAACCAATCCCTCACTGTTCTGCACCAAGCCTGGTGTGGGAAGGAGAATGGGGGAGGCGGTGGCAGGGGGGAGGGGCAGTGGTCACTGGGTACAGCAGGGAACATCCCAGGGAGTGGGACCAGGGTTCCAAAACACAAACCCAAAGACAAATGGTTAAAAAATTCAAGGGGTGACCTGACTGGCTCAGTCGGTGGAGTGTGCAACTCTTGATCTTGGAGTTGTGGGTTTGAGCCCCACATTGGGTGTAGAGATTACTTAAAAATAAAATCTTAAAAAAAAAAGTTCAAGACAGCAACTGATGGGTGTTAAAACCGAAACTCCCTCCCAAGTGCCAGCGAAGCTGGCCCAATTAAGAAACCACTGTGTTCTGGGCAGTAAGTCTACAACATGAACAAGACAAAGGCTGCCTGTCCCACGGACCTTTCTGTCTAACAGAGAGAACAGACAAGGAAAGAGGAACTTACCTGCAGTGTATAAGAGCATCGATGTGAATACTGGTAACTTCAGTCTGGCAGTCAAGGAAGGAATTCCAAAGACAGAGACTGCTAAGTGAGACCTGATGTATAGAAAAAATAAAACCAGAAGTAGAGTGCAGACAGACACTTGGAAAGCTAGGGGTGGAGAGCATGGGGGCACCCCAGAACCTGAAGAGGTTGGCTAGAGTGGGAACACATGACTCAGGGCTGGCAAGTGGGGGTTGGGGGCTTTCTGAGACCAATGGGGAGCCATTTCGAGGGCTTAAGGCAGTGACTCGATCAGAACTGTGTTATGTAAAGTCACTCAGGTTGCAATGGCAAGAAGAAAAGTTTCAAGTAGGAAGAAGAAAAATTCCAAAGGGCAGGACGTTTGGTAGGGAGAGCAGTCAGGCAGGATCAAAGGAGAAGAAGCAGAGGACAGTTTGGAGATATGGGAGGCACTAGACATCTACAGGGGCTCACACTGGGATGAGAACGATCTATGATTCCAGAGATTGAGGCATACAGAACTCGTTTCAATATCCGTGGGAAAGCGGGGCACCAGAGGCATCAAACAGAACAGCAGGCTGAGCCTGCATTGAGCGTGTCTCTTTAGGAAGCCTAAACCAGATCAGCAACAGGCTCCCACCCCTCACTGTTCTAGAACTGTCACACAGCGCTGAGGCCTGCCACTTGCTCTGGAGCCCATGATCAGCATTCATCCTACACTCTTCATCACAGAAGAACTGACTCTGCAAAGCAAATCTAGTACCCCTGAGGAATGTTACCTGAGCAATCCACGAATGGACCAGAGGTAAAATATGGAGACAGATGTTTCAGCCTCTTGGAAAAACCACAAGATGTATGCCTGTGCTTAATCCTTAGGCCTGTGCACATAGGAGAGCACCATGCGTTGACGAGTGCTGGGAAGATGGTATCCTAACACGCTCAGTGTGCCTACTTTTTGAGTACATGAATTGTCTACCGTATTTTAGGAGTCGCCAGCTTGTCTGTCAGGTGCAATGAAAGTGATTGATAGTTTCGAAAGTCATTTTGCAGTCGTGAATCCAATTTGCTGAGCAGTTTAGTTTGGCAAGGGCTGTGGGAGGATAAGAGCTGGTGGGAGGAGCTTGCCGGACACAGGGAAGTTCAGGAAACCCAGCTCTCCAGATCTCCTTCCTGACCTTGAGAAGGTTAGCATGGAGTTGGGAAAGTCGTAGGAAACCATTGAGGGTAGAATTTTAACAACTGCTGAATAATATGGTGTGAAATAGAAGCGGTCTAATATTTAATGAGAGAAGGGCTGTCAGCACCATTAATTTCTCACAGGATATCAGACCACTGTTTCATTTCTTGTTGGATTATAATCAATTGCTTTCATGCCTTCTGTGTTAGATACCAGTAAGTTCTGGAAGGACTGCCAACATGGCCTACTCATTTTCACCTCCCTCTCAGCATTCTGTACATTGTACATAAGCTACATGAAGATTTGTTAAATAAATGAGTTAACTAAACATCTTCCTCTTTGGTAATATGATCCTGGCTGATTTTTTTTTTTTTTTTTTACAGATTTAATTTGGGAGGCATTTTCTTCGTTAAAACATAAGAGGATGTTCAGGGTCAGGATAGTTCTTGTTCTGGGGTTTATTGTGTGTATTGGGAGCCACAGAATTGCTCTTCAGCTCCCTGTGGGAGGAAAGACTAAAGCTGTCCGTGATCACACAGCAGTAATCTGAGTCAAGGATATGAAACAAGCCCTTCAGGAAGTGAGCTGATTAAATGTTATTTCCTCAGATATGAGGTTAATAAACAAAATTTAGTTAAAGAATGAAAACACTTTAGATTCTTATGTTCCCTAAAGGGGTAGAAATAATTGATATCCCGTCATAAAAATAAACCAGGACCAGGGGAAATTTTTCTCATTTTCCCCATCCCGTTGTCTTGTCATTCATGCTTTATGCCCACCGTGACGTTAAAACCAAGAACTTTTCTCTTTTCTTTCCCCTTTTGTTGGGGGGTAAATACCAGCTGGAGCTTTGTGAGCAGTGAGTAATCCACCTGGCACAGGACCAAGGTAATAGCCACCTGAAAACTTTCCACTCTGCTATTATTCTCCAGCTCAGGAGTCTTATGGTCCAAATGAATGAACCGAGGAAGGTGTCCTCACGGACTCTCACTCACAGGACTTTTCCTACAGCATTGGCCTGGTCAAGCCACCGTCAGCTCTCAGTCTCTCCCTTGTGCCTAGCCCATGCCCAAATGTTGGATCTCAGAATGATTTCCTCTTGTTTGGGTTCTCTCTCTCCTGGCCACAGCTTGGCACATCCTCGGTGATGGAAACCAACTTTAATTTCATAAAAAGAAAAATATATTTAGGACCATCAGTGTAGCAGGGGCCACAATGACAGGTTTCTGCATATATCTCTATATCTATGTCTATATTTCTGCACAGGTGCTGTACTCAGGGTTAATTTGTAGGCTACCTCTCTGTCCCCGAGGCCACTTCCTTAAGCCCAGAGAGGCTGCTCACCTGGCACAAAGCAAGCCTGAAGTTTAGGAGAATCAATATGCCAGGAGCAGCCATTACTCGTGACCAAATTCTTATCATGAACTCCAAAGCCAAATATACATAATTTTTGAGTCACCCATGGGATGATTAAAAGTTAATTCATGGGGCGCCTGGGTGGCTCAGTTGCTTAAGCGTCCGACTTCGGCTCAGGTCACGATCTCACTATTTCCAAGTTTAAGCCCCCCGTCGGGCTCTGTGCTGACCGCTCAGGGCCTGGAGCCTGTGTCAGATTCTGTGTCGCCCCCTCTCTCTCTGTCCTTCCCCCACTCATGCTCTGTCTGTCTCTCTCTCCAAAATAAATAAACACTAAAACAATTTTTTCTAAGTTAATAACTCATAAATAAGCCAAGACTCAAACTGGCAAAACTTAACAGCGTCAATATTCATCAAACTTATTTTTTCATGCTCTGAAAGTGTTCCTCTGACTGAATGACCTCTGCTGGTAAGTAGTTGAACAGAATGCATTTCCAGTCATTTTAATGTGCTTTGAAGGTTATGGTACAAGCCTCTGGATCATGATTCACAGGTGCTTTCCATAACTATTTCTGATGTCCCAAGTGACCTTAGCCATTTTAATGCCTACATTCCACGGGAATGTGCTGTGTTGCGAAATCGTAGTCAGTACCTGGAACTGGTGCTAAGGTTATTTTTTATTTTATTGAATTTTTTTCTATTCTTTATTTTCTATTTTCCCCAAATACTGATTTATTGTTTTTTCTTCTCTTCCCTTTTTATTCACTTTTCTCCCTCTGTTTATTTCTATCCTGTCACCGTTCTCTTTTTCTGACATGATGATGTAATCACACATAATGTGTATACAGTGGCTGCTGTGTGCCCAACCGATCCTTCTGGGATCAAGGAACTCACAGCTCTGGCTCAGGCATATTGGCTGCGAATGGCTCACAACTCACTTCCTCTTCGGGGAATTGTCCTGAGCTGAAGGAAACTACCTTGCCCCAGGTTATACTCTGCCCCGGGGACAACCAGCATCCAAAAATGTTCAGACCAGTTGTCTCAGTTTGGAGCAACTCTGAAGAATCATTCCAGCTCCCAAGCTCAACGTAGGATCAGCTGAGGCCTCTTTGCAGTTGGACTGTGGTTCACCTCTCCTTTTGCGTTTCCTTCTGTTTTCTTACTCTTCGCCAGTATTGTTCCCGAGAGCACCCTCTAATGAAACTTCTGTCCGAAAATGTAAGAGTCTCAGAGTCTGTTTCCCAGGAACCTGACCCCTGACACTTCTCAATAAAATTAGAAGATCAAGAAGGATTAAAAATGTGTTCATTTAAATTTACTGTCATTTGTATACTCTGCCTAGTATATATAAGATGGTGTCACAAAACTTACCAGGTGCCAGTATATATTTCTATGTATTACTACCTAAAATGTATAGAAAAATAAAATGCAGAGGTTGGGTTGAACCATAGAAAACATACAGCTGACATATAAAAGGAGCTCAACACATATTTCCTGAATTTTGACTCAGCTTTCTTATAATAAAAAATGATTTACACTTGTCTCATTATTCAGTGCTTCAAAGATTGTGTTTTTAATTGTAAATAATTGTGTGTTTTTAATAAAAAGGTCTACATTTGGGGGCACCCGGCTGGCTCAGTTCGTAGAGCATGTGACTCTTGATCTCAGAGTTGTAAGTTCTAACCCCACATGGGGTATAGAGATTACTTTAAAAAAATTTAAAAAAAAATTATTTTAATGGTTCACATTAAAAAAAAAGTTTGGGGTACCTTGGTGGCTCAGTGGGTTAAACGTCCGACTTTTTTTTTTCTTCTATTTCAGAGAGAGAGCATGTGCTTGAGTGAGTGGGGGGGGAGGGGCAGAGGGAGAGATTCTTAAGCAGGCTCCACACTCTGCAAAGCCCACCACAGAGCTCCATCCCAAGATCCTGGGATCATAACCTGAGCCAAAATCAAGAGTCACACGTTCAACCAAGTGAGCCACCCAGGTGCCCCAAGTGTCTGGCTCTTGATCTCAGCTCAGGTCTTAAACTCAGGGTCATGAGTTCACCCCCCCCCCCCCCCCCATTGGGCTCCGTGCTGGGTGCAAAGCCTACTTTAAAAAAAAAAAAAGTTCATATTTTAATCTGTATACATGTCAATAAAACAATTTAAAATAAATTATTTCTTGTGGTGCCTGGCTTGATCTCTGGGTTGTAAGTTCGAGCCCCGTGTTGGGTGCAGCGATTACTTAATAATGAAATCTTACTGGGCGGGGGCTGGGTGCCTCGGTTGGTTAAGCGTCCACCTGTTGATTTAGGCTCAGATCAGGATCCCAAAGTTGTGAGACTGAGCGCCGCGACAGCACGGAGACTGCTTGAGACACTCTCTCTGCCCCTCCTCTGCAGGTTCTCTCTCTTTCTTTCTCTCTCAAAATAAATATAAATAAACATTTAAAAAATAAGTAAATAAAATCTTACAAACAAATAAAATTATTTCTTTAACTGCAGAATAAGGTTGGCTCCTGCTACCAGGCTGGCTGTTCGTGCTGTAAACAAAGTTCATTCTATTGAATGAGAATTTCAAAACCTAGCATCCTCAAAAGTAATCCACCATGGTCCCTAATGAGCAGCCTTCTTCTCACCATCCTTGTGATGGAAGTAATTCAAATATCCTAAACGCTCCTTAGGCTCTCCTCCATTCATCACCACACTTCTCCTCAACTAGCCTCCCCTAACACTCCCATTCTCATACTCGGAGAATTTATGAAAATCTTCCCTGATAACTGTTTCCAAATTCAATCATATTTGTGGGGTGGGTGAGGGTAGAGGTGAGGGACAAGGTTTAAAGAGGAAATTTTACTACCAATTAACTAATTAAAACCAAAACAAAAATAGGAAGTAAGCCAATGACAAACGAAAAATGAGAAACAAAAGGAAGAAAGGGTAAGAGGGTTACATTTCTGAAATGGTGTTTCCTATGTGTTTGTTGGACATCTGTTGTTGAAGTCCATCGATTGCTAGACATTCAGATCCCTTGCTAGTTAGGGTCATGCTAGCATTTGTAGTAAATAGACCCCAACGTGTATAATACTCAAGCCTAATAAAAGCCTATTTCTTGCTCACCTAAACTCTTTCTGGGTGGTGGACAGCTCTCCTCCATGCTCAAGCCCCTTTGTATTGTGTTCTGCTGTAGCATGTGGCTCTCCCCTCCCCCAAGGCCTCACCTTCTACAGCATCCAATCAATAAAGGAAGAAACGGAGCAAGGAGGGCGCATATCCAATTCCTATCAGTTGGTTAGCATTCAGTCTCCTGACCACAGGGAACTACAGAGGAGACTGGGAAATATAGTCTAACTCTATGCTCAGGAACAAGAGGGAACTCATTTTTGCATACCCAGACACAGAGCCTTTGTGCAGCTTAAGGAAGATAAGCAAATACCAAGCTTCTCAATCCAGGCTGGGGGGGGGGGGGGGGACGGGGGCGGGTCTTAAAGGTGCCACCTGGGTGACTGCTAGAGCCAGTCAATGGAAGTCCACCTTCTTCAGCTCTCCTTGGAGCCCCTAATACTTAATATCTAATAGTAATTCTAATCTTTCAGTGATAGTTGTACCCATGCACCAAAACAGGCCCCACAGTGAAGCACTCTGTCTCTCCAAGACAGGATAGATGGCCTCTTAGGAGCTGACTGGAGCATTAAGTCCGTCTTTCCTCCCTCCCCCTCCCCCTTCTAATGAAGCAGTCACATTGTTTGGGAAGGTTTCTGAGATCATTATCTGGATGCCTCATCACTCTGACACCACTACTCTGGGCACTAGAATTTCAATCACCAAGTCCTGTGAAACTTAACCAGTTCGTTTTCTTAACATTTCATCAACAAACGGAATACGCTCTTTCCATAAAATGACAGTTGAGAACAAAAATCATTTCTCTTGACCCACCACACAAGAAAACAGTGAATCTTCCGTTTCAACATTCAAGCCAGAGATCAGACTTTTATTTGAAGAAGATGACAACTTTGTGGCTAATGGTATTCTTTTTGTACTTACTCACTCTTCCAGATGAACGACAAAGAATAATTGGTCATTCTGAAGATGGCTTCGCAAGAGAAGAGCTTACAACCCATATTGTATTTTTTTTTTTTTAGTTCAGAAAGGACATTCCAGAGGGAAAATGTGATCAGGTTTATATGAGTCAAATGAAACCATCTGAGTAGGAGGCTTTTACTTTGTAGCATAAATGGTTAACTCAGGCGTGTCTACACATAGAAGAGCCAAATTATAATTAAGAAACTTTGGTGAACATCATTACACTAGATATTATCAGTGTTTACCAGTAGTGTCTGCTTATATTTACAAATCACTTTTTAATGTTCATGAAAGTATCTTACTTCAATTATTTATAACTACTCATATAGCATGGGTGGATAATCTTTTTTTTTAATTACTGGCTATATCCCCTAAAGCAAAATCAACCTTGTAATTAATTTAGAGTTGTTTTTCCTTAAAGAAATATTAAGCATCAAAATCACTTTCTTTCCAGCCAAGCAAAGAAAGCAAAAAAGTATGTAATTTTTACAGAAATGCTTTACAACATATTTTATTTCCACATTGTGGCCAGGTAAGAAGAAAGGGAACAAGCAAGAAGAGAAAGAAGAGGTGGGAGGTGGGAACCAAGGGTGGAAAATAGAGACAGAGACAGAGAGGTGAGTAGACATGACACCCTCCAGGCGCCCCATAGATTCTTCTTTTAAATTTTATTTATTTTTTGTTTATTTTTCACGTAAACTCTAAACCCAACATGGGCTTGAACTCATGACCCCGAGATCAAGAGTTGCATGCTCCACAGACTGAGCCAGTCAGGCGCCCCATAGATTCTTCTTTTTTTCACTCAACATATAATTTCCATACCATCAAATTAGCTTTTTCAAAGTGTACAGTTCAAGGGTGCCTGGGTAGCTTCGTTGGTTGAGCGTCCAACTCTTGATTTCAGCTCAGGTCATCATCCCATGGTCATGGGATGAGTCCTCCATTGGGGTCCACACTGATGGTGGAGCCTGCTTAAAATTCTGTCTCTCCCCCTTCTCTTTCTCTCTCTCTCTTTCTCTCTCCCTCTCTTTCCCTCACTTTTCCCCTCTCCCTGATCTAAAATAATTAAAAAATAAGAAAAGTAAAAGTGTACTGTTGAAGGCATTTGGCAAATTTACAAGGTTACACATCCATCATTAACTCAAGAATTTTTCATCACCCCTAAAAGAAACTGCACACACATTAGCAGTCATTCCCCATTCCCTCCTTCTGCCAGCCTCTGGAAACTAAAAATTTCCTTTGTATCTCTATTAATCTATATGTCCTGGGAATTTCATATAAATGAAATCTTATAATATGTGGCCTTTTGTGTGTGTTGCCTCTCATTTAGCACGTATTTAAGGTTTATTTGTATTGTACATTGTAGAGTACTTTATCCCTTTTCATAGGTGAATAATACTCCATTATATGGATATATCACATCTCTTTATCCATTTATCAGTTGATGGACATTTGAATTGTTTCCATTTCTTAGCTATTATGATAATGATGCTTTGAACGTTGTTGTACCAGTTTTTGTGTGAATATCTGTTTTCAATTCTCTTGGGTATGTGCTTGGGAATGGAATTGCTATGTGACATAATAACTCTACATGTAACCTTTTGAGGAATTACCAAACTATTTTCAAAAACAGCTGTACCATTTCATTCAAACCAACAATCTGTAAGTGTTCCAAATTCTTTATAATCTCATCAACACTTGTTAATGTCCAACTTGTTGATTATAGTCATTCTAGTGGGTGTTAAGTAGTTCTCATTGTGTTGTAGATTTGCATTTCTCTAGTGACTAATGAGTTGAATATCTTTTTATGTGTTTAATGGTTATTTGTATATGTTATTTGAAAAGCTTTCTTTCTTTCTTTCTTTCTTTCTTTCTTTCTCTTTCTTTCTTTCTCTCTTTCTTTCTCTTTCTTTCTTTCTTTCTTTCTTTCTCTTTCTTTCTTTCTTTCTCTCTTTTTCTTTCTTCCTTTCTTTTTCTCTTTCTTTCTTTCTTTCTCTTTCTTTCTTTCTTTCTTTCTCTTTCTTTCTTTCTTTCTTTCTTTCTTTCTTTCTTTCTTTCTTTGACAGAGTGTGTATGCATGAGCGGGAGAGAAGGGAAGAAGGAGAGAGAGAGAATCTTAAGCAGGCTCCATGCACATTGTGGAACATTATACAGAGCTCATTCTCACAACCCTGGTATCATGTCCTGAGCTGAAATCAAGAGTCGGACACTCAACTGACTAAGCCACGTATGTGCCTTGAAGAAATTTCTGACCCTGACTCGGTTTTTAATTAGGTTATCTGTCTTTTTTATGATTGAGTTATAGGTGTTCTTCATATATTCTGGATACCAAACCCCTATCAGATACGTGATTTGCAAAAACTTTAACCACTCTGGAGGCTGTCTCATCACTTCTTGATGCATAAAACTTTTTAATTTTTATAAAGTCCGATTTATTTATGTTTTGTTGGATTATGCTTTATGCGCCATATCTAAGAAACTGTTGCTTAATCCAAGGTCATGAAAATTTACACCTATGCTTCCTCTAAGAGTTTTATAGATTTAGCCCTTATATTTAGGTCTTTGATTTCTTTTGAATTAGTTGTTGTATATGGTATGAAATAGATGGCCAAATACATTCTTCTGCACATGGATACCAGTTGATCTAGCACCATGTGTTGAACTGGACTATTCTTTTCCCACTGACTTTTCTTCGCACTGTAGTGATTTACTCATTTCATGTAGGTAATCTCATTTGTTGACAATTGTTTATAGTATTCCCTTATACTCTTTTTTTTATTTCTGAAAGGTTGGTAATAACATCACCTCTTTCATTCTTGGTTTTAGTATTCTGAGTCCTCCCCTTTTTTTCTGTGTCAGCCTGGCTAAATTTTTAAAAGTTTGATGATACTTTTGAAAAGCCAAATTTTAGATTTTTAACATTTCCTTCATTGTTCTATTCTCTGTTTCATTTATTTCTGTTGTAATCTTTATCATTTTCTTCCTTCTGCTTGTTTTGGGTTTAGGTTAATCTCTTTCTAGTTTCTTAAGGCTTATTGATTTAATAGCTTTCCTTTTTAAAAAAAATTTTTTTTAAAGTTTATTTTAGAGAGAGAGCATGAGAAGGGGAGAGGGGGGGAGAGAGAGAGAATCCCAAGCAGGCTCCACGCTCAACATGGAGCCCGACAAGAGGCTCAATCGATCCACAGCCCTGGGATCATGACCTGAACTGAATCAAGAGCCAGACGCTCAAACGACTGAGCCACCTAGGTGCCCTGCTTTACTCTTTCTTAAACTTTATTTTTAATGTTTATTTATTTTTGAGAGAGAGACAGAGCATGAGCAGGGGAGGGGCAGAGAGAGAGGGAGACACCGAATCTGAAGCAGACTTCAGGCTCCAAGCTGACAGCACAGAGCCCAACATAGGGCTTGAACCCACCAACTGGGAGATCATGACCTGAGCCGAAGTCAGACACTTAACTGACTGAGCCACCCAGGCGCCCTTGCTCTTTTTTAATATAAGCATTTCAAACTATAAATTTCCTTCTAAGTATACCATAAATTATGGTATTCTGTGTTTTTGTTTTCATTTATCTAAAATTATTCCTAATTTCTCATATGATTTTTTTTCTTTTATCCATTATTTATAAGCATATTGATTTCCAACAGACTAATTTATAAACGGGAATTTCCAAAATTTCTTCCATTATTATTTTCTAACTTCATTTCATTGTATTCAGGAAACATACTTTGTGTGATTTCAATCCTTTCAAATGTTTTGAGACTCCTTCTATGGCTTCATATATTGGTCTATCTTGGAATATATTCCATGTTCCCTTGAAAAGATGTGTTTTTAGTATTTTGGGGTGTTCTATAAATGCCTGTTCTGTCAGGCTGGTTCACGGTATTGTTTAAATCTTCTGTTTCCATTGTGATCTTCTGTCCAGTTGTTCTATCCATTATTGAAAGCAGGATTTTGATGTCTCCCATTATTACTATTGAATTTTCTATTTTTGCTTACATTTTTGCTTTTTTGCTTCATGAATTTGGGGACAATTAGGTGTATTTAAGTTTCTAATTATTATATCTTCTTGATGCATTGACCCTTTTATCATTATAAAATGTCCAAAAAAGGACATTGTTTTTAGTAACAATTGTTTTAGCAACAATTGTATCTTAAAGTCTATTTTGTCTGATATTCATATAGCTACTCTCATTTTCTTTTGGTTACACTTTGAATGGTATATCCTTTTCTATCATTTTACTATTAACTTATTTGTGTCTTGAATCTAAAGGTTGTTGCTTCTAGACAGACTATACTTGGATCATTTTAAAATGGCCATTCTACCAATGTCTTCCTATTAATTGGAGTGTTTAATCATTTACATTTAATGTCATTAATGATAAGATAGGATTTACAGTTTCCAATTTGCTATTTGTTTTCTACATGTCTCATGTCTTTTTTCTCTTATTGAGCCACTGCCTTCTTTTGTTAATGTCAGGTTTTATCACTATTACTAATGCTAGTCTGAATCGTTCACAACTAAGAAACATCAACTACTTTAAAGTTACCAGGTGACTTTAAATCTCTTTTGAGATATTGATTATTCTTCACTATTCTGATAAAACCAAATCATGAGAAAGATATCATGGTATGGTTTTGAGTTTAGTCACTGCTTACTTGAAAACTTCAACATATTATCAATAATAATAAGATATTTTTGAAGAGTTTTGTTTTGTGTCTTAAATCCTTTCATTATTCACTCACATACAAGATATTAAGAGCCAACTTTATACCAAGCAATGATTTAAGCTTGGCAAAACAACACAGAATGAAATAGATAAGGTCCTTGTCCTCATGAAGTTTGAGTTCTAGTGGGAGAGACAGTCCATGAATAAGTGAATAAGTACATTCTAAAATATCTAGAGAGATAAGGGCTAGGAAAAAAAATAAGGTAGGGGAAATATGTAGAGATGCATAATGGAGGGGCTATTTTAGATTAGGGGATTCTGAGAAGTGCTCTCTGAGGAAGTGACATTAGAACAGATACCTAAATGAAAAGAAAGTTTACGTCATAAGCATCTGCTGGGGCAGTGTTTGAGGTGGATAAGATAACAAATGCAAAGACACTCATGCTGAGGTGTGCTTGGTTCAGGAGCAGCAGATTCCCATTTGGCTGTAGAGAAAGAAACAAGGGAAGACTGGCAAAAAATGAAGCAAGTGAGGTAGCCAGTGATTATACACGCATGATCTTATTGGCTTTATTCTAAGCCAGGAGAGAGTTGTAAGCAAGAGAATGACATTATGAGTTTTACATTTTCAAAGGATCATTCTGGCTGCTACATGGAGAATAAACTGTAGGAGGGCATGTACGGAAGTTGCGATACCACTGTGGTGGACGCACCTTAAGCTGACCTCGAATATGAGTCGTGCTCTTGTCTGGGACTCTCCCCTGAATGTACACAGAACCTATAACTTGGTTCTAATGAACAAAATATGACAAATCTGATGCCACATTATGATGCCATAATGTCTTCATTATGTTACATTTTCTAAGACTTCATCTTAGCAGACTGGAATGTGAGATCTGCTCTTGACTATATTTAGGAAGCAAACCGCCTATGGCCTATGGAGTGGGCCTTGTGTCAGGGAACTATGAGAGACCTCTAGGACCTACGGGCAGTCCCCAGTCAGGAGCCAGTAAGAAACCGGCTCTCAGTTCTATAACCGCAAGGAACTGAATTTTGCCAATGGATTGTGTGAACTCGGAGGTGGGTTCCAGATAAGAATGCAGCCTGCCAACATCTTGATTAGACTGTTAGACCCTGAGCAGAATATCCAGTTATTTCCACACTCCTAATCCATGGAAACAGTGACACATAAATGTGTGTGATTTTAAGTCACCCACTTTGTGGTAATTTGTCACACAGCAACTGAAAACCAACACAACCAACCAAGATGTTTTTGTAGTAGTCTAGGCAAGAGATGATGGTGACCTGGATCTGGCTAGTAGTCACGGAGATAGGGAGGAATGGTCTGATTTGGGATGTATTTTGAACATAGAGTATATAGACTTTTTCCCAATAACATTTACCAATAGGTTGGATGTGGTATGTGCGAGAAAGAGAAATCCAAGATGACTCCAAGAATGGCTCCAAAAATATAAATATTCAGTGTATAAAAATCAATCAGCTTATACTTTGCCCATCTTATAAATGAAATCTGATCAGTCCTTGTGGACATGCTATGGGACCTCTTCCAGGAATGTACCCCACCCTTTTCTTAGCCAGGCTGGTTCTACCCACACTTCAAGTTTTAACTGAAATGATTCCTTTCAGTAAAACCCCCATCAGGCAGGATAGTTGCTTAATTTTTTGTTCTCCGTCTTAGTTTGTGCTTCTGTAACATAGTTCCATAGACTTGGTGGCTTATAAACAACAGAAATTTATTTCTTACAGTTGTAGAGACTCAGAACTCCAAGGTCAAGGCACTGGCAGATGTGGTGTGTGGTTTATAGATAGTTGTCTTCTTGCTATGTCCTTACATGGGAGAAGTAGCAGGGGAATAAGATCTCTTTTATAACTCATGAGGACTCCACCTCATGACCTAATCACCTCCAAACACCCCACATCCAAATACCAAATCCCCATTGGGGTTCAGATTTCAACATATGAATTTTGGAGGACACAAACCTTCAGTCTATAGCATGTCCCTAACACATTACTCAAAAATCTCTAATCTTCCTCATGAACTGTGATTTATGTTTATACCTCAATCTCTTACATAAGGCAGATATCTCATGTTTTTCATATTTATATTCCAAAAGTCTAGGACAGAGTCTAGTACATCTGGAAAATATTCAAAAGGTTGATGAATGAATTTTTGCAGTTATTTTGCAAATATATGATATCCACTATTTTCTATCTGATCTGTCCTCTCATACCAATGTAGTTCATGTCACTATATGATCAACTAAAGCAGAAAAGATGTGTACTCCTATAATACCTGTGTAATAAATAGATTGTGGTGTGCTCATTTGACAGTGTTAACTACCTTAATAATATGACTCATATAACATGTACAGGATCTGTATGTGTGCATCGACTTCTGTGTGTGTGTGTATGAGAGAGAGAAAGAGAGAGAGAGAGAGAGACAGAGACAGAGACAGAGAAAAAGGAATCTGTAAGCTAAAAATAATTTTTAAATCCTATTTGAATTTCAGATACCTTCTTGATTTATTGTTTTCTACCCTTGTAAAAGGATGAAAGTAAAGTTTTTGAAAAGACTTTAGAGAGTGATATTTCAACTATTCAAGAATGTGGAAAAGGGATAAGATAGATGCTGAGTCCCTTTAAAAAAGGAAAGGAATGTTCCAATATAAAAAATATGGCATTCATGGACTACAGTTTGTTCAAACACACCGAGGTGAATTTCCAGGCTTCAATCCAATTGTATGATGCATTTGGGAGCCCTGTGCCTGCTCATAAAAATGTCTCAGATCAAAGACATAGAAAATTGTTCAGGAGCTTTAACTCTCCCAAGCACAGCAATGTTGGCCATTTAATTTTGGGACCAGAAGTTCACTATTGAAGCTGATAGACAAATAATTATAGTTTCTCTAAGTCCAGAAAACACACACACACACACACACACACACACACACACACACCTCCTAAGAGGACAAGTAGCCTAAGAGGATTGGAAGAGCCTCTCTGTGTCAATTTACCTTTTGCCCTAAAGTGTTCACTTTCCAACTCTTATTATTCTGGAACACTCAAACTCTCCAATAAATCATAAATACATAATTACTGTCACTTGTGAAACTTTTTGGCAACAAGACTTATGACCTGAAGCATGATAGAATTGTTGTCTCTCCAGTTAAAAATGAAGCTTAAACCCATTACTTTGGTTAGAGTCATTCACAGATTGGAACCAAATCTGAAACGCCAAGCCCAGAAGAAAGCCAGACCTAAAACCAACTGAAAGGGTTTTCCATGGACAAAATCAAGAAGCAGAACAAATTTAGGCTGCTCAAAAGGTCACTCAATTTAAACTTAGTTCTTAGACAAGGATGGAATACCAGTTGATAAAGACCTTTACCAGTATGGGTTAAAGTGCCTTTACCAATACAGGTTAAAGCCACCTAAGAGATACTACCAAATGGTAAGTCTCAACATTTGACCTATGAATACCTTGTAAACATTCACACAACTGTCATTACTGACATGGATAAGAATTGGAAATTACTTTTGGAAACACATTTAGTACATTCATTAAGCCCTTTATAGCTCTCTCAGTGACTCTGCTATAAATAATGCCATTTAAAATACGCATGCTTGTGAAGAGGTGTGGAGGGGAATCAGTAAGTAAAGGAATATTTGTTTTGTGGTTACAAAAGCATCTTTCAGAGCCAGAAAACATATACAAAACTTTTCTTTTCAAGAAAATCATGTAACTTCCAGATTAAAAATAAATAAAAACAAAACACCCAACACTGAAAATCAATAACCCAACATGGTTAAAGCAGTGAACAACGCCAAACTGCCCAGAGTTTCCATGAAGACATTTATACGCAGAAAGGAGATATTTCGAAGACTGTTTTCCTGTTGATCTTCAAGACAGGAAACCAGGCCTACACAGCCTTAACATGTTATTTGCGTTTAATAACTGTTAAATTTCAAATCATTATCTTGCCCAGAAATTATCATATTTTCTTTAAGATTATTTTTTTAAGTAATCTCTACACCCAATGTAGGGCTCAAACTCACAACCTCAAAATCAAAAGTTGCACGGTCTATCGACTGACTAAGCCATCCATGTGTCCCCCCAGCAATTATCATCTCGCCTCATAATCTGCTCTAGTGAAACTGAAATATCATGACCACTTTTTTTTTTTTTTTTTTTTTTTTAAGTTTTAGGTTTAAGTTGGCCAAAATGAGATAATGGAAAGACCAATGGATTTGAACACAGAGAGTATAGGTTTAAATCATGTTGTAACTGTGATATCAGGTCTCATTTTCTCATCTGTGAAATGGGGATGTCTTCTTATTTTTTGAGACATGGTGAAAGTAATGAGAATCTAAGGGTTTCTATACAAAGGTGGTAGATTAAACACATTCTTCCTAAAACCCAAATGCAACAACAATACAAGCAATTTTATAAGCCATAAATCCACAATGGTGGAGCAGGGAAGGAAACCATAGCAACAGAATTTTGAAGACAAGAAGATAGACAACTGGAGGTCAAACTGGCAAACCCAAGAAAGCTGAATCTTAAACCAACAGTAGGGAACTCTAACTTCAGATTCATTACATGTTTCCAGAATTGGGGCACCTGGGTGGCTCAGTTGGTTAAGCATGTGACTCTTGATGTCAGCTCAGGTCTTGATCTCAGGATCGTGAATTCAAGCCCCATGTTGGGCTCCGCACTGGGCATGAAGCCTACCAAAAAAAATTCAGGAATTGATGAACCCCTATGAACGTGGGGTGGAGGTTTCTAAGGTAATATTGACAAAGGAGGACTGATTGAAGGATGTTTGAAAAGCAGTCGCGTCCCTATATCCCTTCTCCCACTTCACATGCTTGGGCAAGCTGCCTATCTCCTACCCTGGCAGAAGTCTGGAAGTTTATTCTCTGGAAAGAGTAAATCACAGGGTCTCTTTATTTGGGTAATATCAGGCACAGAAGAGCAGACAGGGTCCATGACAAAACCAAGATTCAGTGAAGGAATTAACAGTATTCTAAGACATTCCTCCTCACCAATCCAACTCTCCACCGCAGCAACTTTGGTAATCAGACATGTGCCCTCCTCTGAGCAGGAGATTGAAAGAGTCTTCCTTGGAGAAAACTGACCACCTTAAAAGACCCAAATACATTGACTTCAGAGGCTCTCTAACCTAGAGCATCACACATATCCAGAGCTTCCAACCAGCTTTAGAGTTCCCCACTATGAAGCATAAGTGGAAAAATCATTGACTACCAACATCCAAGATAAATCTCTAATATAAAAAACACAGAAAATAACAACAACACATCGTGGGGGGGGGGGGGAAGCCATTCAGAGGAAACACACTATACAGAAAAGAGAAAACTTCAAATTAATATTATTAACATCCTTAGATAAAAAACTATGTTATATCCATGAAACATGAAGGAGATGCTATTTAAGAGAGAAAACAAACAAGATTTAAAAAGCTTTTAGAAAACAATAACATTATGGGGCGCCTGGGTGGCTCAGTCGGTTGGGCGGCCGACTTCGGCTCAGGTCATGATCTCGTGATCCATGAGTTCGAGCCCCGCGTCGGGCTCTGTGCTGACAGCTCTGTGCTGGAGCCTGTTTCAGATTCTGTGTCTCCTTCTCTCTAACCCTCCCCCGTTCATGCTCTGTCTCTCTCTGTCTCAAAAAAATAAATAAACGTTAAAAAAAAATTTAAAAAAAAAGAAAACAATAACATTATAGAAGAAATGAAAAACTCAATAGAAAAATTAAAAAATAAATTTAAGAAAAACTCCCAGAAGGTGGAACTAAAATACAGAGGTGGAAAATAGAAAATAAAACATAATAAACAAAGATAAGTCATGGACATACAACAACTAAGTAATACAATTTCCAGAGGGAGAGAACATAAGAAATGATGAGAGGATCTTGTCAAAGAAATAATTCAAGGATGTATCCCAGAAGTAAAGGACACTAATTCCCCAACTGAGAAGTCCCTCTAAAAGCCAGGACAAACAACGAAAATAAAACAAATGAAAACAAACTCATGCCGACACCTATTATTGTGAAATTTCATAATAGAGCAGAGATGATCCCAAAATCTGTCAGAATGTAAAAATAAGTAATATAAGTTAGTTTTCAGAATGGCATTGGATTTCCCACAGAAGCCTAAAACCTACAAGATGATGAATCAACACCTTCGAAATTCTGAAAGAAAATTAGTTCCAGTCTAAAATTCTGTACCTAAGCAAACTATTAATCAACTACAAAGCTAGAATATACACGTTACTGATTACACAAAGCCTCAAATGATTTTCTTCCCATACAACTTACTCAGAAAGCTACTGGAAGGGGGACACCTGGGTGGTTCAGTCAGTTAAGCGTTCGACTCCTGATACCAGCTTAGGTTATGATCTCACAGTTCATGGGATTGAGTCCCCAGTCAGGCTCTGTGCTGACAACGTGGAGCCTCTCTTGCTCCCCCTCTTTCTGCCCCTCCCCCACTGGCTCTGTCTCTCTCTCTCTCTCTCAAAAAAAAAAAAATAATAATAAAATAAACATTAAAAAAATTAAGAAATAGTTTTAAAAAAGAAAGCTACCAGAGGATATGTTCCGCTAAAATGAGGGAGTAAACCAGGAAAGAGGAATACACGAGATTCAAGATGCCAGAAGCCCAACACAGGAGAGAGGTGAAGATAATCCCTTCGATGATGATGAAGGGAGCTCCTAGAACATCAGCTCTCTCAATTCTAGAGCACAATCGGTCAGTCCAGACCGGAGCATATACAAATCGCACCACCGGCAATCACTCTAAAAAACAAAAACAACCCAAAACAGTTGAATTTGACAGATTATCTGATACACTTGAACCCAATCTTAGAAGATGGGGGACAATCTGAAGATAAATTAACCTAAGGTACATAAAAAAATTAAGCAAATAAAAAATGAGATAACTATTCAATCCAAAAAAAAGCAAGAAATTTATTCAAGCAAGGCAATCTGATCACCACCTTGCACGGCTCAGCTCTGATAATAATACATGATTAACTAAATATCGACGTAACCAAAATCTATGCATTGATTAGGATGCCAGAGAAGAAATGTTTGTGTGTGTGGCAGAGGCAGAGTGAGAGAGTTAACTCCTTATTTTTTACATTAGGAAGTCAACAGATTATTGCTAAGAAATAGCAAGGGAAGCCTGTTATCCGGACATATGGGACAATATTAGAAAACCAGCTGAAAGGGTAAATATATTTGCTGTTGGGGAGTGTGAACTGGGAAGGGGAAGGGGTAAAGGTAAAGGATTGCTATTTGCCATAGTAAGCCTCATTCAACTTTTAAAACAACGTACATACACAACTTTGAGAAAAATTAACACTTGTGAAAAAAAAAAGATTAAATGCCACAGACGTGCCTCAAAATCGTCTCTTTTAGAGTACCTCGTTTGTCATTAACTGCTAAGAATTTTTTAATTTGTTTAAAATAAGAGTAAGAAGATGAGGTGTTTGCCACGGTTCTTTCACACAAGAAATCAGTGACCCAGAACGTGGAACCTAGGAGCACGTGGCCTAGGAGTACATGACAGTATCCCAACTTTTGCAATCACATGGACTTCATTCGGTAGTAACTCAGGCACAGTAACGGATCAGTGATTGATTTGTCCTTATTGGCCCAGCAAGTCTGTTGAAACATAAATCAGCAAAACAATCTAAGCAAAGACCTTATGTGCAATGTGCGATGTGTAGTAAATGCACTTCCTTGGCCCAAAGGGAAGTAGGAGATAGGTCAGAATTATGACACAATTTAACGAGATAGCTCCATGAAATGGATCCAATTCTCACTCTCAGGTTATCCCGAGTGGCTTTCAACCTTAACTGCACACTAGATTCACTTGGGGAGCTTTAAAAACTCTTGATGCCCCCAGCATCCCAGACCAGTTAAGTCAGGATCTTCTTCAAAGTACCTCAAATGATGCCCGTATGTAGTGAAGGTAGAGAACCATGGCCCTACGGTGTGAATTCATGCGACTGGGCCATCTGCCATTCTCTGAATCCATCAAAGCCCAGGGTAAGGTAGAGACACGCATGCTCAACGGGGAAAGTTGGGTATCCCTCCCTGTACCAGATCCAATGATTATTTCTTAATCCCATGCTCAATTGGCACACTAGGTTGAACATGACTTCTAGGTCATCTTAGGGCATGTATTCTCAACAGGGTGTCATCTTCTCCCCCCTCAGCCCCCTCACCAGAAGAGGAGCTCTGATTGGTCGAAATCTGAGACACTGGTAGGCAGTGGGCCTTGAAGGCAGAGACCAGGTTCCGTCCTTTGCCCGTTATTTCTAGTGTCCAGCAAAGTGGACCGTTTTTTCTGTTTCTAGGCCACTGGCCTTCACAGGTGGGTTCGGGCACACTGGCCTCTTCTGTTTCAGCATCTCTACCATGTGAGAGAATCGTGAGAATCCAGTGAATGAGGAGCAGGGCACCGACTTGGTCCCCTTGGGCTGCCACAGGTGAAACAGCAGGCGTCTATTTCTCACAGCTCTGGAGGTTGGAACTCTGAGGTCAGGGCGCCAGCATGTTTTGGGTTTGGTGACAACTTTCTTCTTGACTTGCAGAATGCGACCTTCCTGCTGTGTCCTCACATGACCTCTCCTTTGTGCACAGTGGAGAGGGAGCACGGGGAAGAGGTCAGCCAGAGAGAAAGAGAGACAGAGAGGGAGGGAGGCAGGGAGGGTTCTCTAATCCCATCATGAAGGTCCCACCCTTATGACCTCATCTACACCCAATTATCTCCCAAATACCACGAAATTAGGGATTTAACACAGGTGGGGGGGGGGGGGGACGAGGGGCACAAACATTTAGTCCATAACAGGTGTGTGGGGCTTCAGGCCTGGCCCTTGCCCTCCAGCCCAGTCTTCCAGAGGCTGTCATACTTTTGACTATGTCAATAAATGGAAATGTATTTTATTCCTCATCCAGTCATTGATCTTTGTGTGGGCTTTTTCTCCGTTCGAATACCTAAGAGACTGAATGATAAAATTGAAGCTCTGACTCCTTTACTAGAAGCACTCAAATATCACTTATAGGGAAATCCTGAGCTGGTCCCTCTACTACCCCCATGGCCTAAGGAAGCAGCTGAATGCTTTCCTTTCTTCTCCCTAATCAATTAGTATCCCCGTTTCAAACACAGGGCAGGGTACGATGCCAAGCATTAGAGGAGACCAAGAAGACTCTCTCTCTCCTAGCTCACAAAGCAGGGGTGAAATCCAAAATATTTAAGAGTGGCAGAGGCAATGACTACTTACAAGTCAATATAAGAGTATTTCAATATACTAGCCACATGCACGGTAAGACCAGTGTGCTACAACTAGATTTTAGCCTTGCCCCCAAGCACTTATGAGTGCAAAGCTGCGTGTGCGTTAATGAATTCCGGAATGAACTGAGGAATGCAAGGTAGGGAAGCCAAGCCAGGCTGGGGCCTCCTTTCTCCTCACTTTCTCCTTTCTGTACTGAACTCCGGATTCCTCCTCCCGGCGATCCAGCCACAGAGGGGTGCCGTGCCTGGAGGCAGGGCCCAGAGTTGGTTATAAACCTGAATCAGCCTTTCCACCAGACAGGCCCTGGCTTGGGAAATAGAGAAGTGAAAAGAAAAAAAAAAAAAAAAAAAGGTCCTTCCACGCAGCTGGAGACGGGGAGGGTCACAAGCAGAGTAAAGAGGAGGCTCGATTCAAGTTGCCTCAAATTACATCTGTCCACACATGCATGCAAAATGGTGCTTAAAAAATAAATGAGGTTAATTTCTCTTTACGGGTTCCCTTTCATCTCAGGGTTTCAAAGCACGTTGCCACAAAAGATCCCCATCTTCACTCAGTTTTTAATCCAAATATAAACGGAGGGCCCTAAGGGTTAAGGTTTGGTAAAGCCCTTTGAACTTTTGAAAGAAAAAGCACTAAAGAAAACAAAAAGTATTTTATGATTATACGATCCAAGTGGCAACCAAGGACCACACAGCCAGCAAACTCTCCGTCGGAAGAAAGGCCACGCCTCCGCTCCAGTGACAAGCTTGCTAATTAAAATCACAATTCAACCCAGCAGGGAAGATGGAGGGCAGTGACTTAAACGCCCTTGCCTGGAAACAGCAACACTCACGACTGACTCACCCAGGATACTTCAGATTTTCTCCAACAGGCATTTGGAAAAAAAAGCAAAGAGATCTGAGTCCAGGCTGCCCTCCATCTACTGACCCAGTAAACTCCACGTCTGGGTCGGTGACACATCCCTGACTCGCTGCCACCTCAGCAGAGTCCCCGTGCGGGAGGAGCCAGGAACCAGCTTGGCTTCCTGTGGATGGAAATGTTGTTTGCATATGCATTTTTTTCAGCAAAGGAAAGTCTCAGAATCTCCCCAGTTCCAGCATCTGAGTCATTAGTGGGTGTTTGTTTTTTGGGTTCTGGGTTTGAGTCACCACCCTTCCTGCTGCCGGTCTTTCTCTATCCAGGGGGAGCGATCGAAAAGAGAGACATAGAAATATCTGCGATGGTAAGAGCGGGCACCCGAAAGTGGGTCGGCTGGCAATTGTATCCGCGGTTGGTTTTAAAGATCATTCTTCTCTCTGTAAACAAGCGTATAACATTTATAAATAACAGTGGGAAAGAGGAAGGAGGAGGAAGGAAGGGAAATAAATCTATAAAGGATGTGATTGAGGTAAGCGGAAGTAGAGTCTAGTCAAAGTAAAAATAGGCAACTGCCTGTCAGCTGCAGGAGGGAGGGGCTGCTGAGGTTGACCAATCTCTATGCCAGCAGCTCCCTGGCGTCTTTCCCCATTGGCCTGGCAGTGTGGCTGAGGAGGGAGGGGGTGGTGTGGGTAGGTGGGCTACCCACATCACCCAACAGTTCTGGAATCTGAAAGACCGCCTTGGCTTTGAAAGGATATCTTCCCGATGTCCCTCCCTTCAGTGCTATGCCTGGCACCATTCATTCCTGGAAGGGACCTCAAGACCACCCAGAATGCTCCAACAGGAATGCTCTACAAAGTCCTAGTGCCATGCCGGGACCAGGAGCCAAAAAACACGAGCTTGAAAAAAGTGATCAGATAGTTTGGGCTGCCCTAACAGCTAGTTTTTATTTTGCTGATATTGGCCAACAGATCAAGCCATTTAAGATGGCTGAACAGAAATAAAGGTGATCATTAAGCAACAACAACAACAACAACAACAACAAATAAACAGGTTTTGAGCTCGTCCAGACTTGACCCAGGGAAGGGGTCTGACCACAGGCATTGCAGGCTCCCTTTCAGAAAGCAGAGACCGCAAGTGAAAAGAGCTTCAACTTCTCAACTGCTTTGAGTTTGTGTTGTCGAATCAAAACTTGGCCTTTTGTATGTAGTTGGAGGCTGGATACTATGTTTTTGTTTTTGTTTTGTTTTGTTTTGTTTTGTTTTGTTTTTTGAGAAAGAGAGCATGAGAGAGGAGGGGCAGAAAGAGAGAGAGGGACAGAGGATCTGAAGCGGGCTCTGTGCTGACAGCTGTGAGCCCCATGGGGAGCTCAAACTCATCACCTGGGAGATCATGACCTGAGCCAAAATTGGACTCAACCAACAGAGCCACCCAGGCGCCCCTGGATACTATGTTTTATTTCAAGTGTATATAATTAAAATGTATCTGGATGCCCACACATTCTTGCTGCATTAGGGACTTTACAAAGCTCAGAAAAACAGAGCCCCTGCCCCACTAGCATTCCAAATGGTAGTGAACCTACACAAATCCTTGGCAGAAATGTCGAGATAAGGAAAACTAACTCTGCTGTCATTCTAGGCTGAGTCACAAAGGAAGGAGGAAGTATTATTTGATTCAAAACATTCTCATTTGGGGGAGAAAAATATAATGCTCATCACCACCAAATGGAAAACAAAGGTTGTAAACTCGGAGCTGTTTTCCCAGGGACCTTGACATTTTAAAATAAAAGCCTTCATTGTTTACAGAATACTTTTTACATTAATGTCTCAGTTTCTTGTTTTTTAAAGATAATTATCTGTGGCTATTACAGAACTTCCTGAACTACCCATTTTCTGTGGGCACATACGCTTGAAAGATGCCTGGGGCCTATTCCAAAACAAAACAAATTAAAACACACTCCTGATTGTAACATTCCGTTTAACTCATTATTCATGACATCGCTTTAAAAATTCTCTCAAAAAAGTGAAGACCTGGGATTTGACTCTGGAGTTATGTCACTTTTTCAGAATAATTCTGCTCTTAACCTGCTCAGTCTTGGGTACCACTTCTTGAAAAAGTGACTGATGAGAGAGATGTCCTCAAATCTTACGACAATCCGTCAAATAGCTTCTGTATCCAAACTGAGCTAGCAGTGCAGCTGAGTATATCTAAGAAGTAGGCTCTTAGGGATCACGTCTTTCCTGTTATCCTGATTCTGGGCCTACAGATTATCAATATAGGTTCCACACCTGACCCAAGTCAAACCCATGGCAGTGCTACCTTGGAATTTGTCAAACTGAAGTGTGAAAAAGAACCCCATATACTCTTGATGACACCATGAGATGTGCAATTTGGAGGTATAGGGCTTCTTTGCATACAGAGGAAGCCAGTCTCCAGAGACAAAAAAAAAAAAAAAAAAAAAAAAAAAAAGAGCTCACACCTAGAAAGTGCTGCCTGCATTTGAATTTTTAGTTCCAATTGTCCCTACGATTACTTAGCTTGTCTTAAAGCATAAGCCATCCCAGAATCCTTAAAAAAAACCCAAAAAACAAAAAACATCTCCATTACCTTTCCCTGTCCCCAAGCTACTTAGCTTTCTAACACACCAAAAAGTCCTATTAAATATAGTGATCCAGTTGATTATGAAAAATAAATAACTGTTGCCAGGTGGGTTTTTTTTTTTTGAGGAAAAAAAAAAATCCAAGGAACTCTACAGAGATATTTATCAACGTTGTTAGGAATCTTTCAAGGGACGTCCGGGTGGCTCAGTGGGTGAAGCATGCCATTCTTGGTTTCGGCTCCGGTCGTGATCTCACAGTGCGTGAGATCGAGCCCTACATCAGGCTCTGTGCTGACAGTGTGGAGCCTTCTTGAGATTCCCTTTCTCTCCCTCTCTATCTCTGGCCCTCCCCCTCCCCCACGTGCACTGTCTCTCTCTGTCTCTCTCTCAAAACAAATAAATAAACAAACAAGAAAAGAATCTTTCAAGTGTCCGGGCAGCACACATGTAGGATACAGGACCCCTACAGGCTACAGGGGTTACCACCTCCTCCCTTCTAGGAGCTGAAAGACTTGTCTGAGATATAATTAGTATTGTTTCCATGGGAACTGTTTCTTGCTACTGTGTATTCCCGCCCCCCTGCCCGCCTCCCAACAGGAGCTACACAAGGCAGGGATCTTGGTTTTGTTCACTGACGTACCCAAGCACCCAGAACAGGGCTTGGCACATAGTAGGCCCTCAAGAAAGATTTACTGGGTGGATGAGCTAACCTTTGCCTGTGCTCTGATCCTGCTAGGTATGTTAGCTCTTCAAGGGTGCTAAGCTCAGAGACGGGAGGAACAACGAAGTTGAAAGGAGGGAAGACAGGCACTAAGATACTCGAAACAAAAAGCAACCTTAAAGGTCAAAAGGGAACTGTTTTTAAATTGAACAGTTTGGAAAACTTGCCAACATCTCTGTTTCAGCAACTGATCAACAGGTGAAGCAAATGTATCTCTCTCCATCCCACCTTTATTTCATCTGTTTCTCTATTTTACTTGCTGCTGGTTATACCACCACATATTCTTTCCTTCCTTTAGTAATAGGATCCCTTCAGTTTTAGCTAAGCAACTGGCATCCCAAACAAGAACCACATTTTCCAGCCTCCCTTGCAGCTAGATAAGACCATGTGACTCAGTTTTGACCAGTAGGATATTAGCAGAAGGGAATGGGTTTTAACTCTGAATCGTGCCTTGAGAAGGCATGAGTATGCTTACCCCTTAAACCTTTTCTTTTCTTCCCATTGACTGTGATAAAAGTATGATGGCAGCACATTGGGGAAGGTCATCAAAAAGACATGACTGCTGGCTGATACGTGAGCTGGACCTGGGCACTTGGAGACTCATCCCCTTCCCCCCATTCTTGGAATACGGGTTCCATTTGCCTCTCCCACTCCCAGAGGCTGCTCCAGGGACATAGCCTTGAGATAGCAGTGTGATGTTGAGAACACCTGCACAGTATACATGGCTGAACCCAGCGATGAACTTTTAAGATATGGCGGGCAGGTGGGAGAATCCATTCGCCATGCTGCTGCCCCGTACAAGCTTCGTATATAAGTTCCCTTTACTCGTTAAATCTGCCACCCACTAACCTGCCTCTTTCTTCCATCTCTCCCTGCCCTTCACATATGGAGGCTGGTTTCAGATTATAGCCAGGAAGTTCCTGAGAGGGTTGCAAACTGACACAGAATCCAGACTAGCCATTTTAGACTACCAGATGGAACCTTTGTGCCAAGGATGGCAGAATAATATGGTAGTTAAGGTTGATGGCATCATGGGTATGCCATATGAACCTCAGACAACTCACATTTGAACAGTTAACACGAAGGAAAAGTAATTGTCTGTTGAAGACACTTCTATGCTTGGGTCTTTGTTATTATTCTCTAAGCTATACTAAGATAACTTTGTTATTATTCTACTAAGCTGTAGAGTACTAATATACTGACACAGACAAAATGAATCTGACCTGGAACTTTCCCTGACTTCAACTGGCTCACGCCACATTTATGTCCTTCAAAGTTTTTATTTTTAATTCTTTTTTAAAGTTTATTATTGTTTTTTTTTTTTTAATTAATCTCTACATCTACCACCGGGCTCGAAATCAGGACCCCCAAGATCAAGAGTCGCACGTTCTTCTGACTGAGCCAGTTAGGCGCTCCTGTCCTTCAAGTTTTTGACAAAGTTATTTTATGTACTCTATCACTATTTCCACTCATATATGCAACCTATATTGTTACGAATTCTTAGCTCTCATTCCTGTTGTGGATTCCCAAGGAGCACCAGTCTTCAAAATGAAGTCGGAGTGATCAGAACTGGTTGCTTGAATCCTATAAATCCTGAACCATGTTGCCCAATCATTCTGAGTCAGTAGCTTGAAGTTCATCATGAACTTGATCACTCACTATTTTCAGAGAGGTCGGTCTCTACAGCAAGATGAATTTTCCTTAAGGAAAGAGAGCCTGTCTCTGCATTCCCAGATCCCACCCGGGCAGTGCTTAGCACAGAGTGGAACAATTATCAAGGGCTCCATAAATACCCTAAGCCTCTATAAATATTATTATCTGCACAACTTATCTGGGACTTATACACAACCACAGATTGCCAGTTGTTTTGGAGTCACAGCCCATCATAATCATTGGCCAATAGTAATATGCAAAGATACCAACAAAACAGGATCATCTATGCTAAGTTCTGGATGAATGACAGACAAGAGGGCATCATTGGAGTCCATGGGAAGGAAAGGATCAGTTCAGCACAAGCTGGCCCCTGCTCTAGATGTCTAGATGCCAGACAGCAAATACTCACAGGAAGAAAGAGGAATGAGCTAGGATTCTGTGAGGTGAAAGAGACTGCCCAACTCCCTAAGCAGGTGCCAGCAAGAGAATTGCAAGACAGTTTCAAAGGACAGAACTTCAGTTCTCAGACTCCAGGCAGCAGGCAAGCTTGTTTCTGGCCCTTGTTGCTGGGTTGAACTGGCTATAGATCTTAAACCTCATTAAAGAGAAAGGCTGAGGTGGCATTGACCTTTTGCTTGGTTCATGCCCTGATCTTTGAGGCATGGGGAGGCCTATAATTAGATAAACACCAAGTAGAGAGGAAGTTAACATCCCCTTGGGAAGGAGAGATAGATACAGCTTTTTATTTTATTATTTTTTTTAAGATTTTATTTGTAAGTAATTGCTATACCCAACCTGGGGCTCGATCTTAAAACCCCAAGATCAAGAGTCGAATGGTCTATCAGCTGAGCTAGCCAAGCAGCCCGATACAACTGTTTAGAAGAGGGAGCTTAATCCAGGTCCTGAATTAAGGGCAAACATTAGGAAACAGGAATAGTCTGGAGTTTGAAGGTGGGGAAGGGGGATGGGCAGAATGAACAGTAGTTTAGAGTCAGGAAAATGCGTACCTTGCTCAGAGTTGATAGCTGATGTAGCAGGTGCAATGGACATATTTTTGTGGGGTTTCTTGTTCATTTGTTTGACTTCCTTTGCTTTCAGGAATTGTTCCTCCCTGTTTCTTCGCGATTCTGATTTTTTGGTCTGTCACAGGGCTCCACCTACCACCTGACAGTCTGTCCAATCAGGGCACTCTATACCCCTGGATTGGAACAGAGAACGTCTCTGAGGAAGCACGTGAACTAAGCAGAGCCAATCAGAGTCCTCTGGGGAGATTAATAAGGGTGCAAGAGAAGAAGGGATAATTTTCCCTTTTCTGTGATTGCTAGTTATGCATTTACAGTGTAATACATTTACAGTGTAAATGTAGCTTTGCTATGGGCATCACTGTCGTTACAGAGAAGGTTGCTTAAGAATTAAGTCAACTTGGAAGCATAAGGAGCCATGAGGGGAGGAAAGGATCCCGAGGGCAGAGTTTGAATCCTCGGAGCCAACTGGGCCTGAAGCAAAACTTTCCTCCCACATTGGACTTTCCAGTTACAGGAGCCAAACAATTCCTTGTGTGTTTCTGCTATGTTGCATTTCTGTCACCTGCAGCTGAAAGAAACCTAATACTGGGTTAACCTGAAGATAAGATTAGAAAGTAGATACACTTGTGTTACGGTGGGGGCCCTGAATGCTCGACGAAAAAAGCTTGAAAACGACAAGATGAGCCATTTAAATTAGGAGGCTGTGCAGGTCGTATACTGGGGTCTGTTCAGTGGAAGGGGCACACCCTAGAGCTGCTTCAAGTCCCAGCAGTGTTTTCTCAACTGCGGAATGGGAGTAATCTCATGCACTTCGCTGGGGGGCTGTGAGAAATACATTATGTAATATATGAAGCACCTAATACATTGTCTGGTACATTTGAAGCATGATAACCCTTCCTATGGTGATAGTGGTGGTGGTAACGGTGATAGAAAATGCAGGAGGAACAAGAGGAAGGGAAGGAGGAGGGGGGATGGAGGAGGAGAAAGGGGGGTGCTGTTCTTGGAATAGGTCATCAGGAGTGGAAATGAATAAGAAGGATGGTGATGAGAGCTACTTTCAACCATCAGCAGGACTATATGCAGTCTGGAAGTGTGAAGAGAGTGAAAGGGAAAAGTCTGATATGATCCCAGGTTAAAATATCTGTTGAACTGACTGATTCTTGAACTTTTTCTTCTTTTGCATTCATACCATGAAAAATAGGAAAGGGGCGCCTGGGTGGCTCAGTTGGTAAAGTGTCCGACTTTGGCTCAGGTCATGATCTCACAGTCTGTGAGTTCGAGCCCCACATCGGGCTCTGTGCTGACAGCTCAGGGCCTGGAGCCTGCTTCAGATTCTGTGTCTCCCTCTCTGTCTCTGCCCCTCCCCCCACTTACACTCAGTCTCTCTCTCTGTCCTCTCTCTCTCTTAAAAATAAAATACCCCCCCCAAAAAAAGTTTAAAAAAATAGGAAAAAAACCAATGAAACAACTCTGTGTGTGTGTGTGTATGTGTGTGTGTGTGTGTGTGTGTGTGTGTGTAGATGTGCTTGCACATGGGAGGTAGTGAAAGCTAAAAAGACTCCATTGAGTATTCTTCCTACCCTGTGCCCACTGCAGAATTTGCAGGGTCCTGTGCAAAATGAAAATTCAGGTTCTTTGTTCAATAAATCAAGAAAACAGGTTTTTTTCTTTTTCTTTCCTTTTCTTCTATGGTGTTTTTCTGATCTGTCTGGGTATTTTTGTTACTTGTTCGGTTTTGCTATTTAGAGTCACATTATCACAGATATAGGGATACTTAGAGTGCCAGCTCAAATCCTCCAGACCCCGGGGGCCTTGCCCTGCAACTTGGCTGGTGCCTGACCTTGGTCCTTCCCACACTTGTGCCCAGGCCCCATGCCAGGAGCGGAGGGCAGCAGTGGTCACTGGGCAGGGGTACAGGGACAGGCAGACAAAAACAGGAGACGGGGAGTGATGAGAGATGGGACTTTGGGTGGGTTGAGGTTCCAAAACTTCACACATGCTGCAATGTCCCATTGGGCTTCAGTTAGAAAATACAAATAGGGGTGCCTAGGTGGCTCAGTCAGTTAAGCGTCTGACTTCAGCTCAGGTCATGATCTCACAGTGCGTGGGTTCTAGCCCCGCATCAGGCTAAGTGCTGACAGCTCAGAGCCTGGAGCCTGTTTCGGATTCTGTGTCTCCCCCTCTCTCTGTCTCTCCCCCGCTCATGCTGTTTCTCTCTGTCTCTCAAAAATGAATAAAAACGTTAAAAAAATTAAAAAAAAAAAGAAAATACAAATAAAAGATATGATTATCAGGGAGACTGACTGGTTCAGTAAGTATAGTGTGGGACTCTTGATTTCGGGGTTGTGAGCTCAAGATCCATGTTGAGTACAGAGATTACTTAAAAATAAAATCTTTTTTAAAGAAAAGATAAGATTATCAAATATTTCTAATTGATGGCCATAGACCAATAAACTCCAAGCATGTGGTCCTCTTCTATGATAGTTAATTTTATATATCAACTTGACTGGGCCATGGAGTGCCCAGATATTTGGCCAAACGTGATTCTGTGAGTTTCTGTGAGGGTGTTTTTGGATGAAATTAATATTTAAATCAGTAGACTAAGTTGAGCAGACTGCCTTCTCTAATATGGATGGAACTCATCCAATCAACTGAATAAAACAAAAAGGCTGACTCTGTTCCAAGTAAGAGTTTTTCCTGCTTTCAGATTCACACTGAAACATCAGTTCTTTCTGGCTTTTGGACTGACATTATTGGCCCTCCTACTTCGCAGGCATTTAGACTCCAACTGAAACTAAACTATCCTTACTACAGCTTTCCTGTGTCTGAAGCTTCCTGACTTACCCAACTTACCTTGGGATTTGCCAGCCTCCATAATCCCATGAGCCAATTCCTTATAATAAATACCCCCCCATATATATCTACTTCTTTGGAGAACCCCAATACACTTTTTGGGGTACAGGGCTTGTGTGACTACACCGGTCACATATCCATGAAGCTGGCCTTGGTCCTACTTTCCCCACTTGCTACCACCATCCCACACAAAGATAGAGGAGGAAATTGATCAGTAGGGAGAAGAAACAGCCTTCGTTCTAATGAGCTATCAGTAATGTCTTGCTATTATAATAAAGTACAAACAAATTTTTAATATCTGATAATAAAGGTTTAGACTCTCTAAGTTAGCATACAAATTTCCAGTGTTCCTAGATCACAGATTGAAACCGATCGAGGCAGAGGAATATTAATTTCATATGCTACAGGGTGAGAATTCAGAGGTAGTAACTGAACCAAGGTCCATCCTTCATACAGTGAGCTCAGCTCCTCCCCCTGTGTGCGATCAACAGTACGTTTTGTGCTGTAGGATGACGAGGCCTTAGCCAAAAGCCTGGGGCCAGATGTCCGAACTTCAGAATTATCTTGGAATTTTACAAAAGTAATACAGTGTAAGCACTGTATATTATTTACACTCACAGCAGACTCTGGGACAGCATTCTGTGCTAAAATACATTCACATTTCTGAAATAAAACACGTGAATATTTATACTAGTTGGCCAAAGACTATAAATAGCCTCATGTCAGTCTAGGTAAGATTTAGTTTTCAAATGAGTTCAGGTGAGGTCAGATTTTGCTGCCAAATGAGTTACAAAAACTCAGTTTGTAGAGCTTTCTGGAGTTTGGAAATGCAGGTCAGAGTTAGTGAATTCGTAGTTCCTGTTTCCATGGTTGGCCTCACCTGCCATTCACATCCACATTCTTCAAAGAAATCAGAACAAAATGAGAGGGGGGAGAGCTTGTGGGGAGAGCATCCTGTGTTACAGAAGAATGGCCAAGAGGAAGGCTTAGGGTTTAGCCTTGCAATTGCTTTCCACACCCTGTGGCCCCGCCACCTGAGAGCTACATGAGCCTAGGAAATGAATCAGAACCAAGGTGGAGGAGACAAAAATCCCCACAACCTCTCCTGGAGTTGTTCCTTCATGCACTGTAACACACCCACGGAACCTTCCTCCTAAGGCGTCCCAATGGCGGCTGCCAGCCCTTGGGGCCCTGCACTGGGAAAAATCATCCAGTTCTTTAAAAAACATTCATGTCTGTCAGCTAAGGGGCTGGTTGTATTCACGCTAGGGACACAAGCTTTAAGAGACCGTCTCCAACATCCAGTCACAGGAAAATCATTTGGAAGCATTGTCTTCAAATACATGGGGTGGGGAGTTATCTGTGACTATCACAGACACGGCTAACTTCCCGCCCCATGTTTTCTCAGTGTATCTCTGTCGTGTTATCAATTCAGTTGTGTTTTAAAATATAGCTAGGGGCCTTATTAATGTTTTATGATGCCATCTTAGAAATTCTCAGGCCATTGTGTAAACATTGTTTGAGGTTTTCTTTAGAGGATGTAATTTGCAAGCGGTTGAATGTTGCTCCTGTTAAAGGTAAAGGCAGGCTTTAACCACAGGGACTCTTCTGTGTGGCCGTGCCTCATCATCCATCTTGGAATCTTACCTACCCTCGAAGGCCCAGGACCAATACCATCGTGTCTGACAAAAACCAGGAACAGTCTTACCTGGTTCCTCCAGTTGAGCTCTTACATCTGAGTTCTCACTGAACATTTCAGGGTGTCTTATGTAGCATCACTTTTCCTCTTGCCAAATTATATCTTATCCCTAAATAAGACTGTTTTTGTTTTTGTTTCTCTGGAAAGCACTCATTTCTACATCTGGAACTGTTCCTAGGACAAAACCTTCAATGGAAGCAAATACTTAACGATCTTCTTAATAAATGAGTAATTTTGGACTTAAATTCATTTTCCTTGTGGCAATCTAGGTTAAAAATTCCTAGTAACCTAACAATTTTTGCATGTTCCAGCAAATGCTGAAAAAATATACTAAATGGTGTAACCAACTGTGTATTAAAGATTTTTCCCTTCATTGTTACCAATATCTTGTCATGCTACTGTTTGTTGTTATGAATAGTTGTGCACTTAACTTTATCAGTATTTGTTTCCTTATTAGTTCACTAAGAACATACATTCTTTTTTTTTTTTAATTTTTAACGTTTATTTATTATTGAGAGACAGAGAGAGAGAGAGAGAGACAGAGCATGAGCATGGGAGGGACGGAGAGAGGGGGAAACACAGAATCTGAAGCAGGCTCCAGGCTCTGAGCTGTCAGCACAGAGCCCGACGCGGGGCTTGAACTCACAAACCACGAGATCATGACCTGAGCCGAAGTCGAATGCTTCACCGACTGAGCCACCCAGGCGCACCACTAAGAACATAAATTCTCTCTTAAAAAGGATCTAAGAATCTCTGAAAAAATATTGGTGAAACTGGATTGGAAAGATATAGTGTATTATGTTTAAAAATCAGATTACTCATTAATTACTCAACACTAGTCACTACTGATTATGCAATAATGAAAGTAAAATTTAAAAGCAAAGAGACTCAAAATGGAGTCAGTGAATTAGACTATGAATGGAATGTGTAAAAGAATTAGGATTTAGCAATTTTAAGGGTCACCGCTGTCCCTAGGAATTTAACTAACCACAGTGTTCACAACAATAGAGTATGTAAAGGAATGCACGTTATACTGGTTCACATTAAGCCAGGGCTTTGAAGTGCTGAAATTCAAGCGAGAAAGCTACATAATCCCCATTGCTTAAAGAAAGAGAGAGAGAAAGGATTTATTCATCACCAGCTGCATGATCATTCAGTATATTGACATGCTAAGGTAGTAAATAATCTAAGATGGTTTGTTGAAATTAGTACATTTATCTTTCAGACATGCAGAAAGAGGTATTGAAATTAGCAAAGAAGGGTGCCAGATAAAATATAGAATGCTTGGTTAGATTTGAATTTCAGATAAACAACAGATAATTTTTTTTAGTATAAGTCTGTCCCAGATATTTCATGGATAGTTGGGACTGATGTCTCAGTTTTGATGTTTTGTCACCTTCTTTTTTTTTTTTATGTTTATTTATTGTTTTTAAGAGAGAGAGAGAGAGAGGGGCGCCTGGGTGGCGCAGTCGGTTAAGCGTCCGACTTCAGCCAGGTCACGATCTCGCGGTCCGTGAGTTCGAGCCCCGCGTCAGGCTCTGGGCTGATGGCTCGGAGCCTGGAGCCTGTTTCCGATTCTGTGTCTCCCTCTCTCTCTGCCCCTCCCCCATTCATGCTATGTCTCTCTCTGTCCCAAAAATAAATAAAAAACGTTGAAAAAAAAATTAAAAAAAAAAAAAAAAGAGAGAGAGAGAAACAGAGCATGAGTGAGGTAGGGGCAGAGAGAGACAGAGACACAGAATCTGAGAATCGGAAGCAGGATCCAGGCTCTGGGCTGTCAGCACAGAGCCTGATGCGGGGCTCGAACCCACAAGCCAAGCTGTGAGATCATGACCCTAGCTGAAGTCAAACGCTCACTGATTGAGCCACCCAGGCACCCCTGTTTTGTCACCTTCTGATGTCATAATTAATTCATTCATTTACTGATTCAGCACTGACTTATTGAGGGCCTTACTCAATGATGAGTACTATGGAAAGCATTGACCACACAGTGGTGAGCAAAACAGACATGATCTTCCGCATATTGTCCCTGAAGTCTAGTAGACTGATATAGACAAGTGAAAAGACAATCACTCTAGGGGGCACCTGCCTGGCTCAGTCAGAAGAACAAGTGCCTCTTGATTTTGGGGTCATGAGTTCAAGTCCCACATTGGGTGTAGAGAGTACATAAATAAAAATAAACTTAAAAAATAGGAAATCACTGTATAATGTGATAAATGCCATGATTCACAGTTTATTAGAGGGGCAGATAGTGCAGCCTCGGGTCAGAAAAAGACTCCCAGAAGAAGTGATATCTAGACGAGGCCAAAGGCAAGAATGTTGGGAAAGCAGAGGTTTATCAGAGACCTACTACACAGGCAAGGCTTGGGGGACAAGAGACATCATGGAACACTCAAAAAACTGAAAACTCCAGTGTCTAGTGCGGTTGAACCATAGATCAGAGGCTGGGGGTGGTGAGAAACGGGACTGAAGAGGTATGTCACGGCCAGATCACCACGGGCCTTACTTAAGCCCGACTGAACGGTCCATGCAGCAAAAAGACATAGTCATATTTACAAATTAGAAAGCTCCCACCGGCAGGAGAAGAGAGAATAGGCTGAAAGGGAGGACGGTGTGATCGTGGGCTAGGGAATGGGTGTGGAGAGAAAGGGATACCAAGAGCTAGTTGGGAGGTCACTCCAAGATGGTCTTGATCTTTGGAAAGGTGCAATATCTATGAGCCTCTTCTTTGCCTTTGCTTTGATGTTGCATATTATATAATAAGGCCCTACTAGCTCAGCTTGGCAGGGCAGTTTTTTCTCAGCCATTGCTCTCTTGCCAACAAAAGAGAAATACGTGTCTCATAAAGGGATGATGAACCAGATGTGTAATTACGTGTATTAACATGTTTAGTAACGTGTACATAATCTACCCCCAGTGCGGTTTGGATTGACCTGGAGGCACTAGAGAACCAGCCCGGAAGTGGACACTTTGTCAGGGCTGTGGACAAAAATGACCAAGGGCCTTGCTTGACTAGCTGCCTAAGGTCACCAGTTATATAGCCTATCCATACAGACAGCTCGTATGAGTAGAGGAATATGCTTTAGCTTTTTTTTTTCATGAGGATGAGCTGTGCCCAAACATGATGAACGAATTAATGCAAAAGGGAAATCAAAAAGAGTGGTCAATGATATACAAAAGAATCACGACCAGAGGTGAGCATGGGTGAATGGGAAAGAGGAAGAAGTAATCCATGGCATCAACTAGAACAAATAAGCAAACACAAGTTAGCAAATAAGTCACAGTTACTCTTTATTGAAAGCAGACTGTGCACCATAAACAGTGTACATGTCCTTTAATTTAATTCTCACAAATGTGCTAAGGAATTCATTGTTGTTCTTATTTTCCAGGTGAGGAAAATTGTGGCTCAGTATATTTAAGTAACTCTCCCAAGATCACACAGCGTGCGGGTGCTGGGACCAATATTTGTACCCTCTGGGGTGCAATAGGCTCTGGTGTGGCATGAAAGAAAAGATACTTTTCTCGTGGAGTGGCATGAGATGATATTTCGGAGGCACCCTTCCGTGCGGAACAGAACAATAAGAACAGTTCACAGGCACCGTTAAGTTCATGGAATGTTGGGATCTCCCTGCCTGGAGGTCCAAAAGCATCCATGCATAGAACTGACAAGGCTAACAGAGATATATCCTAGACGTTATTCAAGATTCAATACATCCACCCATTACTTCTTAGTTCTATGGATTTAGACGAACACAGGTGATTTAGCCGAGAAAGAATAAGTTACTGCTGCTTAATTTATGAATAGAGAAGAGCAACATTCATTTGCAGCCAGTCCTAGGAGCTGTGGTCACCAAGATCAAGTCATGTCAGACTAATCTCATTTCCACCTTATGTTGATGCTGTTCTGCTGAGCTAGAAGATCAGGGGCATGCCATGGAACTACTCAATTTTGATTTCATCCAAGTTCTTAGAAAAACTCTTTCTGATATCCTTGTGAAGCAGTGTGAGAACAGTAAGCTGAATACTAGCTCCACTGAATAGAGGTGTGGCAACTGGAAAAAATTACAGCCTGAGAGTATCATGACTTGGGTGTACGTAGTGATATACTATAGGGCATCATACTTAGACTTGTCTTTTTCAATATATTTTGGATGACTGGGAGAATGTGATGTATCTTTTGAGCTTCAGTGTCATAATAAAGTAACTGCTGGAAATCTTCATAGGGATATCCAAGACAACTCAACCTAAAATGTCCAAAAGTGACGTCATAATCTTCTCTCTCAGACTTGCCTCTCTCTGTTCCTCCCTAGCTCAGTTAATAGACTGCCATATTAGTCAAGTGTCTTAGCTGCAAGTGCTTGAACTCACCTTGAACTAGCTTAGGCAACAAAGGGAAAACAGTGTCTCAGGAAATCCAAGGAAAATTGTATAAACAAATTGTTGGGAAGGACAGGGATGCAAATGGGCCCCAGGAACAACTGAAGCCAGGGTCTCAAACATTATAGAACTTTCCTCTCTGGGGGTACCTGGGTGGCTCAGCCAGTTAAGTGTCTGACTCTTGATTTTGGCTTAGGTCATGATCTCACAGTTCGTGGGATCAAGTCCCAAGTCGGGCTCAGTGCTGATAGCGTGGAGCCTGCTTGGGATTCTCTCTCTCTCTCTCTCTCTCTCTCTCTCTCTCTCTCCCCCCCCCCACCCACCACCACCAAATAAATAAATAAACAGGGGCACCTGGGTGGCTCAGTTGGATAAGTGTCCAACTTCGGCTCAGGTCATGATCTCATGGCTCATGAGTTCGAGCCCCGCATTGGTCTCTGTGCTGACAGCTCAGAGCCTGGAGCCTGCTTCCGATTCTGTGTCTCCTTCTCTCTCTTTCTCCCTCTGCCCTTCTCCCGCTTGTACTCTGTGTCTCTCTCTCATAAGTAAACATTAAAAAAGCAAATAAATAAACAAATAAATAATAAATAAATAAACAAAATATATATTAAAAAAAAAAACTCCTCTCTGTTTCTCTTCACCTTTTGGTTTCATTTTCTTTTGCTTCAGACCAACTCTATATGGTAGAAAATATGGCTGCCAGCTCCTTCATTTATATCTTGAAGCATTCTCTTAGTTCAGGCTACTATAACAAAATACCATAGACTGGGTGGCTTAAATAACAAACAACCTGTGAGAAACATCTTCCCAGTAAGCTGGGAAGGCCAAAATCAAGGCTGTATCTGGTGGGTACCCACTTCTGGCTTGTAGACAGTTACCTCCTTACTGTATGGGAAGTACATGGCTGTGAGAGAGGTAATTTCTCTCATGTCACTTCTTATGAGGGACCTAATCCCATTAATGAGGTCTCCTTTTTCATGACTTAGTAATTTTCCAAAGGCCCACCTCCAAATACCATCATGTTGGGGATTAGACTGCAATATATAAATTATATCAATGGGGGGGGGGGGCGGTCACAAAACGTCCAGTCCATGGAAAACTTCTATCTCTAAAAAGGCCAGACTAAAGCTTGCTTTGGTTCCAAGTTCAAAAGTCTGGACAAGCACTCTGATTGATTTAGTTCGAATCAGTTGCCCTCCTCTGTATCCATTAACTGCTGTTAGTAGGTTGGGGTTCTATGATCGTCACAGGGGAGATGTCCTTCTAGACCTATCAGTTAAGGCCATGGGCTCAAAATTATGGGAAAAATAGTATCTCCCTTAAAGTAAATTGCTAACACTTCTCAGAAGAAAGGGTGTAATTTTTTTCCTCAGTAAAAAGTCATAGGTGTCCACTATTGTTGTGAGAAATCCATCCCTTGGAATCATTGAATGTTATCCTGGACTCTTCTCCCTCTTGAACTTCCCCAGTCAATCGGTCAGCCAATCCCCGAAGGTATCAAATTTGCCCCCTCCTGGTTTTTCCAGCTAAGTTCCACTTTCTTACTTTAAATCCTGTTCATTTTTTGCCTGAAAAATGGTGGTAGTTTTTTGGTGGCACTGTCTCCTATTTTCACCATACTTCGTATAACCATCAAAATGAACTTCCTAAAACACAATCTGGTCACACTTGCAAGATTCTCCACCACTCAGTGAAAAAAGTTCCAAACCTCACGTATAATGTGTGGTCCTGCTAAGCTTGAGGCCTCTTCTGCTCCTAATTTATTCGCATTCCAGGATTTCAATTTGCTTCTTCTGGAAATTCACCCAGATGTCTCACTCCAAAACACGAGGAACAGGGGCGCCTGGGTGGCTCAGTCAGTGAAGCGTCTGACTCTTGATTTTGGCTCGGGTCATGATCTCACGGCTTGTGAGATGGTGTCCCGCCTCGGGCCCCGTGCTGACAGCGCAGAGCCTGTTGGGATTTTCTCTCTCTCTCTCTCTCTCTCTCTCTCTCTCTCTCTCTCCCCCTCCCTCCCTGCCCCTCCCCCACTTGTGCTCTTTTTCTCTCTTTCAAAATAAATAAAAAAAACATTTGTTTTAATCTTAAAAAAGAAAAACAAGGAACATCCACTCAACTGCGGAATGAGACAGCTCTGAAGACGTCTTTTTTTCTGCTGTTGATGGGGAACTGATGTTACACAGAACCTAAGGAGGAAGTAGATAGGGAGCCGCTCTGGTTTGAACTTTAGCTTTACAGACGAAATACGGAGTCTGAGCAGAATAAAGTCGCTTCGTGCGCTGATGATCAAGAGCCTAAGTCTTCCGATTCACATCCCGGTGCCCCAAATCCAGATGGAAGTGAAAACAAATCTGACGAACAGAAGGGCCAACAGGGGAGGAAGGGAATACAATCCTAGGGGAAAAAGATCCAGAAAAGAAGGAAGGGCTTTCATTTTCTGGAATCATCCCTAACCCCAAAATGTAAAAGAAAACAAGAGAAGCTGATAAAGTCTAGGGAGAAGGGGGACGAGTCGCTACACACAGGAAGCGGAGTCATAAAAAAAGGGGAAAAAGGAGCAATGGTTAGCTTAAGAAATCATTTCCTTAGAATGGGGTGGATTCAGGTCCAGGAATAAAGGGCCCAGATGGTTTTAATGATCAAGCTCTGCCTCTTGCTTTCATCCGGCTGCAGCAGGAACTGTCACCAGTGAAGGGCCATATCCTGTCAGTGGGCGGCCTCACGAGCTCCCACTGGTGCCTTGGAAGTTGTTCACTGAGGCTGAGATACTTTGCCAACCCCCAAACCTCGTACCGGGAAGCCTGCCTACCCACCCCCAGGACTGCTCTGGTATTCAGCAATCCGGTGGAATGTGTGAGGGGAGTAATTCTCTCAGTCTTGGACGTCTCTTGGTCTTGTCCTTCCTTCACTTTAACATATAATTCATGTTGGAATATGATTTGTGGATCACCCTAACCTCCTTGATAAAGCAAAGAATCGTCAGCGTTTGTGAGAAATACAAAAATACCAGTCAACCTGAGGCCCCAAAGGATACTTTGAATGTATTTGACTATGAGGAAAATAATTGCTAAAATTCACCTAGAAATAATTCTCTCTTTTCTTCTTGTTGCCTTCCTTCAACAGAAGCTGAACTATTGAGAGATCACGATGTTGAGGTTACCTCCAAATAAGGGAGTATTCACAAAAAATCTACCCCTTGATAGCAAAGCAGAAAAGTCGCCCCAGTTCAGAAGAAAATCACTGGCCTTCTGTAGACTGACCCAAACTCCTTTTCCAACACTTGAGTTAATACCAGTATCATGAGACCCCAGTCTGTGTTCTTCTTTTTGTTAGTTTGGAAAGAATGACTAATCCCTGTATACTATTCTTGGACTGTTATTTTGGCCAGTTTAGGAGGAATGGATGAATACTAATAACATCCGACGTTTATAGCACGTTCAGAGTTTATAAAGCCTTTTTCCATTGACTCCTCACAGCAGTTCCCAGATGAAGTGACTTGACCTGGCTCATCTGTGACCAAGCGATGAAGCTAAGATATAAACATGAGTCTTCTGAATCCAGCCTTCAGTTTTAACTGTGCACTAGACAGGGTAAGTAACGGTGGCCGTAACCAGCAGCCTTCACCTTCCGGTGGTGCAGTGCAGAAAAGTTGCCTCCTGTTCACAGCAGTGTGGGTTGGAGGGGGTGGGGATTCTGTTTCATCTAGTCATGCGGAGATTCATGTTCAGGCCACCTGTGCATCACGGTTTTCCACACGTGGTCTCCAAAGCCACTGGAGAGGGAGAGGGAAGGCGAGAGGGCACACGGGAGATTTTAACGGGCCAGGCCTGCAAGTGGAGAACATCACTTCCACCCAGGTCCTTTTGTCCAGACGTCATCTTAGCAAGGGAGGCTGAAATGTAATTCAGCTGTTCACCCAGGCTCACAAGCCTCAGGAAAGTGTATCTGAGAGCTTTGCCCTTAGAACTTTGGTTTAGCAGGCTTCCACAAAGTCTGTTTTGTTGGGGAGGCCCTGTTGAATACTCTCTGGAAGTGACTTATTTGTTTTTCCTTTCCAGAGTCTTTTCCTCCTTTAAACTCCCCAAATTTCTGTCTATTCCTATTCACTTTTAGCCCTTCCCCAGGGGCTGCTTTGAGATCAATTCAGTTCTCATTTTGTTTAACTCTTCACCTGTGTATTTCTCTTTACCCTCATGAATCATAAGTTCTTTGTTGTTTTAAATGTTTAAATGTTAAATGTCTTTTAAATGTTTATTTATTTTTGAGAGAGACAGAGTATGAGTGGGAGAGGGGCAGAGAGAGAGAGAGAGAAGGAGACACAGAATCCGAAGCAGGCTCCAGGCCCTGAGCTGTCAGCACAGAGCCCAATGCGCGGCTCGAACTCACGAACCGTGAGATCGTGACCTGGGCTGAAGTCGGACGCTTAACCGACTGAGCCACCCAGGCGCCCCTCATAAGTTCTTTGAAGACAAAAACGTGTCTACTAGCACAATACCGTGAGATACATTCCCTCCAGTCTCCTTCAGCAACCTTCTGCTTTCATCTAAAAAAAACTCAGTGCTGCCCTACTATGTACAAGATGCTCTCGGAGCCATAGGGAGAAGCAAAGAGGAGTTAGCGCTGGGGTCTTAAGAAGCTTATGAACAAGACTAATGTGAAACTGCTACAAGGCGTGTAGAAATACTGTGCTAAGGAAACACAGAGGGAAGAGACTGATTTTGAATTGAGGGGAAGAGGACTCGAAGGACCTCGCTGAAGAGTTAGGAATCATTCTAGAAGTAGCTAGCAGTTACGGAGTTGTTACTCTGTGCCAGGGCCGGCCCTGCAGTGCCTTACATGTACTATTTCATTTCCATCTCATCACGACCTCATGAGACGGCACTAGCATTGGTCCCGTTAGCCAGACTGGGACACTGAAAAACGTGTGATAAGGGACATCATTGGGACAACTGGTGAAATGTCAATACAGACTGTAGATTAGATAGATAATGGCATTGTATGAATGCTACTTTTCTTGATTTTGGTAGCGTTTTGTGATGATACAGGAGAATATTTTTGTTCAGAGGAAAGTCACCCCGGAGTATTTAGGAAGAAAGGGGCATGATACACACTTACTCTCAAATCCTTCAGAAATTAGTTATAATTGCGGGTGTCAATATGTGGGTGCACACGCGCGTGTGTTTGTGCGTGCGGAGAGAGAGGGAAAGAGAGGCAGGGGGAGCGGGGGAGAGAATGTCAAAAGCAACGTGGCAGAACATTAACAATTGGTGAATGAGGATGACGGGTATACTGGAGGTTTTGTGCCACACTTGACATTTTCTGCAGGTTTAAAAGTATTTCAAAGTGCAAGCGACAAGAGAAAAGACAGAAAACTCACAGAGAGTAATTCAGTGAATTGCCCAGCTCATACAGCTTGTGAATTGTGGGAAGCGGTCTCCTCCAGAATCCGCTAGCTTTACCGCCTGGGCACCGCGAAGGATGCAGATCCTCTGTGTCTACTCATTTGCCTGGCACCGCCCACCTCCTCAATCCCATTGCAGCTGCCCAGGACCAACGAGGCACCTCCCTTGAAGTGGAAAAGGTTTGCCATCTGGCTGGCACCTGCTGCTGGTCAGGCAGACACTCTTGTGTCCCTGCTTCTGGATTTGGATGAAACATCCTGCTGCAGGACATGGGACGGAGAGAAGGGAGACAATGATGCATCCAGGAGTGGCCCTATGGGGCCAACTGCTACCAAGGGGAAGCTGGAGAGAAGCTTGCCCCTCCTCTCTGTCTCCTGTGGCTGTGGACGACTTCAGGGTGAGAGAAGTTCCATGTGCAGAGCAGACACACACACATGACAACCTGTGTTCAACGCAGTAGAGCATCAGGTCATATTGCTTCACATCCTCCCTTGTCCCACTGCACTTTCCCCATCCCTGCTGCCTTGGATCTGTGCCTCCCCAGTGTAGTGTGAGCACTTTAATCCTTGCCTTGGGCTCTGTTTTCTACAATGGGGGAGGGGGGGCGGCTAGAAAAATAATTATGCAACAGTGCTCCTCGTTTGAGCTGGGTCCCGAAGATGGGTCAGAGCCTGACAGGCAGTAGGATGAGATAACGACATTACAAGTAGAAGGAGTGGGCTGCAGGAAAGCACAAAGGATAGTGAGAAATTGTGGGTTTGGGCAGGGGAGTGCAGACAATGAAATTAAAATGTAATAGAAGACGGTGGGCGTGGATGCCTGCTGTAGAATAGTTGCTGTTTTTTTTGTAAGCAGGCTTCATACCCAATGGAGGGCTTGAACTCATGACCCAGAGATCTAAGACCTGAGGTGAGATCAAAAGCTGGACGCTTCACTGACTGAGCCACCCAGATGCCCCTACCTGCTGTAGAGTTTAGACATCGTTTTGTAGGCACCAGAGTGAACCATGATGACTCTTCAACGTACGATGGATAAAATAATTATAACAACAACAACTAATGTTTATTAAGCACATACTATTTGCTAGCCTTTGCACTAAGCATTTTTCATAAATTATTTTCCTTAATCCTAGCCATAGTCCTATGAGATGGGTACTAATTATTATTTCCTAAGACGCAGAAAGGTTAATAAATTTGCTCAAGGTCACCCAGATTTTGAACTCCATATTGCATGCTCTTTGCCACCAGAGCTGGGTTTAGAGACATAACTTCAGGGGAGGCATGGAGGACTGGTTGGTGGTAGAGACTTTAGAAACAGAGCCGCTCTGGGGTGCCTGGATGGCTCAGTTGGTAAAACGTCCAACCTTAGCTCAGGTCATGATCTCGCGGTCAACGGGTTCGAGCCCTGCCTCCGGTTCTGTGCTGACAGCTCAGAGCCTGGAGCCTGCTTCAGATTCTATGTCTCCCTCTCTCTTTGCCGCTCCCCTGCTTGTGCTCTAGCTCTCTCACTCTCAAAAGTAAATAAACATAAAAAATTAAAAAGAAAAAAAAGAAGTAGATCTGCTCTGAGTTGAGGATTCTGCCAACTTTCACAAAAAAGAAGCGGGGAGGAGGCATAAAACACACCTTTCCTCCTCCACACGCAGTTTTTCCATTTATTCATTCATGGTAATAGTTACAACACAACGGACACTGATCTTAAAGCTGGGGATAGACCTTGCAAATTAGTGAGGGAGGTACAAATTAATCCAAGAAGCACGCATCTATCATTGCAGACTACCATGTGCTCTGGAGGAAAAGCCCAGGGAGTGAAGAGGGCATATTCCAGGCACGGTTTAGCTTGGCAGACACGGATCCCACTTCGGAAAGTAACCCCTCTACTGAGAGGCTGGGGAGCTAATGAAAAGCAGCCAGCCAATGGAAACATGGCATGTGCTAACATCTTCTGAAATTTAGTAAGTGTGCAATATGCTCCTGATTGCTTCCGACCCCTAAATCTCCTCCGGTGGTTCTCATCTTTGTTAATGAAAATGTCATCTTCTGAGTTGCCTGAGGCTAAAGCATGGTAGGCGTGTTTGACTCCTGTTTCTAAGGACTCAGATGGAACTGATCGGCAGGTGCCCCTGCCTTTCATCGTTGAAATGCGCTCGGGGTACCATTGTTGCAGGGATTTTTATCTTAATACCCGGGGTTCATTGTCTCTCTGCTCCGAAGAATGAAAAGGTGGACACAGTGAAGTGAGCAGCGGGCAAAAGTTTCTTAGAGTATAAGGTTATGAAGGGAGAATAGTATGGAAGCTCTTTTTATACAGAGGGGGCATTTGAAAGTGAATGCCCCTCGACAATAGGCAAGGGTCTTTCTTTTATCGGCTCAGGTTGGCCCCTTTGCCTTCCCCCTCATTCCTTCTCCAGTTCTACCCTTATTGGCTTGAGAACTCTAAATGTCTAGTCCTTCCTTTTTGATTGGCTCCTTTCCATTGTGTGAGGGGTGGTCTATGGTCAAACTGTTCCTTGTGGGTCATACATTTTACGGTCTACTTATTTTTAGTCAGGTCTTTTGTTGGTCAAATTCCTGAGGGGAACCTGAGGGGGAGTAGGTAGTTGTCCGTCACATTCTCAGGAGGAACTTTATGCCTGAGGGAGTTTGCTTGAGGCCTGCCGTTCCCAGAAGAAATGTTTTAAAATTGGTGTTTTTTCCCAAGCAGGGACCTTCAAGTCCTAGCCTCTCCCTTTCTGCCTACTGAATGCTATCTTTTCCTATCATACCATCACTTACCACCATCACAACTGCTACCGCCCTGGTCCAGTCCAATCCATGCTTGATCTGTCAGCGGGACCGTTGTGATAGCCTCCTTCACTGCCTTCCTTGCTTCTGTTCTTGTTCCCTATAGTCTATTCTCAACAGATCTCAACAGATCTTGTTAAAATGTCAACCACATCATGTCCCCTGTGCCCAGGACCCTCCACCAACTCCCCACGTCAGAGGAAAAATCCAAATTCTCACAGTGACCCACAAGGCTCGTGGAAATTCCAGGCCCTTCCCCAATGGCTCTGCTCACCTCTGGGGCCCCTCCTGAAAGTCCTCTCTGTTTCTTTTGCACTACTCCAGCCATGTCAGCCTGCTTGCTGTTCTTAACACCCAGACTCAAACCTCTGTCCTTCCTAGTCGGTCTGCCTGGAAATCCTTGCCCCACCCCCACCCTATAGCACTTCCCATCCCCCTTCCTGTACCACAGCAAACCTCACCACAGTACAGACTGTGTCTTCTAATCCGTTCTTTTGTTTATGGTCTGCACCCCACCACCTCTAGAACGTAAGCACTGTTGTGCTAACGCATTGCTGTGATGCTGGCATCGACACGGCAGACACTCAGTAAGTAGTTGTCAAAAAGATTAAGAACTTTTGAGGGCTTTTGGCAAGGCCCTTTGCCACTGCAGAAGCTCAAGAGGAAAAGGAGAGGAGATCCTCCTGGAAGCCTAGGGCCTCCATGGATTTCCTCGGGTGTCAGGAAGGCGCCTGGATGCCTCACCTCCGGGGTAGACATTGTGATGCATACCTCAGATCACACTTCAGGATGGGAAGTCTTATGCTCTCAGCTCAGCCCCTTCCCGGGGATTGCCTCAGCTGAGGAGAGCTGCCCCTCCCAACATGGCGTCTCTCTCCCACAGCCATCCAAACCCACTGCTGACTGGCGTGGGGTGTAAAGGCCCTGCCCTCTTGTCCCAGTCCAGAACTCTGAAGTATCCTCCCATCTTCAGAACTCCCTGTGAGGTTGGCTGAGGCCCTCATTGGACCTGCATGACTGCTCTCCCTCCCCCTCTAGCTGACTGCGCTTCATTTCCTTCCTCTCCACAGATGTGGATCACAGGAGCCCTCCCCTGTCAGCCTCTGGCACAGTAACTCCATCTCACAGCGAATTTCCCAGAAGACCCAGTCTGTGACACTCCCGCCCCCCAACCCCCCCGCAAATCAAGACGCCTCTCTGTTTCAGATACTGAGACTCACAAATAGTGACCCTTCGTCATTACAGGCAAAAACAGACTGTCTCCTGGAAAAGACAATTGGCTTCATGAGGGCCAAGCGGTCATTCACTTCTGAACTCGCAAAATCAATGGCACGCCATTAAGGAGAAAATACGAAGGATCTCCAAGAAGCTCTGAAGAAAGGGGATGTCATCACTGGGACTTTGGGAATTTAGTGCCATGCTCAAGTAACATAGCCGCTTTTAAGTGGGACCTCCTGAAGCTAGTTCATACCCCTTTGTGAGGATGATGGGAAGGCTGTGGTCTTCTCTGTACCGTGACTTCCCAAAATAACGAAGGTTAATGGAGTCTAGCTTTCAGGAAGACTCGGGTAGGGAGAGGTCAAGGGGAGCGCTCACAGACGGCTGGGCATATTTCTGTGTTGTTTCAATACATCAGGAGCAAGAATTAAGTTACTCGTCCAACACAAATGAACAAAATATGTAAAGACTGTAAAATAAAACTCATGCTTTCTTAACGTCTTTGCAGCTGGAGGACACAGGAATCACCCTACTGACAGCATGTCTGGTGATCTCTAACCCAAGCCCTGCTGCCTGCTGCTGCTCTCTTCAAAAACAAATCTACGCAGGTCTTTGAACCGTCTTAGATGCCGCTTCAAGATACTTTTGGCTGATTACGTAATGACCAAACTCCTCACTGCAATACTGAACATCTTTCACAATCAAACCAAAAGTAAACACTCCGGGCTCCATTCTAATTCTTGGGACATTTTCCCTCCTCCCTGCCCCCACCTTTTAGAATCACTTTCTGTTCCTTAGAGAAGCTGGGCCCTTCCCAGCTCTTTGTTTTTGCATTTGCTGATTCTCCTTTCCCTTTTCCTCAGTTCCACCCCAGCTTCAAAGTCACCTGTCTGTCAACCTCTGAGTCTCCCCAACTCCAGCCATAATTCATTGCTTCCACCTTTGCTGTCACGCAGCACGTTGTCCGATCACTGCTCTGACTTGTCTTTTTTTTACAATAGGAATTTTAAATTACATTAGGAATATAAGCTTATGTGCTGATGTTGTAAGATATAAAAGTACACAGAGTAGCAAATATGAATCCCTTCCCCCATGTTTTGATTCAGAAGTTCGTTGGTGGGGGTCGGAGAGGTACACAGGTGGCCATTACTTTATTCTGCGTGCCATTTAGTATCTGAATATTTCTTTAAAAGTTTTTTAAATTTATTTTTGAGAGAGAGAGAGAGAGAGCACGCAAGCACGAGCCGGACAGGGGAATAGAGAGAGGGGAACAGAGGATTCCAAGTGGGCTCCTGGCTGACAGCAGAGAGCCTGATGTGGGGCTCAAAGTGAGATCATGACCGGAGCTGAGGTTGGAGACTTAACCGACTGAGCCCCATAGGTGCCCCTAATATCTGAATATTTCATTAAAAAGTGACAGTCTTTCCTTGTCTTTGGCACTCATCATCTGCCAGAAGTACTTTTAACAGTTCATGGTGTACCGGTCTTTCTAGACTTTTGCTGCTTTCAAACAGGTAAATCATCACGTTTACCAGGGCAATGATGGTTTATTCAAATAGAATCATACTGTTCCTGTTGTTCTACAATTTTTTCATTAATAGACTCTTTCATAGAGTGGTTTCAGGTTGCAAGGAAATTGAGCAGATAGTACAGAGAGTTCCCATTTACTTCCCCTCCCTACCATGGCTTCCCCTATTATTATCATCTTGTGTGGTTCGTACGGTAAAATTGAGGAGCGGTTACTGATATGTTACTAACTGGCGTCCATGGTTTCCATTAGGTTTCGCCCTCCCTGTTGGGTTCTCTGGGTTTGCCAGATACATAATGTCACATATCCACCATTACATAGCATACAGAATAGTTTCACCCTCCCTAAGGACCCACCGTGCTCTACCCATTCATCCCTTCCCACCCCACCCCTACCCACCTCAGCCACTGGCAACCGCCGATCTTCTCTCTGTATTTGCACTTTTACCTTTTCCAGAATGTCAAAAGGTTGGAATCACACAGCACATTTTCTTTTCAGACTGCCTCCTGTCACTGGGCGATATACATTTTAGGCTTTTCTGTGTCTTTTTGAAGCTATAGTTTACCTTTCTAATCGACATGTTCCCCCCATATCCTTACATGCTCATGTACCTTTTTCTCTTCAACAGCTACCTACGTATCTCTTGGTACGATTGTAAAAACTTCCTTATCTTTTTCCTTCTCAAGGGACATGTGGGTTTCTCAAGTTTTTTAATTGCATATTTACATATCTTTGACTCCCCATAAACTTTGTACTCCATAACCAATAAAACATGGTGTTCAATAAACAGCGTTGCTTCTGTTCACAAAGAAGAACTGTAAACACAGGAAAAGGGTGGGTGGTGGTAACTCAAAGCAAGAAGAGGGAAGGTCCCATAAGGTCCCATAAGTAGTGGCAGAGGGGCTCAGGGGAGGGAGGGGGTAGCAGGCTGGGAAAAAGCTGGGCCACAAAGACTTAACAGAGGAAGCAGGTTTACAACTGAGTCTTAAAAGGGTAGGGAGGGAGGGGCACCTGGGTGGCTCGGTCAGTTAAACATCTGACTCTTGATTTCAGCTCAGGTCATGATCTCACAGTTCCTGAGATGGAGCCCCACATCAGGCTCTGCACTGACTGCCCGGAGCCTGCTTGGGATTCTCTCTCTCTCTCCCTCTCTGCCCCTCCCCCACTTATATGCACACGCGCTCTCTCTCTCTCTCTCTCAAATGAACAAACTTTAAAAAAAATGGTGGGTAGGGGTTAGGAAGACGGTGGGGGGGGATTTTCATCTTTTTTATTTCTAAAATCAAGAAGCAATCTCAGGGGGGCTCCTGGCTGGCTCAGTTGCAATAGTGTGCAACTCTTGATCTCAGGGTTGTAAGTTCGAGGGCCATATTGGGTGTAGAGATTACTAGAAAGAAAATAATAATAAACTTAAAAAAAAAAAAGCAGCAACCTCAGTATGCTTGGGCTGGCATCACTGCCCAGCAGCCTGGGGGCCTGGACATATGCCCACCTTGACTGCTGCCACCTCCCCAGCTGCCTGGCCTGGAGAGCACGTGAAGGAAAGACAGAACGGTTTTCCTAAGAACATGGTGTGCATGGTATGACTCCCAGGCAGGCCCTGGCCAAAAAAGGCAAGGAGGACTGGCCTCCAGGAGTTCTTGCTCCAAAAATATTCTTTGCTAGTGGAAACCAAGGAAATGTGGAAAGACTCACGGGCCGATGGCCTGACCACTCCCGGGGCTGCATCTCGTAACATTTCTGACCTCTCTGGTCTAGAATGCGTCAGGGTGCGGTTCATCTCCCCCTTCCACACAGACTCTTCTCGTGCTTGAGAGCCATATCTTCACCACCTTAATTTCTCCTGTGGCACCTACCACCCAGAGGAACTCCTGGTGTTTGTTGCTAAATGACTATCTGGACCAATAGTGTTAGGAGCTACCACTCCTAATTTGGGTTCCCCCAGAAGCATACCCTGAAACGAAGATTCCAGTGAGAGTAGTTTATTTGGGAAGTGACTTGGGACAGCCATTGGGGAGTGGGAAGTGAGATGGGGAAAGGAAGGCAGCCAATAAGTCATTAAGCACGCTATTTCTGTGGATAACTAGAGCCTAATCTCCCAGGGAAACTCTGGGAAAAGGTGCAAAACACGTCCTGGGAATTATCCTACAAGATGGCAAGATGGCTGAGATATTTATATGCCAACTCCTAAGAGTCACTGGTGGAGGGCGGCTCCTGGGGGTATAATAATTTGCAGCCCTTCAAGCCTGTTGTACACAGGATGACAGGGCGGCCTTCTACAGTTCTAGAAAAGTCTCTCAGGCTCTGAGGGGCAGAAGCCGGAAGGTGGAAGTCAGCCAGAGCACACTGATACGACAAACCCAATGGGCCACAAGTGGGGGGACATCTGCTACACTACCTTTTAGGAAAAATATTCACAAGAGACCTGAATCGCCTCTACAGATTTGTGACAAGTGGTTGCCCCCATGCCCACCCCCAAATCTGAAGTGACAGGAAACTTAGCACATCCCAGGGGGGAGCTACTTCAGTGTCAGCAACCCCAATGTTAGAAGCACTTCCCCATTCGTTCTAAATCTCCCCATCTATAAATATGCCACAGGCTGCTAGCAGAGCCCTCCCTAGCTACTCGGAACATAAGCATGTTCCTTATGTCCACCCTTCAAATATCTGAAGATAATCACAACAGTCCCTCTGTGTATCCATGGTTCCCTCTCTTTTAAACTTCTCCCACCCCTTTAGTGTATTCCTTACGACGTGGCTTTGAACCCCTCACCATCCCTCGTACACTCGCCTAAGCAAAATTAATAAATAAATAAATAAATAAATAAATAAAAGCAAATAAATGATCTACTGAAGACCAGGCACAAAGTTACTCTCACATGTGCCAATCTCCTCAACCCATGTTTTAAAAATCTAAGGGCAGGGCGCCTGGGTGGCTCAATCAATTGAGCATTCAACTCCCCATCTGGGCACAGGTCATGATCGAGCCCCATGTTGGGCTTTGCGCTGTCAGTGCTAAACCTGCTTGGGATTCTCTCTCTCCCTCTCTCTCTGCCCCTCCCCAATTTGCATGCTCTCTCTCGCTTTCTCTCTCTCAAAATTAAAAAAAAAAATTTTTTTTTAATTCTATGGGCATGTGACCCAAGCCAGGCCCATATGTCAATTAAATGAAAGAAAGCAAGGAGCATCTCTTTTCTTTGTGACTGACAGTTGGAAGGTTAGTGTGAGCGTGAACCCACCAGGAACCACTGTAGAAAGCCTAATAATGGAAGCAGCCAAGAGGACAACTGAGAATGAGGAGAAAGGGTGGAGCCAGATGACATCACTTGAGTCCCTAGATCTGGCAGAACCTGAAGCCTATAATCTTCAGACTTTTTCGTTGTGGGATCAATAAATCAATCTCAGTCTCCCCACCCTACTCCCCTTCTTTCCCTCCCACCCTCCTTTTTAAGCAAGTTTGAGTTGAGATTTATTACTTACAATGGAACAACCAGAAGAATCCTAACAAATTTGGACTCTTCTCCCGTGATACTATGCAGCCTACATTTTGGTATAGACACACACACACACACACACACATACACGTGACAAACAGACACACAATCATTGGTTTTTGTAGAGCACTTTGTAAAGCACCCTCAGACCCGTTTGCTCTGACAGACCTCCGAGAGAAGACAGATAAGCATAAAATTGCTATAGTCATTTTTATAAATATGGAAACTGAAACAGAGACGCTAAGTGACTTATCTAAGACCACCCAGGCAGCCAGTGGCTGGTAGACCGGGTATAAGAACCCAGATCTGCAAGGTCATAGGCCAATGTTCTTCCCACTGTATCTTACTGGAGTCTGCGTTCCTGACCCATCTAGGTGCTCATCAAGCTATGTGACCAGCCTCATAAGTTCATCTCTTTGGGCTTCAATTTGCCATCTTTATTGTATGGGGCTGGCAACTGTGATTTCTAAGGGGCCTCCCCCAACTTGCGTTCTGGTGGGCTATGATTTTGCTCCATAACCATGCTTAGGACTGGCTGGGATGGCCCTAAATCAAAGACCTTGAGGAGAGGACATCCCATTAATCAGAGAGACTCAGCACACACACTCGCGCGCACTCCTGTCGGATGACATTGAGGTTTCCGATGGTTCTGTTCTGAGTAGAAGCAAACATAACAACCCAAGAGTAACAAGATAATTGTGTAGACGCCCTGTATCCCATCTGGTCTATTCCTGTTCAGAAAAAAAAAACAGTGCCATGTGCTCTAATCTTTTTGTTTCTCAGTCCTCAAACAAAATGAAATAAAGCAGGCTTTGTGTTGCTGCATTCCCCCTGACAATGAGGGAGTGTGCCCTGAACTGCCAATCCCTCCCCCCGCCACTTGTATGGCTTTGCATTAGGGACTGAGGGGCAGGGGCGCTGAGAAGCCCGCCTTCTTCCGCTCCTCGCTCCTCCGGGTGGACACAAGGTTCCGACACAGCTCCAAGGCCATCCATGTGCTCTCCCAGCTTATGGCTTCTCAAGACCGCAGGCAGGGAAGCAGTATGATCACACTGATATATTAATGAGAATGTAAAATCCACTCAAAGTTCCTGTTTGTTGTGGGCGCCTCCGTGGCCTTCATTTGCTTTGCAGATTCTCTTCGCCTTTCTTGGACTTTCCTTCTTCCTGGAGAGATTTCTAAAAGAAAGGTCGTTTGCCTTGCCGTATTTTGCTGGACCCCGACACAGTCCTTCTCCGCGACCTGCAACCTGGTGGCTTGTGAGAGAGTCGGGATCCCTGTGCCCCACAGGACATTTCTTAGGGGGAAACTGCCCTCCTCCCCAGGCGGCTCCCCCTCATAATCTTTGTTCCAGGAGCTTTGTGTGAAAGGGAGACGCTTTGTCCTGACAAGTCAGCTCATGTTCTGTACTCTGTTCTTTGGAAAATTAATATTACACTGTCACATGATCACCCCTTAGTGGCCCAGATGTTATTTCAGAATTCAGAATTAGTTTTAGCCAGGAAGACTTTGAACCTTTGCTGGTGCGAGGGTGAAGTGAGTTTAGAGAAGGGGAGAGCGTATTTTGAAAGTCAGAGGCCGATGAAACAACAGCAAAGCCTCACTTATAATAAGGTGGGACGCAGTCCCCTGCCTGAAGGAAGAGAGGCACGTGGTGTAATTCTTACTTTCTCAGGACTTAGAGGTTTCTGGATTGGCCAATTATTGAAGTCCGAGCTGCTTCAGAGAGAGTCTCGGTGACAGACCTATATTTTGAATAATATGCATCTAAAACAAAGAGTGATAAACCTCTAAAACAGATTCCCTGCTGCACAAGCTCACAAAAGCCCAGCCCTATCTTTTAAGCTTTGGACCTTCTAGTTAGGTGCAGGGCAATCCCTTGATACGGACCTCAGATACTTCATTCTTGGACCACTGGGAAAGTAAAGACCAAGAGGATTCATGGAGTAGGTAACCCTCAAAAAGCAGTGCCTCCTATTAAATTCTACGTAACCACAACACCAGCTCGCTGTTCCCTGATCAGGCATACAGCCAGATTTGTTTAAGTCTCCTGAAATAACTTCCTGGTCTGATCAACCTTGCCAACCCTTTAACGGCCAGCTCAAACCCCATTATCACTTCTCTCATGAGGACATTGTCAATGACCTCTCTCTGGCCACAGCCCACAGTTTTAAGCTACCCTACTTCCTCCTTTGCAGCCAGAATCGAATTCAAGGCTCCCCATTCCCCAGCCTTGTTCTCGGGCTATAATTTTTTAAAGCCTTGTTCTCGGTCTACAATTGTTTTTAAGCTTATTTTATTTTATTTTATTTTATCTTATTTTAGAGAGACAGAGACAGTGCGAGTGGGGGAGGGGCAGAGAGGGGGGGTGGGGAAAGAGAGAATCTCAAGCAGGGTCCCCACTGTCAGTGCAGAGCCTGAAGCGGGGCTCGAACCCACGAAGCCGTGAGATCATGACCTAAGCTGAACCCAAGAGTCAGGCGCTTAACCGACTGAGCTGCCCAGGTGCCCCTCTTGGTCTATAATTTGAAGCTGTTTACTTCTTCTCTCTTTCTCTTCTTCTTAGCTTGTTTCTCATCTCTGGGGCTCTGGTTCTTGTGTCTCTTCCCCTGTATCTAGCTTCACACCTGTCCCCTGGATCTGATACTGATTTGGCTTCTCTGGAAATGACCAGAGTTCTCTTCTTTGGCTCTAGTATTGGCACTTGCCTTTTGGATTTTATCTGCTAATGGAAGATCTGGGTATGTCCCCTGACTCATCACCCCAATGCTGAGACCTATGATCAGCTGGTCTCTGGTTCTGTCCAAAGGAAACTGGACAACCATAGCAAGTAAGGATCTTTTTCCCTATGACTAAATGCCTTTCTGGGGTGGGCAGTGAGGCAGAGCACAGGTCATAGAACAGGCAAGGCCTATACTCATAGCAGTTAGATGTACCGGAATTTGAATTCCAGCTTGCTCTTGGTTTCATTTACTTACGATACCAACTTGGGCCAGTAAGGAACCTCTCTGAGTCTCAGTTTCTTCATTTCTAATGAAGTGGGGATAGTAACAATAGTACCTACTTGGCAGGATTGATGTGAAGATTAACTGAGCAGTAGAGTGGAACTTTGAAATACTAACTAAATCTTTTTGGACCTCTACAAACTCTTCTACCTGGTCCTAAGGTGGTGTGTGTGTGTGTGTGTGTGTGTGTGTGTGATGATGATGAATCTTCAGGGAGCCTTGAGGATTGGTGTGTCAGCACAGCACCTGGCACAAGGCAGACAACAATGTTACCCTAAAATGGAAAACCAATAGAGGATTGAGAATCAACAGATGGAGGACCAGTCCTTCCAGCTCAGAAAAGCAGGTTGCAGCCAAGGGCAGTTGCTCATGCTTACTTTACAGATTTTCCAGGATTTAAGTCTGCTGAGCTCGAGACTCAGATTTACAGAGGAGAAGTTGGTTTGTTATACCTGAGTGGAAGAACCTAGCCTTTAGATGGATCTAAGGACACATTGGTGAGGCCCAAATTTTCTAGATGCTGTTTGTTTCTGAACGCTGGGACATGCCATCTTTACTGTTAGCATCCTTCCAAACCCAGGTTTTCCCTGAGGTTTGAGCAGAGCTCCTGACTGAAAGACCCAAACAACTTAAAGTTTGTGTCTGCACTAGTGGTCCTCAAATTAAGGCCTAGGGGCCACATCCAGCCCACTGACAGTACTTGTAAATAAAACTGCATTAGAGCACAGCCACACCATTCATTTGTACGTTGTCTATGGCTGCTTTCTCAATATAATGGCAGAGTTGAGTAGTAGTGACAGAGACCAAAGAGCCTACAAAGCCTGAAACACTTGCTATCCGGCCCTTAGAAAATATTTGCTGACCCCTGCTCTGCATCATACATGTTAAGACCTCAAAATGTCCACATATAACGATGTATCCTCTTTTCTGTTTCCCACTCTAAATTTTATCTCTGTTACAAGAAGTACGATCTTGAGGGCAAAGACAATTCATCCATTTCTTTTCTTTTTAAGTTTATTTATTTATTTTGAGAGAGAGTGCGAGTGGGAGAGGGGCAGAGAGAGAAGGAGAGCAAGAATCCTCAACAGGCTCCACGCCACCAGCACAGAGCCCAATGTGGGGCTCGAACTCACGAACTGTGAGATCACGACCTAGGCTGAGATCAAGAGTCAGATGCTTAACCTACTGAGCCACCCAGGTACCCTTCCTATAGATACTTCTTAATAAGCCACTCAAGGCCTTCCAGTCAGGCACCAACTCCTCCTGCAACCTGAAACCCCTTCAGTTTCCTGCATTTCCTCACCTTTCTAGTTTAGGCAAGTCAATGAATCTTCCTGCCTTTCCCTGAGTACATCTCTCTCTACCCAGCTGACTTCTCTCCTATTATCTCAGGCTCCTTATCTCTCACTATGTCTTTCCTGATATTCCAGTCAGAAAGCATCTCTGCCTTTTTTTGAACTCTGTCAATGGACTTTATCTGGTTCCTGAGTGACATAGAGACTGCTTCATTCTTTAGATACTGAGTGTCCCCAAACAAGCAGTTAGAGCTTGGAGGGCAGGCACTGTGTCTTGTGGAGTTGTCTATTGTCTCCCCCCTTCCTTCCTTCACAAACTATTGCCTTCTTAGCGGAGGCTGCCGTGGGGGTGGGTAGGTCCTGGCTGACCATCATACAAATTTGGACTTCCCTGCTTATGTAAAATAGTGCCCACGAGAATCGGTTTGCATGTTGTTGCTTTGCATGGTGGGGGAGGGTCATTCCAAGAGGAAGTTTAGTGCACGGAGGTAGAGAGGATGGCGTGATGTTTGCTGCCAAAGCTGGGCCCAGGGATTTGTTTGGGCTCTGGGGAGAGAAGGAGCTGTTGCAAAAGCAGAGGGAGCAGATTCTTTTGTAGCTCACAGCGCATTAACCATACTGCTCTGGGGCCAGATGATGATGTGGCATGGAGTTCAGGATCCCTCTCCTCATTTCTTTATAAATGCAGCATGGTTGTTAAAGGAAGGACCAAGGAAGGACTAAAAGAAATACACTTTTTTTTTTAATTTGTTTTTTGTTTTTTGGGTTTTTTTTTCCTGAAGGTTTTCAGCTTTAAGAGAACTGGTAGATAGCACCCTAGCCTAGGGTTCAGATTTTCACCAAAGTCTTCTTTGATGGAGCCTATAAATTTTCTTTATTTTTCAGATATGATGAGGCCAACAGATCAGGAGACAACTGCTGTTGGAAAGATGGCTTATTACTTATAGTTTCTGAAAGGAGCGGCCATGGCATGTCCCACAGGGCCACTGGGAAAGCACTAGAGTCAGTTAGGAGGCAGAGGGAGAGGTGGGAAAGGAGAGAAAGAGCCTTTATTGTGGTTTCCATGGGAAGGAATAGTGAGGCAGGGCCAGATGATTTAAGACTATCAAGTCTGAATAATTTTAGCTAGTGCTGGGGTGTCGGGGCTATCTCTAGTTGCCTGGTACCTGGCCCTGGGGTGACTGGGGTAGGGGGATCATGACCCCCAGTGTGAGAGCCCAATAAAGGAGGGAGTGGGGTACGGGTTCTGAATGGGTTGGTTTGCATATGCATGCTTATAGGTTTGCATAAGGCGTGCTTATAGGTGAGTCCTTTACTATCTTTAGGAACTGGCAGGCCCTAGAAGGGCAGTCCTTCCATGCTCAGCAAGATGCCAAGATGTCAAAGCATCAGAAAATCAAGGATAATGGTCTCAACAATCACGGTTATGGTTAAGGACTGTGTTAGTTTGCTATAATAAAATATCACAGACGGGGTGGCTGAAACAACAGAAATGTATTTTCTCACAGTTCTGAGGGCTGGAACTCCAAGATCAAGGTGTTGGCAGGGTTGATTTTATTCTGAAGACTCCTTGGCTTGCACATGGCTGCCTTCTCACTGTGTCCTCACGTGGTCTCTTCTCTCCATATCCCTGGTGTCTCCTTACGTGTCCCACTTTCCTCTTATAAGGACATCAATCAAACTGGATTAGGGATGACCCTAATGGCCTCATTTTAAATTAATCACCTCTTTAAACACCCTATCTCCAAATACAGTCACATTCTGAGGTACTGTGGCTTAGGTCTCTGACATACGAATTGTGGAGGCTTCAACAATTCTGTCCATGACAGGAGCATTGCTCAAGTAGCCTGTGGGATTGTTGGAGCCGAAGGACATCAGAGGGCTGTCAGTGAGGAGACCCTTGAGGAGGACCCCCTGAGACTAAAGGGCATGGGCTTGGGAGAGGGAGACACATGTGAGGACTATGAACCAAGGAAATTTGAGGAAACATGTAAGTATTATTTAGCTCTATGAGCTTTGGGAGTCCTAACGAATTTGTAGTACTCACACAGTTGCACTGTGAAAAGATTATCAACAAATCCATATGGAAACAAAATTCCATCAATATCAAAAGCCAATGTCCACAACCCCAGGGAGTCAATCCCTCTTTAAAGAGCACAGCAAAAAACAAACAAACAAACACAAAAAAGAGCACAGCAATCAGGGGCGCCTGGGTGGCTCAGCTGGTTAAGCATCCAACTTCGGCTCAGGTCATGATCTCACGGTTTGTGAGTTGGAGCCCCGCGTCGGGCTCTGGGCTTGCAGCTCAGAGCCTGGAGCCTGCTTCCGATTCTGTGTCTCCCTCTCTCTGCCCCTCCCTTGCTTGTGTTTTGTCTCTCCCTCTCTCTCAAAAATAAATAGACATTAAAAAGAAAAAAAAGAGCACAGCAAAAACATTTACTTGTAAGAACAGTTAATGTCCTGACAATACAGAATCTGGGTCTGCTTTTTGACAACAAAATTTCACGCAAATCTCCCAGGAAAAAGTATTGTCAACCGACTTGAATGTCCGAAAGAAAGAACGCGGTGTCCAGTTTTTAAAAGTTCACTGGAGAACAAATTGGTCATTTAACTTCCTTCTTCTATCTCCTTCTTGTGAGAGTCTGGTACAAGCTACCTTGCCCCTTTTTCTAGCTTGTGCCTGTGCGTGCGCGTGTGTATATATATATGTGTATATATATATATATATATATATATATATATAAGTGTGTATATATACATACACATGTATATATGTGTATATACACATGTATATATACATACACACACACACACACACACACACACATATATATATATATATACATGCACGCACACACACACACACACACACCTTTTCTCCTCACACCCTCAACATCCACTCTTCTAGCCAGCCAGATTTCTTCCCTCACTAACTACCATGCAGGGCTCTGCAGAAACCTTTCTATTCCTTCTGCTGTCTGCTTGAGATGCAGGTTGGAAACAGCTGGCAAGAGCCAGGGTACTTGCCTCTCTACTCTTCTGCATGCCTGCTCCTTCGCACAGGAAGCATAACACCTTTATTCCTAGAAGACTCTCCTTACCTGAAAAAAATAAAAATAAAAAAAAGAGCATGGATCAGGAACTCTGGCCCCAGCTTTTAAGGAGGCGGGGCCCCGGATGTGTTTGTTGATTACCACAGTGTTTTCGGCATTATCAAAATTAACCAACCTGCAGGCCTGGTGGGGGCAGGTTTAGACTACACGCTCTGAAAGGCTCTGTATCGATCAAAGGTGTTGGTTGCAGGCAGGCAAAAAGAGGATTTCCTCCGTTGAAAGATATCAAGAAGTGGTCCACAGAGTTGACCAGAAGTGGGTCGAAGGTGGCAGGGTGGGGAACAAACCTTGGGGGACAGGTAGGATCTGAGGGGCTCCAGAAACTGTCGCAGGAACACTTTGGCTAGGGTGCTCCTTCTCTGGCTGAATGCCACCCCACAGCGGGACACGACTACAAGAACGGCCACCAATGGATATCGTCGTGTGCAGGTGAACACCAGCAGTTCCTATGCTTTTGCACTACGCTCTGCAGACTCAAAGTGCCAAGAGGCATCATCTGATTGTTTAGGAGAGTCTAGTCCCCTTGCACGAATCCTTACCGCTGGTGGCAAGAGAAATGGAGGATGACCCCCCACCTCTAATTTTAGATAAATGAGGGGAACCGTGCCCTGTAATGACAGGCGTATTGATGGATTCCTCCAAAATAAGAAGGGACGTTGAATGTTGAAATAAAAAAAATTTGATCAATGTGCACCACAGTTATGATTGCACCTAGGAACATTAGAAAGCTGTGTCAATAAAAAGAACATTGAATCTAGAATTTTGTCTGTGCACCAGCTCCCTGGTTGATGAGGCAAAAATTGCTACCCATCCACTGAAAATCTGTGCTCTTGTTTTCATACAATAGAACTCTCAAAGGGATGTGACTTCCGATCTAGGGACTATATTTCCAAACATTGTTTACAATGAAGCACAATCAAGTGACCCAGTTACAGTGAGTAGACTGTGTAAGTTATACAGCCTCAGTTTATAAACATTCTCCACTAGTGATTCTCCATGCTCTTTCCCTCCCTGGCTGTGTACAATGAAGATGGCTTTTGTGTTAAAGATGACAGAACCTGTGGGGCGCCTGTGGGGCTCAGTCGGTTAAGCGTCTGACTTTGCCTCAGGTCACGATCTCACAGTTCGTGAGTTTGAGCCCTGCGTCCAGCTCTGTGCCGCCAGCTGGGAGCCTGGAGCCTGCTTTGGATTCTGTGTCTCCCTCTCTCTCTGCCCCTCCCCCGCTCACATTCTGTCTCTCTCAAAAATAAGGAAACATTAAAAAAAATTGAAAACGATGACAGATCCTCTGACAACTTGGCCCCTAAATGACTTCAAGGTGGAAGGTTCCCTCGCTAACCTATTCATCTGTCCAGTGATTTTACATGAACAAGAAATAAGTTTTGTCTGGGTTTGGGTCATAATACATTGTTAGTACTAATACACATAACTTGTTTCTCTGTCTGTCCTACGTGAGACATAGAATGAACACAGGCTTTAGAACGAGACAGACCTAAGTTCAAATCCATGCTCCACTAATTAATTTCCTGGGAGCCTTTTCTTAGTCCCTGTTTTATAAAATGAGGTTAACAGTGTCTATCACAAAGGGTAGATGTAAGGATTAAATGAAATGTCGAAAGCAAAATTGCTAGCATGGTGATCTGCACACAGTAGGTACTTTGCAGGTGGTACTGTGAGCCGAATATGGTGCATATGGTAGGAAGAGATGTATAAACTGGAAATTAGGAGACTAGTGTCACTCCGGGACTGCTGCTCTCTGTGTAACCTTGGGGACATCCTTTCACCTCCCTGAACCTTTCTTTGCTTATCTATAAAGCAATGACGTTAAATGACACCTGGGGTTTTCACACTGCTCCCTATGGAAACTCTTGGTTTTGCAACATTGCTCAGGGACCCTTCCAGGAGGAGTTGAATAGAGCCAAGCAGACTCTAGTCCCTGCCTCCCTTCCAAACAGAGAAGCTCTGATTTGGTTTTTTGACATACTGGATTTCCAGAAGAGAGTTTATGTGAACAGAAAATATCACTGCTTTTGTGAAATAATTAAATATATGTGTACTCCAAGGTCTTCAAAATCCTTCCCTACGCCCATACTCTGGGATCCTGGGAGGTCTGACAATGATGGCTTAGCCCACCAAGTCGTCTTGGGAGAGGTTTATCCTTCCTCCCCGGATCTGACCAGTTTGCAAGAAGCCAAGGGCCCCCTGTCATTCCCAAGACTGCCCAGGCATAAAAGTGCTCAGGTGGGGCAGAATCATGACTATGAATAAGAGCTAAAAATGCAACCAACAGGTACAGTGCCTGGCCCCGGGACCTAAGAGAAGGGTGGGTGCACACTGTTCTGGCTGGAGAATGCTGAAGTCAAGTACATGAGTGGGCACGCCCTTTCTGACCAGTAAACTGAGGATAAGAAAGAAGACAGGCTTATAGGCTCACAGAGCTCCACCAAGGAGAAAGTAGCTGGCCCCGGGGTCAGGGCCTCAGCATTCCAATATGGCTTTCTTTTCCAGCACACCATAAGAAGTGTGGCCTCTAACACACATACGCCACAGAAAGGGAGGTTGGCCAAAGGCTACATATTTTGCTAGCATTATGATTTTTCGGCCACTAAGTTCACAAGTATTTATTATGTTCAATGTGTTGGATGCAGTTTTAGCTGCTGGGGGTAAAGACAAATCCTTATATTCTACGTTCCAGGATGGGGAGACAACATAAATAACTGTTAAATAAAGGGGACCGATAATAAAGGGGGTGTTATTTTAGAGAATTAGAGAAGTTCTTTTGTTTCTTTTAATGTTTATTTTTATTAAAAAAATTTTTTTTACATTTATTTATTTTTGCGAGGCAGAGTGAGACAGAGCACAAGCAGGGGAGGGGCAGAGAGAGGAGACAGAGAATCCAAAGCAGGCTCCAGGCTCTGAGCTGTGAGCACAGAGCCCGAGGTGAGGCTGGAACCCACGAACTGTGAGATCGTGACCTGAGCCGAAGTCGGTCACCTAACCGACGGAGCCACCCAGGCGCCCCTTTTAATGGTTACTTTTGAGAGAGACAGAGAGTGCACATGAGCTTGCAAGTGGGGGAGGGGCAGAGAGAGGGACAGAGAGAACTCCAAGTAGGCTCCACGCCGTCAGTGCAGAGCCCTACCTGGGGCTTGATCTCATGAACCACAAGATCATGACCCCAGCTGAGATCAAGAGTCCAACACTGAACTAAGTGAGCTGCCCAGGCACCCCAGAGAGGTTCTTTTGATGAGAGGTTGAGGTTTGGGCAGAGACAATGAAGGGAGTAGCCTCTCTGGGGACAAGTGGCTCAGGCAGGGGGCCAAGTAGCCCTAAAGGCAGTGCAGCCAGGAGAGCAGAGCACTGCCTGGGGTAAACAAGGAAGAGTGGCAGGAGCAGTGTCATGAGGTGGGAACCAAGGGGTTATGTCACTTCGAGCCCCGTGGTCCACGGAAAGGGATTTGGAATTTATTCTGGAGCCATTTAAAGATTGCGAGCCAAGGAGTGACTTCATTCTTAAAAGGGTCACCCTGGGCAATGCATCAGCTGCATCGAGGCAAAGGTGGAATGAGAGTGAGCAGTCGGGAGTAAAAGAATAACTTAGGTAGGACATGGTGGTGATGAAAATATGGCAACAGCAGTGGAGGGGTGCCCGGCGGTGGGGTTCCGATGCGTGCAGTGGGTGGAACAGTGATCTCAACCTAGTGACTGGGACGCGGCCACCACCTTCGTTCTTACTAGGCGTGCTTCTGCAATCCCATCCCCTTCCTCCACTCAGGAGAGAATCTTTCCTCTTGGGCAAAGAAAGGAGGAAAAAAAACAAAGGAAAGAGGCAGAACACAGGATTAGATAGGAGTAAGAACACAAAAAGTAGATATAAGGACAACAGAGGAACAAAAATAGAAGGGGCATGAAAACCAACAAAAGAAAAAAAAACCAAGAAGGAGAAAGAGATGCGCTCCATTCTTCCAGCTTTTTCTTCTGTTTCCTTCTCTGCTCAGAGCAGAAAAGTAAAAGAAAGGTCAATTGCCTCTACAGGCAAAGCCCTCTTGGAAAATACTGGTAACCGTTTTGTTTTCGGTGGACGTGTGCACAATGCCAGGCTGAAGGAGCAGAAATAAATTTCTGTCAAGAGAAATGAAAACCAGTGCTGGAAGGTGAGCCACATGCTTCGAGATCTAAATTCAACCCATCATCACTTCTGATAACACCCAAGTCCGTAATAAGTGCTGGCCCAGAACACTATTTTCCCTGCCATCTTCCAGAAAAGAAAAACCTCATTTCCAAAGAGACAGCAATTCCCCGTCTCTCCTAGGTCCCCTTCAAAACTGTAGAGCTCATTTTATGAACTGTTTCATGAAGTCACTGTACCCTTGGGGGTAACCAGAAACCATTGTTTTTACAAGGGGGAAGAAAAGCAACCGGACGTCCCATTGCGCTGGAGAATATAATCATATCCCCTTGCCAGCGTGGGTGAGAACATTCCCTGACCATTGTAGCTTTTGATACTGTCAGTGAAGGAAATGTTGGTCATAAATCCAGATGAAAGATTACAGGAGCCATTTCCACCTCAGAGCGTTGCAATGTGTTTAAGTGTTTAACATAATCTTAAAATGCAATAACCACCTTCCTCTAATTGAATCTTCAGTTCTCAGCTGTCAGCACAGATGCACTAAGTTGGTAAACGGCTAAAGGAAAAAATAAAGAAGCGGTTGTGCAGAGACCAAAGGTACTTTCATTTCTCTCGAAGCCAGGCTTAATCAACAGTTGCAAAGAGGCACACAGCAGTCTGTACGACATTTTACCGAAAGGAATTAAACTGAAAAAGAGTCTTTTCCCTTTAGAGGCTGCAAAGTTCCAACCGGGACATCTCATGTAATAGATCCGCTTCTCTACTGTGAGCATGCGATCTATTTATGCAACTTCCTTCAATAAATGAAAACCCAAAACAAGGGCAGGGCAAATCCAACGTTGTCAACTTCAATTGCTCTCAAATATTTTCTGCACTCTCTCCCTCTTTGTTCCTTATTCTCTCCATACCCTTCCCTTTTCTTGTCCGACCAAACCCCAAACTCCCAGAGGCATTTTCAGGTCGATCTACAAAGGGATGGTTGCTACAACATCTATGGCTTCAAGCCTGCTTTCACCTTCCACCAAAACTCAGTTAACAAGAGTTCTTTTCCAGCCTGAAATTTTGAATTAAGTTTTCTTGTCTTCACTTCCTCAGAGGGACAGGATGTTAACGGCTCATGGTCTACTAGGAAAAGCTTTGATCTGAGCTGAGGAGGAGGCTTTTGAAGACCAGTGGCCTGCATCAATTCTAAAAATTACAGAAGGTGGGGTCTTCTCCACTATTTGAACTAAGGTGTTCTCTCTGTCTGTCTGTCTCTCTCTCTTTCTCTCTCTCTCTCTCTCTCTCTCTCTCTCACACACACACACACACACACACACACACACACACACACAGAGTCTACTAGGAGAAAGCCTTTATCAGTAACTTTGACTCTGGAAACTAAGCAACTATCATTTCAGCAGGGATCTCCTTAGAAGTTCAAGGTCAATAGGCAGGTGGCTGCCTCTTACAAATTAAGTGTTGCAGTAGCTTCTTGTTTTTATCTCCTGGAGTAGAATCCAGCTGAGTACATTAGATGTAAGAACAAAGCCCAGAAACCATGGACTTTGAATCATCACTTCCTAGATAGCCCACTCTCATATCTCAGAAATCAACTGGTAACAACAGCTAAGCACTGTAGGGAAGCCATGGGAAAGAATCACTGATGACGTCAGAAGAAAGGGCTTCTGGGTGGCAGGTCAGCATTGGAAGAATAGAGCCATTTAATTACACTACAAATTAAATTGCATTTGATTGCATTAATTCATATAATGAGTAATACTAGACTCCCATTGCTTTTATCATCTTTTTAAAGATTTTTTATTTTTAAGTAATCTCTACACCCAGCATGGGGCTCGAACTTACAACCCTAAGACCAAGAGTTGTGTGCTCCACTGACTTAGCCAGCTAGGTGCCCCAGTTTTGAAATTTTTAAACATCTTACCCTTCCTCATCCTCCTCCCTACCTGCCTGAACTATTTTTTCTTAACTGAAGCATTCCTCAGGGACAAGAACATGTAAGGGACCCCCAGAGAGGTGAAAACCTCAAAAGACAAAAAATGGCATTATTGAAAATTAATATTCCACGTGAAAGGACACTTGCGGGAGATTATTTTGAAAATACCATCATTTAAATGTGGTTCCTTCACCATTTGAAAATAACACAAGTTTGTTTCAAAGTGAGGATACACCTCTTCACTGAAAAAAGCTAGCTCACTTTTGGGAGCAGCCAGTAAACATTATACGGTCTTTTTTCGCTGAAAAATACGTGGTTTCCATTTTTCTTCAGCAGCATTCTTTATTTTTTACTCAGATGTCAAATATATATTGATCATGTGCTGAGTTGAAGGCTAGTATGTTCAATAATGCAAAAAATGTATTTATAAATACATTTTTATTAACGTATAAAATGTAATATTTTATGTACTTTACTATGTATTATTCTATGTATAATATGTAATATACATGTGTATGTACTGTGTATAAATAAATATATAGATATTGGGATAACCCGACGGAAAGCTTAGAATAGTTACGCCTTTTGAACCACAAAGATATTAGGAGAGAATATAAATGTTTTCTACCAACTCAAGTATTTCCATGATACTTCTGGCAGGTATTGCTCATTGAGTGATCCAACCCTCATTCATACCTCTTTTCCTTGTCACTTTCTTGTCACTAGATACTTGGTTTCTCAGCTCCCCTTGCTGCTGGAGAGACAACTGGTCAAACTCTGCCCAGAAAGGCATAATGACAAACTTTCCGGGGAGATCAGAGCAAAGTTTTGTTTTTCCAGCAAAAGGCTAGATGGTGTTAGCACGATACCTTTTGTTTTTCTTCTTCCTTGAATGGTGGCTGTGATGCCTTGAAATACAGTAGCTATCTTGTCCCTCAAGAATGATGAACATGATGAAGAAGAGAAATAATAAAGATCAGAGCAGAAATAAACAATATAGAATCTAAAAAAACTGTAGAGCAGATCAACGAAACCAAGAGTTGGTTTTTTGAAAAAATAAACAAAATTGACACACCTCTAGCCAGGCTTCTCAAAAAGAAAAGGGAGATGACCCAAATAGATAAAATCATGAATGAAAATGGAATTATTACAACCAATCCCTCAGAGATACAAACAATTATCAGGGAATACTATGAAAAATTATATGCCAACAAATTGGACAACCTGGAAGAAATGGACAAATTCCTAAACACCCACACTCTTCCAAAACTCAATCAGGAGGAGATAGAAAGCTTGAACAGACCCATAACCAGCGAAGAAATTGAATCGGTTATCAAAAATCTCCCAACAAATAAGAGTCCAGGACCAGATGGCTTCCCAGGGGAGTTCTACCAGACGCTTAAAGCGGAGATAATGCCTATCCTTCTCAAGCTATTCCAAGAAATAGAAAGGGAAGGAAAACTTCCAGACTCATTCTATGAAGCCAGTATTACTTTAATTCCTAAACCAGACAAAGAATGATGAACATGAATGAGGAAGGCAATGCACTAAAATGGCAGAGCATAAAGCAAGAAAGGACCTGGGACCTGGGTCCTAGGTATTACTCAGCTGTCCCACCAACTATTTTCTTTCAGCATGCACCCAACAGCATTCTTGACTGACATGAAGTCTATAAGCCCTAGACAGACACTGAAATGTAACAAAAACTCAAGAGCCAAGGTGAATACAAGTAATGGCAAGAAGGGAAGTGACAGATAAGAGGACAGGAAAAGTAGTCAAGCATTGTCTAACCCAAAAGGGCCTGAGGGAATCTCATAGCACTTTGATTTGACCTTCTTTTAAGAGTTAAAATAAGATTGGAGAAAAGAGTCTTTGAAATACTGCACCTTACCAATGGGAACAATCTGAGAAATTAGCCGAGTAGTTTATTTATTTATTATTCATTTATTTATTTATTAAAAAATATTTTTTAATGCTTATTTATTTTTGAGAGAGAGAGAGAGAGACAACAGGAGAAGGGCAGAGAGAGAGGAAGACACAGAATCTCAACCAGGCTCCCGGCTCTAAGCTGTCAGCACAGAGCCTGATGTGGGGCTCAAACCTATGGACCGGACCATGAGATCATGACCTGAGTTGAAGTCGGACACTTGACTGACTGAGCCACCCAGGCGCCCCTAAATTAGCCAAGTAGTTTAAAAGCAGAACCAAAAACAAGCCTGATGAACCACTATTCGGAAAGTTGCTTAGAGGAGAATGGGGAAAACAGGAATAGAGAGCAGAAAGGAGGGAGGAAGAGAAGAAGAAGGGATCGTCTTTGTCACATCACAGGCCCCCAGCTGGAGAGATGCCTGCTACTGGGTAGATGTTGGTGCCTCACCTATATCCACTTTTTGTGCATACTACATTTTTTCCTGCACACAGACTCCCAGGGTGCTTTCACTCACAACCGTCAGAACCTGGGTCTCTTGGTCAGAGGACTGTCCTTAGTTCCAGACCTCCCTTTGGAGGTCTGATGGGCACACAGGAGGTCTCATGGGCACAAGGGTATATGTACTTCAGCTCCCTCCTCTCTGAGACAACTACCTTCTCCAGGGTTCTCCTGCAGCTATGAAGCAGTCCTTGGTGATGGTGCTTGATACTCCCCTGCTGACCAGCTTCCTTCTATTCCCCTTCAAACCTCCCCACCGCCTTCCTGTTTCATCCCAGGAATTCTTCCTAATAAAGCACTTTCATGCAAATCTTGGTCCCTGGATCTGCTTGTAGTGACCGCTACCTAAAACCTCTTTTCTGTGGGTTATAAATAAAATTGCTCACCTGAGGCCAGAAGAGCAAAAAAGCAAAAGAAGTTAGGCAGACAGCGGGTCAAAAAAGAAAATGGGAAGAGTTTTGCCAAAAGTCAGAAATATGAGCCATAGTTCTCTGGGCCACGGTCGCTAGAGTGAGGCAGCGGTATTTTCCACAAAAGTACAAAACAAATTTGATATCCTTGCTAAACATTAAGCCATTTGTAACACTTGACCACCTAAATCTCATATTGCTTATAGTTAGTAAGGGGGGCTGGGCAGCAAAGAAGGGAGACTGGGAAACTACCACAGCACAGCTGGGACGTGTTCCTCAGCCTGGCCCTGGCCCTCTTCCTTCCAAGGAGAAATGGAGAGGAGATGCGGAGCTCTCTCTCTTTCTTGGTTTATGAATTTTCCCATCCTAGGTGCGTGACTAGTTGCCGGGTTGAATTACACAGTGGTGTTATCTTTCCTGTTGAGCAGCTAGTCTCTACTGACTTCAGCTCCAACCTCACACAAGAAAACCAGACCATGGCTCAGACTACCTGGCGATTCATGTATCTCCATGCCTCACCCTGGGTGCTGCCTTTTGGGTAATTTTAGCTAGAAGATACCAGTCATTCATCACGGAGCCAACTGGGTTACATCAGACAACTAAAGGTTCAGCTTCTGAGGCTCTGGGAGGACTGGATTTCACATAAAGATGAAAACTTTTTCTTCTTCTCCTTCTTCTCCTTAGTCTCCTCCTTCTCCTTCTCCTTCTCCTTCTTCATTTTTAATTAAATAAAGAATCTGAGAACCAACGGACCAAGGGAAATAGGAAACTATTGTATACAACGTGAATATCAGTGTGTCTAACAGGTTCATTCTTAATTCACCACTCTAGAAAGAAAATATTATGCTTTCTTGACAAAAATGAACAGTTTCTAGAAAATGTTCACCTCAGAGTGAAGAATAGCACCTTTAGTAAGTCATAATGCTAACTGACCAAGTAGGTGTCACCAGAATTCGACATTCCCAAATTCAATGATAAATTGAATTTACTAAATTACTAAAATAAGAACCATATTTAGCATTTAAAAAAACGAGTAGAATGATTCAACAGAAAAGACATGAACTTGGACCTTTCTGTAAGGTTTTATCAAATGTACTTTTAGCCCAATGATGACAGTTTGTGATTAGTCCACAGATAAATTAATTTTAAAATGCATTATATTAAGGAGATAAGACCAGGTTGAGTAAGGTCAAAAGTTTACTTTTTATGGCCATAGTAGGTCACTTTACTTGTTGTACTTGTATTTTTTCGTGGAAGTGTAAAATGCCTAGAGCTTACATTTGCAGTTTGGTAGGTTTTGACAAATGTATATACCCACGTAACCATCACCAAATTAATGATTGAAAAAAATTTTTTGTGCCCCAGCAAGTGTCCCCTGTCCCTTTCCAGTGTGCCTCCAGCCTCCCAGGGTGACCTCTCTTGATTTCTATCATCTGTTTTCAGTCTTCATGTAAATTAATTGACCAATATGTTCTCTTTTGTGTCCGTCTTCTTTTCCTCGGCATAATGTAATTGTGATTCATCCACATTGCTGTATGGAACGATAATTTGTTCATTTTTCTTGCTCAGTAGTACTATCCGGTTGTACAAACTCGCTGCAATGTATTTTACCTATCCGCTTGTTGATGGACATTTGGGTTGTTTCCAGTATTTGGTTATTATGAGTAAGGTTGCTATGGACATGCTCATACAGGTTTTGGTGTTTTGTTTTGTTTTGTTTTCTTTTGTTTTGTTTTGTTTTGTTTTTGTAGACATGTTTTCAATTCTCTTGGGTAATATCTAGAAGTAGAATTTTTCATTGTAGGGTAGGATTGGCCTTCACTTTATAGGGAACTTCCAACGGTTTTCCCAAGCGGTTGGACTATCTCCCACTTCTCCCAGCAACACAGAAAGGTCCCAGTTGGCGCCACATCCTTGGCAAGATTTGGTAATGAAGATCTTTCCCAGTTTAGCTACAGAATGGATACTATGGATAGAAACCATTTTGAAATAACAAAACAGACTCGGATCTCAGCGACGGTCCATCCCAACTTGCCGTGAGCTCTTACCACGTTTGCGGTTTATGCCCGTATCACAGCCGTTGCACACAAACCAAAACACGAAGCTGCCTCGAGTGTTAATAAGCTGTGCATATGGCACTAGATAAGCCAGCGCGTCTGTTTCCCCAAACACTTCAATCGCATCTCCCAGCACGGGTAGGGTTTGAGGCCTGCGCCGCGCACCAAGCAGGCTCCGCTGCTCCGAGCTGATGGTCCGTCCCGCAGGGAGGACCCACGATCGCGAGGGGAGCCTGGTGGCCGGGTGCGTGGCTGCGAGCCACGCTGTCAGTCGTCTCCTGCAGGCATCTGCGTCCTCCCGGCCGGCCGCTTCAGCTGGGTCACGCCTTCCGCCCCTGGTCCTGCCTGCGGCAAGGATAGGCCCGCGGCCCTGGCGGTGCCTCTCTCTCCACCTGGAGCCCCCTCCGCGAACCCGGCCTCCAGCTCACACGCCGGCCTGCGCCCAGGCCCCTCGCACCGGAGGATCGCCCCCTTCCTTGTCCGGGGCCCCCTGCGGCTCCTCCGCCCGGGAGGTGCTCCGGCGCACCGTGCCCTGGCGCAGCGCCCCAGCTTCCCGGCATCGCGGCAAGTGGCCACCTCGGAGGACGTGACGCCGCCTCGAGTGACTGGTGCTTGGCTCGGGTGGCCACCGATGCGTAGCATTTCCCCGCCGCAGGAAATGACTCAGGAGCGGGTGTGAGACCACATTATGGACAACAGTGCAGGAGAAGGGGATTTTCTGGGAGCTTTCGGGAAGTAATTTTTTCTTGCTCTCATCAAAGCCCTCCTAGAAACCGCTTATCTCGTTCTGAATACAAAAGAGGGAGGCTGAAGGACTAGCGGCGGCCGTAAAGCGGAACGGACACACCAGGGCTTCACGGAAATAAACTGAGACAGACCTTGATGGCACTGCTAAGCCGAAGGAAAAAACAGCTTGAAACCTCATTTACCTCTGGACTCTGCTCAAGTGAGTCTTGACATTACCTGCATGGGTCAAGACACTTTGATCTCAAACCTAATAATGCCTGTGATCTACGGGAGGAACCAATGTGGAAACCAAGCTCACGTTCCATCCCTAGCGCCGGTCCTGGGCCAGTCCATAAAGCCACCTAAGTTTGCCTCTAGAGCAATCCAAGCATCTCTCACCTTTCTGCTGGTTTTCTATTGAAACTCTGCTTCCTTTCCTCTCTCTGCCACCCCTCCATCTGCTCTCATCTACTAGCCTTGTTTCTCCTTCTCCTCTCTCTTATTTGAAGCAAAGGAAAAATACTACTACTAATAATAATAATACTAGTAATAATAAACAAAGCAAAGTTCAAAGTGCACCAACTCAATGTACTCTCAGTTTGGAAAAAAAAAAGGGGGGGTGCGGATCCTGATTCACAGTAAAGTATTGGTGACTCATATATTTCCACGTAATAGAAGTAAAGCTACAACATAGTCCAACGATCCTGATAATGGTGGGGTTGCTAACACCGTCTATAGCAAATCAATGGGCGATGCCGCTCTTGAAGCCTTTTCCATTGACCTGTGAAAGCGGCTACCATTTACACCTCCACGGTTCATATGTCTACCACTCCACCTCCTGTAGTTTTCATTTTAGGCCTGTCCGATGGCAGCATCTGGAAGAAGGCCATGACATCCCCATCCTACTGAGATTGTAGGAGCTAAAAATAACAAAGGAAGTGAGCAATTGGAAAGCATCCCATCATTAAATATTCAGGAACCAGAGCGTATCTGATTGTGTCACCTCAGAAAGTCTCTGCCCTTCAGAGACTACAGGATCAGGGCTGGGTATGCCAGCGGGGTGAGATAAACACAGACAACTGTGTCCTTTACTTCTTACACTTGAACTGATCCACTTTTCCTACATTAGAATTTTAACTTCTTAACCCTCCAACATGTCCCCCATTCTCACATTTTGACCTCCACACGATTAGCCCCTAGTTTCCTTCTCCCTTTGTTTAGATGGTCCGGTTCCTTGGTCAACCAGGGTGTTACATGTTCACGTTCTTGGGATGGATGTGTGTCTTATAAAAATGTACAAAATTTGAAGCCTACTTACCTTCCAGGGTTATGGATCACCCAGTGAAGACCTCTTATCTCAGGAACTTTAGGACCTGGTCCTATCCATTTCTCTAGACTGAGCTGGCCTCGTGCTTTGGCCACATCCTTCTCCATTCTATCCACTCACTTTGGTTAGATTTCCAAATCCCCAGGGGTTCGTAAAGCCTGAAGGGGTTTGATTCCACATTAGCTACGTACCCAAAAGATTTCAGATCTCTTCACGTCTTCTTCAGCATCCAACACTACTGCCTCAGAGAAGACTCCTTTTTACCTCTGTTGTGTGCTTTGCATAAGCTATGGAACTAAGACCACGTGTCTTTGACCACGTGTGATTGGGCCACCTTCTTGGTGAGGAAATCTTCCTTACGGTGTACTAAAATCTCCCTCAAGCCTTTATAGCCACATAGAGTGAGCAGTCGCTGGGGACTGTGGTTTATCATAGCCTCGGAGTGAATGCAGCAGAACCAGCTGCAGGATGCTCCGGCATCTAGTTGATAATGGAAAATTCAGATCCGGGCAGATGGACGTCGTGCTTGGAGGAAATGCTATCACGTGACCAAAGTTCCTGCTCTGAGGAGAGAACATACAGATGTTCACATCCCCGAGAAGTCACGGTGCTTCCAAGTGGAGAGCGCAACACTTTATCGTCTCCCATCCTTCACAATCTTAAAGCCATAGCGCAGGCCACCGAAAGGAAACGAGGCTCGTGAGCGAGGAGAGAAGCTTTCTTGCTCTCTCTAAGCAATACGTTTCCTTTCTTTATACATTCGACAACCGTGGGGCCGGAGGAGAATGGTATTTGTTTAGTTCCTGTTTTAAAAAAATGTATCTGTTTAAAGTCCAGTTAGTTAACATACGGTATTATTTAGTTCTTATTCATAATGACCTTCACCTTTAGGTGAGGCAAATATGTCATTGTAACCTTACTGTGATTTCAACAGAACATTTCATACCTCCTAAAAGGTTTTGGTATTTAAACATATTTGAGGAAGAAAAAAATAAATTTCTCCCTCCCTTCCTTCCTACCAACCTTCCTTCCTTCCCTCCTTCCTTCCTGCTTTCCCTTGCTGCTTCCTTGTATCCTCAGCCAAGACTCCTTAGGTGGCACAGAAAGACTGGGGTTATTCTCCAAAGATAAAGTTCAATTGCACAAGCATCTGTTGGGATCTTACTCTGTACTGAGGCAGGTCCTGTACGCACATAAGAATGAACTTAACAGAAATATGCCCTTAAGAAACATGAAGTTTAAGGGGTGCCTGGATGGCTCAGTTGGTTAAACATCGACTCTTGGTTTGGGCTCAGGTCACAATCTCACAGTCTCACAGTCTGCGGGATCGAGCCCCACGTCAGGCTCTGCACTGACAGCACAGAGCCTGCTTGGGATTCTCTCTCTCCCTCTCTCTCTCTCTGCCCCTGCCCTCACTTGTCCTCTCTCTCTCTGTCAAAATAAAGAAACATTAAAGTTAAAAAAAAAAAAACACGTGAAGTTTAAGGACAAAAACAAATGGATCACAAATGACTGTAGTATAAAGGAGAGCAATAAAAATGTGACCACAGTGGCATGAGCACTCAAAGAGGGGAGACTGTCATGTAAGGCATGAGGTCTTGAAAGAAGGAGGGATTTGAGACCAACAGAGATGTGGAGCAGAGTTAGACACACCCGAGTTTTGAATAGATTCACTGGTCAGTTCATACCATCCTTTGACTGGTCATGAACATTGAATTTGACTGCTCATAGATATTGGCAAGTATTTGGGCATCAACTTCAAGCCTGAGTGGTCAATTTTCCTCATATTTTATAAAGAAGCAACTATATATATATATATATACACATACATATTTTTTGTTTGTTTCTTTGTTTTTATTTTTAAGTAATCTCTAAGCCCAACGTGAGGCTCAAACTCATGACCCTGAGATCAAGAGTCACATGCTCTACCGGCTGAGCTAGTCAGGTGTCCCAAAACTGTCTAATTTTTAAGAGCAAGTTTTAAGGGGAACCCAGATGTTCTTCAGACCCCCTCAGAAACCTGGCTTGGGATTGTGGCAGCACAATAATTTGGCCTATTTGTAAAGTCCAACTCTAGAAACTTGATGAGAAAAGAAAGTGTAAAGAGATATCCACCACGGTGGTATGATGGATGAAATTTGTTTGCTATATTTGGCCTGAACTTTGAAAAAAATGCAAGAGCAGCCTTTTGTGGCTGTGGATATGACTGTTTTGATGAGAGTTACTAAAGCCTCTCTGACTAGCATGATCGTATTTTTAAAAAAAGTTTTATTTATTTATTTAGAGAGAGAGCACAAGCAAGGGAGGGGCAGAGAGAGAAAGGGAGAGAGAGAATACCAAGTAAACTCTGAGCTAATCAGCACAGAGCCTGATGCAGGCCTCGATCTCACGAACTGTGAGATCATGACCTGAGCCGAAACCAAGAGTCAGATGCTTCAATCGACTGAGCCACCCAGGTGCCCTGAATGATCATATTTTTAAAAATGAAAAAGTCTCATCACTAGATCCTGGGAAACCTGGATTCTTTTTCTATTACTAATTCTGACACGTCAAAACAGGGCACTCCAATTCCCCTTCATTTTCCCCATTATTTTACACATCACGGGGTAACAAACTTACTAAAGGGGAGTGCTAAAAGTGTGTAGATGTGTCACACAGATAGGCTCTTTTCTACCAGTTACTGTCAGTGTCTTCTTCTCCTACATGATACTTGGAAGAAAGTAAGGCTCAAGCTCCAGACACAAAGGCAATGGGGACAACGCAGGCTCAGAAATGCAGTCAGTGGACCAAACCCTCCAATGGTGTGGACACCAGAAAGATGGTGGTAATCTGAGGGTTGATGCTTGGAGGGGGGAGGGGGAAGGAGGGATGGGGGATGGGCACTAAGGAGGGCACTTGCCTGGATGAGCCCTGGGTGTTGTATGTAAGTAACGAATCACTGGATTCTATTCCTGAAGCCAAAACTGTGCTGTATGTTAACTAACTTAAGAATAAATAAATTTTTTAAAAAGTATATTATGAGGAAAGGTTAAAAAAAGAGAGAGGGAGAGATGATGGTGGTGAGAGATTGCCAGACAGGTTTGCAAAATACAAGGAGCCAAAATTGATCAATGTCAGAAATACCAGTCAAACAGAAACCAAGAAGGGACGTTGTCAGAGAGGTGGGTGGGCGTGACACCAGAAGACACACAACGGGACGTCCCTTCTCTGTTACTGTTCTCTGGACAGTAGGTCTCAACCGGGGGTGGTTTTGTTTCCCAGAGGACAAGTGGCCCTGTCTGGAGATATTTTTGGTTATCACAGCTTGTTGGGGTGGGTACTGCGACTGGCAACCCCTGAGCAGTGGCCAGAGGCACTGCGAAACGTCTTACACTACACAGGATAGCCCTTCCAGGAAAGAACTCTCTGGCCTAAAGGGTCCATAATGCCAAGCGCGAGCAACCCTGCTCTAGGGAGGAGGTTATCACAAGGGTCACTGCTCCATCATATTTATTGTTGTTTTTCTGACGATAAAAAGTAATCGGTCACGTGTAAAAATATTATGTATTTAATCTGGGACATTTTATCAATACATCAAATAAAGTGTTATCACCACCCCATCAATTATGCCATGGAAGTTCATAGTCCGTTTTTTCACCCCGACGGCCAGAGGTTACCAACTCAAATGTCAAATGCACTTCGGCTGATGTGTAACGCCAAAGTGCGTGATAAAGTCCGTCCTTTCCCTACTTGCTGAAACCGACAGGAAATGGTCTGACATTATTTTTATAGAAAAAAAAATAATAATTGTGGCCAAACTCTTTCCAGGAAAGGGCGATTTAACGTTGTTGAAGGGAGAGCAACAGTTCTTGACATGTCGAAGTAAAATGAAATTTGTTTCAGATGAAGAGCTGGGGCCTTGGGAGCCTGCACCTGGCCTAGACGCAACGGCACCCACTGCGGGGCCGCGAAAGGCGCTGCAATCAGCAGCAAGATCCGGAGTGCCGTTACGAGAAAATTGCAGGAATTAGGAGCTGATGGAGATGAAAAGCGTCCTGATTACATTATGGGGCTGGAGGCTGAGACAAGTCAGGGTGACAAAGGACGTCCTGCGTGAAGGAACAACTTGGCTCGCCTCGGTGTGTTTCCAGCTGTCTGCGGCACAAACCGACACGTCGACGTCACCTCTGAAACCAGGATGTGGAGTGGCTAGGAGGTTCGGCTGATACCAGGTTGAAGGGCACAGATTTACTTGGGAGATGGCCTGCCGAGATTTAAATCCTTCGTTTCCGCTTACTTACCGGCTCTGGGATGGGAGCAAATCCCCTAATCATGTGCTTCCTCTGTGAAATGGACCCTTTGGCTGTTGTGAGGTTTGCGGGAGACATGGTTGGCATTTTGCCATACCTCCCAACATCCCTTTAGTGTTTTCGGCATCCTTTCTCTGCCTTCTCTGCACCTCGGCTTCCGCCTGTGCATTAACACCTACAAATGGCTTTGGGGGACTTCCTCCCCCTCCCGGAGCTGCTCACCTGCAGGAGCAGAGAACTGGAAGGACCTTGGGGTTTTCTTTACCCTGGTCCTTAGCCCAGGACTGTCAGGGGTCTCAATACGAAAGAAAGCCCAGCCATCAAGTCCTGAGGCATAATTTACACTGCAGTGCTCCCCTGTGGGATCAGAGCTGAGGGAATGTACCAGAAATTGCACCTACTTTTCTCTTTCAGCCTGCTTCCCCCACTCCCTCAAGGGTCAAGGACCACTGCTTTTAATAAACCACTTGCCTTTGAATCTTGTCTCAGGAAACTTAAATGAGCTAATACACATAAATTACTTGGGACAATGGCAGTGCGTAATGAGAGATTAATAAACGATAACAGATATTCCACATACGATTCTCTTTTTTTCACTTTTAAAAAGGGTTTATTTACTTTTGAGAGAGAGGGAGAGCACAAGTGGGGGAGGGACAGAGAGAGAGAGAGAGAGAGGGAGACACAGAATCTGAAGCTGGCTCCAGGCTCCGAGCTGGCAGCACAGACCCCGACGCAGGGCTTGAACCCATAAACCGTGAAATCATGACCTGAGCTGAAGTCGGACGCTTAAACAACTGAGCCATCCGGGCGTCCCCGAGTCTTATTATTAGATGCTGACTTTGTGCCAATACCGTGTCACTTACACTCCATTGTGTCATTTTATCCTATCCAAATCTGTACTTCCTTCATGAGAGAAGGAAAAGCCAGAAAAATAAGCCAAGCCTAAGCAAGCAGGAAACAAATGAGGACTCCATACCAGGGTAAGAATTCTGCATCCAAAGAATTGCAGAACAGATGTGGGGGTAAAGAGGCAGCAGCCAGTCCCAAATACTGGTGGAGTTCACAGCCTGAATTTAGAAATGGGATGATGTACGAGAGAGTCAGTGTGTGGGCTGGTAAATCCTGGTAACAACCTGTCCAGTTGAAGTGATTTTCTGACAAAAGGGAAATGGAGTCCCAAGAGGTAAGTTACCTGTACAGGGTGGTGCAGCGGGGGAGGCCACATCTGCTCTGCCGTGTCCCCTTCCTGGCCACGGGCTCCTGGCTTCCCCTGAGCGTGTCAGAGGTGAAGGCAGGACACTGCTAATGTCCTTAAACCGAAATGAACGGCACTTATGAAGGAAGCCCAGAGGTGGCAAGTCTCCATCTGTCTCTGTCTCATCAGGAGGCCACTCTCTGTAAGACACGTGGAAATTATTTATGAAAAATCGTAAAAGGTATGATTTTTTTTACTTTTTCCTGTTTTAACGATGAAGGACAGCAGAATACGCCATCCTTTGGCATGTTGGTTATTTTGAACTGTAGGCACTTGAAAAGCAGCCAATGCAGGGAGAGGCTTTCTCTGAACTCTCCCCATCTGCCTAAAGACAAACCCTCTGAGAGGAACTCAGTTGTCACAGATCCCTTCCATGGGAGTGTCTTCCCAAGGTAGGACTGAGGCTTGTTGCAGAGGAGGGGACCAGAGGTTGAGCCCACGCTGTCAGAAACCATCCTGTCTCCCATCTGTTCTTCTGAGGGCCAGTTCATCTTTCCGAAACACCCTTTACTCTCCCCTCGAAGGCCTATGTCCTCCACCCCTCCCCCACTAGGCTACTTTTAACCTGAATTCTAATCAAGCCACCCAGGGAGTTACTCAGTTTTCCTGGGTATGTCCACTCATATAGATAAGGTACACACATTGATAAACTTCAGATTGTTTTTCTCATGTTAATCTTTTATTATGGGACCAGCAGATAAGAAGTCAGAAACATAGAGAGAAAATGATCTTTTTTCCATTACAATGGACTGCCCACACAACTAGGTGACCTGTTCCCTGAAGGGAAGGGCTCGCTCTGTCTTCCGCTTTTTGAAACACCCTCTAGTATCTGACACTGGGCCTTCTACATGGCAGGTCCTCAACGTTAGTCAACTGATTCATGTTTCACTGTAGGGGTTTATCTGATAGAAACAGAACTGGAAAAAAAGCAAAAAAGCCAATGCGAATTAGCAGTGTTTAATTACAATGTGATAATCACAAACCACATTTCACCAGCCCCATCTCCAGCTATTTGCTAACTTTTCTTTGTCCCTCTTAGGATTTCAAACAGGGTGGTTGTGTTTCCCCCGCCCCCCAACCCAGAGAGTTGACTTAGTTATTTATTTATTTATTTATTTTCAAAGTCTATTCATTTTTGAGAAGGATTGAGAGAGTACACACAGGGAAGGAGCAGAGAGAGTGAGAGAATCCCAAGTTCAATGTAGGGCTCGAACTCATGAACTGTGAGATCATGTTCTAAGCCAAAGTCGGACGCACCCCTTGACATTATTATTAAATTTAGTTATTTACTCCATAAACATAGTCTATCCCTCCACTTATGTAGGTTTTAATTCATTTCCATTATCAACGTTTTGTGGTTTTCATTGTGGAGGTCTTACAAGTCTTTTATTAGATTACTGGGTGTTTGGTACATTTTAAAATTATTTTATATTATTTTATTTTTCATCATGATAAGTGTACCCTTTGATCCCCATCCTTTACTTAACCCATCTCCCCACCCACCTCCCCTCTGGTAACCACCAGTTTGTTCTCTATAGTTAAGAGTCTGTTTCTTGGTTTCTCTCTCTCTCTCTCTCTCTCTCTCCCTTTCTTTTTTTTCCCTTTGTTCATTTGTGTTGTTTCTTAAATTCCATATATGAGTGAGATCATATGGTATTTGTCTTTCTCTGACTTATTTTGCTCAGCAGCATACTCCCTAGCTCTGTGTTGTTGCAAAGGCAAGATTTCATTCTTTTTTATGGCTGACTAATATTCCATTGTATAAATATACCACATCTTCTTTATCCATTCATCTATTGATGGACACTTGGGCTGCTTCCATAGTTTGCCTATTGTAGATAATGCTGCAATAAACATAGAGGTGCATGCATCCCTTTGAATTAGTGTTTTTGTATTTTGGGGGTAAATACACAGAAATGCAATTCCTGGATTATAAGGTAGTTTTATTTTTAATGTTTTGTGGAACCCCCATAGAGTTTTCTGCCATGGCTGCACCCAAACGCGTTTCCGCTAACAGTGCAAGAGGGTTCCTTTTTCTCCACATCCTCACCAACACTTGCTGTTTCTTGTATTGTTGATTTTAGTCATTCTGACAGGTGTCAGGTGACAAGTCATTGTAGTTTTGACTTGCATTTACCTGATGGTAAGTATTGTCGAGTTCCTTTCTACGTGTCTGTTGGCTGTCTGGATATCTTCTTCAGAAAAATGCTTATTCAGGTCCTCTGCCCATTTTTAACTGGATTACTTGGTGGGGGATGTTGTATCAGTTCTTTAAATATGTTGGATACAAACTCTTCAGACGGAGTTTTTTCTGTTCTTCCTCTCTCCTCAGTGTTTGCATGGTTGCTGTGGGGAGACAACAGAAACAACTTGCATCTCCCACCTCCCTCCCTCCAATAACCTCAGTGTGTAGGTGGAATATTGTTTCTGCCTGGGGGCAAATAAGTGGAACATGATATGTTAGAGAAAACACTGAGGTGGCAATGGCTATTGAGTGAATATTTGCACCCGACCCCCCATATCCATATGTTGACACCTAGTCCTCAGTGTGATGGTATTAGGAGGTGGGGCCTTTGGGAGGTGGTTGGGTCATAGGGTCAGGGTCCTCATAAATGAGATTAGTGCCCTTGTAAAAGAGACCCCAGAGGGCTTCTTGCTTCTGCCATGCGAGGCCACAGTGAATAAACTGCTGTCTCTGAACCAGGAAGTAGACCCTCACCAGAACTCAACCATGCTGGCATCAGACCCTTCCACACTCCAGAACAGTGAGCAATCAGTTTCTGTTGTTTATAGGCCACCCGGCATATGGTATTTTCTGGTAGCAGTCTGAATGGACCCACACCGTGGTCAGTGTCTTTTCTATGCTTTTGCCGTGCCTCTACCCAGCTGTGAGGTCCTGTCTGGGACCCGGCGAAATGAAGAGATCGGGCTATCCAAGAGATCTGCGTGATCCAAGAAATAGCACTAGCTGCATATGGCTATTTAAATTTAAATTAGTTACAATGAAATAAAGTTAAAAATTCAGTTTCTCAGTCACACTGGCCACAGTTGAAGGGCTCAAGAGCCACCTGTATCTGGTGGTTACCACACTAGACAGTGCAGGTATGGAACGTCCCCATCCTTGCCAACTCTTCTGAATAGCACCAGACTAATGGGCTCACAGGTCTTTTCTAGCCCCAAGACTCAACGACTCCACACCTCGGGTAAGGAAACAAGTTCACCGTAGACTGAAAATATGAGTAAATGAACTTAATCTCTGCATGATTGAATATAATTGTGGGAAGAGAAGCAAAATGGCCATGTATTATTAAGAGGTCTAGACACACTAAAAACAAAACAAAAGTCACGAGGTACGACTGATGTGAAGAGCTTTATTCCGGCTGGAATGACCTTGAAAGCAAGAACATTTAAATCGAACATGGAACCGCCAATATCCTGGCGGGGCAAGGGGGAGATGTAACGTTTCATGGCTGCAGCGAATGGTGTTTGGCTGCTTCTCCCAGGCCCCATATCGACATAGCCGTGGCCAGTTTATCAATGTGTCCTTAGCTGGCTGTTGCTAGAGACAGGAGCGACTCCTCTGAGGCAGCACCCAGTAATGCTGTCCAAGACCAGCCATCACCCAGGCCAGAAAATCCCCTTTGATTCTGAAGTCATATGTACCCTCTGTTATCTGGGGCAGGGTTTCTTTCTCTTTTTTTTCTTTCCTTTTTCTTTTTTAAAAAAATTTTTGAGGAGAAAGAGAGAGCATGAGCAAGGGAGAGGGGCAGAGGGAGAGAGAGAGAGTCTTAAGCAGGGTCTGCGAAGAGCCCAACGCAGGGCTTGATCCCAGGACCCCGGGATCATGACCCAAGCCAAAAATCAAGAGTCAGAAGCTCAACCAACTGAGCCACCCATGTGCCCCTGAAGCAGGGCTTCTTAAACAAAATGTGGTGACACGGTCCTGTCATGATCATCTGTGACAAGAGTTGGCGGTATGTTACTGTTAATAAAGTGCGAATGTTTGCATTCTATTGACTTTATTGCGATGTTATTTACTAAGAATTTTTGTGATATTATTGTGAATTATTGTGAATTATTGTGATATTATTTACTAAGAATAGCAATTGGTATTTATCGTTTGTGATATTAAGTATGATGTCCCAGGGACTGAGCTCAATAACGTAAATCTCGTAGCTCATTCATTTCTCAAAACAACCTTAAAAGTGAATGTGGGTCTATTTCACCACCGCCCCACTCTAAGGAAGAGGTACCAGCCCATCAGATGGGCGCCACACCTCTCCTAATCCTCCTGGTGTCCACGAGCCCCACCTCCATCAGTAGTGGGGCAGCTCGTCAGTGTTATGGTTGGTGTGGAATGTGTCACAGGAGCACCACATACATTGAGGCCAGAGAGGCATCACTTCTGCTGAATGATGCCTGGACAGAATAGCGTCTTTGCTGCCTGCTGAGGCCGGGCTGTCTTGCCTGGATGGCTGGTGCAGCTACTCAGCACAGGCAGTACTTCTCACTGGAGTGGAAGCTGGAGGCACCGTGGCACTAAGTACCCACTCAGCTTCTTGGTGCCAGCAGCAGAGAATGCTCACGCTGGCCGGTGGAGCCCGGAAGACTCTGGGTCTCTACATGGACCCTCTAGATTTGGTTCTTCTATCTCAAGACCCACTGACCTATTCCTCTAAGCCAGAGCAGTGGTGAAACTTACCCGCATGAAGTCTCATTTCATAAGGCTGTTTTGAGGAATGCAGGAGGTATGAGATATATCTCATTTTGCACTGTGCTTGGCATGTAGTAAAGATTTAACAACCAGCCCCCATTATTAGGATGATCACCACCATTGTTGGTAATGGTCATCGTACAGGTAATAATGACACTGATAACGCAAACATTGGCATTTTATTGTTAGTAACTCGTTCTTTGTAACTCAAGAATCTGTCTAGTCCGTCTGTATGAGTGTTGTGGAAAAGCTGAGATAAAGATTTGCTCTGACCAATCATCCCTTCCTCCCTGCCCTGAGCTCAGCCCACACCCAAAGCATATATTTTCAATTACATTTTGCAGATGTGGAAACTGACGCTCAGAGATATTAAGAGCGTTGTCCAAATGGAAACCTTAGGAACATTACCCTTACTGTCTGTATTTCCACAACACATTCTTGAACGGGAAAGAAAGAGATAAGGGTGGGTGACACCTAAGCCCATAGTTGAAGACCACTCATGGCAGTGTGTTGGGCATGAGGATTTCATTAGTCCTATGTGTCACGGACTGATTCTAAAGAATCAGTTTTCTGGAAATGTAACGTGTCACTATCGAGAATGGCTCACAGTGTTTCACTGTGTTTCACTAACGAGAATGGCTCACAGCAACGACGCAGTGTTGCTGCTGGCTGAGGTTGAAAAAAATTCAACCAGCCAGCCAGCCATGTAGTCAAGAAAGACAATGACATAAGATCAGTGTGGCCCATCTCTGGAATCCAGTTGTTTGCTTTGCTCTAAATAAACCCAGCTTCAAAAGCCACAACCAGACAGAATTCTTTTAATGGCTAGAGGAATGTGAAGTTAGGATCTGTGACAATTACCTGAAAAATGCCTTCTCAGGCTGGACGGCCAGTCTGGGCTTTGGGCTTCCATAGTCCTTTAAAGAAGGACCTTGGGTCACCTCCAGAATCATTTCTGGAGCATAGGCTTGGTCCCAGGGCTTATTCTTCATTCTGACATTTTCATTATGTTGTTTGCATCGCTTTTATTAATGGATTGGCCAAGGGCTACTTTGCTTGTCACGAAGGCCAGGGTGATAAAGTTCAGCTTTCATGTTTGTAAAGTGTACATTCTTTGTAAGCTTGAAAAGAGCTGTAGGGCGGGGTTTCCTCAAGATTTAGCAGAATGTAGAACTTACTTAACAGCTTCAACTCCAGGGTCAACAGACCAGGGTACAAGTTCAGGGCCACTGCCTCTTATCTGTGTGGTGTGGGACAGGTCACTCAATCTCCCCTAGGCCTCAGGTCTCCCATTTGTCAAATTAGAACAAGAGTTTCCATCTTGCAGGAGGGCTGGGAGTATTCCATGAACAAAGGTCCTTGAGGTGTTGAGGTTTGACCTTGACGTTTGAGTCCTCAGACATTCAAATAGCCAGTTGTCAGCACATTTAACAACTGGCACGGGGAAGGCCTGGGCTCATCTGGATGGATGCCCTTAGAGCCAGCGTTCATGCTGACTGGTCGATACTTCTGCTGTTTCAGTCGCTAAGCATTTTGTATATCATTTGCGGTATTGATCATTCAATAAATGTTAACTCTGGTTATTAGTGTTGCTGTTCTCACAAGGAGGAGAATCAGAAATTCACAGGGCAGAGTGTTCCGCACAATTTGTACCCACACACTGTGTGTTGTATTCCTGAGTCTCCCATCCCCACCTCCTCCTTGTTGCCAGGAGGAAATGGCGTCACCATAGCAAACAGCATTCATGTGTCATCCGTCAAATGAGGAACTGTTCAGTGTTTCACCTACACTGAAGCAGAAGAGAAGAATCCCTCGCTTCCACAGCTGAATGCTTCCAAGCACACAGGGCACCATTAGGACAAAGCGATCGTGTACCTTCAGCAGAGAGAGGCATTTTTTCCAACCCCTTTCGTGCAGAGTGGAAAAACAGTGAGACCGAGAACACAGGAGACGAAATGAGCATGTGAGGAGACAGAGATGAAAGTGATGGTTACTCCCATTTATTAGAACAAAAGCAGAAATAATAAACCGTGACACTTTGTGTTCAAATAATGAACCCATTTATGGAAGTCTTACGACGATCTGGCATGGGGTGTGAGATGATTTCCTCCATCATTTGCACCAAAAATGTGATGTACAAAATACATACCTTTTTTTTTTCTAAATTATTTAGGTAATCTCCACACCCACCGTGGGGCTCGAACTTATGACACTGAGGTCAAGAGTCACCTGCTCTTCCGACGGAACCAGCCAGGTGGCCCTAAATTACACAAATCTTTTCATTTTCCCCCACAAGGTTTCTTAGGTTGTCTGATTTATTCGGAGTATTGAAACAATTACTTCTGGTGTTATGTCATTCTTTTTTTTTTTTAATGTTTTATTTTATTATTGAAAGAGAGTGTGCGTGGGGGAGGGGCAGAGAGAGAAGGAGACAGAGGATCTAAAGCAGGCTCTGCCCTGACTGCAGTGAGGCCGATGTGGGGCTTGAGCTCACCAACTGTGAGATCATGACCTGAGCTGAAGTCAGAGGCTTAACTGAGCCACCCAGACGCCCCCGTCCTATGTCATTCTTAAACACGAGCTCTCTGAAGGACTCCAAAAGTATGCACAGGCACAGGTGATGTAAAATAAGATAAATCGCATTAGATGGAAATGAAATCTTACTTTCCCTAAGGACGCTAAAAAGGATCATTTTACACTTTCTCCGTGAGGTTGGGAGTGGTGGAAATACTCATGCCCATTCACAGAGAAGGACAGGAAATTAGGGCATTAAAAATAGCTCAGTTGTAGTAGGATTTTCAAGTTCCTGATGTCCCAGATTTTTATATTTGAACTGGATAGTTGATTATCGTACTTGAATTTATAGCTATTTGCCCTGGAATGGAGCTAAAATTCATCATTGAGAGTCTACTAATATAAAGCTGTTTGTCTTAACAAACAAGGAGGGTAACCCAGGTTTTTAGGCAGATATAAACTGTGGCAGACAGACCCTAGCATGGCTCCGTGCTTATGCCCGGCATAGCCTTCTCCCCTTGAGTGTGGGAGAAACAGATTACTTGCTTCTAACCAATAGAATATGACAAAGCTGATGTGATGTCCCTTCTGTGATTGTGTTGTGATATGTATATCGCCATTCCTGCTGGCATGCATCAGAGACTGTCTCTCTATTGTTGGCTTTAGTAAGCCTCCATGAGGAAGAGAGCCAGGCGGAAAGGCACTGAGGACGGCCTCTGGGAGCTGAGCACAGCCCCGGCCTGACAGCCAGCAAGCAAACAGAGACCTCAGGTCCACAAATGAATTCTGCCAACAACCTGGAGGAGCTTGGCCGTGGATCTTTTCCCCATCAAGCCTCTTATGAGCTTGCACGTGAATTGCAATGTGGTACACACCCTGAAAAAGAGAACCCAGCCAAACTATGCCCAAACTTCTACAGTTATCATATGGGTGATGTTTTATGATCATTCATTATATAGCAACAGATAATTAATACATACACTTTCATCAGTCAGCAAGTACCGATAATCTCCTCTGCGTGCCCAGCACTGTAGCAAAACAGAATGGTGGTTATGAAAGAAACATAGGACCCAGGTCCTGCTCAGAATCTAGTTGGAAACAGAAAATTCTGGGTGGATGGAGGGGGCAGCACAGTTCATGAATTTCCCTGAATCTCTCAGAGGAACAGACAGACGACCAAAAACAAACACAGAGAGGCAGCGTCCACAGTGGAACTGCACGGTGCGTCTCCTCACAAACCCCAAACGTGTAGACGAAGACAAACTACCCAATGCCTCAAGACCCATGTGGGATGAGGAACTGCCTGAGATGGAACAGAGGTTAGGCAGCTGGGCTTGAGACACCCAGCTGGTCACCCAGCTGGTCACCAACATGCACCAGAAAGCACAGTTGGGTCAGTCTGAGAATAGCCACGACAACCGGAAGGTGGTTCTGCAAGGTCCATTGTGGGTGTGCCTGCCGGGAGATGCTAACGCGGTAGGGCTTGACAGTGCTGGAGCCACCTGGGCCCTGGACAACCTCAAAACTAACAGACAGGAGCTCCCTGCCAAAGCAAAGCCCTGAAGTAAGGAGAAACTGCTGGACGTGGAATCCAAGCTGAGGACTAGGACAGGAGGGGCAAAGGGAAAAATAAGGTCCCAATATTAGTAGGGAAGGAAGCAGCCCAGATATGAGTCAGTCTCAGAAAGTTTGGGGCGCCTGGGTGGCTCAGTCGGTTAAGCGTCCGACTTCGGCTCAGGTCATGATCTTGTCGTCCGTTGAGTTCGAGCCCCGCGTCGGTATCTGTGCTGACAGCTCGGAGTCTGGAGCCTGCTTTGGATTCTGTGTCTCCTTCTCTCTCTGCCCCTTCCCTGCTCATGCTCTGTCTCTGTCTCTCTGCCTCTCTCTCTCTCTCTCTCTCTCTCAAATAAATAAACATTTTAAAGAATTTAAAAAGAAAAGAAAGTTTGCGCGCGCACACACACACACACACACACACAGAGTTTCTTCTCACTTTATGAAAACAACAGGACAGTTCTAGAACCCTGAATTTAGAAAAGCTCCTGGCCATCCTTCTTTCCCAAACACAAAGGAACGTTTATTTCACTTAAAAAGTTACAAACAGAAAAAAACCATGATATATTCCTATATAAAATGACTCATATTGTGCCAAGAACACATGGCCACAAAATAGATGAAAACTCATATTTAAAAATGAGCTAAAATGTAGTAAGAAAATCATAGAAATTCTGAAAGAGGAGCATAAATCAGAACTGGAAAGTCTCAGCCATGAAGCAACCAGGGAAAAGGACTATTTGAAAACAATGGTGACTTAACATAGGCGAGAATTACAAATAAAAGAAAAAAATCATTTCATAAATAAAGACTAAAAAGCAACACAGGAGAAATAGGCCCAATAGATAACACCTACAGAAAAAGAAAGGCTAAAAAGAGATAAAAACAAAGTAAATAAATGAAGAGATTTCTGTTTCTGACTCTGATAGCGTGACTTGAACTACACTAACCCTCCCACTATTAACGGTCATAAAACTGGACAAAATATAAGAAGCAAATGTTTTCTGGCATTAGATAAGAAGCAATGTAAACCTGGGAATCCTTTTTTAAAATTTTGTTTAAACTCAAGTTAGTTAACATATAGTGTAATAATGGTTTCGGGAATAGAATTTAGTGATTCTTCACTTACATATATCCCAGTATATGTTGGGCCCATCCCAACAAGTGTCCTCCTTAATGCCCATCACCCATTTAGCCCATCCCCCCCACCCCTTGCCCCTCCAGCAACTCTCAGTTTCTTCTCTGTATTGGTAAGTCTCTTATGATTTGCCTCCCTCTCTGTTTTTATCTTATTTTTCCTTCCCTCCCACTATGTTCATCTGTTTTGTTTCTTAAATTCCCCATATGAGTGAAATCATATGGTATTTCTTTCTCTAGCTTATTTCTTTTCTTTTTTTTCATTTTTTAAAATATTTATTTATTTATTTAAAAACATTTTTTTAATCTTTATTTATTTTTGAAGGAGGGACAGAGTGTGAGCAGGGGAGGAGCAGAGAGAGAGGGAGACACAGAATCCAAAGCAGGCTCCAGGCTCTGGGCTATCAGCACAGACCCTGATGCAGGGCTCGAAATCAGTCACGAGATCATGACCTGAGCTGAAGTCGAACGCTTAACCCACTGAGCCACCCAGGTACCCCTGACTGACTTATTTCTAAGCCTGAGAGGCCTGGAAAACAGGGACGCTTATGAAGCAAACTCTATGGTTGTCCCAGCTCTGCTTAGGGAAAATGTCCTGATCCTGGTACAGCAAGATAAAGTCCACGAAACATGAGGCAGGGAAGACAGAGTCCCATTTCACTGAGGTTAAAGATATATCTAGGGTCACCTAAAGAGACTAGATTATATGCTGGATTAAAAAGCAAGATTGCAAAAGACTGAAACTTCATAGATTACATTCTCTGTCAACAACAGAATTAAATTAGAAATCAAAACAAGATATCTAGAAAATTTGCCAATGTAATAAATTAGAGATTTCTAAATAATTCTTGAGTCAAAGAAAAAATGCCAAGGAATATTAGAAAATATTTGCAAAGGAATGATAATTAAAAACAATATCACAACATTTGTAGGTTACAGCTAAAGCAGTTCTTAGAGGCTAAAGTTTTATTTAATTATTTTTTAATTTTTTTTTTTAACGTTTATTTATTTTTGAGACAGAGAGAGACAGAGCATGAACGGGGGAGGGCCAGAGAGAGGGAGACACAGAATCTGAAACAGGCTCCAGGATCTGAGCTGTCAGCACAGAGCCCGACGCGGGGCTCGAACTCATGGACCGTGAGATCATGACCTGAGCCAAATGGCCGCTTAACTGACTGAGCCACCCAGGCACCCTGAGGCTAAAGTTTTAAATGCCGATATTACCAAGGAAGAAAGTTTAGAATCAAGTATTTAAATTTCCATCTTAGTAATCTAGCGAAAAATATTAATTACGCATAGAGAAAGAAAAAAATGAAGCTACTCTTTATAAGTCTACTGCATTGGATGTTTCTTTTTTCTTTTTTCTTTTTTTATCTCACCAATGTGAGAACGTAGCTGTCAATGAAAAGGTTTAAGCGAAGAACAGAAATAGATGAGATAGAAAACAAACAAAACCCCCAAATTTTAAAATCTTAAAGTTGGTTATTTGAAAAAAATAATTAAAGTGGATAAGCCCCTAGTGAGAAAGAGAGAGAAAACAAAAATTATCTGTATGAGGAATGAAAGAGGGAATTATCTTTATAGATCCTACAAACACCAAAAAGATAATGAGGGAATATTAGCAAAAACTTTACATTAAGAAATTTAATAACTTCATTGAAATATACAAATTTCTTGAAAAGCTCAAGTCACCAAAACTGAACAATAAGAAAAAAAGAAATTTGAATAGCTCTGTATGTATTTGTTAATGGAACACAACACTTTAAAATCTTTCCACAGAGTGCTCTGGAATGAAATTCTATCAGACATTTATGGAAGAAATAATAGCAACATATATAAATTTGTTTAGAAGATAGAAGTTAATGCATCTATCTCGTTCTTAGACCAGTATAACTCTTAATCAAAATCTGACAAAGATATTATAGGAAAATTACTGACCCCCTAATAACAATATGTGGAAAAATGGTAAAAAATTTTAGCAAGTTGGGGTGCCTGGGTGGCTCAGTCTGTGAAACGTCCGGCAACTCTTGATTTCGGCTCAAGTCACGATTTCATGGTACCTGGACTCGAGCCCTGTGTCGGGCTCTGCACTGATGGTGTGAAACCTGCTTGGGATTCTCTCTCTCTCTCCTTCTCTCTCTGTCCCCCCTCCTCTCGTATTCTCTCTCTCAAAATAAATAAATAAACTTAAAAAAAATTCGTGCATTGATCACTTCCAAAAAATATTCTTTCATGATAAGATCTCTCAGTAAATTCAAAATCAAAGACAAATTCCTAAATCCAGTAACCATATTATTTAAAAAGCCTATAGCTAATAATATACTTAATGATGAAAAAGTAAATGCTTTCCCTCTAAGATTGGAAGCAAAGCAAAAGCTGTCCATTCCTACCATTTCTAGTCAACATAGGACGGGAGGTTCTAGCCAGAAACATAATGCAAGAAATAAAAATTTGGGGGCAGTTGGCCCAGTAGAGCTTGTGACTTTTGATCTCAGGGTCATGAGTTGGAGCCCCATCTCAGGCGTAGAGGCTACTTTTAGATAAATAAATAAATAAGTATAATGTCAGCTTGCACCATGACTATTTACATAGAAAATCCTAGGCAAGCTATTAAAAATACTAGAATTAGGGGCGCCAGGGTGGCTCAGTCGGTTAAGCGTTCTACTTCGGCTCAGGTCATGATCTCGCAGTCTGTGAGTTCTAGCCCCGAGTTGGGCTCTGTGCTGACAGCTCAGAGCCTGGAGCCTGCTTCGGATTCTGTGTCTCCTACTCTCTCTGCCCCTCCCCCACTTGTGCTCTGTCTCTCTCTCTCTATCAAAAATAAATAAAATATTTTTAAAAAATTTTAAAAATACTAGAATTAATATTGGAATTTATCAAGGTTTTAAGATACAAGGTCAACTGAATTTGTATATGCTAGCAACAAATAATTAGAAAATGAATTTTAAGATACATTATTTACAGTATTTACAATAGCATCAAATGATAAATTACTTCGGGATACATTTATTGACAGATGTGGAAAACCTTTACATTGAAAACTACTAAGCATTGTTGAGAAATATTAAGGAAGATTTAAATACATCAAAGGACATTATCTGTGGATTGGAAGAAGTCCAGTGTCCCTAAATTGTCCTATAAAGTCAATGCGTTTCCAAAACCAGCAGTTTTGTTTTTTTTAAGGTAATCACAAGCGTATTCTAAAATTTACGTGAAAACGCAAAGGATCTAAAAATCATAGAAAAAAAAAATTGGAAGATCACAAGTAGGATGAGGTGATGGCTTTGCAATGTGTCAACTTGGCTGTGCTGAACTACATGCCCCAGAATTCCCTTCACTGTATGTTTCCAGGGCCTCACGGACATTTTTTGTGTGTAAGATCTGGAGAGCAGAAGCCAAACAGCAGGCATGTAGGAAGGTGGGGGTAGGCATGTTTTGTAGCGAGCGCACACTGTCGTTTATCCGCCGGATTGTGTGGTTGGTGTGGGCAGCAGCCAGCCCTGCACCTTCTCCTGGGTCTTCCTGTGGCTTCTCTGAATCCTGGGCCACGTCTATGAAGATTGTAGGCGGTGAGAACTGACCTAGAGTTCTAACTCATGTTCGCGGATTCCAACTTTACATCTGTCTTCCTTTCCTGACTGCCTGCCTGCCCTCGGACTCCAAGCTCCAGTGTCTGAGACTTAGATAACAGTCTTACAGAGATTGTTCAACCAGCTAGCACAACTGCTCACAATCAAATCCCTGTAACAAATCCTTATTAATGACATATGATCTGCAAATGGTTCTATCTAACTGAACCCCAATGCAGAGAAGTTATACCAAATGATCTCAACGCTCACTATAAAACCTGTTATTAGTGTAATGGTACGTAAAGATACATACACCAATGGAACAAAACAGAAAGTCCTATGGTTGACTGATTTTTGATAAAGGGAGTAATGCAATTCAATGGCAGAAAAGATTGTCTTTTTAACAAATCCTGCTGGTGGGGCACCTGGGTGGCTCAGTCTGTTAAGCATCTGACTTCGGCTCAGGTCATGATATCACAGTTCGTGAGTTCGAGGCCAGCATTGGGCTCTGTGCTGACAGCTCAGAGCCTGGAACCTGCTTTGGATTCTGTGTCTCCCTCTCTTTGTCCTTCCCCCCCTTGCACTGTCCCTCTCTGTCTCTCAAAAAAATGTATAAATGTTAAAAAAAAATTAAAAACAACAACAACAACGAATGCTGCTGGAATAACTAGATATCTGTAAGGAAACAAAAATAACCTTCCACCTGTACATCACACCACAGGCACAATTTTGTTCAAAATGGACCATACATCAGAGCATGAGAGTAAAGCTATACAAATTCTAGAAGAAAACATAAGATGAAAATCTTTGTGAACTTGAGATAGTGAAAGTGTTTTTAGAGAGAACACAAAAAGTATTATGTATAAAAGAAAAAATAATAAGGTTGCATTCATTGAAATTGAAACTTTCTTTTCAAAAGTATCATTAAGAAAATAAAAAATGAAAACGTAGGGGCACCTGGGTGGCTCAGTCGGTGAAGCATTGACTCTTGATTTTCATGGTCGTGACATTGAGCCTTATATCAGCTTCCTTGTTGGGCATGGAACCTGCTTAAGATTCTCTCTCTCCCTCTCCCTCCAACCCTCCCACAGTCATCCTTTCTCTCTCCCTCTCAAACATAAAATAAAGTAACATAACATAAAATCTAAATGTAAATTAAATTAAAATAAAATAGGTTCCAGAGAAGCAGCTCTCCTCTTCCTTAAAAAAAAAAAGAAAAGAAAGGACGCCTGGGTGGGTCAGTCGGTTAAGCCTCTGACTTTGGCTCAGGTCATGATCTCATGGTACATGGGTTAAAGCCCTGCGTCAGGCTCTGTGCTGACAGTGCAGAGCTTGTTTGGGAATTTCTCTCTCTCCCTCTCTCTCTGCCCCCTCCCCTGCTCACACTGTCTCTGTCTCTCTCAAAATAAATAAATAAATAAACTTCAAAATTAAAAAAAAAGAAAAGAAAAGAAAAAGTAAACCATAGGGATGGAGAAAATATTCACAATACCTATATCTGACAGAGGATTTGTATACAGAATATATAAAGAACTTTCACCATTCAGTCATAAGAGACAAACACCCAACTGAAAAATAGTCAAGTCAAAACAAATGTAATTTTAAAAAAAGCTTTCTTTTTTCCAGGTGTTTGTTGTCTGGTTTTTATTCTAATGAGGTAAGAAATTGGTCAGTTTTAAGTAAGGAAATTATACAATCTGATGATTTACATAAATCAACTTTTTTCTATTCCCTATAACTCCTAGTCCTGGCACATTATTCAAAAATTAGCAAATTAGTTCATCACTATTTTAAAAAGCATCAAAGACCTTAAACAGAGACTTCACACACTGACACAAACATATATGTGGCCAAATGGCACATTAAAGTGTTCATAAAAGAAATGAAAATTAAAACCGCTATGAGATTTTCTTCATCCTGAGCATAATAGCTAAAATCCGATGCCAACATCTGATAATATGAAATGTTAGCACGAATATGGAGTGACTGAAAGACTCAGAATTTTTTTTTTTAATTAGGAGTGTTAGAAAACAGTACTTTGGAAAGAATTTCAAATATCTTATGAAGTTAGAACTTTATGCATTTGCCAAATCATCCAGCAATTGTATTTCTAGGTATTTATCAAACAGAAATGAAAATATATGATCAGTAATAGATTTATATGCACAGCTTTATTCATAATAGTCCCAAACTGGAAACAAATCGAAGGTAACATCAACAGGTAAATAGAAAAGCAAATTATAATACAGTTATACATTGGAGTACTACTTGTCAATAAAAATGAATGCATTGTTGATGCATCATGGATGAATCTCAAAAATACACTGAACAGAAGAGCGTAATCAAAAGAGTATATACTGTTTGTGTTTATATGAACTTCTATAGGAGTCAAAACCAATGTATAGTGATATGAGTCAGATCAGTGATTGCCTGAGAGAAAGAGGGAAGAGAGTACAGGGGATTTTTTTTAGAGAATGATGGAAATTTTCTGTATCTTGATTGGAGTGATGCTTGCATAAGTGTAAACTTTGCCAAAAGTCTTTACCTGTATGCTTAAAATGTGTGAATTTTGTTGTATATAAGTTACACCTCAATAAAGCTGATTTAAAAGAAATTTATATTTCTTAGGTCTGTCCACTGAAAAGGCCTAGCAACAGTGATCAACCCATTACCAATGGATACCTTAGCACTTTGACTATGATGCATTGGAAAATCACTAATTCCAATCAGGAATATGTACATTGCCAGATGCAGAATGAACCTATGGCATTTTGTCTTGCCATAAAGCAAGGTAGTTGTAAAGACTACCAGCATTGTCAAAAAAAAAAAAAAAAATGGTGCAGCCACTCTGGAAAACAGTATGGAGATTCCTCAAAAAACTAAAAATAGAACTACCCTATGACCCTGCAATTGCACTACTAGGCATTTATCCAAGGGATACAGGTGTGCTGTTTCGAAGGGACACATGCACCCCCATGTTTATAGCAGCACTATCAGCAATAGCCAAAGTATGGAAAGAGCCCAAATGTCCATCGACGGATGAATGGATAAAGAAGATGTGGTATATATATACAATGGAGTATTACTCGGCAATCAAAAAGAATGAAATCTTGCCATTTGCAACTACGTGGATGGAACTGGAGGGTATTATGCTAAGTGAAATTAGTCAGAGAAAGACAAAAATCATATGACTTCACTCATATGAGGACTTTAAGAGACAAAACAGATGAACATAAGGGAAGGGAAACAAACATAATATAAAAACAGGGAGGGGGACAAAACAGAAAAGACTCATAAATATGGAGAACAAACTGAGGGTTGCTGGAGGGGTTGTGGGAGGAGGGATGGGCTAAATGGGTAAGGGGCATTAAGGAATCTACTCCAGAAATCATTGCTTTACTATAGACTAATTTGGATGTAAATTTTAAAAAACAAAAAATAAAGTTAAATTACAAAAAAAAAAAAAGACTACCAGCATTGTCTTAAAAAAACAAATGTCACACTAAATCTCCAAAGATATAGCAAATTAAGCATCAGTAGTAAGTTAAAACTCTCAGATATGTTTAAATCCACAAGTTCATTACAATACTTAAAGAACATCAAATCTACTAACTGAATCCCTCTAGAGATACTAGAGGACTGCTTCCTTATTATTTTTTTAAATGGCAAGTAAAAAAATAAAATGTTTATCCTACCTTTACTGAGCAAAAAATGACCAAATAGTTGATATAGGAAGTTACTCTTTACAGAAAAATTGCAGCTAATAAATAAAGAATGAGTGATAGAGTTAGACTACTACCTTTTGAATTACTAGATGTAGGCAATGATCATTAAGAGTTGATAACATCACAAAAAGAGAGAAAGCCAGACATTCCATACCTCCCAAGAGAAATACACAGCACTATCTATGGCACAATTTTGCCAAAATAACAATAATTGAATCTAAGCCTGATTAAGCCTCCTGAGCTGACTATGCATTTATGGGAGATACAAGGCATAGAGAAACGTGTTAAAGGACACCACAGGGATGTAGTAACAAAATTCAGACTGTGGGAGAGTTCAGGTCAAACCACTCAAGTTGCTTCTACAGAAAAATTGCAAGGAGAAAAAATAAGAGGAAGACGTTGGAGGAATCTATAGGTTGAGAAATGAAACAAATCAAGCAATCACAATATATGGGCATTATTTTGATCCAGAATGAAAGAAATAAAGTGTAAATACAGTATGTAAAACAAAAATGCGAACACTGGATATTTGATTATATTAAGGGATTCTTGTTAATTTGCCCAAGCTTAGAAAATGGTGTCATGTTCGGGGAGCATTAAGATATTAACAAATGAAGTGATACAATGTGTGGAATTTGCCTCAAAATAAGCAGGAGTGGGGGGGACTGGGTGGGTTATAGGTGAAATAAGTTTGGAAACATATTGATTATTGTTAAAGATGGGTTATAGGTACATTTGATTTATTAAGCTACTGTCTATGTTTTGTATATATTTAAGAATTTCCATCACAAAAAGTGGAAAGAAAAACAATCAGTTTGGGGATGGAAGGGAAAAGACAGATGTTGGGACCTATATATAGGCTCAAAACAGCAAATTTTTATCTCCTAGACTATGTTACAACAAAGGGATGAGTGGTTTTAAATTCTAGCCCTTATAAGTCTTTGTCATGGGTCTCTGTCTCAATGATTTCATTCTGAACAGTAAGTATTCATGGGAAATTGTATATTAATCTGGAACCACTTAAATCAATACTAGGTTGAAATTTACAGATTATGAAGTGGTGAAGCTGTTTTAAAAGCAATGCAGAGATTCAATAAAGGTGTAGTAATTATTCCTCTCTTGCCTCCTAAACGTTGGCTGTTTATTATAGAGAAGTGAATTTAAAACAAGATCACTTTTTTTTTTTTAATTTTTTAAAGCGATTCAGTGATTCCAATGAGGAAATCGCACATGTAAGCGATGTACTATGATGTGAAGAGCTACCTGTAGCTTGGAATATATTTTCTAGAAATAGCCCCATAAGGGATTTCAGAAAGGACTTATTTGGAAGTGAAGGCTTAGCTTGAAGGAAAGATGATATCATCTAGACACTGCAATTAATGACTCAAAATGTATCCCTAGTGATGACTAAGAAATTCAGTTGCAATGAAGTTTTAAATAAAACTGTCTCATGAAATGTGAGATAAGGCCAAAAGGAAGTATTTCCAAATCAAGGTAGGATTTTACACAAAAAGCTATTTTAAAAACTTCTGTGTTGGGGCGCCTGGGTGGCGCAGTCGGTTAAGCGTCCGACTTCAGCCAGGTCACGATCTCGCGGTCCGTGAGTTCGAGCCCCGCGTCAGGCTCTGGGCTGACGGCTCGGAGCCTGGAGCCTGTTTCCGATTCTGTGTCTCCCTCTCTCTCTGCCCCTCCCCCGTTCATGCTCTCTCTCTGTCCCAAAAATAAATAAAAAACGTTTAAAAAAAAAAAAAAAAACTTCTGTGTTGTTTACGTGAGTAAATTAAACATGGTAAGCAGACACCTGACTATTTTAGCTACATCACCAAAAACTGATGAATTTAAGTTGGCCAAATCGCTTTCTTTTGGTAGGGATGGTTTCTCTTTGGAGAAATGAGTGAATGTTCCCACTCGGGGCTACCTGTGTCCCGGCACGTACGGCAAATTAACTCTGCCGGAGCTCGGAATACAGATAAATGCCGGTGGTTGCAGTCATGGAAGGACTCGTGAAAAAAAGGTGGGATTAAAAGGGGATAGGGTCTGTAGTAGTGGAGTGGAGAGCTTTCCAGATGTGGAAGGAGAAGTGAATAAAGACACACTAACAGGGGCGCCTGGGTGGCGCAGTCGGTTAAGCGTCCGACTTCAGCCAGGTCACGATCTGGCGGTCCGTGAGTTCGAGCCCCGCGTCGGGCTCTGGGCTGATGGCTCGGAGCCTGGAGCCTGTTTCCGATTCTGTGTCTCCCTCTCTCTCTGCCCCTCCCCGTTCATGCTCTGTCTCTCTCTGTCCCAAAAATAAATAAAAAAAAATGTTGAAAAAAAAAAAAAAAAAAAAAGACACACTAACAAAAGAAAACGTGACCCGGGGCTGTCACCGAAATAATGGTTGGAAAAGGAAAAGATTGGCTAGCACGGAGGGCCCAAGCAGAGGAAAATTAATAATAAGTTATACATGTGGAGCAAGGCCAGATTGTGGAAGACCTTTATAGTCAGCCACAGGGCTTTGGATAAATTCAGACAGAATGACCCTCTTATTACAGAAAGGGCTCCAACGGGACTTTCAGGGGCCCTCGGCACTTTCATCTTTATGGGCTTCTTTCCTTCATAAAAGACACAGAAGAATTCTATTTTATGACGACATTCACATAAAGATTAATGCAATCCAGGCTGAACTTATTATTACATTCATATTATTATAGCTAGTTTCTCTTCTTATTTTAAAAGAAATTAAAATGAAAACATTTTTACAGTCCCCTAAAGGTATCATGGGCCTTAGACATTGTGCCTGCTACGTCTGGTAGATAAGTTGGCCCTAATTAATGTTCGCTCAGGTGGGTTTTATGTACATTACAGAGATTTTGTGGTTAAAGAATTGTTATGGCCATTTCATATATGTGGACCAACCATTTTCTGTATATGGAGAGGTAGATCTCACCTGGGTCACAAAACGCTCCCAAGTGGGCAAAGCTGGCTCAGGAAGGATGAGATCATTTGTTGTGTCTGCCATTTGGCCATGGCCGTGAAACGGCTCCTCACCCCCACCCCCACCCTGGCTAACTGGGAAGCAGAACTTAGTGGGAGAATGTAGGGTGTCTGAAAGGTTTCTGTCTGGGCCTAGTTAGTGGGGAAACAGCTCCTGGGACACTAGAAATAAGACAATGCTCATCAAAATGGAAGTTTGATTTCGAAAGGAAAATCAGATCATCTTCTAAGTAAGTTATACAGGGCTTTGGGACTGGAGTGTATTGCCTTAAGATTAGATACTTGAATCTGATCCCCATGATGTCCTTTAGAATTTCTATCACACTTCCTTTTTGTGCTGAGTATAACCCCCTCCCCCCCCAAAAAAGGGGGGGTGCTTTGGGCCATTCTCAGGTAAGGGTTTTAAAGTGGAAACAGAGAACCCTTTGGGACTGGTATGCTACTGCAGCGGAGATCACAAAGACTGCCCAGAGAATGGGGGAGATTAGGGGGAGACTGCATGTTTACTGGGTCAATAGAGCTATTCCAGAAAAGTCAACTAGTCAATACTTCCCCCCAGAAACTGTTGGAATGCCTGCATCTCTTTCCCTTTAAGGGAAGTTGATTGATCCTTTCCTGAAACCACCGGGGCTGTACCCAAGAAACATTTATCTGCCAGTGGCCTACAGGAGGGGCTGGGAGAGACAGATTTACCTGCAGGACCAGTAAAGTTAGAGGTTAGAGGGTGGGGTGGCTAGAATTGAGGGTAGGGTGGGGAGGAAAGTGTAGGCTACTCAAGGGTGGAACTCTGGGACAACTAGAATATATATTTTAACAAAATCTCCACAAGATTTGCCCATATATTTGAAATTTAGGAAGCACTGGGCTAGGATGTTAGCAGAGAGAGTGAGGGAAGGATAGATTTGAAAAGCATGAGAAGGTAACAAGGAGCAGACTTTGGTATCTTGATATTTTTGGACATAGGGTTGATTCAAATATGACTCCAAGAATACAAATTTGGGAGATTAAAGAAAACAAGTAATTTCCCAACACTCATTTGCCTACAGATAATTGACGGTCTAATTAAAATCTGTATCCATTAATTAAAGCACTGTGAGATCACATGTTTTGTTTACCTAGTTTGATGTACCCATTAGCATTATTTTTAAGCATTCAAGAATAATTAAATTGTCTTTTCCCGCTTGATAAGTCAAACTCTGTTGTGCTAATTCATGCCCACTTCCTTCTTCCTTATTTAATCTGGGTTCCCTTTCTTTCTTTCTGTCTTTCTCTCCCTCCCTCCCTCCCCCTTTCTTTCTTTCTTTCTTTCTTTCTTTCTTTCTTTCTTTCTTTCTTTCTTTCTTTCTTTCTTTCTTTCTTTCTTTTTTTCTGTAGGCTTTGCACTTAGTGCAGAGCCTAATGTGGGGCTTGAAGTCATGACCCTGAGATCAAGACCTGAGATGAGATCAAGACCTGAGATGAGATCAAGAGTCAGACGCTTAACCAATTGAGTCACCGAGACGCCCTGTGGCTTTTCTTTCTATGCATTTTTTAAATGTAACTTTGGACAGTGCTCATCGTTGGGGCCATTGCAAGCAAGGTGCCAGCCAGATTTCTCAGTGTGCAACGTATTCAATTACAATTAGACAACATGAGCATTATACATGTCCTCCAAATATGAGCCCCTAGGATGTTACTTAATTTAGAGGATGAGTAAGAATGGTCTGGCACTCGGGAGCTATGATAGGTAGGAGTATACTGGTCTTCACAGGTATCTTGTTCAGACTATAGGAGTACCAAACTGAGGGACTCTGGAATCCTTTGTTGGGTGAAAGAATGAAGAAAAGAAGGGAAAGGCATTGCATCTGTAAGTGGAAAGAGCACCCTCTTGGTATTTGTATGCCAGCCATATATCCAGAAGCTGACAGTTTCAGCGATTCATCCAGTTGTTTTGACTACATGATACCAGCGTCCCGGATATTTGCAAATATCCTGTAATTGAATACCTCTTCCATTTTCATGTCATCATTTTCTTTCACCATGTAGGCACTGTTGCACCTTCTCCTCCATATGCAGGGGGGAAATTACCAGTGAACACGATCCATCCATTATCACCTAGCTGCTTCCAAATTAGGAATTCTGATTCAGACCGAGCCAAACTGTTCTCTGAATCTTTTTCTCCCTGGACCAAGGGAAAGAATACAATTCTTTTCTGTCTGCTACAGCTAGGAGATGATAAAAGCGACACACGTTGCTTTTCATAATACGAGTGACCTATTCCTCAAGACAAAGAAGTATCTCAGATGAATTTCAGTGCCCAGGATGCTGGGAGGTTCTGGTTGGTGTCTCGGGAAACAATTGCAAAGCGAATTCAGTGGCCTACAGCTTACTTTACCATAACTGGGTAACTAGCTGTGCTTCCCAGACGTGATTGTTTCCCATCTCAGGTTCCAAACTTGAAGACTTCCAACTAGATCTGGTCTGCAGACATGTTTAGTTTGGACTACCCAGTGTTTTTATAAAATTTCAGCCAAAATTTAAAAATAGGGAAATGATACTTTCCCTGTTTGACAACGATCAGCTGGAACGGGCTAGTGAGTACCCCCGGGTGGTACAGTCCCCGCCATTCCCAATCATTTCCCTGACTTTGAGGTTAAGAGCCTATGAAATAAGAGACAGTAGACAGAGAGATATAGATATAGATATAAAGTTATAGATACATTGGTCTCTGCCTCTGATTCCTGGCACAGAGCTTCTAAATCCCTTGTAGTTTCCTGGGTGATAAGAGCATCTTTTTTTTCCAATGAGGTGACTGTTGGCGGGGATCCAGGATAGGGGCTGGCCACCAGAAAGACCAAGCCGTGATTAGAAACTTGGAACTTTTAGCCCTGCCCCCACTCCGGAGAGTGGGAGGAGGGCTGGGAAAGGGATTAATAATCCCTCACGTCTACATGACGAAACCTCCATAAAAAAATGCCAAAGTATGGGGCGCCTGGGTGGCGCAGTCGGTTAAGCGTCCGACTTCAGCCAGGTCACGATCTCGCGGTCCGTGAGTTCGAGCCCCGCGTCAGGCTCTGGGCTGATGGCTCAGAGCCTGGAGCCTGTTTCCGCTTCTGTGCCTCCCTCTCTCTGCCCCTCCCCTGTTCATGCTCTGTCTCTCTCTGTCCCAAAAATAAATAAAAAACGTTGAAAAAAAAATTAAAAAAAAAAAATGCCAAAGTATGGGATTTGGAGAGCTTCCTGCTTGGTGAACACATCTACACGCTGGTAGGGTCCCCAACTGCATGAGGACAGAAGCTTGTGTGATTGGGACCCTTCCAGACCTCATCTTATGTATCTCTTCATGTGGCTTTTCATTTGTATCCTTTAATCATACCTTATGTTGTAGAATAAACGGTAAATGTGTTTCTGTACGTTTTGCGAGCTGTTCTTGCAAATAGTTGAATCCAAGGGGAGGGTCATGGGAACCTCTGATTTGCAGCCAAGTTGAACATAAGTTGTGAGTAACCTGAGGACCTACCACTTGGTGATTAACATCTGAAGCCGGGGGCAGACTCATGGGCCTAAGCCCTTAACCTGTGCGGTCTGCCTTAACTCCAGTTAGTGTCAGAATTGAGTTGGCTTGTAGGACACCCAGCTGGTCTCATAGAGAATTACTTGGTATTTTCAGGGAGGAAAAAAAAAAAAAAATCCACACCTCTGGTGTCAGAAGTGTTGTGAGTGTGGGAGTAGCATGAGTGTAAAGGAGAAACATAAGTGAATTTTCCTATTCACTGCTGGTTTTCATTTATTGATCTTTGTACTTGCTGTTATTTTTCTCGAAGTAGAGAATTACTTATCTGGGTTCATGTCTCTATTAAGAGTGAAATAGTAGGGTGCCTGGATGGCTCAGTCAGTTTAGCATCTGACTCTTGATTTTGGCTCAGGTCATGATCCCTAGGTCATAGGATCCAGCCCCACATCAGGCTCAGCACTGACCGTGGAGCCTACTTAAGATTTTCTCTCTCTCCCTCTGCCCTTCTTTCTAAAATATATATATTTCTATTTCTATTTCTATTTCTATTTCTATTTCTATATACATACATATAAGAGTGAAATAGCAAGAGATAGATCATGATTCAAGGAAAATGGGAGTGCACAAATTTCTTTTTGGACTTCAGGAATATTCCTGCATATTCAATATGCAGACCGTATGTGTGTGTTGAAAGATACTTTAAGACCCTGGTGACAGCCTGGACCCTGGGGTCCGTTGAATGGATGACTCCTTCCACTCCCAGATTTGGAAAGGAGTGCCTAAGTTGCCAGTGATAAAACCAACATAAGTTTGCAAAACTGCATGACACAGTGCATGAGATGTTTCAACAGATATGCACCTTGAACTGAAGGAGCCAGAGCTCCTGTTGAGTGGTGTTGTATAGGGAGTGTCATAGTATTCTCATTCTTGCCTTTCCAGGGGAGAAACCTATTCTCAGCTCAGACTTCAACCAGGAAATAACTCTTCATGTCAAAGGCAGCCGAATAAAGATCTCTTCCACCTTCCTGCAGACGTTAATACAGCATACTAAATGAGATTACTGTCTTAGTTTGGGTTGCTTGTAACAGAGTACCATAGATGAGTGGTTTATAAACAACAGAAATTTATTTGTCCCAGTTGTGGTGCTAGAAGTTTGCTACAGGGTGCCAGCACAGTCGGGTACTGGTCAGAGCCCTCTTCTGGGTTGCAGTTGGCTGACTTCTCATAGTATCCTCACCTGGCAGAGAGCAGAGAAAGGAAGCAAGTTCCTCCTGACTCTTACAGGGACTCTAATCTCATCATTTGGGCTTCATCCTCATGACTTCATCTAATCCTTATTACCTCCCAAAAGCCCCACCTCCTAATGCCATCATCTGGGAGGAGGTGGGTAGAGGGTAGGATTTCAACATATGAAGTTTGTGGGGACACAAATCTTTAGTCCATAACACTGACCCCTGCCCAGGTTAAAGAGCAGACTTGCAGCACCTTGCAGACAGAGGACAATGAGTAGAATAGCAGCCCAAATTTCCAGAGCACATGTACAGGTTCCCATTTGTGAAGAAAGCAAGACAAAGATCATAAAATTCAAACTGTAAATGTATGAACAGATCTGAGTATTAGGTTGTTGTAGAGTGAACAGACAGAAGACAATTAGAGCCCTGAAGAAGAAAAATCCAGACCATAGCAGAAGAAAGGTGACTCCCTCAGCTAAGACCTCTTGTCTACCCCTTAACCCTCAACAATAATTCTTTAGCAGAAGGAGCCAGAAATCGCTACAGATTGTTCTTGATGGGATGCCTGGCAGAACAGAAACTATATTCTTCTTCTTCTTCTTCTTCTTCTTCTTCTTCTTCTTCTTCTTCTTCTTCTTTTTTGTTATTTTGAGAGGGAGTGGGGACAGGGCAGTGAAAAATAGCCAGTTTTTTAGTGTTCAGGGAAGAGTCTCTTTTCAGGAATTCTTAGGAGCAAAGGAAGGCGAGAGGTGTCCATTGCTCTGGGACCCTCGCCCCTTACAGAGCTGTCCTCCAAGGGAAAGGTAGGAAAAGTCTGTAGGCAACAAGACAGATTGAGAAGCCCCAGTTCTTACTTTTTGAGATTCAACAGCTTGAGAATCTCTCTTCAGTTGAGAGGTCCACTGACAGCTGCCATCAGGTAAAAGCCTCAAAAAAGGAACTCCCCATGAGGGAATAGAATGTCGGGAATGGTAACCTATGTCCACGACAGAAAGAAGTGGGAGAGGGTCTCGGGGAGGGTGACTAGTGGCACAGCATACGGCTGGGTCAGATAGCCAGGAGTAGGGGCACACCTTAGGAATTATGTGAAGCACATGAAGGTTAATTAAAAGAGCTGTAATCTTGACTCAATCCTGAGTTGGGGCTCAGGCATCATTGGACCGGTAAGAGTCTCACTGTCATAGGGGATAAATGTCCCTTAGCCTGTGTGGGATCAGACTCAACAGCCGCTTGGTGACTGGCATCTGAAGTGGGGGGCAGTTCCATGGGGATAAGCCCTTAACCTGTGCTGAATTCTCATTGTAGCCTCACATGGCAATCAAGGCAACAGTGGTAGGAGACCCTGTGGTACTTCTCAGCTCTCTCCCCAACTTTGGTTTGAGTAAGTCCCTGAGGTTCTTAGACAATTCGAGGAGTGGGGAGCTGGTCTTTGAGAGATATGCTGTGCTTCTTGATAATATCAGTAGGCTTGAATTCACTTGGGCTGATCAACCAAGCCATAAGAGTTACCTGGTCTAGGCAAAACGTAAAGACCAAATGCATACGGTTTTCACCCCATCGCGTCGATTCAGTCTTTCTTTATTAAACCACTGGCTGTTTTCATGGGACTTTGAGTCAAAGGAGAAGCGATACCTGACAAGGGAGACCTTACTGAACCCTTGTAGATGTGACTCTGGGGATGAAGCATGTGATTAGACCTGCCTTGCGAATTTCTGCTTTGATGAGGTTATTTCCATCTGGATATACAGCATGGTTCACTTGCGCATGTGTATGAGGCGGGAGTGGGGAGGAGGCCGAAGACGAGTGGCGATGGTAAAGGAATCTCTTTACCTTCCATAAGGCCACTTGGCTGCCAGAGGGTGGCAACAATTACTGGCAGCAGGTACATTGCTTGCACCTACTCAAGGCCAGCCCTGAGCAAAGCTGTTGTGTGTGTGTTGGGGCGGGGGGGAGGGTGCCAGCCCCATGGAAATGGATTTCAAGGCACAGAAGTCAACACAGGAGTGGGGACTGACTCCTCTCAATCCCCCACCTTAAACAGCGGGAGCACTGGGCTCGGGGAACACACCCGTCGGTCAGTTGCACTTGGGGACGTCTCAGCATGTTCCAAGGTATAAGAATCAAGTTAGCACATACCAGCACAGCTTGAAATGGTAGATAATAAGCATTAATCTCCCTAATAAATTCATTAGTCAGCTGTACGGTCTTGAAAGAGGTTTGTACACTCAGATCATAAATTAAGTCCTGGTTAGGCATTAACCTTCTCTGGCTTTGCTCTGCAAATCTCCCAGTAGCTCTAATGGGATCAAAAGTTATTTGAGCCTTCCATAAGACCTGTTTTCCTTTGCCTAATTACACTGATACAAAGCTTTAGAGAATATCTTTATGGTTTAGTTAAAAAAAAAAAAAAGTAATGCCTAATCTAACTTCTATGGGCATATTTGTTGGAAAAAAGAGTAATGTAATATAATGTAAACAGTCATTCAGGATCCTGTTTCTGGGAGCAAATATTCCCCAGGTCACCTTTATAGGCAGTTTATTTATTTTTTTTTTCAACGTTTTTTATTTATTTTTGGGACAGAGAGAGACAGAGCATGAACGGGGGAGGGGCAGAGAGAGAGGGAGACACAGAATCGGAAACAGGCTCCAGGCTCCGAGCCGTCAGCCCAGAGCCCGACGCGGGGCTCAAACTCACGGACCGCGAGATCGTGACCTGGCTGAAGTCGGACGCTTAACCGACTGCGCCACCCAGGCGCCCCTATAGGCAGTTTAGAAGAGCTATCCATCACTCACATACTTCTTTCATGTGGGCTCCCTTCACGCTTCAGGCAGCTGCTTCTTGGTCCATAAAGCCATCCCTCTGGCCAGGTGTCTTTTTCTCTGGCTGTTCCAACCCATATTTCTAGGGTGTAGCGCAATATCTCCCTTATAGGGTATTTTTTATGGCATATTTTTAAAAGTCAATTCTACCCAGTGCGGGACTCAAACTCATGACCTCGAGATCAAGATCAATTGCTATACCGACCGAGCCAGCCAGGCACCCTATAGGGTATTTTTAAGCTTAATTATACATTACCTAGCCAACACTTTGCAGTCCCTGTATGTAGAGCACTCTGGACTAGCAAAGCTGAGAGAGATACCAGGAACTCTTGGCAGGATGGCTTTTCTGCCATGACTCTGCCAATTACTCCTCTCCCTCACCCCCTAGTCTCATTTTTCTTCCCCTCTGCCTTGTGCTCCCTGCCTGAGGAAATCCTACTTTTGATCCCCTGTTCTGTCACTTCTTCGCCCTGAATCACTGCATGTATGTTCAGAATGCCCATCTCTCTTGGTGCTCCATTACCTCGACCACTAACCCTTATCCCTTCAAACTCTGCCATCAACCTCTGCTATTTACTGAAACCTTTCCAGACGCTCCCTTGTACTTGACCGTTCCCTCGTGTACCTCCCTCATTAATCAGCCTCGGGAGATACAGGTCCTCTGCGTAACAAAAGTTTTAGAACCCTAAAATATTTCAGAATGTAAATCTTCCAGGCCGCTGATATCCACCACCAACGAGCAAATGAGACCAAGGCCGGAGCGCTGAGCATCTTCGTGACAGGCATGATTCTAGGTGCCTGGGGATATGGAGGTAGGCAAAACAAAAAATATTCCTACCTCCTAAAGCTCACCTCCTGGTGGTGCAACCTATTGGCTTGTGTTTAACTGGTGACTGTTGCCAAAACATGGAGATTTTTACTGAAGCTCCTCGAGAGCAAACACAGCAAGAGTTTGTACTTATAAACATACGTTTAAAAAACTTAAGGTAAAAAGGAGGGGGTTTTTTCAACGTGTTTTTATGTATCCCTGACGACAGCACAAGTACAGGTGTTCTGTTGAGAATGTAACTGTCAACGAAAGGAAGATCAACAAATGTTTAGATCATTAATTGTATCCTGCTGAAGTATATGCCCTTCCAATAAATTTTTTTAAGTTTATTTATCTGTTTATATTTTTTTTAAGAGAAAGAGAGAGTGAGGGCATAAGGGGGGAGGGGCAGAGAGGAAGGGCGAGAGAGAGAATCCCAAGAAGGCTCTGTGCTGTCAGTGCAAAGCCTGATGTGGGGCTTGAACCCACGAGATCATGACCTGAGCTGAAATCAAGAGTCAGATGCTCAACCAACTGAGCCACCCGGGCACTGCTCCAATAAATGATTTTTAAAAGCAATCTTTATGCTCAACGTGGGGCTCAAATTCATGACCCTGAGATCAGGTTCTACTGGCTGGGCCAGCCAGGTGCCTCTTCTAATGAATCCGTCATAGAAGCTAAGGTCCCTGGCACCTCTTATTTCACAAATACATTTATCTGTGCATTTATTATTCATTTAAAATTTTTTTCTGCGTATTTATTTTTCCATATTGTGAATGGAAAACTTAAGTTTTTAAGGGCAGACGACAGAGGAGAGTGTGGGTATATTTTCAGTTCTTTGGTATGCTAGTTGCATGAACTCAGAGGTCATAGTCAAATACTTAAGAATACTTACAGCTGGGCCCTGACCAATTAGAACAAGCATGGCCTTGGCAGCATGTATCCGCTGAACGTAAGTCCCTGAGTGATCCCAGGAAACCATCTCCTCTCAACTAAAGGGGAATAAGTGAAATTAAATAGGCATGTATTAGTAGTGTGCAAGCACGAGCCCCAAAGTGTTTTTTGTTTGTTGACTTTTGGCCAACCCAGCATTACTGAAAACGAGAAAGAGTGTGCATTCTCTCGTGGCCACGGGCGTCCCCGCTCTTTATTGTATTTTCAGAGTTGCTTTTCATGGATTTATACCCAGTCATGATAACTGTCTGGCCCATGATGGCCTCTGAGTTTGCAGGCCCTGAAATGGAAGCTTTTCTACGTCCTCCATTCGGCTCTGATATCCCTGCTTCTAGTTCTTTCTCACCGCCTGCTTAGTGCTGTGCTGTTTAAACAGGAGACAGCAAGTGCCATGGGAGACGAGTTAAATACATGCCTTGCAGATGCCTCTTAAGCTTCACCTTCTATCCTCCCAACGATTCGGGTTTTGAGTTCAATTTTGTTGGTGAGAGAGGCAGTGACAAATGTTTAAACATATTTGAAAGGCGAAACCCAGACAGTGAAAGCAAGCACAGAAACTTCTGCCCCTTCCTCATCCATCCAGAGAACTTTAACGTTCTCATGATTGGTGAGACAGGGCTGTTTCTGGTTGGTTGCACCACCCGTCGGTCTCGGACAGGAGGCAGCATCCGACTGCCTTGTGCGATCTTAATGAATTACTGGTCTTGTTTGGTTCACTTCTTAGGGTACAGTTTTGTGGGCTGGGGATGAAAAGAGAAATGGGAACATTTTCAGTTTCATATCATTTAGAACCCTGTGGTCGTGGCCTGAGCTGCCATACTGGAGCAGCCCAAGGTCACCTGCAAATTTAAAACATGCTTCTCAAAGTGTGTTCCCTGAGCCACCTGAACAGTACATTAAAATGCAGGTTCCCGTCAAAGCTCTGCCCCAAATCCCTCTGACCCGCCTCAGAGTTTGCCTGCAGCGTTGATGGATGGTTCCCTGCCTTGATCTCTCCACTCTTCTGCCCGCGGGCTTTCTCTGGCTTCAGAGCGGTATGCCAGTGACAGGGAATTCATGCTCAGTAAGGCGACCCGCAACCAAGCAGGGAAAGGTGTCAGAGTAAGTACCCCAGCTTCTCCACCCTTCGGTAGGGCAATTCTAACGCATCTTCTTCATGGTCCTTTTGAGGGTCCCCAGTGAGACTGAGCCCTGGCTACCCGTGGCAACAACCAGCTCATTGATGGCGCAGTTTCCCCTCCCTCGCTTTCTCGCTTACTTGTTTCTGCCTCTGGAACCATCGGTCCAATAAATTGCCTACATCTAGGGTTCCCTTTGGGGGACTCAGATCAAGGAGCCTCACCAGACAAGACGTGGGAGTGTCATAGCGGGTCAGGGACTTGGGAGCCAACTGCTGGGTGCACATCCAGGCTCCGCTACTAAGTAGTTAACAACTAGTTAACTAGATATCGACCACTCTGAGCCTCAATTTCCTCATCTGCGAAATAGGAATCACAATAGCAGCTACCTCATACAGTTGTTGCGAGGGTTAAATCAGTTCATACAAGTAAAGTGCTTATGATAGTGCCTGGCACAGGTAAATGCATAATAAATGCTTGCTGTTATTATTATCTAATAAATCAACATTTCTTGGGTGGGGCCCAGAAACATGCTTTTTAAATAAGCTCACCAGGTGCTTGTCATGCACCATAAAATTTGAGAACCGCTGAACTAGAGACACACCCCTTGGCATTCCTCAAAGAAAACATTTGAGGGAGCCTATTCTATCCCAGCAGATAAGCAGCCAAACATCTTTTTGGACGAGAAGCCTCGAGAAACAATAAAAAGCGGTAAGGGCGCCCGGGTGGCTCAGTTGGTTAAGCGTCCGACTTCGGCTCAGGTCATGATCTCACGGTTCATGAGTTTGGGCCCCATGTTGGGCTCTGTGCTGACAGCTCGGAGCCTGGAGCCTGCTTCAGAGTCTGTCTCCCCCTCTTTCTCTGCCCTTCCTCTGCTCACGGTCTCTCTCTCTCTCTCTCTCTCTCTCAAAAATAAATAAACATTAAAAAAAAAAGTAGTGTCACTGTTGAGAGCACCGGAGAAAACAATGACAGGTGATTCCATGTCTGTGGGCTCACGAGTACACTGAATTCATCCCTTTTTCATCCCATGGTTTTAGCCATATTCCCATTGGCCATTAGGTAAAATAAGTCCTAAAAGATGCTAGTCCTTTCAAACCAAAGATAGTGGTTCCCAAAGTGTGGTCAGCATCAGCATCACCTGGGAGGTTATTAGAAATGCAATTGTCAGGGTACCTGGGTGGCTCAGTCGGTTACGCATCTGACTTCAGCTCAAGTCATGATCCCATGGTTCATGAGTTCAAGCCCCATGTTGGGCTCTGTATGGCCAGCGTGGAGCTCACTTGGGATTCTCTCTCTGTCTGTCTCTGTCTCTGTCTCTCTCTGTCTCTCTCCCCCCTCTCTCTAGCCTTCCCCCACTTGTGCTTTCTCTCTCTTTCAAAATGAATAAATAAACTTAAAAAAAAATACAGTTCTCAGGTTCCAACCCCAGATCTACTGAATTTTAAAGTCCAGGGGTTAGACCTGGCAATCTGTGATGTCATAAGCACTACATGGGATTCTCATGCAGGCTAAAATTGGAGAACCACTGTCCTAAATAAAGGGAATTCTTGAAAACTTCTCCATTTGTTGCCAGTGAGATACAAAAGGCAGAATTTTTTCATAAGTATTTCTTTCAGTCAGATACTAGCAAATGCAGTCTTTTTAAAAAAATGAAATATTGAGGCACCTGGTTGGCTCAGGCAGAAAAGCAAGTGACTCTTGATCTCGGGGTCGTGAGTTTGAGCCCCACGTTGGGTGTAGAGATTACTTAAATATTAAGTAAATAAAACCTTTAAAAAAAATGAAATCTCAACTCTGCTTAGTAATTTAATCCTGCTTAGTAATAATTGTGACTAATGGGGCCCAAAGGTAAAACGTCCAAGGGTTATGCAGTCAGCTTTGCAGGAACACTCCTGCGTTTTGCAATACTAGGAATATTAGAAAAATATAATTGTTTATTCATGATAAGTCCTAAATAGTTCTTGCATCTGGCTGGGCAAGGGATCTCACAGGCAACATTCTGGTGTTTGGGGCCTCTGATCCAGAAACAGTATAGAACAACAAAAAAATGGAAGAAACAGTAACTTAGGAAACTTTTTGTTCACATTCAAGAGAAAAATTACCTTTAAAAGGCAGAAAGAGAGTGAAATGAATGTTTGCTTTACTTAAATTGGTTCTCCTTCTGGTACCCACTGGGACTTAATAAATATGGGTTAATTACACCTCTTCTTATCCATCTCTGACTTTTGGGCTCATTTTCTGACTCATAAGTAAAAGAATTGCGTGGGGGGAAACTGATTTTTTTCAGGTTATTTCTGGCACATTTTAGAGGAGCTCTACTGTTTGAGTGTTATCTCATTTAATCCTCCGTTATCCCTAAGATACATCATTAATCTCATTTTACAGATGAAGAAACTGAGGCACGGAAAAGTTAAACGACTTGTCTGAGGTCACATATAATGAGGAGGATTCAAATCCAGGCAGCCCGAGTCTTCATCTACTGCTGCTAAGTAGTGAAATACAAGATAGACATTATTAACAAACCATTTCTTTCAATAGCAGAAATAATTAGAATAGTTATAAAATCCTAGGAAAGATTTGAAATCTTTTTTAAATTTCAGAGTCATTTTAGATTTATAGAAAATTTGCAAAAATACAGAAAGCCCCAAATATCCTTCACCCGTCTTCTTCCAATGTGAACATCTAACCTCGACACATTTAACAAAAACAAGAAATTAATGCTATTCACTCAGCTACAGACTTTATTCCAATTTTACCAGTTTTACACTAAATGCCTTTTTCTATTCCCAGATCTAATCCTGAATACCGTGTTGCATTTAGCTCTCCTGCCTCCCCAGTTTTCTCCAATTCATGAGAGTTTCTCAGTCTTTCCTTGATGTCTATAATCTCGACAGTTTTGAAGAGATACCTCTCAGTTTGGGGTTTTCTGACAAGTTTTTGCAGAACAAGACTGGGGAACTGAGTTTGGAGGAAGAAAACCAGAGAGGTGAAGTGACCTCCCATTATATTAGGGAGAGTATGATATCAGTATAACATGTCACCAGCGATCTTAACCTTGATCACTTGGTTAAGGGGATGGGTGCCAGGCTTTGTCACTGCAATGTTACCATCTTCCCCTTTCCATACTCTTTTTATTGCAAGCAAATAACGGGATTTTGTTGTTGTTGTTGTTGTTGTTGTTGTTTGTTTGTTTGCTTAAAACTTTTTTTTTTAAGTTTATTTATTCATTTTGAGAGAGACAGAGCAAGCGGGCGGGGGGTGGGGGGGGAGGGGGCAGAGAGAGAGGGAGAAATAGAATCCCGAGCAGGCTCCGTGCTGTCATACTGGAGCACTGGGCTTGAACTCAGAAAACGTGAGATCGTGACCTGAGCCAAAACCAAGAGACAGACGCTTAACCAACTGAGCCACTCAGGCGCCTGGAAGTGAATCACTGTTAAGTACAGCTCACGCTCAAGGTAAGAGGAATTAAGTTTCACTCTCTAGCATGGGGAGTGTCTACATTTATTAATTGGAATTCTTTTGCATAGAAGATCTGCCCCTTCCCCTTCATTTACTTATTTATTCAATCATTTATTTACATCAATATGTAGTCAGGGATATTTAGTTTATTCCTCGTGTTCTAACCCAATATTGTAATTATTTATTTTCTTGCTAAAAACGTTCCAGCATTGGCCACTGGGAGAGATGTCAGGTTGGCCCCTACGTCCTTCTGACATGCTCAATTCCTTTTTGTGTGAGTGGTGGGGGAGGGGAGAATTTGTTCATTTATGAAACTACGAGATGTTCATTTGCCCTGTCCCCGCCCTTTCTCCAGGCAGCCTTGGCTCTTCTCTTTGGACAATGGCCTTTAGAGACCAAGACCTTGGCACTGTTTTGTTCCTCACTGCTGGGTGTCATTACTTCCAGGCCCTGTCAGCTGGCAGAGTGAGCACTTTTATGTGTCCCTACTAAGCCACGCACACACACATACCTGTATTTATTTCTGCATCTAACCTTCTGCATGTATATATATTAAAATAGATGTTAAAGTTAAAAAAATACACACGTATATATTAAACATATATCAACATACATATCTTAAAATGCACATACATTTATACCGCTATCTCCTATTCTACTCCCATCTAAGGCGCGTTCTGGCCTTCCACTTCTTTTCTGACAGTACTTACTTCCTCGATCAATCCTGGTACACACTGCTAATCCACTGCCCTGCAAGAAACAAATTTAGCAACCGGAGTACGGTGTTTGTGCAGAATTCTCTGGCCTTGATTCTTACAGCACCCAAAGTACCATCTTCAGAAGCTCCTTTCATGGTTGCTCAGCTCCTTTTCCCTTCCTTTTTAGGTGAATTAAATTCATTTGTCACAGTTAACCTTCCATTCTGGGATGTAATAGATTTTTATAGTCCATTTACACAAGGGTTTCTTGAATATTAGGACTCCTAGAAACCATATAATGCTTTGTATGTTTTTAGTGTATTTTAGCGTACGTATGGATGTAAGGCTCTATATATCATTGTCCAAACGGATAAAAATATCCGCAAGTACAGGAAGGCAAGGATAAAATAAGTCACCAGGGAATCTATTGCCTGGAAATAACCATGGCCAAAAGTTTAGGATACTTTTAGACTCTTTTAGATAATAAATGACAAGGGCATTGTGCAACTCATATTGTTTTGAACTTGCATTTTTCTCTTAGTGTATCATGAACTTGAGTGTATTCTGATATTCAACAACACAAATTAAAGAAAAAAAAAGTTTTTCTCCCCCTCTCCCCAGGAATTTCGGATTAGTAGTTAGAGATGCCGGCAAATGCTAATATATCCCTACCAGTAAACAACTGGGAGTTCTCCTGGCAATGGGAACTGCTTAACACAATGTGTGCAAACATTAATTGATGGTGTGAATTAAGAATAGAATCCCTGTTTTAAAGATGTCATACACGCAGTGCAATCAAGGAAAGCACTTAAACCAGATTTGTTCATGAATTCCGTTGTGTGCCGTTGAATAGCTAATTTATAACTGCATTAGTCTGTAAAATAATCCATTAATAAAATTGGAAGTAAAATTGGGCATAGATTCATTATCTCAGTCAGTTGTGGATGCTCACTAAAGAATATTTCCCCTGCAAATGAGGTGCAGACCTCATTACCATGCTCAGCAGAATGGGGACCACGTCTCTGTCCTTTATTCTTCCTGTGCTGAGTAATGTTCCAGCAATGCATCTAATTCATTAAAGTTAGTGGAAAACTTGAGTGCCTGCTTAATCTTCTTTGGTGTTAATTAGTGTTGTCATTGGCTTAAAAAAATGTTTCATAATTTACTGAATTGAAAAATCAATTGCTTTTCAGCTTTGTCAAGGTAACTGCATTTTCTGCTAGTAGTTCGGCCTTTGTGGAGAAAAAGCTGGGCCCTTGAGTCATCTTTGCTTTTCAGAACCTTTGCTTTCCCACTGCTGTTTGGACTCATTCAAAGTTGGAGTAAAATACCCAGAGGATCCATTCAGGGACTACTGTTTAGATTAGATTCCAGAAAAATCAACCAAATGGGAAAAGAGTGAAGAGCCTGAAGCGAAGTATTCATTCAACCCACCAACCAGCCAATCGGGCATCACTGAATCAGGACTGACAGTGTGCTAGGCACTGTAAATATAGAGTTAAAGATTTGGGGTGTCATGGCTGTAAGAAAGAGGGGGACGAAGGGAAGAGGAAGAGGAGGATTGGAGGAGCTGGCCCTGCATGTACTCCGACCCTGGGGGGACTGAGGACCCGATGCTGGGAGCCCAGGCTAGCAGGGGCAGCCACAGCAAGGCCCAGAGCGAGGCAGACAGTGCTGAAGATACAACCCTCAACCGTTCTGGAAGCAGCCCCAAGCCCTAGCCGTTGCCCTTGCCTGCCTCTGAGGTCCTGGTGGAGAGGCCAAGTGTCCACTGTCCAGGAGGTGATCATCTGCCCATATTGTCTCCCAGAAGGTGACCAAAATATTCATGGGGACAAAACACAAGATAGACGAGAGCCACAAGTTCTCACTGGTGACGGTGACAGAGGACACAGCCTGGTTGTCTGGCATGAGTCCCAACCCTCAAGAGCTCAGCAACCGCCTGCAGACCTAGAGAGAGCCTCCTGCTCTCTCTAGAGATAATGAATCTATGCCCAATTTTACCTCCCGTGTTCAAACTGGAAGGCGTTTCAGCCTCATCCAGAAGAAAACTGAGCTTCTAGTCGCTGAGAACTTGCTGACAATTCCTGCCGGATGTGGTTTGCACCATCCTGTCTACAGTCATTTGTCCGGCCAGCCACTGGTCAACCTGCAGGAATGTGAAGAAAATGTTCCAGCGCCTGTTTCTTCCTCAACGTTGTTTATATCCACAACGGCTCTGATGAGGAGGAGAAGACGTGCTGGAAACACGTTTGCCTTCCTGCTCAGTCTGGATACCAAGGCACCAGTCACAAGTATGAAGCGGGACTGACCGGACCAGTCCTTGAGCTGCACAACTGCATGGTCAAGCTCTTGGCTCATACACCGCAGTGCCCCTGCCAGACAGACCTAGGCATCCTGTGGTCCTGCTGGACGAGCGCTGAGACCCAGGCCACTGTCTGAATACCCCCATACAGCTTCATCTTCTTGTACAATAAAGTCCTTTGCCTAGAGTGCCGGTTCTCAAAACGGGCTCTGTGGGACCCCTGGGAGGGTTGTTCCAGGAGGCATCTGGGGCACCTGGAGGACTCCAGAAGGAAATCTAAGATTCCAGGAAGGATTCCAAGGGATTCTGGGCACCCATTCCCTTCCCTATGTCTCCCAGCCCACACTTGATTACCAGCTTGTCAGTTGCAATTTGTTTCTTCCCTGTGTGATTTTGTCATCAAAATAAAACTTTAAGTCTCCCCGGGGTGTCTGGGTGGCTCAGTAGGTTAAGTGTTGGACTTTGATTTCTGCTCAGGTCACGATCTCACAGTTCATGAGTTTGAGCCCGGCTTGGGGCTCCACGCTGACAGTGCAGAGCCTGCTTGAGATTCTCTCTCTGCCTCTCTGTCTGCTGCTCCCCGACTCAGACGCTCTCCTTCAAAATAAATGAATAAACTTAAAAAAAAAAAAAAAGTAAGTCTCCCCAATTCAGGTCCACAACAACAACAACAACAGATCTAAGGTCTGATCTAAGGTTGAGAAGTGCCTGGGAAAGTGAGAACCCTCTCATAGCACTGATGGCAATGCAAATTAATATACAATTAATATATATATTCATATATAATACAATTAATAATATCTAATATAATAATTTAATGAAGTGTGGTGGAAATTTGACAGTATCTGTTGGTACTTAACGTGTATATACTCTATTACCCAACAAGTCCAAATCGAAGAATAGATCCCACGAAATACTATTTATCCTTATTATTCATGAATTCTGTATTTGAAAATTTGCCTACTCGCTACCATGAATTTGTAGCCACTACATCGTTACTCATGACACTTTCACAGTCATCCATGGACATAGCCACAGCAGCAGAAACTTTGAGGCAAGAATGGATTGTATGTCTACCTACAGATGTCAGAAAAAAAAATCCATGTTTATTCAGTTCTTTCTGCAAACATGTTGAAAATAGCAACATAGGCTTTTGGAGTTCATCTCGGACACAAACAGAAAAGGAACTTGCCCTTGCAGAGGTTACATTCTTGCTGAAGGAAGATCATTGCAGAATTGTTTGAGAAAACAGAAAGATTAGGAAAAAACCTCAATGTCCAAAAGGAGGTGACTGACGGCTAATAACCCCCAGCAATCCCCCTCCTAGGTACATCTCAAGAGAAACGAGGTGCGTGTCCAAAAAAAGGAATGTACAAGAGAGTTCTTAGCAGCCTTTTCTGTAATAAAAAGCTGGTCAAATCATGGTACATACATACAAGGAAATGTGCCCGCGGAAGTCCGGGAGCAATCACTGACTGAAAAAGTTTAGCCCAAATTTATGAAAATGTATAGTTATATTGACGTTTACACACACACTCACACATTTGTAGAGAACAATTTGGATGATTTATACAAGGGATTTTTCTTGGTAGTGGGATTTGAGAAAACGTGCCGTTTTAAATTATATCTTTCTGTACTGTTTCAATTTTTAAAATATCGTATGTGAGAATATGATAGCAGGGCCCCTTATTATTACAAATCTGCAGTCCATGCTTTCAAGGATTCATAGGCGTTACCAGCTCACCACCTGCAGGGCTTTCTCAGAGGGTCACACACTTGTCCACATTTGTCCTCCAGGGAGTCCTGACTTTCCTGGTCTTTGGCCTGATGGTAGAGAGCAGGAGCCCGCACATGTTCAGTGCCTCACCCCTTCCCCGCAAACCTCAGAAGGTGAAGCTCCCATCAAGCTGTGTTCATGGGCTGACCTTGGCCTCTCTAAGGAGCCACCACCCCGGTAAGCAAAATTAGCTAACCATCACTGTCTTTTCCTCAAGCTCCCTACTCCCCTACCAAAGGAACACCTCCACTCTGGTTTCCTTTTAGTGTTGGGAAATAATACGAGAGCGATTGTGTTCTCCTGTTCCACAGCCAGCAAACCCAAGCCCCAGATGCGAATAGCTGTGTTGGGGGAGACATGGTGCTCCCCTCTGCATTCCAGCACCAGATAAGAGAGAATGGCCTCTGAGACATCTGTGACCATCCAGGTCCAAGTGGTCCCAGAGTTCTCTGCCGTCATCTTTTTAGCTGTCTTGTTAAAGACTCTTTGTTCTTGTGTGTGCGTGTTGCAGGGGGGGGTGGGGGGTGGGGTGGCTTGTTTAATGCTGCTAAACTCAAACACTTTTCCAATCACGAAAGGGGGGTTTTGTTGAAAAGAAATGAGGCATGGCTCACGGCATAAATGGACAGCATACTCACATTCGTTTGTGCTGACCGTATGCTTAAAATGCCTGCTTAGCTATTTAGTCGACATTGCCACAGCGGCCTGTCTTCCAAGGTCCGCATTCTGAGACATGCTGGCACTATTTTTGAAGCAAAGGTAGGGGCCCTGAGAGAGCGCACTGCACCTCATATGGTCTGTGGGGCATTAACAGTCACGACTGTAGGGTCTTTATACCCCACCTGCTTTGTCTCAGGCAAATGCCCTCTCTAGCCTCACCAATCCCCCATGTGGGGCACAGGGCTTATCCTCAGGCACAACACTAAATCTCAGGGGATTCTTGAGCACTCGTTCTCAAACTTGTTGCATGCTCTAATCACCTGGGACGTTTTAAGAAATAATGGAGCCTGCGTCCTTCCTCAAGATAATCTGATTCAACTGGTGTGGGTGTGGTCTGGGCATCTGGATTTTTTAAAACTCCCCAGATGACTATAATATGCAGGAATGTTTGGGAACCACGGTCCAGGAGGGGACTCTGTGGCACCAGATTATGTGTGGGGGACACATCGGCTTCTCAGAGGTACTTTTTTTTTTGTTAAGTTTATGTATTTATTTTGAGAGAGACAGAGACAGTGCAAATGATGGAAGGGGAGAGAGAGAGAGGAGAAAGAAAATCCCCAGCAGGCTCCGAGCTGCCAGCGCGGAGCCGGACACGGGGCTCGAACCCACTAAGCCGTGAGATCAGGACCTGAGCCGAAACCAAGAGTCAGAGGCTTGACCGACTGAGCCACCCTGGCGCCCCTGAGAGGTACTTCCAACCCAACTGGTGAAAATCCCTGATTCAGAGACCTAGATACACTGAAAAGAGCAGCTTCTCACAACCGTGCTGTTTATACACAGAGACAGAGAGACCGCACAGGGCAAGTGACTCTGGCCGCAGAACAGCCACAGCCAAGCTGCCCTTCACCTTCTATCAGGCAATCCCGAGGATGCACTTGACAGGGAATAACAGGACGCTATGCCACGTTGCAAGTGACTGAAGCGAGAGTGCTTCGGGCTCATCCACGACTCCAACCAGGGCGCAAAATCATCAGAGGGAATGCCTTCCAAGTCATGTTCCCTACGCTTTGTGTATTGGTGTCAACCCAATCTTTCATTTGTCACCGCTGATGCCTCTTAATACGGCGGAGATACATTGAGCACCGAGACGCAGCCTGGACCGCGGGGCCGAGAAGCATTCCCACGTGGAAAAGGAAGACCTTGCTTTCATCACATCGATCCAGACCTACCTCCCCCCCACCCCCGCCCCCACCTCCCAGCACCTCTTCAATTCGGCCTTCCAAGCAACCGAAGGATCCTCAGGGCAGCAGCTGTATGCTTAAATTAGCAGATCCCGTGTTATACCTGAAGCCGGGTTTGCCACGACGTCAAAGACGCATCTACAGATCTCCAAATGTAGTCACCGTTCTAAGGCGGCGAGCCATTTTGTTTACTGGTGCAAAAGCAGTTTCCTAGGGGGCAAGGAAAGCAAGATTTTTTTACTTACGCCCACCCCCCTCCAGTTGGCCTATCCCTCATCGATTCAAGCTGAAGTAACAGTTCACTCCTCCTGCGGTTTCATCTCATTTCCAGCACTCCACCCAATACGTCACTAATCCTCAGGATTGCCTACATCAGCAACAAGGTGCAAAGGTTTTCTCAAACAGTCAGTTTTAGACCCGATACCATCATAAACCCAGAGGCCTAAATGTAGTTCAAGGGTCATGAAGGAGAGAAAAACAAATCGCAAATGGACCTTCTTGGACCCTAGAGGTCGCAGTGGAGACAAAGGTGATTTTAATGGAGTTTTGACCGCAAGAAGAAACCCTTGAACATAACCCCCTTGAACGTAACCTTTCCTCCCACGTTTTCCTCAGTAAGGAAACGGTGAGTACTTGAAGTTCTTGACTTTTACCCTTAGAATATCCTCTCAGGTGTGGTTCACTTTGTCTGGAAGTCTCTCTGGAGAGCGCTGATTATAATTAGCACTTTTCCTCAGAGTTCATGGAGAAATGCCATTTGATCCGATAGGGTCATGAAGGACTTGGTTTAGAAGTACAATAAAAATGTTAAAACTTCAAGCAAAATTTCCCCCAGTCCCCATAACCTCCTTATGTTCTTAAAACCATTCTTGCTGCTTTCTGTTGAACAGCTTCAGGGAATGAGGCCCTTGGTCTATTATCATTTGGTCAAGAAACGAGAATGTACCTTTCTGGCTCGATTCCCTTCTCCTTGACTTCTCGGATGACTTCTGGCAAGAATGGGGAAGGGCCTTCTTTTTTGGGAAAAAGACACCAAGACTGTTCACAACCAGATCTAAAGAGTCAAAAGATCTGACCCACAAAGGGCAAGAGCTATTGCCTGAAGGTGAGGCAAAGGGGAGAATAGGAAGTGGGGGGTACAAGATGTCGCTGGCCCTTGGCTTTGATCAGTTAAGGAAGCACTGGCTGCCGACACCAGGAACAGATGAAGACTGATCCTTCCTGACCACCCTTGCTGCCCGGCTCCCACCGCCAGCCCAGGAACTTATTTTTCCTGTTACAGCAGGCCAATATACCCTGTATCATATCTGAAAGAGTCAGAAGAAACTGGATTTGGAGCTTTCCAAAAGCCACATTCAAGGTTAAAGTCTTAAACCCTCCAGCAGCTGAATGGCTGTTGGAGATCCCCATCCATCAGAAACATTAGGGACCTGTCAGGGGTGGGGCTGGCTTTCCAACTTTTTCCATAAGACAATTTCAAGGCATGAATCCAAAATTCTCTGCCCCATCACTCAGCACCTTGTTCCTGGTGAACACATCGCATAGCAGACTTCCCGGGTTCTAAGTCATTATTGCTATTTCCATCCCCCTCAAAAGGAGGTGGAGTGCTGACTTCCAGTGTTTTCCAGAACACTGGGCAGCTGTGCTGTGCATGGCCCTGAGCTACCTACAGCGCATTACCACTGGGTTCAGGAGACTTGGCTGATGACCTTCAGGCTGCCGGGCAAGGTACAACGTCACTGGGTGCCTGGAACCCTCACTTGGCTTCTGAGGGTTAACCCAAAATACAGCATTATATAGAAAGTTAGGCCTGGGGCCATTTTTGAGCCTAAGCAAGCTGCCTTCCCGTGGATCATTGAGTAAATAAGCTCAGATCGGTTAAGTGACTGGGTGGACCAGTTTCACAAAGCTGTTGCCAATGCCAGCCCACGACCCCGGGTTTCCTGACCTCTGGACCAGAGAGCTGTATTACCTTTGGTTTTCTTTTTTTTTTTAATTTTTTTTTTCAACATTTTTTATTTATTTTTGGGACAGAGAGAGACAGAGCATGAACGGGGGAGGGGCAGAGAGAGAGGGAGACACAGAATCAGAAACAGGCTCCAGGCTCCGAGCCATCAGCCCAGAGCCTGACGCGGGGCTCGAACTCACGGACCGCGAGATCGTGACCTGGCTGAAGTCGGACGCCTAACCGACTGCGCCACCCAGGCGCCCCTTACCTTTGGTTTTCTTAACGAGACACTCAGGTTGGCACTAATGGACAGTCTGCCTCTGTCTGGCTGTGTTCTTGCTCCCCAGATGCCCCCTTGCTTTCCTTCATCTTGCTGCTTCCTACTCTTCCTTCAAAACTCAGCTCCTTAAGTCTTCTCTGGCCCCAAGTGTGAGAGGGGACCCTCTAGGTGACCCCCTGTGTTCCCTACATGCACAACACCCACAACGTTGCCCTGGAACCACCCCCACCCCCACCCCCACTAATCTATAAATTCCTTAAGGGTGAAGGTAATGACTGCTTTGATTTGTACAAAAACAATGCCAAATACAGTGTCTGATGCATGTTGGGGGCTCATTCCTGTCTGGTGAGTGGCAATTTGAGCAATATTATCATCAGTGCATGACACAGTCCAGGTATGTGGTGATGATAATAAGCTTTACTTCTGTAATCTTATAGTCCACATCCATGGCAATGACAATAGGTTATTTAAAAGACAAATAAAAACACACAAGTGTGTTAAGCAAGGTCCTGGTATTATAAAAGGCCATTTTCCAGATGAGGATGGGGAAGGGGAAGTCAACAGAGGAGCTGAGATTGTATAACAATTTAGTAGTCAGACCTGACTTTCAAGTGCCTGATAAGGAACCCATGGTCTTGTCACTCAGACAAGAAAGCATTTCTCAGTGGAGTCTGTCCCTTAGAAAGCAAGAAGAGTGTGGGTTTCCCTCGTCCTGTACCCACTGTCTCCCATTATCTCAGCTGGCCAAGGTTAAAGTATAACCAAACAGCTAAGACCTCTTAGGTTATTATCGCTGGAAACATCAGCTCGGGAGGCAGAAATGCACCCAAAGACTCCTTGGATGTGAGACCTGTGACTCATGGTGTGCCTATTACAACTATGTCAGGTGGTGGATGGAAAAGAAGAAGGCTTCCCTTCCTGGCTCAGATCAGAGGAAATTGTTGGCTTCTCACATCCCTCTGCCTCTTCGCTGAGATTAACTCAATCCGGGAAACTGGAAAAGAAATGTTGTCTAGATTGTTGTTAATAATAAGCATTTGGGCGCCTGGGTGGCTCAGTCGGTTAAGTGTCCGACTTCAGCTCAGGTCAAGATCTCACGGTTTCTGAGTTCGAGCCCTGCCCTGGGCTCTGTGCTGACAGCTCAGGGCCTGGAGCCTGTTTTGGATTCTGTGTCTCCCTCTCTCTCTGCCCCTCCCCTGCTCACACTCTGTCTCTCAAAAATAAATAGATGTTAAAAAAAAAGAAAAAAATTTAAAAACTAATAAGCATTCGTTGCAACTTATTAATTACATAGCAGTTAATACTAATAGTAGTTATTCATTTCTAGTATCTATTTCTACGTCCGACTTAGGGTGGAGGTGGAGAATAAGGCTGAGAAAGAATAGTGGGGAGGAGCTCTGGGAATGGATGGACACCCTCTGCTCATTCTTGTCAATTCTGCAGCCTGGAAGTCTAAAGCCTGAGAGTCCACAGCCTCCTGCTGGCCACAAGCTACAGTGACATCATTGAACTTCCCTTGAAGACCCAATCCGGAGGCAGAGTCATTAGAATTAGAGAGCTTGAAGGAACAGGAGCGTTGGGGACCATGGAATGGGGATGTGATGTCACTTACAAAGCTCGCCCCATTTATTACAGCCAGAGCCTGAAATGGACAGAGCCGGGCGCTCTTAGAGTCTCTAAAACCACGAATTGTTGATAGAAAGTGTGCACCTGCCTGTGTACTGTTGAGTGCTTTCTTGGAGAATCAGGATGGCTGTAAGAAGCAGCTTAAAGGTTTAGAACTTGTCCTAAAACTTTATGAAGTCCTAACACCCTACTTTTTCTTTTCAAAATAAAATGTCCTGTTTTATTAACGAGCAAAATATGATAAAAATCTAACTCATCTGGTAATAACTTGTGTAGGAACATCAACCATCTGAAGTATATGTGGGAGCTGGGAAGTGAGTAGAAAAAATTCTAGGCATTGTGGTCGAACACAAGAAACTTTGTTAATCTCTTACCCAGAGTTAAGTAATTCTAAAAAGCTTCATTATATGGTTTTGTAGCCCCAACAAGATCAGAAGAAGGGAATTAACAAAGAATATGTTAGTACCATTGGAGTTAAGCATACTGCCACAGGGAAAAAAACAGTAATGACAAAAAACTCTAAGAATCCAGCCCCACAACTAGAGGACAGCCCTACACAGCTCCCTAACCCTGGAGCTGGGAGTGGACCTGGATCCTTGTAGGATCTGAACCTTATACAGCTTAAGGGACTTTCCTGAAGAAAAAGAATACAGATAAGTAATGCACAAGTAGATTTAGAAGTATTTATTTCAGATAGGAAAACACACACACACCAGGTTGCCAGAGTTCTGTGGATTTAGGCTCCCCTTTTCTGAGATTTCTTGGCAGTTGGCCAGAAATGTTTACATGCAAATATTTCCTTATTGCAATCTTGCCTCCCTCCCCACTTCAAACATGCTTGGCTGGAGCTCACATTCCCAGGCCTGTGATAATGCGGGTCCTGACACTTATATTTCATTACCTTCCCTCTACCGGAGAGAACATGAGCTCCCTTCCCTCAAATGGATGCCCCTGAAACCCACGGAAGAGGTAAATTCATATGCAGCTTATCTTGTTTTAAAAAAGTCTGAGAAGTACATGTTTTTTAAAAGAAGAGTCTTTTATTTATTTTTCTTTTATTTTTAATGTTTGTTTATTTTTGAGAGAGAGAGAGAGAGAGAGAGCCTGAGCGCAAGTTGGGAAGGGCAGAGAGAGAGAGAAGGAGACACACAATCTGAAGCAGGCTCCAGGCTCCGAGCTGTCAGCACAGAGCCCGACACGGGGCTCAGACTGACAAACCATGAGATCATGACCCGAGCCAAAGTCAGAAGCTTAACCTACTGAGCCACCCAGGAGCCCTGGTATTTTTTTTTTTTATTTTTATTTTTTGTAAGTAAGCTCTATGCCCAACGTGAGGCTTGAACTCACGACCCCGAGATCAAGAGTCACGTGCTCTACCAGCCAGGCGCCCCTGGGAAGTACACGTTTTAATATTTCCTCTAAAAAGTGTAGGAATTTCTCTCCTTTAATTTTTTTTTTCATTTAGAAAATTATCATACAATAAAATTGACTCTTGGCAATGTGTATAGTTCTGAGAATTTTAACACATGTATGGATTCATGTAATTACCACCCCCATCAGGATGCAGGACAGATCCCTTTATCACCTGAAAGAAACTTCCTCGTGCGACAGTGTATAAATTTAAAGACGATATTGAAAGAAGTCATTTCTGTTAGCTGTGACATTTCATTGCTACGAAATACTCCACTCTTCCCAGATGACGGCCTGAGGAGGTTGTACTATAACGAGGGTCTATGTCATGTTGGACAGATTGCAAGTGCCATTCAGGAACGCTGTCTGGACTCTTTTTCAGATACTTTTTTCCACGTGGTCAAAGTTTAACATCTCCTTTTTTGATGAAACCTTTCCAAATTATTTGTTTCCCGTTTTTAGTTACTAACTTCTTTCTGAAGCTATTATCTTAAGAAGTACCATGTTCTCCAACGAAATCAAACCAGGAGCTCCAAGCTTTGGCCACGGAAAGAGAATGCCCGGACTGGAACAAAGGTGGGTGAACCGCGCCCCCGGGACTGGGGCCCCCTCTGCCAGCAAACTTTTGCTGTTGTCTCACTTCGAACCCACCTGGCCATCATCACAGTGGCCTCAAGGCACTCTGATCCCTCTGTGCCAGTCTGACCCAACTGTAAAAACCCTATTCTCATGGACTCCCTAATTAACTTTTAAAAGGGTATAATCAATACAACAACAACAACAACAGAAACAACAACAAACAGGAAAAAAATGTGTAGGTAAAAAAAAAGAAAAGAAAAAGAAAGCGTGAACCATACAATGAGCTGGTTTCTGTTCCTCTGGCTGATGGGCTTTATCCGAGTTCACCAGGCTAGGTCGCTGCACACCTCCAAAGAATCCTGCCCACGCCAGGGCAGTAATAACATAGCAGAGGTTTCCGAATTTGGGCTCTGAATGGAAATTGCCCACGTTCAAGTCCACACTCCACGGCTTACTGGTTTGTGACTTTGGACGCATTACTTAAGTTCTCTGTGCCCCAGCTTCCCCTCCTGTATTACCAGGATGCACTTCGTGGTGTTATTGTGGAGAATATGTAAAATAATACCTGATAACCATTTAGGTTAGAATCTGGCACAGAGGTTTCTTTTCTTTTAAGTTTTTGATTTATTTTGAGAGAGAGAGAGAGAGAGAGAGAGAAGGAGCAGAAAGAGAGGGGGAGAGAGAGAATCCCAAGCAGGCTCTATGCTGTCTTAATCTCACAAACCGCAAGATCATGCCCTGAGCGGAAATCGAGTCAGATGCTTAACCAACTGAGCCACCCAGGCATCCTGACACAGTTAGCGTTTGACAAATGGTTGCTGCTATTTTACCTGGGGACATTGATCTCAGTTGAGGTTCTGAAGGGTGGGTCGCTCCTCGGATGACTGACCATGCAGACAACCCCTTCCCCCCAACCCCCTGCCCATCCCATCTATTTACAGGAGGCAGGCTTCTCTCTGGTCTAATGTTATCGTAGCCACAGAACAAATGCAACGTCCAATCTAGGCTTACAGAGCTACCGGAAGAGGATTGTTCTCCAATAAGTTTCTATGCCTCTTGACCTTTTTTGATAGTGATTCACCTAACTGCTCATTATCAATTTCCCTAATTCCTTACAGAAATAGTTTCCTCTGAACTTCACCGCACCGCATGTTTCCCAACTCATGGCCTGAAAAGAACGTGGAAGTTTTCTCTAGTCAATGATGGATAGCCAGAGGTAGTGAGCAACACAAATACCTGAGAACAGAGAACGAAGAAGTGAGCCCCCCAAGTATCTGCCTCTGGAGCCTCTGGAACAGGTCACAAAATCCTGAGCTCTAGAGGAAGCCACTGCCCCCTATAGGCAAAGGGAAGCCTGGGAACGACAAGGTTTTTATTAGTCCTTTCTTTAAAACAAGATCTGACATCTGTAAACGAGAAGACTACCGCAAAACAAAACAAAAAACAAGGAGCGCTTGGCTGTCAGTAGAGCATGTGACTCTCGCCATCAGTGTTGGAAGTTTGTGCCCCACGTTAGGTGTGGAGTCTGCTTAAAAATAAATACATAAAACAAAACAGACGTCTAGGTTGTTTTTTGGTTTTTGTTTTTCTGGTGCCGTGAAATCTTCATCTACTCAGGAAACAACTTTTTGACGATGTACTTATGTCACAGGATGGGACTGGGGGCCACGTGTGACGTTTCCCCCCATTTCCCCAGAATTGTGAATACGGGTCATCGCTGGAAACAAAATTCACCGGGGAGCCCAGGGTCTCACCCCAGAGAACGCGCAGAAGCTGGGGCCGACTGCCTCCTTCCCAGACTTGCCAGGAAGGGCCGCCTTAGCAGGACCACCTCCTCCATCCAACGCACCCCAATCCACACAAGAGGGACCTGAGGAGACAGGAGGGGTCACCTTTTGGGGTGGAGAGGGGAGGAGCGTTTGCAAAGTGAAGCTATTTGCCTTTCCTCCTCCTGCTTCCCGAGCGCAGAGGAACTTAAGAGAATTGCCCGTGATGGTTGAAGCCGTTTGGCATTTTATTCTTCATGTAGCCACCACACTTGCCAACCTGCTTGAGTGCCACCAGGACCGGGGAAGCGAATGTGGGAGCGAGGCAGTGTGGCGGGGGCCTTCAGGCGTCCACACTCGCGATCCTGTACCGCAGCCCGCATTCCCAGCTCCCCAGAGGTAAGAAAGAGGCACCTGCATGCCCAAATGCCCCAGGGATGGCAGACGAGATGTGTGGCCACCACCTTGCCTGAGACTACCACAGCCTGGGTAGTCTGACCAATGCTGCCACGAGCCGGGGGTCTGCCAAAGTGACTGGATTTCCACAGGGATCACTCACGCCTCGGAGAGCTACTCAGACGCGCCCCCCTGTCAGCAGGGCCCATCGGCGCTCACTGAGAAGAGTGAGGGCAAAGGCTCAAAAGCCCCCCAACCCCAATCCCCCACCCCCATTTCACTCCTAGCTCGTAGACCCCCAAGTCTAGTCTACGGGGGATGGTTGAAAACGAGGAGAACTCGTGTTCTCAGAAATGAGACTGAAGTTTTAAACGAGTAAGACGAAATTTAAACCCAAAAGTGGGTTGTTTTACAAAGTAAGAGGCCTTATTGTTAGCTGGGGGACTTAATCCAGCCCCCGTCCGTTGAAATGATGGGGAAAACACGTCATGATTGGAATTCTTCAATATACCAGGTACTCATACATTCTTGCTCTGTTCCCAGTCACTGACTGGACAGAAAGTAATTTCTAATAAAGTTACAGCTTCCGAAAAAGCCAAAAAAGGGAATATATAATATATATGTGTGTGTCTGTATATATACATATGTATATATATGTAAGTATTTTATAACAAAACCTGCTGGCTGAGAACAGCACCAGGAACATAATATGTAACTCAGAACTTCCAGCAGCCATATGACATTCATTATCCATTAGTAGAAAAAAAAGCCAGCGTGGGCGGGGGGGTGGGGGGCACGCTGGGTGGCTCAGTCAGTTAGGCGTCCGACTTCGGCTCAGGCCACAATCTCGTAGTTCGTGAGTTCGAGCCCCGCATCGGGCTCTGTGCTGACAACTCAGAGCCTGAGGCTGCTTCGGATTCTGTGTCTCCCTCTCTCTCTGCTCCTCCCTCCATTCACTCTTTCTCTCTGTCTCTCAAAAATAAACATTAAACAACAAAAAAAATTTTTTTTAATAAGTCCCGTTCATGAGGAGAAGCAAAACAAACTTTTCCTGGGCCCCGAGTTCTCAGAATTTATCATCTGACTCTCGCTTATTGTAAGGAAGTTTCCCTACCGTTGTTTTTCACAGGAAATGCAAAGACGTTTCCCATGTGCCTTTGGTGCAAGACCCTGTAAACAGCAGTCTTGAGAACAATGTCAGAGGAGCAAGTCCTTCCCAGGAGCCTCCAACCCACGACTGACGACAACACACCTATGGCTTGTTTCTGGCTCAACAGGAATGATATTTTCCTCCCAGAGGAGCTCTTAAGCACCAAAGGAGCTTCCTCTCACTAATCCCCGAAGCATTTCTACAGCAGGAGAACAGGAGATCAAGGGTAGGCTCCCGCTATTTTAAAAACCACTTAATAAGGTGACTTGGGGTCACCGGGTCCACGCCTCCCCTCTTCCACCACCTCACATCTTAAGGACACAAAATCCCCACAGGAAAGCAAGTTCTAGAAACTCAGAACAGCAGCATGACACGAAGAGGCAGGGGCACAGTCGTGTGGAGATGCCACAGAGTGTCCCTGTGCTGCCTCCCACCAGCCATGGCCAGGGAGGGAGCAGAGGCCTAAAGACAGAAATAGGTCTTCCTCGGGGCACCTGCGTGGCTCAGTCGGTTGAGCGGCCGACTTCAGCTCAGGTCATGATCTCGCGGTCGGTGAGTTCGAGCCCCGCGTCGGGCTCTGTGCCGACAGCTCAGAGCCTGGAGCCTGTTTCGGATTCTGTGTCTCCCTCCCTCTCTCTGACCCTCCCCCGTTCATGCTCTGTCTAGCTCCGTCTCAAAAAAAATAAATAAACGTTAAAAAAAAATTAAAAAAAAAAAAAAAAAAAAGAAATAGGTCTTCCTCCACCTATGAGGCAGTCACCTCCCGAGAAACCCATCGTAAATTGAAAATATCCTAAGTCGAAATGCATCTGCTGCTCCTAAAACTAGCAAATGTCGTGGCTTAGCCCGGCCGAGCTTCAGCGCGCACAGAGCACTTAACGTTAGCCTACAGTTGGGCAAGATCATCTCCCACAAAGTCTTCTTGATGATCAAGTGTTGACTATCTCGTGCAATTTGGCAAATACCGCTCTGAAAGTGACAAGCAGAACGGTTATGGACACAGAAGGGTTGTCAGTGTCCCTACTTGTTGTCGCCCCTTGGGTTGTGTGGCCCACTGGGAGCCGCACCGGCCGTGCTGCTCGGCATCATCAGAGAGGATCTGACCGCATAGTGCCAGCCCAGAAGGAGACGCAGATTCAAGACTCACAGTTTCGACTGAGCGCATATCACTTCCACGACGTCGTAAAATGGGAAGATGACGAGCCGTGAGTCAGGGACCGTCTGTAGCAGCACACACTGATGCTGTTCTTGTGGATGGTTACCATGGGAACCTGCCTCTCTGCTCCAATGCTCAGACTCTTTCAGTATCACATCCTTATGTTCTACAGGCCAGAGTAGAAATACTAGAAAGTGGATGTGCCGAGGGGGACAGGTCAGGACTGGCGAGGGACGTGAAGCAAATAGACCGCTAGAGGATCAGGGCAGATGTCGCCTGCTCTATTGGAGGTCTCAAGAGAGAGGCAGAAGACGGTGGGGCTTTAGACGCAGGCCCTACTCTATATCCTGCAACAAATCCATTCATTCATTCATTCATTCATTCTTTCATTTTTTCATTTATTTATACACTTGCTCCTCCTCACATTAAACTACATTTTATGGAGCAGCAACTGTACTCCAGGTACTCTTCTGGACATTGGAGATGTGAAGACAAATAAGATACAGTCCGCACACTGAGGGAGCTCGTAGTCCACAAGGGAGACACACACACACACACACACACACACACGCACGCACATGCACACACTCAATTAGCCATAATATAGTGTTAGTACAAAAAATATATGTAAGATACCATAGAATTAAAAAACTGAGAGCAATTATTACTTAGGTTGGCATAAGGAGCTGGTCAGGGAAAGCTGCATTGAGAGGTTAATAGTTGAGTGGGGTCTTGAGCGAAAAGTTTGTGAAATGGACTGAAAGGTGGAATGTGGTCCAGGCAGGGCACAACACAAGCACACCCTGTGTGTGCCACATGTGCTGTACTCGAAAGCTACCAACAGTAATAGAACTTACAGGACACCCAGCTTCTGTTCTGTCACGGTGACCCAACAGACTAAGTACTGCTATGCCATTGTACAGGTAAAGTGACTGAGGCACAGAGAGGTAAAAATCACTTGCCCGAGGTCACACTGGTATTGACATGGGTGGTAGAGCCATGCTTCTGGCTCCAAAGCCCATGCTCCTAACCTTGGTGTCCTGCTCATCCAACTGCTCTGGAAAGGCCAGACTTCAGGACACATGGGAAGGGGAAGGGAAAAGACACAAGACCTTGAGGAGCAAAGCTCAGGGCTCGATCGTGATGTCCTCAAGTGCCATTTGAAAAAGCTTGAAGTTGGGATTTGGGGGTCATGAGAAGCAGTCACAGATTTTGAAGCTGCAAATGGTCCTAATGAGAATTACATTATGATGGTGATTTGGGAATCCATGCGTGGGATAGAATGGAGGCGAAGCAGCCTGAAGATTTCAATGGTGAGGAGGAAGAGAGAAAGAGGAGAGCATGGGTCGTTTAAAACAGGCAAGACCCGGGGTGGGCACCAGGGTGGCTCAGTCCGTTAAGCGATTGACTTTGGCTCGGGTCACGATCTCACGGTCTCACAGTACAGGGGAACCACGTTGGGGTCAGTGCTGTGAGCGTGGAGCCTCCTTTGGATCCCCTGTCCCTTTCTCTCTGCCCCTCCCTCTCTCCCGCACTCTCTCTCTCTCCCTCTCTCTCTCTCAAAAAGAAATAAACATTTTTTAAAAATCCTAAAACAGGCAACATCCGTGTCATCTGGTTCATTGCAGGGCCTGGTATACAATAGGCATCCGGTAAGCGTTGGTTAAATGAATGTTTCCAAGTTGTCTTAGTTGGCTCTCCTTGGAAGCAGACCCTGAAATCAGGATTCCAGAGCAAGTAGTTGATTTAGGAGGTGCAAGGAGCACCTATAGAAAATGAGAAGTGAGTCTACAGCCGCACCACCCAGAATGCGCCCAATCTCAGCTGATCTCTGAAGCCAAGCAGGGTTGGGCCTGGTTAATACTTGCACGGGAGAAAGTGGGAAATGAGATAGGGAAGGAAGGCAGCCAACGGGAAGTACATTCACCAAGGCCGCTACCATTGTGGCAACAGGAGCTTAACCCTGGGGGGCAACTTTGGGAGTCAGTACAACACATGCACCTTAGCCATCCAATGAGAAGAGTGAGGGAGTTGGGATATTCACACGCCAGTCCCATCAGTTCGTAGTTGAGGCTTGCTCTTGGGGGGTGTTCACTTCCTGGCACCAGAACAGAGTTGCGTGTGGTTGGGGAGGACGTGCACCCAGAAATCACTGGGGCACGCTGACCATCACGTGCATGCTTGCGAATAGGGGTGAGGGGCGCAGAAATCAATCTAGGGCCCGCGTGGAAAGGGAGTAGAAGCTGAACTGTGAGATATCATTTCTCCTACGAGAACTTTCCCCTTGAGATCCTTACCCTCACTAGGACATAGACATGTTTTTCTTTCTCCGTGACAGATTGTGTTCTCAGTTGTGGGAACACTTGAATTTTATGACTTGGGTGAGACCCTTGAATTTTATGACTTGGGTGAGCGCCAGAAAATTTACTACACAGTATGGGTGGCTTCTGATTATATCATTCAAAGCGGAAAGCTGGAAATTCTATCAAGCAATATTTATATCAGAGCTTGAGTAAGTAGAAGAGAAGGATGAGGAGGAGGGGGGTGTGTGGAGAGGGTTATGGGGAGAGAAAAATCATCTGCTAAAACTAGCAAGTCCCAAACCAAGTGCTGGTATCTGACTGTTTGTGCAACAACACTTAGAAGAGCACTTACAGTTTCTAAGCCAACGGAACCAGAAACTAGCATGAGATTTTGTTTCCCAGCCGTGAAGCATTTATCCGAGAAGCAACATCCCTTCCCATGCCCATCCTTCTCCCTCACCTTGGTAACCCCCTCACCTTCTCACCCCACCAAAGATCTGGTCTATGTGTTCTATCACAATCGCGTTCTCTGAAGGTAGGTCTCTATGGATTCTTCAATTTGAACACATAAAAACTAGTAATTCCCAAACTTGGAACACTTGTGTGTCTGCTGCTGCAGGGGATCAAAGGAAACAAACCCACAGAGTCTGTTCTGTTGTGCACAATCCAGGGGGTTTTGTTTCAAAGCCTGTTCCTAGGGCTACCTCAGTGGCTGATACCATGGCTATGTGGCTAGACCATTAAATTAAAAGAATTTCTTGGGATGCCTGGGTGGCTCAGTTGGTTGAGCATCCGACATCAGCTCAGGTCATGATCTCACAGTTTGTGAGTTCAAGCCCCGCGTCGGGCTCTGTGCTGACAGCTCAGAGCCTGGAGCCTGTTTCCGATTCTGTGTCTCCCTCTCTCTCTGCCCCTCCCCTGCTCACGCTCTGTCTCTCTCTGTCTCAAAAATAAATAAACATTTAAAAAAAAGGATTTCTTGAGTACCCCAGAATATATGATACTGTCAATGCACTTTTCAAACCTTAAGGCCATCTTGCAAGTAACTCGTGTACCCAACTTCTCCATGGCAGAAAGCAGGTGACAAACCCGCTGAGTGAAGACAGGTCAGCACTTCAGACACATACAGAGGGAGACTTGAGTTCTTTTTTTTTTATTTTTTTATTTTGTTAATGTTTATTTATTTGAGAGAGAGAGAGAGAGAGAGAGGCAGAGCGCGAGCAGGGGAGGGGCAAAAAGAGAGGGAGACACAGAATCCGAAGCAGGCTCCAGGCTCCCAGCTGTCAGCACAGCCCCGCACAGGGCTCGAACTCACTGACGGTGACATCGTGACCTGAAGTCTGACACTTAAGCGACTGAGCCACCCAGGCGCCCCCAGAGGAGACTTGAGCTCTTAGTATGGCTCCTTTAGTCAGCATATCCCTCCTTTGGCAAATTAAAACTTCCTCTAACAGTCTCGTTAAAAAAAATTAAAAAAAATATAGCCGGCATTGAAGCAAACACAAGTGGACTGACTTAACAAGCCAATATCAAACGTGAACCTGTCAAAACAGAGACAAATTAAAAGCACGCGTAGACCACAGCGCCACAGGCCGTTCGCATACCTTCAGCACGCTCTAGCCACTTTCCAGACATCGCCTCATTTACTCTTTCAGCCTCGGGAGAGAGGACAGTTCTGGCAAGTTCAGAATATTTCCTGTCCTTGGATGGGACAGGAAAGTAGGGCTGATGTTGGAAATTTTGAGAAGCACAGGGGGATTGTCAGACCCCCAGGAATCGCGCCCACTAAGGTAAATGCAAGAACAAAGAAGACACGGGTGTCATCTGAGGGCAGCTGGTGACAGAGAGGGCCTTTTACGGAGCAGGGTATCAAACAGAGCTCATTAGACCTGGCAAGACTCGTTAAGGAGAGCTTCAGACGGGCCGCTGACTCCGGGGAGGCAGCTCCAGTGTGGTGCAGGGTGGCTTGTCCTCCCCGAGGCTGCGGCCGCCACCAAGATGGTGATGGAAGGTGGGGGATCCGTCTGTCGGCGTCTTCAAGGGCCCCTGGGAGCAAAGCCATGGTGTTCGGCCGGGTGTGCACAAAGAGTGCGGTTCTGATCTGCAGCCAGGACACGGCGGAGGCCTCGCAGATCCCCCATCGCCGCGCGAGGCAACCTGTAGAAACAGGCAGGTGACGACCCTCATCTCCCCGGATGAGTAGGCTCTACCACCCATATTTCTCTGTAGTTTAGTTCTACCCATTAGCAAAAACTAAAAGAACGAGGGGTGATGATGTAAGAAGAGTGTATAAAGGCACCTGGGTGGCTCAGTCGGTTAAGGGTCTGACTCTTGGTTTCGGCTCAGCTCATGATCTCACGGTTTGTGGATTCGAGCCCTGCGTCAGGTTCTGTGATGGCAGCACGGAGCCTGCTTGGGCTTCTCTCTCTGCCTCTCTCTCTGCCCCTGTCCCACTTGTGCTGTGTCTGTCTCTCTCAAACAAATAAACAAACTTAAAAAAAAAAAAGGTGTGTAAAAGTCAGACTGCCTGGGTGCAAATCAGGCTATATCACTATGGTCACTATCATCTTAGGTAACCCCTCTGTGCCTCAGTTTCCTCATCTGTGCAATCTGGATTTTACTGGAATCTTGTGAGGCTTCAAAGACGGCAGATTCAAAGAATTTAGTATAATACTTCTCAGGAGGTGAGAACTATTATCATGGTAGTAATAAGTCATACCTACGTAGGAACAAAACTGATGTGGGAAATTAAAATCTATATATGAGGGATGTCGGGGGGGTGGAGATTGTGATGGTAAGTGATGGTTATTATATCAGCCCAAGGTAGACAAATAATACGGTTACTTTGAGGTCTCAGCTTCCTAGAATTTAAGGGAAAAGGGAGTCAGTCATTAAGACTAAATTATTCTTATGTTATTAAATACAAAATTGATACATCATTCATTCTCAATAAATGTGTTCTGGAATGCAGAAGTAACACTAACCCTCCTCCTTCCTCAGCCTGCTTCTCTCCCTTCCCTTTCCTGAGAGAACTGCCTTAATTAAACTTTCAGGAGCATCACCACGTCAAGCCCTGCTTCTAGGAGACCTGACCTAAGACACCCCTGTGACAAGGGACCCACGATTTACTCTAGAGCCATCTCATCAATGCCGGTTAAGCCTTCATAATTTTTTTGCCACAATTTCTTTGTGATCCCTCGTGAATGGATATTAGATGAGTGTATGCAGGACTTCGTAGCATCGCTGCCTGTGATCGTGCTGGTCTAGATAAGAGATCTGAATTTAAAATTTTTATTTTCTCAGGATAAATTGTATTTGCCTTATGTGCACTTTCAATAAATTCCATGAAGGCAGGAACACTCTTGTCTACTTTCTCCCATCTTACTGTGTGTGCTCACGTAAAGAATAGCTTGACTGTCTGAATTTTGAGGACTACAGTTATATAGCAGATTTGGTGGCAAGAAAAGGTGCAAAGCATTTCTAAGAGTGATTGTGGGGAGAGGTATTTCCAGTTGCCTTTCTCTCGATTTGTCACGCCCACCCCAACCGCTGTGGGTGGGTGTGCTGGTGTGTCTGGTCATGACTGCTGAAGCCTGCAAGGAAGGCTCTCGTTTGGGGAACAACAAAGATCTGTCTGAAGTGAGAGAGAAAATTGAGAGTCACTTTCAGAAGAAGATAATTAGGTAACACCACGAGAGATACCGTCATTACGCGAAGAACTACAGAAGTTATGGGCCTCTTGAGGGAGACTGATAGTTTAGCATTTGAAAAATTACTTACAGGGGTGCCTGGGTGGCTCATTCAGTTCAGTGCCCGACTCTTGATTTTGGATGAGGTCGTGATTTCATGGTTCGTGAGATTGAGCCCCACGTTGGGCTGTGCGCTGACAGCACAGAGACTACTTGGGATTTTCTCTCCCTCTCTCTCTCTCTCAAAATAAATACACTTTGAAAAAAAAAAAAAAGAAAAATTAATTACACATTGGGGAGATTTTTGCCCGCTAAGTGATATCAATGTGGCCCGAAAGGAAAATTGTATGGTCCCCAAATGAGTTTGTGACTTCATATTCACCCCTTCTTTATTCTTCATATATCTGTAGTGAAGGTTCTCATACATCGCTAGCAGGAGTAATAACTGGTAGAATCTGATGGAAAATAACGTGGAAAAGTCTATCAAAGTTATATAATGTAATATGTATACTGGTCCCAGAAATCCCGATTTTAAGAATGTATCCTGTGAGTGATGTAACATATACACACTGGTATTCTATGCAAGATTGATTATAATAGAAAAAGACAGGAAATGACCTAAATTTTCATCATTGAGGAACCAGTTAAATATATCTACATAAAGAAATGCAGCTTCCAAAAAAAAAAAGAGGACGAAAAACCCTCAATGAATTGATACAGATAGATTTTTAAGACTGCTACATTTTTATTCTTTTTTATTTTTTTTAAGTTTATTCATTTTGAGAGAGAGAGAGAGTACACATTTGGGAATGAGGATGAGTGGGGAGGGGGGAGAGAGAGAGGGAGGGAGAGAGAGAATCCCAAGCAGACTCCGGGCTGTCAGCGCAGAGCCCGATGAGTGGCTCGAACTCACAAACCATGAAATCGTGACCTGACCTGAGCCGAAACCAAGAGTCAGACGCTTGACCGACTGAGCCGGCCAGGCGTCCCAAGACTGTTTTATTTTTAAAAAGCAACATATAGAACAGTATGTAGGCCCAGCTACCGTTTACATAGGAAAGAAAAGGAGGAGAGCCTGGCTGGCTCAGTCAGTAGAGCATAGGACTCTTTATCTTGGGGTAATGAGTTCAAGCCCCATGTTGGGTATGGAACATATTTAAACAAAACAGATAAATATATAGGAAAGAAAAGGAACAAGAAACATAGATCTTATATGCATGCACATGAATGAAAAAATCTTTGGAAATAATAAACTAATAACAGTCATTTCCTTATTTCAAGTTAGTAAGAAAATTGGGCAGAAAGGCCCCATGATGGAAGACTTTCTCTGCAATACTTTTTATATTTGATTTTTGAACTATGCTTCATGAATTTCTATTTAAAGATTTTTTTAAAAAATTGTTTATTTTAAGAGAGAGCACAAGCGGGAGGGGCAGACAGAGAGAGAGGGAGAGGGAGAATCCTAAGCGGGCTCCGTGCTATCAGCACAGAGGTTTGATCTCATGACTATGAGATCATGACCTGACCCCAAATCAAGAGTCAGCATTTAACTGACTGAGCTGCCCAGGCACCTCTAATGTATTTCCATTTAAAGGCAAATAAATAAGGGCTCCTGGGTGACTCCATCGGTTTTTGCATCGGACTTCCGGTCAGGTCATGATCTCACAGTTCCTTGAGTTCGAGCCCCGCATCGGGCTCACTGCTGTCAGTGCAGAACCTTCTTGGGATCATCTGTACTGCCCCCCTCCCCATGGTTCTCCCCCACTTGCCCTCTCCCCCTCTCAAAAACAAATAAGACATTTTTTAAAATGGGGAACAAAGACAGATAAATGTAAAATGCTTATTATATGCAGAGGGCTTTGATCATCACACAGCTCCGCGTTCTAGGAGTTTCTAACCCAGCTGATGAGATAGAAGGTTACCAGTAATCATAACATAGTGGTAACATTGCTGTCTCACTGATATACCACATTTCACCAAATATAAAACACCATTAATTTTAAGTCACAAATTATATGATATGATATGATTATATATTATTATATCATATTATATTATACTATATCATATCATATCACATTATATTATTATAGGAAAAGAAAGAACATGGCCAATTAAACTATGGCATAGTGCTTTCTTTTCATTTAGAATTTTCATTTTGTCCTTAATGAAAGACCTCTTATAAATACTCATGTATGCATTGATTTTTATCATATATCACTCTTGCATGATATATGATGTACAAGAAAAAGTGAAATGAATTTGTTAAATAATCCTTAGAACTTTTTCTTATTACAGTCTAACTCTTCCAAATCTTTTTCACACAGTATTGTCCTTTGTCCTATCAAAGGCTTTGGTGATACAACATTTTTGGAAAGTGTTCCACTGATGTTTCCAGAATTTTCTTCTGAGATGCTGAAAACTTATCTGCAAATGTTGATGCACACATCCGGGCAAACATAACTGTATCATGAGTGCTACACAGCCAATAGTGATTGTAACACGAGTCTAGATTCCAGAAGCATTGAAATGTGAGAGAGAGAAAAGTGCTCCTTATAATTGCTTAAATGTAGGAGAGGAAAAATTTCAAGACAGAAGAAAAACCTGGGCTACCATGGAAAACTCCTATGGGGGGGCAGAATTGAGGCAGGTGTTTAAAGAATGAGAGAGATTATGGAGTAAGAGATGAGCAGGGTGAACAAGTCATGTAAGCAAAATAGCCTGGAAAGGAAATGGAAATTGCATCTGGGGGAGGGAAAGAAGACCATGTGGCAGGTGAAAGGAAGAAATGGAGGTTAAGGGCACATAGGGGAGACTGAGACCAGACTGTGGTGCCCTGAACGGCAGGCTAAGGGGCTCAGACTTTATCCTGTGGGAAGATAGGGACCGTGCATACAGCTGGGGACGCAACACCAGCATCTGAAAGAGCCATCAATACTGGAGACTTGGAAGCTGTCATTTGGAGTAGATGACATTAGCCAGGGACGAGTCCAGAAACTTGCCTAGGCTGAAGAAGGGGTGGGTGGGGGGTGGGGGACAAACAGAGCATCAGAAGAAAACAGAAACAAGACAGAGAGAATCTTGGGCCATAGAATTTTAGTGCCTGGCAGACCGTTGAAGACTATCTAGTTAATATTTTCCAATTTGCAGATAAATAGAATTTCCTAGAGGGCTCATTATAGCTTGCAAGTGGCAGATCCGGGACCAAAACCTGGGTGCTATGATTTCCTGAGCCGCACTCCTCCTAACGGAGCATCATAGCAAGCAGCAGAGGAACCAGCTTCAAGGAGACAAGTAGTCAACAAAGTCAAGTGATCGCAAGCAGGAAAGAGAACTAAGCCTAAAGAGGCTACTGATTCGACCTCTGCAGACTCCTGATGACCTTCAACTCTCTACCTTTGGGAGTGGTCGGGGTTAGATTAAAGAAAGGGGGATGTTTGTCAATCAGAGACACCATCAGGATAAAACATCACTTTTCAACATTTCCTTTCAAAGGGTTCAGTACACTTCACAATATTGACTCTAGATTCAATATTATCACTTCCTGGAAATCCTTCAAAATAATGGGACATGTTGTCCTATGGGCAAGACAAAAACAAAATATTTACAGGTGGCAGCCACACAGATTTTCAAATCTAGCCTTTTGACTCCGTGTAAAGAATCCATTGTTTTCTTACAAATAGAAATGGACTAAGAAAGATGTTAGTCAATAATAGGCTTGCCTGTGGGTTTCCAAAATTGCATCTCTATGGAACTTTCTTTTCTGTGTAGGTAATTATCGAATATTGCTTTCTTATACATCTGCAACACTAGACATAGTACATTAGCACACCCAAGGTGAGTTCCTTTTAAGTGAACAAAAAATCATATCTACCACAAAAAAAAAAAAGTAATCTTGCTAAGTGGTTATTACTGGCACCATAGTAACTCCCTTAATGTCTCAGGGTGACAGTTTTATCTTAGGAACATCCTCACTAACACTTCAGGAAATTTGAATCAAAGCAGCGAGATGGCATTTCACATTGGCAAATACATATTTGATTGACAAAATGTAAAATATTAACAATATGTAGAGAATTGGGACTCTAGCTGGGAAAAATTATTACAGCTATTTTTTTATGGCAGTTTACTGGTATCTACTAAAACTAAAAATGAACACTCCCTATGACTTAGACACTTTCCATATCTATCTCCAGAACAATTTAAGCGCATACACAAGGAGACATGTTCAAGGATATTTGCAATGGTTTTCTTTATAATGGTGAAAAATTAGAAATAACCCATATGTCCATAAACTGAAGGCTGGCTAAATGTATACATTGTAAAAATATCAGTAGATCTAAAAGGCATACGGCATACGGAAATAGCAAGTGGGAAATAGATACATTTAATAGCAAGTTGGAAATAGATACATTTAGTATAATATCATTGATCTAAATGCACATTGGATAACACTCTCAAGTTTCTATGGCTATACGGACAGGTATATGTGCGTGCACAGGGAAATATTTGGAAGGCACACTCCAAAACTTGGAACAAACTTGACCAGGGAAAAGGGGGAATAAAATACCAGGACTGGGAGTTAGGCATGGGGGAGGAAGGAGAATTTTAGCTTTATTTATAATGGTTGACTTTTTTAAAAAAGAAAATGTATTTAAATTATTTTTTTAATAATGATTTTTGAGATAGAGTGTGTGTGTGCACATGGGAAAGCAAGCAAGGGAGGAGCAGAGAGAGAGAGGGAGAGAGAGAGAGAATCCCAAGCAGGTTCTGTGCTGTCAGCGCAGAGCTCAACATGAGGCTCGATCTCACAAATTGTGAGTTCATAACCTGAGCAGAAGTCAAGGGTTGGATGCTTAACAGACTGAGCCAGCCAGGCGCCCCAAATTTAAATTTTTTTTTTTTTTTTGAGACAGAGAGAGACAGAGCATGAGCAGGGGAGGGGCAGAGAGAGAGGGAGACACAGAATCCGAAGCAGGCTCCAGGCTCCGAGCCATCAGCACAGAGCCCGACGCAGGGCTTGAACCCACAAACTGTGAGATCATGACCTGAGCCGAAGTTGGACGCTTAACCAACTGAGCCACCCAGGCGCCCCTAAATTATTTTTTAAGAAAAGAAAAGCTTGTTAAATGTGTCAAAACCTCTAATTCATTTAAGAAACTTCCATGGGGTGGCATTCTGTTGGTGTGGCCTGGGACTAAAATGAACATTAAAAACATTTTTTCTACATTTGCGTACATCTAGCACTTACCTGCCACTGTCTGGTCGAGATGGTAAAGACTTCCAAAATATTTTCTGTTCAAAACAAAGATTGAAAACAAAAACTAAAAATAAACATGAGGTTCCTTTCAACCCTGACATAGTTTTGGGTCTATAAGATATACATTACTACAGTTAAAGGCTTGAGGAACAAATTGCTTGGGCTCTAAAACAGCAGACTAGTGCATTTGCTAAGTTTCCAGGACCCTAATGATACAGCTGCTAGTGTAGCTTTAGACATCTTTCATCAAAGCCAAGACTTCAGAATAAAAGAGAACATGGCTCATTGCCAAAATGCATTTGCCAAGTCCCAATTTGCAAGCACAATTCAGCTCATTTGCACTTTTTTGTTGATCCTGAGTGTTTCTGTATTAAGAAATAATAGAACAATGACATTGTCCCTTGGCTGGAGAGAGTTATGATTTTGGTCGCTACCATACTTAGGGACAAAAATATCCAGAACTATATGTAGATTCCCATCTCTTATTGGGTTGCACACTTCTCTGGTGACCTCCTAAGAGGTTTCCCCTCTGGGATACACCATGAATGCCAAAGTATTATTTGATCTCAATCATTTGGTCAAACAAGCATTCATAGCTAGAAGGACATAGTGCGGTCCTAATTTCATGCATGAGAATTTTCTAATGCTCCTTCCTCTGAGGGCCTGAAGGAATCATCAGATGGATCTCCTGTCAATAAAAAGTAGAACAGACCCTCACTGTCTGAGATCTAGAGTCAAATATTGGGGACAGGTCATGGTCAGGAACCTCTGATATTCATATAAAGGAATTATGAAACTCAAGAAGGGAGTTGCCAACAGATTGCTAATGGATGAGATGACAGGGGACATCTGTTGTTGTGTTCGTCTGCCCAGCCACCGTCCCTTCCTTGTGGCAGTGGCAACCCGATTTCCCCTCTCCCACTCTCAGTTCATGAGGCACAGGTTGGACTATTCCCACCACCTGGCTCTAGGGGTGAGCACGTGACTCAGATCTGGCCATTGGAGATTTCCATGCCGCTGGTCGTGGTACCTGACTCACGGATGGATGGTAGACCCAAGCCAGGCTAATAAGAATCCTGAAAGTTTTGCTAGCCCTGCTGGGGGAAAGATGCATATGTTGTGCTGGTAGAATTTAATTCTGGACCCCAAGTAGCCCTGTCTATGAAGGGTGCCTACCTGAAACTAAAGCCAACACTTGGAAGGATAGGGCCAAAGAAATAGCCACAGTGTCTTGTGACAGCTCTGAGAACTGAAGTCAGCACGATGCCTTGAACTTGTCAGCTTATGTGGGTTATTGTGGTTTTGTTTGTCATTTGAGTGGGGTTCTTCTGGTCCCTGGCAGCCAAAAGAACTTTGATAACACCGGTAATACAGTGTATTTAGTGTCTTGTGAAACAAGCCTGCATAGACGTTGCACCTCTATACTGCTTGTTTGATTCCTAATGTGTCTTCAAATTCCCGTCAAAACAGTGTTTTATTCTTATTCTAAGCCTTCTAGAATTCCACCGGGCCTTCATGAATCCTTCCTCATCTGAGTTCTTGACGTACTCGTTACTGTCAATTATTATCCTTGTTTGTTTCTAGCATATTCACATATCCTCTCTCTCCATATTGATTATAATGGATCTCAAGGTTAAGAACCACATGTAACACCCCTCCTTATCTCAGTGACTTGTGCAGGTTAAGGCCTAAGTACATGTTTGTCGAGGATGCATATAAAGGGCTGTGCATCCGTGATCCAGCTTTGTTGTTTCGTCTCAACCACCCCCCAACGTGTACACATTCTCCCGACCAAACATGCACATACCATATGCGTGCATCCCCCAATGTGCACGTACTTTGAAGTCACAAAGCAGACGGCGTTCTACCTTGCGGATTGCCTCGAAGGCCTGTTTGGGAGAGGATTGTAGCAGCTGGGGTCCTCACAACTCAGTAACGGCTTGACTACTGTGACAGAAAGGCTGGCTTTCTCCACCCCCCCCCCCCCGTCCCGACTGAAATCCAAAGGCGTGAGGAGGGAGAGAACAAGTTGAAGGGAAAGGAGAATCCGCGTGAGTAACACCCAATCTGAAGGAGGGCCAGTGCCGTGAGCCAGTGCCGGAGGAAAAACAGTGAAATGAAGATTTGCTGCATCATAAGTACATGTTAGAGCAAACACACAGATTCACCAGGCCCAGGCCCTGAACCAAACTGTACAGGACTTGTAAGGAACAAGATCTGGGTGGGCGAGAACTTTAATAGCCACACAAAATATGACTCAGGCCTTGGCTCTGCCCCTCGGGCATTTCCAACTCTCTGACCTCGGTTTCGTCATCATTCCTGCTGGGGAGCATGGAAAAGGCCTGTGCAGAGGTAGGCATATTTTCCTTCCCTTTCTTCCAGCTTCTCCGCCAGTGGTGTGAAAGTCACAGAAGGCAACCTCTACCACAGAGAGAAAATGAGTTTTAAAAATGTTTTAAAGGGGGCGCCTGGGTGGCTCCGTCAGAAGCGTCTGACTCTGGGTCTCAGCTCAGGTCTCGATCTCAGGGTCTTGAGGTTGAGCCCCACATTGGGCTCCGTGTTGGGGGTGAAGTCTACTTACAAAAATAATTGATTAATTGATTGATTAAAGCGTTTTAAAGAAAACAGTTAACCAGGGGGAGCACTCAAGGTCTAGAAGTCACTGACCACAGAGTTTCACAAGGCATAAGGGAATAGCCACCCTTTCCTGAGAATGAGAATATGCCAAGCACCACACTAAGCACTTTGCAAATGTCCTTTCACCCAGCCCTTTCCTCAACTCTTCCTTGGATCATTCCAAAATTCTGATTTTGCAGATGGGGAGACTGAGGCTTGGAGAGAGTAAGCAGCTGTTCTAAGCTGGCAGCAGTCCTGGAACTGAAGATGCTCATACTCCATCCAGTTAACCTCTCCACAGTGTTAAGTCTAAGCATTTACTTTGTGAAATAAATGGTACCCAGAGAAACAGCTTTTCTCTTTTCTTGGCAGAAAACCTTGGGGAAGACACATCATACAACTACAAAAGTCCTAGTTCCTAAGGACCTCCAGTGCATAACGTGTTAGTAACAGCCTTTAAGGGACTTTAAAAGAGCAGCCTAAATTCCCAGCTCCCAGGACACATCCACCCGGCTCCCTGGCCCTGTTTGCACAGAATGTGCCGTGAGTCACCTGTTGTTTCCCCTGATAACTTTTGTATTTAAACAGATGAGGGTATGGGGCAGGCCATCAGACATAAAGAATTGAGCTCTGAGAAGCAGGGTGCTTGGAACAAACAGAACCAGAAGAATGTCGCATACATTCAAATGACAGAGGTGAGCCCAAGTTCCACTGCCCCAAGTAGGCTGGAAATAGCACCTGTGCTTGGGAATGGAGTCAAAAAGAAAGACACATTCTTTCCACCTAGATACATAGACATTTAGTCCCGAAGACCGTGGTTTTGCTTTTGCTCTTAATTTTGTTTTTCTTAACCTGTTTCTACTTCCAGTTCTGGAGGAGAGAATGATGCCCTTGCATTCACCCTGACTGTACTTGGAGACCTTGTGGTCAAGTTCAGCTATAAGCCACTTGGAAAAGCCTGTGAGAGATAGAAGCTCCAGGCTTCCGGCACCTTCAGAAAGGCCGCTCACGTAGCTGGATCATTCCTCTCCCCTCCCCCACCCCTCCCAAATCCAAGTAGCTTATAATAGGAACCAGAGCCTGCCAGACTGACAATGACACAGACATGGGCACTTGCCTTATCCTGTTGGGGCTCGTCAGGGCTCCAGCTGCCTGTGGAGCAAGCACGCTCAGCAAGCCAGGCCATGGATGACGGCCCCACAGCTGTCCACTGGAACTTTCCTGGGAACAGATCGCATGCGTGTGCACTTGAGCACAGGTGCACAATTATAGCAGCACATTGTCTTATTATTCTCAACACCGGGCCGGAGAACTCTAAGCCAGCGGAAGAACTCACCCTGTTCCCAAGCCTTTTGTTAGTGGCTCCTGACTCCCTTGTCTCCTGGTCCTTACCCTAGTGGCCGGAGATTTCAAGAGTAGAGGAAACAGGAACAGGTATTCCCAAATCATCATTTCCTTCACTTTCCACAGAAGTAAGAAAGTGATCGCAGTGCATGAGGTGCTCTAACACACACTTAAGATTTTTTACTGACCTTCCATCTCATCACTTTCCTACCAAAGAGGTGAGATCACCCACATTTTCAGGGCAATGTCTGCCCTCAGCCTGTGGTTCTGCTGCTGGACTGGGCATCATGTTTCCTCTCTCAGAGGAGAAAGTAGTGACACAAATCTGCCCTCTAGTGGGTGATGAGAAGAATGTAAAGCGTGGGGGAAAAGTGAGCTCCCAGAGCAGTGGGATGCTTGAGATTTTACCGCATTCCCCCAAACTGACCAGCACATCAAGATTTTGCCAATACTGCTCAGATTGAATATGCAGAACACATCTACCAAAAGTTGACTTGTTCCTCTATAAATGGAGTGGCTTGTGGGAGAGTAAAGAAATGGCATCAAGAAGTGGGAAATCATCGGGTTTGGAGTCAGCTTTGCGGGGCACCGAAGTCGTGCGACTTTTAGGTCACTCACTCATCAACTATCTGTCAAATTGGGATAATGGTAGCTAGCTCATGAGAATCAAGGACATTCTGGGGTAAGTTATTTGTGTTACAGTTGCACTTCATGGACCCACCCCATGCATGGGACAGTGTTCAATCACGTACATTCAGCAGCCTAACTGCCTGGGTTGAAATTCAGCTCTGCCATTTGCCAGATGTATGATCTGGGCATGTTTTCTGACTCTCTGAACTTCAGTCGCTCCTGCTAGCCAAGGATAACACACTTTCCTCATGGAGTCATTTTGAGCAATTAGTGAATCAATATTTGCAATGTGGTTATAACAGTTATCTAACACAATATTTGCAAATGCTTTTTTTTAAAAAAAATTATTATAGTCTACAGTTAAACTAAAAATGTATGTTGACCACCTATTAGTGCACAGAACAGAGTTAGAGGTACAAACTGCTTATAATTGAGCCAGGGAATAACAGTAAAAATAGCAAGGATTTATTAAGCACTTACAACATGACAGGCTTAGAACTATGTATTTCCTTATCTAATATTAATGTTAAACAGAAGCTAGATACAATCAAATATACACTGTATGATTCATGTATGTGAAATTGTGGAAAGGTAAAAGGATGGGACACAAATTGGCAGATACCTTGGGGCTCCACTGGTAAAAGACACAAAGAAATCTTCTGAGGTCAGAGGAATGTTTCATGGGTACACATTTGCTAAGACCCATTCGACTGCATACTCAAAATGCATTCATTTTATTTATGTAAGTTTTACTTCAGTAAAGTTGGTTTTAAAAAAAGAAACATAGGGCGCCTTTAAAAAAAGAAACATAGGGCGACTGGTTCAGTCGGTTAAGTGTCCCACTCTTGATTTCAGCTCATGGTCATGATCTCGGTTCATAAGATCGAGCCCTGCATCAGGCTCTGTGCTGTTAGAGTCTGCTTTGGATTCTCTCTCTCCCTCTCTCTCTGTCCCTCCCCTGTTCGCTGCTCACTCTGTCTTCCTCAAAATAAATAAACATTTAAAAAATTTTTTAAAAGAAACTTGAGAAACATCAACAAATTAAAATGTAGGAATTTAGCTGAGTCTCGAACAAAGCTTAAAAAATATTTAAGACAATCAGATACTTATAAAAAAATGTAGCCTTAAATGCTTTTATCAGCAAAAATTAAAAACTGAAAATAAGTGAACAAGGTAGGCATTTGTATAAATTACGAATAGTATAAACCCCCAATTAGGAGAATTTAATAAAAAATAAAATTAGGACTTAATTAAATAGAGAAAAACCAAACACTGATTTTAAAAAAAATAGTATGTATGTAAAACTCTGAAAACCATGGGAAAACAGGGAAAAATTTAAAATACACAATATTAGAAATTATTTTAAAAAGCTATAAACACAGGCATATCTGAATATAAAATGGTTATAAGGTAATAGTGAAAGAAATGAATGGTTTTTAGTAAACTATCACTAGAATAAACCCAAAGAGAGGTAGACATTTTGAAAAAACTTTTAAAAAAATAATATACAAATAAGCTGTTTGGTAAAAAGCCAGTGTCTTCCAGATGCCCCCAACTGCTACAGCCTCTTCCATAAAGACCCCCTAGGAATGCGCGCGCACACACACACACACACACACACACAGACACACACACACACACACATAATCCATCATCAAAGGGTTAATGGCTAGCACAGCGGCATCCATCTGGTTGGTCAGCACCTCCCTTACCATATCACACTAAGTGTGATAAGGGTGTAAGAGAACACCCTTTTTATAACAACCTGAGCCTAGGACCTAATTCCATTTTACATATAAAAATAGTGTTATCCTGATACCAAAACCAGATGAAGACTCCACTAAAAAAGAGAACTACAGGCCAATATCCCTGATGAACATGGATCCAAAAATTCTCAATAAAATACCAGCAAACTGAATCCACCAGTACATTTAAAAAATCATTCACCATGCTGAAGTGGGATTTATTCCTGGGTTGCAGGAGTGGTTCAAATCAATCAACGTGATACACCACATTCATAAAAGAAAGGATAAGAACCATATGATCTTTTCAATGGATTCAGAAAGAGCATTTGACAAAGTACATCTATTCATGATAAAAATCCTCAACAAAGTAGATTTAGAGGGAACAGACCTCAACATAATAAAGGCCACATATGAAAAACCCACAGCTAACATCATCCTCAATGGGGAAAAGCTGAGAGCTTTTCCTCTAAAGTCAGGAAGAAGACAGGGCTGTCCACTCTCACCACTGTTATTTAACCCAGTACTAGAAGCCTTAGCCACAACATCAGAAAACATGAAGAAATAAAAGGCATCTAAATTGGTAAGGAAGAAGTAAAAAAAAACTCTATTTACAGATGACATGATACTCTATATAGAAAACCCAAAAGACTCCACCAAAAAGTTGCTAGAACTGATACATGAATTCAGTAGTTGCAGGATACAAAATCAATATACAGAAATCTGTTGCATTTCTATTCACCAATAATGAAGCAGCAGAAAGAGAAATTTAGGAATCATTCCCATTTACAATTGCACCAAAACCAATAAGATACCTAGGAATAAACCTAACCTAAGAAGTGAAAGACCTATATACTCTGAAAACTGTAAGACATTGATGAAAGAAAGTGAAGACAATACAAAGAAATGGAAAGACATTCATGCTCATGGATTCGAAGAACAAATATTTTTAAACTGTCTATACTACTCAAAACAATCTGCACATTTAATGCAATCCCTATCGAAATACCACCAGCATTTTTCACAGAGCTAGAGCAAACAATCCTAGAACTAGTAACATTTGTATGGAACCATAAAAGACACCACATAGCCAAAGCAACCTTGAAAAAAGAAAAGCAAAGCTGGAGGCTTCACAATTTCAGACTTCAAGTTATATTACAGAGTTGTAATGGTCAAAATAGTATGGTACGGGCACAAAAATAGAAACATAGATCAATAGAGTGGAATAGAAAACCCTGAAGTGAACCCATACTGCACGGTCCATTAACCTTCCAAAAAGCAGTAAAGAATATCCAATGAGAGAAAGACAGCTTGTCCAACAAATGGTGTTGGAAAAACTGTACAGCAACATGTAAAAGAATGAAAGAGGACCACCATACACAAAAATTAATTCAAAATGGATTAAAGACCTAAATGCGAGACCTGAAACCATCAAAATCCTAGAGGAAAACACAGGCAGTAACCTCTTCGACATTGGCTGAAGCAATAACTTTCTAGATATGTCTTCTGAGACAAAGGAAACCAAAGCCAAAATACACTATTGAAACTTCATCAAAATAAAAGGCTTCTGCACAGCAAGGGAAGTAATCAACAAAACTGAAAGGCAACTACTGAGTGGGAGAAGATATTTGCAAATAACATATCTGGTAAAGGATTAGTATGCAAAATCAGTAAAGAACTTATAAAATTCAACACCCCAAAAAAGAATGATCCCATTTAAAAATGGGCAGAAGGCATGAATAGACATTTTTCCAAAGAAGACATACAGATAGTCAACAGACAAATGGAAAGATGCTCAATATCACTGATCATCAGGGAAATGGAAATCTAAACTACAGTGAGAAATCACTTCACACTTGTCAGAATGGTTAACGTGTAAACCAGAAAAGTTGGTAAGAGAGATGAGCATAAGTTATATAATGAAAAATCAAGAGCTTTTAAAATATCACTGGTAAGTTTTAAAATGAAAAATAAAGCATTCCTCTCTCATGATTAATCCATATAATACATAGGAACAAATATGCAACAACATATTAGGATCTACACAGCTCTTTCTGCTTATGAGTACTGTCCCCATGCTTTAATAAAATCACGTTTAGGGGCGCCTGAGTGGCTCAGTCATTTAAGCGTCCAACTCCTGATTTAGGTTCAGGTCACGATCTCACAGTTGGTGGGATGGAGCCTCACCCAGGGCTCCATGCACTGTCCTCATGGATCCTGCCTGGGATTCTCCCTTTCTCCCCCTCTCTGCCCCTCCCCTGCTCATGCTCTCTCTGTGTCTCTCAAAACAAACAAACAAACAAACAAACAAACAAACAAACAAACAAACTTAAGGGGCGCCTCAGTGGTTCAGTCCATTAAGCGTTCGACTTATGCTCAGGTCATGATCTCATGATCTCACAGTTCATGGGTTTGGGGTCCCAATGGGCTCTGGGCCAACAACTCAGAGCCTGGAGCCTGTTTCAGATTCTGTGTCTCCTTCTTTCTCTGCCCCTCCCTGCTCATGCTCTGTCTGTCCATCTGTCTCTCTCTCTCTCAAAAATAAATATTTTTTAAAAAACTTAAAAAAAATTTTTAAAAAACCACCTTAAAAAAACAAATTAGGATCTACAAAGGAAAAGCATAACATATTATTAAAAGATACAAAATAAGATTTCAGTAAGTAGACATATCCTGGATAGAAAGACTCAATATCTCAAAAATATAAATCTGACCCAAATTAATACAGCTAAAAATCACAACCCATTTTTTTTTCCTGCGGAGGAGTAAAGAGAAAGGTGTAAAACTTTTAAAGATTAGTATCTCCCCCATTCCATGGTTTGCTTTTGTATTCTCTTAACATTGCCTTTCAAAGAGCAGAAGTTCTTACTTATTTTTGATAAAGTCCAATTTATCAGTATTTTCTTCTACGAATAGTACATTTGATGTCAGACCTAAGAAATCTTTGCTTGACCGAGATCACAAAGTTTTCTCCTACGTGTTCTTCTATAAATGTTCTAATATTAGGTTTTATAGCTAAGTCTATCACCCATTGTGGACTGACACTTGAAGACAATGTGAAGTATTTGAATACAATGCGAAGTATAGCTTGCATATGACTATCAGGTATCTTACTACCTTTTGCTAAGAAGACTACTCTTTCTCCACTGAATGGTTTTGCACTGTTGCGGAAAGTCAGGTATCGGTTGTGAGGGTCAACATTTAGACACCCTATGAGTGCCATTGGTCTGTTTGTTTTTATGCCAACTACACCCGTACTGTCTTGGTTAGTGCAGCCTTATAATAAATCTTAAAGACAGTATCTTTCTTTTTCAAAGTTGTTTGTTTCTTTGTTTTTTGGGGGGCTATTCTACGTTTTTTTCCATTTCCAAGGGAATTTTAGGATCAGCTTGTCAATTTCTACCAAAAAAAATCCTGCTGAATTTATGTATCACTTTGGGAAGAATTGACTTCTTAAAAATATTGAGCCTTTTGATCTATGAACACAATATAACTCCCTGTTTATTTAGGTCTTTAATTTTTCTCATCGACTTCTTTAGTTTTTAGAGCATTAGTCTTCTACATCTTTTGTCAGGTCTCTACCTACGAATTTCATATTTTCGACACCATTTAAAAAAAAAAATTTTGGGGGGGCGCCTGGGTGGCGCAGTCGGTTAAGCGTCCGACTTCAGCCAGGTCACGATCTCGCGGTCCGTGGGTTCGAGCCCCGCGTCAGGCTCTGGGCTGACGGCTCGGAGCCTGGAGCCTGTTTCCGATTCTGTGTCTCCCTCTCTCTCTGCCCCTCCCCCGTTCATGCTCTGTCTCTCTCTGTCCCAAAAATTAAAAAAATAAAAAAAATTTAAAAAAAAATTTTTTTTACATTTATTTATTTTTGTTAGAGACAGACAGAGCACAAGTGGAGGAGGGGCAGAGACAGAAGGAGACACAGAATCCGAAGCAGGCTCCAGGCTCCGAGCTGTCAGCACAGAGCCCCATGCGGGGCTCGAACCGAGGAACCTTGAGATCATGACCTGAGGTGAAGTCGACGCTTAACCAATTGAGCCACCCAGGTGCCCCTTTTTGATACCATTTTTAAGGAACATTTTAAATTCAGTTTCTGATGGTTTGTATGTAAAAAATACAATAAATGTGTATGTATTGATCATTTACACTTATCCTACAATGCTACTAAAATAATTTATTTTTAATGGCTTCTTCATAGAATTTTTGTCTGTATATGATCATGTTACCTGCAAACAAAGACAGTTTTACTGCGACCTTTCTAATCTAGAACCTCTGGTATCACGTTGAGTAGAAACGAGGAAACATCCTTGCCTCGTTCCCAATCTAGAGAAGAAAGCATTCTACTTTTCACTATTTAAAAAAAATTTTTTTAATGTTTTTTTCATTTTTTGAAGGAGAGGGAGACAGACCATGAGCAAGGGAGAGGCAGAGAGAGAGGGAGACACAGAATCCGAAGCAGGCTTCAGGCTCTGAGCTGTCAGCACAGAACCCAATGTGGGGCTGGAACCCACGAACTGTGAGAACATGACCTGAGCCTAGGTCGGACACTTAACTGATGAGCCCCCCAGGTGCCACTACTTTTCTCTATTAAGTATGATGTTAGTTTAGGTTTTTCGTGGGTGTCCTGTAGCAGGTTGAGGAAATTCAGTTCTATTTCAAGGTTGCTAAGAGGTTTTTCAGGAATAAATGTTGGAGTTTATCAAATGCTTTTTCTGCATCTATAGAGATAATCATAGTTTTTCATTTTTGGTCTATAAACATCGTGAATTCCATTAATTTTTTTAATGTTACATAAACCTGGGATAAATCTTTGTTATTAGATTTATAAACACTTAGGATTATTCTGACCTATTGATATATTTATTTCATTATCTTTATGGAATAACCTGTTTTATTCTTTACTCTAAAGTCTACTTTGAGGGGCGCCTGAGTGGCTCAGTCTGTGAAGTGTCCAACTTTTGTTTTGGCTCAGGTCATGATCCCAGGGTTGTGGGATCTAGCCTGGCATCCAGCTCCATGCTGAGCTTGGGGCTTGCTTAAAATTCTCTCTCTTTCTCCCTCTGCCTCTCCTTCACTCATATTCATCCTCTCTCTCTAAAAATAAAATTTTAAAAATTAAAAAAATAAAGTCTACGTTGATATTAATATAGCCACTCTAGATTTGTTTGATTAGTGTTAGCATGTATATATTTTTAATCTTTTAAATTTTTACTTAGGTATGTCTTTATATTTCTTATAAGCGGCATATAGTTATGTCCTGCTTTTTAATCCAATATGACAATCTCTGAATTTTAACTGGGGTGGTTAAACCATTTACGTTGAATGTGATTATTGATATTTTGGATTGAAACCTACCACATTGTTATTTGTTTTCTATTTGTCCAATTTGTTCTTTGTTTCCTTTTTCTTCTTTTTGTGCCTTCTTTGGATTAATGAAATATTTTTTATGGTTCCATTTTATCTCTTTTGTTGGCTTATTAGCTATAATTCTTTTTTATTTTATTTTATTTTTTTTTTTTTTGAGAGAGAGAGAGGACACAAGTGAGCAAGGGGCAGAGAAAGAGAGGGAGAGAGAGAGAGAGAGAATCCCACCAGAGGTAAAGAGACAAAGAGGGAGAGAGAGAGAAGCAGAGCTCACCCAAGGGAGAGCTTGAGCTCATGAACTGCAAGTTCATGACCTGAGCCGAAGACAGGTGCTTAACTGACTGAGCCACCCAGGCGCCTGATATAATTCTTTATTGTGCTATTTTTATGGTTGCTTTAGGATTTTTAGTAAATATCTTTTTTTTTTAATTTTTTTTTTTAACGTTTATTTATTTTTGAGACAGAGAGAGACAGAGCATGAATGGTGGAGGGTCAGAGAGAGAGGGAGACACAGAATCGGAAGCAGGCTCCAGGCTCTGAGCTGTCAGCACAGAGCCTGACGCGGGGCTCAAACTCACGGACCGTGAGATCATAACCTGAGCCGAAGTCAGACGCTTAACCGACCAAGCCACCCAGGCGCCCCAGTAAATATCTTTAACTTATCACAGTTTACCCTCAAGTGATATTATATCACTTGTATGGATACTATATTATACTGTACAAATATTATATAATTTATTTTATAGATACTATTATACTATATAGGTATTATACCACTTGTTGTACTCATAATAATATACTTCATTTCTCTCCTCCCAGCCTTTGTTCTATAATTGTCATATATTTTACTTCTATATGTTATAAATACAATAGTATCTTTTCTTTTTTTTTAAGTTTATTTTTTTATTTTTGAGAGGCAGAGAGAGTGTGCAGGCAGGGAGAGGCAGAGAGAGGGGGAGAGAATCCCAAGCAGGCTCTGTGCTGTCATCAGGCAGGCCTATGTAGGCCTCGATCTCACCAACGGTGAGATCATGACCTGAGCTGAAATCACGAGTTGGACCATTAACCGACTGAGCCAACCAGACGCCCAAATACAACAACATCATATTTTCCATTTAAACGGTTGGTTTTCTCTTAAAGAGACTTTAGAAATATGAAAGCAAGTATTTTAAATTTACCCAGGTATTTACCAGTCCCAAGGGTCTTACTTAATTCCTTTATTTAGATCTCAGATTTCCATCTGGTATCAGTTTCCTTCTACCTGAAGCATTTCTTTTAACATTTTTTCTTAATGTTTATTTATTTTGAGAGAGAGAGAGAGAGAGAGAGAGAGAGAGAGAGCACCCATGCATGTGCTCACAGGGGGGATGGGCAGAGAGAGGGGAAGACTGAGGATCTGCACACTGATAGCAGAAAGCCCAATGCAGGGCTTGATCTCATGAACTGTGAGATCACGACCTGAGCTGAAGTCTCAGGCTAACCTACTGAGCCACTCAGCTACCCCTCTTTTAACATTTCTTCTAGTGCAGATCTCCTGGTGATGAATTCTTCAGCGCCCATGTATCTGAAAAGTCTTCACGTCACTTATTTTTGAAAGCTTTTTCATTGGATATAGAATTCTAGGTTGATGGTTTTATCCCTTCTGTACTCTGAAGATGTTTCACTGTCATTCAGTGTACCTATTTCCTGCCGTTATTCCAATCTTTGTTCTTTTGTACATGACGTGCCTTTTCTCTTTCCCCTAGCTGCGTTTGCATTTTCCTTGTTATCATTGGTTTTAAGCAACTTGATTAATGTGAGGCTTTTTGTTGTCTTCTTCATGTTTCTGTGATTGGCCACATCGAGCCATTTGGATTGGTGGATTTATAACTTTCACCAAATTTGAGAAATTTGATGATTATCTCTTTAAATATTTTTTTCCGTACCATTTTGTTGATTCCAATTACATGTAAGTGAGGTTGTTGAAATTTTCCAGAGTTCGCTGAAGCTCTATTCCTTTTTTTTTTTTTTTTTTTTTTTTGGTATTTAAAAAAAATGTTTCAGTTTTATTCATTAATTGACAGAAAAAATTGGAAGATATTTAAAATATACGTTGTAGTAATTTGATGTGCATATACATCGTGAAAGAACCCCCCCCCATTGAGTTCGTTAACAAATCCATTTATCTTTTTGCATGTGAGAGAACATTTAAGTTCTACTCTTTTAGCAAATCTTAATTATACAATACAGTGTTATATCACCTATAGTCACCATGCTTTACATTAGGTCCTCAGAACTTATTCATCTTACAGCTGAAAGTTTGTATCCTTTTATAAACCTCTTTCTATTTCCCCTGCCTGTCAGCCTCTAGCAACCACATTTCTACTCTCTGTTTCTATGAGATTTACTTTTTCCTTTCTCTCCTTTCCTCGCCTCTCCTCCCCGCTTCCTCCTCTTCCCCCTCTCCTTCTCCTCCTCCTTCTTCTTTTCTTTCTTTCTTTCTTTCTTTCTTTCTTTCTTTCTTTCTTTCTTTCTTTTCTTCTTTCTTTCTTTGATTCCACATTTAAGTATTGTCACATAGTAATTGTCTTTCTCTGTCTGGCTTGTTTCATTTAGCATAATGCCCTCCAGGTCCATCCATGTTGTTACAAATGACAGGATTTCCTTCTTTCTCGTGTCTAAATAAGATTCCATAGTGTGTGTGTGTGTGTGTGTGTGTGTGTGTGTGTGTGTGTATCTTATCTTGTTTATCCATTAATCCATTAATGGACACATAGGTTGTTTCCATGTGTTGGCCATTGTGAATAATGCTGCAATGAACACGGGGTGTAGGTATCACTTTAGTATCTTATTTTCAGATACATACCCCAAAATGGGATTGCTGGATCATATGGTATTTCTATTTTTAATTTTTTGAGGACCCTCCAAACTGTTTTCTGTAGTGGCTCCAGCAATTTAGTCTTTTTTCTTTCTGTGTTTCATTTTGTGGTTTCTGTTGCTATGCCTTCAAGTTCACTAATCTTTTCTTCTGCAAGGCATAATACACTAATACATAAATACACTAATCTCCAGTGTATTTTTCATTTTAGACACTATAGTTTTTACCTCTAGAAGTTCCATTTGGTTCTTTTTTGTATCATTTTTGCCTTTACTTGGCATGTTCAACTTTTTTTTTTAGCTTCTTGAACATATGGAATAAATAATAATAATAATTAATATTCTTAACTACTAATTACATCATCTGTGTCACTTTGTGTTGGTTTTGACAGTTTTTATTTTCTCCTTCTGGATCATATTTTCGTGCTACTTTGCATGTTTGGTATTTTTTCTTAGGTGCCACAATTTTTTTTTAAATTTTTTTAAATTTTTTTTTCAAAATCTTTATTTTTGAGAGAGAGAGAGACAGAGTGAGAGCAGGGGAGGAACAGAGAGAGAGGGAGACACAGAATCAGAAAATCAGAAGCAGGCTCCAGGCTCCAAGCTGTCAGCACAGAGCCCGACATGGGGCTTGAACTCTCCGACTGCGAGATCATGATGGGAGCCAAAGTCAGACGCTTAACCGACTGAGCCACCCAAGCGCCCCGCCACAATTTTTTTTTTTTTAAGTTTATTTATTTGTTTTGAGAGAAAGAGAGAGGGAGAGTGAGGGGAGGGGCAGAGAGAGAGAGAGAGAGAGAGAGGGAGAGGGAGAGGAAGAGAGAATCCCAAGCAGGCTCTTCACTGTCAGTGTGGAGCCCCATGTGGGGCTCCAACTCACGAACCATGGGATCATGACCTGAACCGAAATCAAGAGTGGGACGCTTAACTGACTGAGCCATCCAGATGCCCCTACATGCCACAAATTTTTAATTTTTTGCTTGTTATGTGTTGGTTGTTATGTTCATTACTATAAATATAGCTGAGCTTTCTTCCGGGATGTAGTTAAGTGTCAGCTTTTACTCTTTGACTTTACTAGAAAGACCGAAGCAGCATTTAGTCTGGGGCTACTTTAGCCCACTACAGAGACAGGACCTTTTCGAGTCCTCTTCCCAACACCTCATGAATCATGAAGTTTTGTGCTCTAGCTGGTGGGAACAGGAACTATTCCAGCAGAGGGGATGCTGAGGGCCAGTAGTTCTCAGCTGGGGGCAATACTGCCCCAGAAAGGACATTTGAAAGTGTCTGGAGACACTTTCGGTTTTCACAGCTCGGGAAGGGAGTGTTGCTGCTGACCTGTCGTCAGGAAAAGCCAAGATGCCATTAAACATCTTATAATGCAGCCCCTCAAATAAAGAAATCTCTGTCCCAACGTAGCGTTAAGGTTGAGAAACCCTGCCTTATCCTCTTGGGTGGTTTTTCCCCCGGGCTTCGGGTAGTTTCTTCACATGCACGTGCTCATCAGGACTCTGAGAGCTCAGGGGGACCCTGCTCAGCTCTCGGCTGTTTCTCTGGGCGGCATTCTCCTTTCTGAAACTCTGTCCCGAGGACTCTAGCCATCTTGGTAGCCCAGCCTCACAACTCGGTGTCCTCAACTCGAGGAGACTGCTGGGCTCTGTCTGGGCCCCCAAACCTACCCTGAACTGCAGCCTGAAAACTCTCCAGGCAGTAAGTTGGAGCACTCTTAGGCCTTTCCTCATTTGTTTTTAATCTTCTCTAACAGATGCTTATTCCACCCTGCCTGATGTTCAATGTCTCTGATATTTTGTCTGGTTTTCAGTTAAAAATTGTTTTTTCCAGGCATAAAGATAAATCATATCCTTGTTACCCCATCTTGTCTTGGAGCAGATGCCCTGCTTTTGACATTTTTCAGATTTAATTGGAATTAAATCTTGGGGTGCCTGGGTGGCTCAATATGTTAAGCATCCGACTTTGGCTCAGAACTGATCTCGCAGTTCGTGGGTTCCAGGCCCATGATGGGTTCTGTGTTGACAGATCAGAGCCTGGAGCCTGCTTCAGGTTCTGTGTCTCTCTCCCTCATTCTCTAAAAAAAAAAAAAAAAAGAAAGAAAGAAAAAAGAATAAACATTAGAAAGTTTTTTTGTTTTTTTTTTAATTTAGAATTACATCCAGATCAGGGATCAAGAGCTAGCTGAAGTTCCATAGCTGAATCTTTTCCAAGAGTGTTTGGTTGTTCAATGTTGTCAAATAAATTGTCGATCCTGAGCAATAATGCAGCTTCCATATAAGAATCCAGATTTCCAGCTCTCCTTGACATACCTTTTCTAGAAATACTGCAAATCAACCGTAGGGAATTGAGAAATGTAACTTTCAGTAATCAAGGCATTGTGGGTAGGTTGGGGAGGGTGAGAGCTGGGCTGCACATCTTCCTCATTGCTGCCATTTGCACTCTCCACTCTTCTCCATCCTTCCTCGTGCCCAGGAGGTTGACCTATATGACTGCATCAAAAGATTGCCCGGCTCTCTGGCTTCTCAGTGGGTTCAGCCTATTATGGACACTGGCAAGGGATCAGGGTGGAAGGACGCAAGACAAGAGACTGGTTTCCTCGTTGCTGGCTTAATGAAGTTTGACCAAGCCCCTCTTTGTAAGGCTGCAGCTTCTGACAAATGGCCTTATCCATACTGTTCTCTCTCTCTCTGGGTTCTAATGACCCTGCCTAAGTACAAGGGGGCTAAGAAACATAGATAAACCAATGATATGCTTGGTGGACATTATTGCCCTGACTCTCTAGAGACTCCTGCAGGAACCTTTCTTCCTTAGTGCCAAGCTAAATCCTTTTGGCTGGAAGGGAAAGAGTAATGGGAAGGAGTTATTTAAGGCATCCACCTCCAGATTAAGATTCAGTTGTATTCCTAGAGACCCTCTTCTGTTTACGTTCTGTCTTTCAGAAGAGTATTTCATCAGTAAGACTAGAGTCACCTTCCTTGGTATAGTCTAGTTATACAATCTGTTTTGACAGCTCTGAGCAGAGGAATCCCTAAAGGAAATTTTAGATGTCACCAAATCATTCTATTATAATCATATTTTATATTCTGTAATCTCAGCTTAATGATATTTTGCTCCAGAGCACAAATACACACTCCCACATAAAAGCACGCACGTGCATATTTTTGTACGCTACGTCAATTCACATTTCCCTGGGCTTTTCTGCAGCAGCTATGTGGTCCCTATCTGCAGCCTTCCTTTTTAAACCATTTTTTAAATGTTTATGTATTTATGTACTTACTTATTTTCAGAGAGAAAGAGAGGGGGAAGAGGGGAGGTCCAGAGAGATAAGAGAGAGAGAATCTCAAGAGCAGAACCCCACGCAGGGTTTGATCTCAAAAACCGCGAGATCATGACCTGAGCTGAAATCAAGAGTAGGACACTTAACCCACTGAGCCACCCAGGCGCTCCTCTATCTGCAGCCTTCTAAGTATTTAGTGATGAACACAGTCTAACTAGTTGATCCGTTAGATCCACAATCACCTTCTCTTTGCACAGGAAAAAAACTGGAATCCTGGAAGAAGTAAAATTCCAGAGAATGTTTTTGGATTTTAGATTCATAAGATAAAGATAAAACCTGCCTGCCAAGATTAAGAACACCGGCAAATATGTAGGATAGAGGACGTAGATTCTGTGGCTTCTCTACCGCAGGGCTGAGTGTAGGTCAAAGTGCAGGAAGAAATAGATGCCATTTCATGACAGGGTCAGATTTTAGCAAAAAATAAAGAAGAAAGATTAATTATTGCTCCATTTAGATTTCAAATCTTGTTCATTCCCTGAAAAACAATAATGAAAGCTACGCTTTACAACGTTATGTTTTCATTACTAAATATTTTACATTTATGTTCCATTACTATAATATTTTACTGAAATATTTTATGTTTAAAGTATAGTGTCCAACTGACAGTATCCTGCAGAGCTCATGGACCCCTTAGGGGGCAGGGCATGCCCCAGAGCACTGTGACCCTTGCCCTACCTCTGTATGACGGGATGGACAGAGCAGTCTCCAAGGTGCCTCCTAGCTCTCCAGTGCAGTGACTCGAGGACCGACGATTGGTTTGGGGACTTAGGAAGGAGTCCTATCTAACAGAAGGCCATATTCTCAGGGCATTAAAACTGGGCATTATGAAAATAAATGGTGACAATCACAGACTGTTGGAGCCTGCCTGGTGGCCTGTGGAGTAGGCTCCAATACTGTGTCTGGGATGGAAGGGGACAGGATCATAGCAACGGCATCTCCATCTGAAAATCGACGCTTGTTCTTGTTAGAATCACCATGATATTCTCAGTTACCCCTTCCGCCTCTGTTCCAGCGGTCCTGGGCTGGGAACTGTGAATCCTGGCGGTCCCACGGACTCTCGCCCACCTCCTCCCTCACACCCCCTCCTCAAACCTTGCTTTCACTCCAAACGAAACGGTAGAAACCACTTTTCTTTACTTGTCATGGCTGGAATCATCACCTCCCTCGAACAACCATCAAGGTTTTTTGATAGTCCTTTTTATCACTTATGATCCGCATGTGATGCTTCACCTTATGGATTCTTGAAATATACCTGTAAGGGGATTAGGAGATTGACGGTTTGCCCTGGGAGTACACAAGCAAATAAAAACGTATTTTATCACTTTGTTTTGCACTGGTTTTATGATTTCTTAGCAACTTGTGTTTAGCAAACTGTTTCAACCAAAGTATATCATCTGCTAAATTTTACCAATTTATGCACTTTGTCCATTTTCTCACTTAATTTTCTCTCTTTTGCTAACGTTTATTTTTGAGAGAGAGAGAATGCTTGGGGCAGGGGCAGAGAGAGAGGAGGACAGATGATCTGAAGCAGGCTCTATGATAGAGGATCTGAAGTGGGCTCTGTGCTGACAGCAGAGAGCCCAATGCGGGGCCTGAACTCACGAACCGTGAGATCATGACCTGAGCTGAAGTCAAACACCGACTAAGCCACCCAGGCACCCCACTCACTCAATCTTCTATGGCCCATGTTCTCCAGAGGGCCACAGCTGTTTTCTTGTGATGATATATAAAGGGCAGAGACCTTGGCTTTTTGGTTTACTCTGCTTGTCACATTCAAAGTGTCACTGAGAATCACTATCCTGAAGAGATACTTGCACCCATGTTCATTGCAACATCATTCACAATAGCTAAAACATGGAAATAGCCTAAGTGTGTACGTTGATAGATGAATGGAGATATGTATGTATATATATGGTATAATCTATGTATCTATATATCTATATATATGGTATAATCTATCTATCTATCTATCTAGTGTAATATTAAAAAATAAAATAAAATAAAATCCTGCCTTCTGTGACAACATGGATCGACCTTGAGAGTGTTATGCTAAAGGAAATAAGTCAGATATAAAAAGACAAAGACCATATTATCTCACTTATATGTGGAATCTAAAAAAGCCAAACTCATAGAAATAGACAACAAAATGGTGTTTGCCAGGGGCTGGGTGCAGGGACATAAGAAAAATGGGGAGATGTTGGTCAAAGGGTAGAAGATTATAAAGGTCCAGTTATAAGGTGAATAAGTTCTGAAGATGTAATGCATGGCATAATGACTATAGTTAACAATATGGTATCACATACCTGAAAGTTGCTAAGAGAGTAGATCTCGAATATTCTCCCCGTATACAAAGAAGTGGTTATTATCTCATGTGATTGAAGTGTTAACTAACCTCACTATGGTCATCATTTCACAATATATACATGTATTAAATCATCAGGTTGTACCCCTTACACTTACACAATGTTACATGTCGATTATATACTAATAAAAATGGGGAAAAATACATGATAAAAAAAAGTGTCATTGACTTACACTTTCTATGTATGTATAATTGGTGATAATAGATATGCTGAAATTTATTTCCTTTGTCAAATCCTTAATGAATTAACGGATCTAGTGGACAGTACTCAGTGGACAATGGCATGCCCCAAGGAAAGACAATCCAGACAACACAAGCCTCCTCGTGGAATGCTATCACCGATGAAATACTGTTATCAAAAAACAGAACTTGAACCAGATCAAGTCTTTCTATTTAATTACTACTTTATTGCAAATGCAAGGGTCAGAGGATCATGTTATCACCGTGAGAATGCAGCCAGCAAAATCCAGAACCTGGACAATTAGAAGGAATACTCAGACTCTTTCAGTACATTGTAAGGAAAACTAAAAGAAGAGAGCAAGGGGAAGCCTTCTTGATTAAGAGAATCAAGTGACACATCAACCAGATGTGTGGGACTTGTTTGGATCCTGACTCCAACCAACTGTAAAAAAAAAAAACAAAAAAACCCCACAAAAGAACAACAGAAACTATGAGACAATAAAGGACACAAGCTTGGCTGTCTCATGATATTAAGAAATTATTGTTAATTCTGTAGGTGTGATAAATTATAAAAATGAACATATATTTTTTTAAGAATCCGCATGTTTTAGGGCCATGTTTGGAAATCATTGTGGTTTAGGTGTCAGAATTCCTAGGATGTGTGAATGAGGTGAGGATTATAGAATGAAACAAGAACAGCCTTGAGTTGATGATTGTTTGTAGCTGGAAGACAGATAAATGAGGGTCCATTGTTCTCTACTTCGGTGTACGTTTGAAATTTTCTGTAGTTTTTTTTTTTTGAACTAATAAAGAATCTTTCATTTGCCAATGCATTTGGGTTCACCAACACACATCATGTATAAAGTCAGTAATTAATAATGCCTACGAATACTGGGAGTCCCTCGACAGTTTACAAAGCAGCTAATTTATAGTCTCATGTCTCCCTCCTGGGTACTACTAGGCGAGATCTGTGTTGTTTCAGTCCCCACTTGGCAGAAAAGAATGAAGCTCAAGGAAGCCCAGGGCAACTGCCGCCAGGAAGCCGCGCGGACCAGAGCTAGAACGCCGCGTCTTAGAAATTCCACGTTCGGGGCTCCTCCCCCCACACCAGGAAGCTTTAAAAAGGTAGAGTGGGAGTGGGATAACGGAAAGAATTGTTTACCGAACGCTTCAGGACCCGACACAACCGCGGCTTCTGGAGTGGAAGGGAGCCCTGCGCGCCCGGGCAGATACTCTCCGCGGCCACCAGATGGCGAAGGCTGCTCGCCGCCCGGGGGAGAAAGGCTCCCGCGTCTTGGCGCGGAATCTGCGGCGAGACTCCAAGGCCAAGGGCAAGGCGCTCTGCCCGTGCGCGGAAAGATGCGGCGAGCCTAAAGTGACAGAAGTTGCTATGGGAGTCCACAAGCTTATGGGAGCAAGTTTAGGGCTTTTTAAGGAGGCCGGGGCGTGAGGGGATTAAAGTGTGTGTGGGGGGGGGGGGGGGGGCGGTGCACGCCGTGCTGCCTAAAATAAACAGTGACTCGCGCTCCGGGGTTGGTCCATGGATCCCTCACAAGCCCTTTGGGGACCATCGCCCAGGGCCTGCTCTGTATGTGGCGCAGCTAATCCTACCCCCGGGGAACTTGATGCGCTTCTTTGGCCAAGCTCAAAGGATTCCGAGGGCCAAGGAGAAAGGGGGGAAGGAGTAAATGAATCTCCAGGAGAGGAGGTTTATTTTTCCTTTAAGCCGTAATAAGGGAAAATCCGGTGGCCATCAAGGTGAGAGTCCCCATCATGTTTTAAAAAAAATGCCCGTAAGTTTCAGGAGCTTTCAGGTTCCAGCGGGGGGGGGACCCCAACAGTGTGGGCTGGGCCCAGGCCTCTTCGAGTCGCCCGCTGGAGTGAGACTCCGACGAGAGTGGGAGCAGGTGGACAGATTCGGCGCGTCTGAGTCCACGCGGGCCGGAGCTCACCTACTCGAAAGCTAAACTTGAGGGCTGGGGGACAGAAGGATGGGGATTTTATGGAAGGTATGGAAGGGGACTCAGTCGGGCTCACCAACCGTTTTGCAAATTGTCTTTTGAAAGCGCCTCCCGATGATGCCGGCATCTCCGCGAGTGAAAGCCAAATTTTTGGAGTCGGCGTGCAGTGGAGTGCGGGACCTTGCGGCGCGAACACGAGAAAAGGGATGCGGCCGACGTCCAGGCCAATGGAAAATGAGTGGCTTTAATTCCTGCCCCTACTGGAGTCTCAATTTCGATTAAACTCAAGGGGCATGCGAGAACGTTTTTATTCCGGTGCGTTTTTGTGACACCTGCATTTATTTTTATTTTTTATTTTTTTTTCAATGTTTTTTATTTATTTTTGGGACAGAGAGAGACAGAGCATGAACGGGGGAGGGGCAGAGAGAGAGGGAGACACAGAATCGGAAACAGGCTCCAGGCTCCGAGCCATCAGCCCAGAGCCTGACGCGGGGCTCGAACTCACGGACCGCGAGATCGTGACCTGGCTGAAGTCGGACGCTTAACCGACTGCGCCACCCAGGCGCCCCTGCATTTTTTTTTTTTTAACTGCATCATCACACACACACACCCCGCCCCCACCCCCAGTCGTTTGGTTCAGAAAGAAGGAAGGCACTGTGGAGGAAAGGGAAAACTGTGAGTCTGCCTTTACACCCAGGTTTAAAGCTAATCAAGGGTGTCTGGAAAAGCAGGAGCCTAGGATCCAAAGCTGATCTGGAGCTTGAAAGTCTCCATTCCGGGGTCGGGAGATGCTTTGCTGCAGACTCGGAAAGGGCTCCGAACCTCGGCCCTGGTTCGGGGTTTGGCGCGCGGGTCTGCGGCTTTCCCCCCACCGCGCACCCCTTTTCGTACTTACTCTTCCTGCCTTTCCCAGCGGGCCGCCCCCCACCCCACCCCCAGGAAAGCTACCCGAGGGGCCAGCGGAGTTCGCAGCTTCGGCACCGAGAAGGAATCTTGGGACCACGGGGAGAGAACGCGTGCCGGGGCTGAGTGGCTAGCGGAGGAAGGCCCAGCCCCGAGTTCTTCCCCAATCAGCAACCCTTCCAGGGTCTAGGAGAGGGCTGTTTGTTTGCCTTTTTTTTTTTTTTTTTTTTTTATGTGACTATGTAAAGGACAGCATGGAAAATGGCAAACAACAGCATTTCCACCTCGGAGTAGGGTCCTTTATGCCCTTCGTTTTCCTCTGGGCGTTCGTTGGGGTTTCTTCGCTTCATTGTGCGCTTTTGTCTGGGGGCAGGAACCGAGGTGAAGCGAACCCCGGCGGAGCAGCAGCCCCGCAGGCCAAGGGTCTCCACCCTGCGCCGGGAAGGCCGCCCGCCCGGGTGCAAACGCGGGGACCCTGACGGCGAATGTCAACAAACGGGGCGCCGAGCCCTTGATCTTTATTTAAATAGAGGCTTGTTTATCGGTGTCATCCCGGGAGGATTAATTAGATACATCTCTTCACAATTTGAAGTCTGACACTCCATCTTAGGAATGCCTTATCACAAGGTGTTAATTGGGGCCACTCAGCCACTTACGTTTCTATTAAACACTGTGAGGGACTTTTCACAAGTACCAGGTTCTTTTTGCCGTGCGGTGCAAAAATATACAGGACTCGAAATAGACCGGGGCCAGAGTCTGCTGCAGCCCGGCGGTGATTAGCGTCTTCCGGCTTTCTAGAGGGCAGAGCGCTGTCCCTCGCAATCCCGTCGCATCTCCCAATACGTTACGGTTCCTCGGGGTGGAGCGGGGGGCGCTGACCAAGTGAGGGGGGGCTGCGAGTCCTCCCGCCAGAGTCTGACGCCGTCATCCACCATAAGTGTGCATAAAACAGATTTCAAGCTTTCGTTTCTAGCGTCGTCAAATTCCGGGGGACTTTGGCAAAGCGTTTGGAACAAGCACCATCGTAGACACGTGGGGCTAGAGGCCGGGTCCCCAAGGCCACGGGCGGCGCGGGAAGAAGTCGGACCCACGAAGGGTGCAGGGAATGGGAAAGTGGGGGGAGGCTCCTGGCGGCCTTAATTGGGCGCGGAAGAGGAGGAGGTCCCGGCTGATGGCTCGCCTCCCAGCGGCTAATCCTCTTAGCGGCTGCATTTCCGCGCCACGCAGTTTAGCAGAAAGACCCTCCTGGCCAGACCTTTACCCCGGGAGGGTCAGGAAGGGGCTGGAAAGGTTTGCAAGCTGGGCCAGAAGCCGTCTGCTGATAAGCCTGGCGGGACGTCTGGCGGGGGGACAAAGGGCCCTCCGCCCCACTCCTGGGTTTAACGTTTCGGCGGCGGGCCCGAGGCTCAGCCAGGGGATGGGGTGGCCTTCGCCCTCCTGGGGGACGGGAGGCAAAGAAACGGAGCTAAACTCTGGGCGAACCGCTCCCAGGCTGCTGTTCGTCGAGCGGCACTGCACGGGACGACTGGAATCCTCATTTGTAAGCGTCGCGCGCGCCCCTAGCCCGCGCCGCAGCCCCAGCGTCCCCAGAGTCGCCGGCCAAGTTTGGCTGCCCGCAAAGCGCCCCAGCCAGCAGCGACCGAGGCGAGCCGCCCGCGGCCGGGGGTGCGCCTCGGGGCTCCGCGCAGAAAAAAAGCCGCAGGTCGGAGCCGAAACTGAGCCGTGGGCGGCCCCGCTTCCCGCCGCGCTTCAGGGACCAGTAACTCGTGGGCGCTCCAGGGGCCGCGGGGGTTCCTGGGGAGCCCACATGGGTCCAGGGATGGGTGGCCCCAAGAAAGCCTAGGAAAAGGCGCAGAGAACGAAGTGGTCCCTGGCCCAGGCAGGTCCGGGAACCCACGGGCTGGGGGGGCTGACGTTTTCCAGGCTGGGGCCCAGCATAGGCCATCCAGCATCCCTACGTCCTCCCCTCCTCCCCACCCCCACGGGCCCAATACCCATTGTCCAGACTTCCCAGTGGGGCGAGGAAATAACCCCATTCATCTTCAAGAAAAAAAAAAAGAAGATAAACAAAAGCAATCCCACCCCCTCATGACTACTGTGTCCACTTACAGATTCTAGAACATGGGGGTGGGGCTGGGGGAGGTAGGGAGGGGAACAGTGTTCATGCTGGAGAAGAGTGGAGGAAGAAGCAAAAAGTAACAAAACAAAGAACAAAAAGTAAAACTGTACAGAAGACGGAGCTATGCCGGTTCCCTTAATGAACCACATTTATTAAAAATGACTAAGACTGTACATAAAAATCCAAGATCTCTAAAAAGCCTATAGGAGCTGTGGCATCAGGTTTTAGTTTCTTCACATTACCGAGTTGGGTAGGGGGCTGGCAAGAGGGTGAAATAGTTTTCCTTAAACACGTTTCAAGTTAGTACAGAGTAGCTGAATACATTCTTAACTATCTAAGAAGTAAACAGAATATTCCCAAACATCAGGGATGATGAGAGAACCAATCCCCCTGCCCCTGCAACTGTTGTCAGGTGATCTGGAAATTCTTTACAAAGCCAAAGCACCAATGTTACATAATCTCAGACACGTATGTAGACTATTTGTACAATATATCCCACATTATTCTACGGTGTATCTAAGCACACACAAAATTGTACACTTTAAAATTCTCTCTTTTTTTTCTTTTTTGGCGACTCCCTCTTGCCTGCCCTCTCCTGAGTCCTACTGGCCACCCCGGCATGCAGCAGAGGACTGGCAAGTGAGGCGATCCTGAACTAGGGCAAACATGGCTTGTTTCCAAAGCCTAGGAGGAATCCAAGTCAGGTAAAACCAGCACCTTCAGGAAAGTTTTTCTCACCTCCTAGGCCTAGCATCTTTTGTCCCCAGCAGAAAGTTAACAGCAAAAAGTCCCTTGTTGAAGCTTAAGGCCCAGCCCTTTTCTTCCAGAAGCAAAACATCTTACCACTCTGGGATTCTCTTTGCTTACAGATTTACAAATAGAAAGGAGAACCGAGGCTTTCAACTCATAGGATAGCGCTCAGCACTCAATCTTCACAGCCCGATTCTCTGAATGTTTAGTGCCTCCAATAAATAGATCCAGAACCTCAAATAACCTTGGAATTTTAAAACACTTTAAAGTCCTTCCTTAATTTTATTTAAAAAAGAAACAAAAAATTGCCAGGCTTGTTTCAGTTACCTGCAGCAATCAAAAAGCTTTGGCACCTTCTTTTAGAGGATTGCACAAAACAGGATGCATCAAGGTGGAATGCAAACGTCTTTTTGGCAAACCTAGGCAAAGAAGACAACAAAAAACACCACCAAGTCCATCTGCAAAAAGTTAGCTCATTTTTACGAAGTTGAAGTAACTCTTTAGGGAGTGGGGTAAAAAGCATAATACCCCCCCATGCCTTTTGAGGTGTCTTTGCTGTACTCTTCGGCGTTAATGTCCTCACACTTTATGGAGGGAGAATTTTCATTGCTAGAGGTGCTAGGAGACAGCCGCCTTCGCTTACAAGCACTGGTGTATACCCCAGAATCATTGGAATCGAGAGACTTGATGGAAGGGGGTGTCTCTATCCAGGAAGAGCTAATTTCTTCTTTGACTTTCTCCTTGGAGAGCTGATCTTCGGAGAACACAGGGGGGCTGGTTCTGGAGGTCCATGGGAGTCCAGCGGCCATCTTCCTCTGATAAGAACCTCGACCTCCCCACCCTGCCATGGCAGGGAAGGTTGGGTCAGGGTAATACCCCAGGGCGTGGGACGTCTGGAGGGGCAAGGATTTAATACCATATGGGAGCAAGGTGCTGGAAGTATATTCAGACTCATAGGAACCGATGTCTAGTTTGTTGGTCCCAGGTTGCTGGACAGGCGTGACAAGCCACCGCTGGGGAGGGTTGGCCACCTCTTCGCTCTGTTGGGGTGAAAGGAGGCCGTTGGTCTGTGGCACGGTTCTCTCGCCATTATAATATCGGGCTTGAGGTAAAGTGTTGACAAAGGGCTCCGGGAAGAAGGACTGAACGCCGTACCGACCTCCAGGGACAATCTGATGGGATCTAGGAGAATCCGTGGGAGATGGAGTTAACCTGTCATTTTCGGAAGCGGTGTACATGCTACAATATAAAGAGAAACACTTAAAAAAAAAAAACCCTAATGTTGCCCCAAATAACCACCTCCCAGAATCAAAAAGGCTCACTTAGTGGGTTGCACTGGGAGCATTGGTCTGCTGGAGTAGAAGGACGGAGGTAGGAGGCACATTGGCCTGTTTCCGCTGGACTCTTAGCTCATGGGGGAAAAGTTTCCTCCCAAGCATTTAAGGACTGAAACTATAGAGAATCCACCTTTGTAAGTGCTGGGAGTTAAAGAAGGTGCAACTCTCCTTTGTAAATGTCAGGGGAGGGGCGCTGGCTGTGGTGTTAGAAATTCCAAATTTAAAAAGTATTGTGGGGTCTTGCTGTTTAAGGTGAAAATTACATCCTCTTAGTTTTCAGTTTTTCTTATGTAAAATAATAATAATAATAATAATAATAATAATAATAAAAGAAGAGGAGTAATAATACCTGTTCCTTAGAGGATAAAAAAAAAAGTTGGCTCACATGAAAAGGAAGGTATATAAATGCAGATTATGAAAATTTCAAATCTCCACTCAAGTGTTAAAAAAAAAAAAAAAGCTCCTCATTTTTCAGCCCTTAACCTTCCTTTAGAAATTAACAAAACCCTTCTGTGAAAATTCTAAAGCAAGATTAGCTGAGGGAAAACTATGCAAAAAATAAAAATAGATAAAAATCCCAAAGATGAAAGCTCTTCCTGGAATGTTCTCTGAAAGTGTCTGGTTATGTATATCCTGCTCAAAGGTGACCATGCAAATATGAACAAAAGTTGCACTTACGAATCATAGTTGTCCCTGAAGCCTTTTGCAAAGGGGTTATGGTCAATCTTTAGTTGAGTTATCTAGATAGGGGAGAAAAATGGTCGTTGAGTGCGTTATCACACCGGACCTGGCTGTAGAGGTTCTTGGGACAGTGGGGACACTCACGTCAGTGTTCTGGTAGGCAGTCACTGCAATGAACTGTGTTTCTGAGAAGGTAAAGGTCTGAGTCTTTGAGGGCTCATTTAAGTCCTCCACACCATCCTCTGTGACTTCAACAATGTGCAGCCGGGGTTGGTACTTGTGTAAAGACTGTAAGACTATCATCTGGAAATGGTATAGAAACAGTGTTGCCAAATCCCAGAAGTCTCTTAGAGGCTCAGCAAAAGTAAATCTTGACAAACTACATAGTTTTGCGATGGGACTCCCGCTTGCTCCCCATGACCGCGACAGTTTTCTATTGTCATTTTTCAGATCTTATCCTTGCTGCTTTTGAAACCTAAAAACACAGCCCGGCATGCATATTTGATAAACACTCTTTCCTCTTAGTTTATGAAGTCCCCCAAAGCTTTTAGTATTTCTTTTCCTAACAGTCAATTCACTGTTACTGACATCTAGTAAAAATGAGAAAGGTCAAAAGAAAAAAAAAAAAGGTTAGAAATAGGCGAGCAAACAGGGAACAAGTGCACATGTTACAAATACAGTGAAGGGTACAGAAGCTCATTAGGAAAGGGATCTATCGCCAGAAGACACCCCATCCTCTGTCACTCTACCTGGGTGTTGTTGTTGTTTGCGCCTTTGTTATTGGTGAGTTTTAATTTCCCAAAAGAAATCTCCTGTCTCATCCAGTGGGAACCAGTATTAGGAGACTCTGGGTGAACATACATTTTGTTGCCTAAGAGAAAATGAAACAAAACACAAAACCCAAGCATACAGGGCTGATTACAAATGGACACACAGGGAGGGATGTCTGTTACCTCTGGGCAAGACTTAAGAGCTACTCTTCCAGCCTAGTTTTCCCAATGCTAGCTCTCCAACTAGACTCCACCCACAGCCCACCCAGGGCGCCTGTGCCTCCAGACTTCCCTGGACAAGGCAGTCATCTAATGCTAGCTCAAAATATAAAAATAGAACCACCAGGAGGTGTCTCTTGAAGGTCATTTTGGGGCCTTCTAAAGATGGAAGGGCAACGTCTGATGGAAAGTGGCTAGGTTTTCATGGGTGGACTCGACCTTGGCAGGGCTTTCTCAAAGCTTGGAAGACTGGAGCCCTTGCCCCCACCCCACCCCCACCCCGGGACAGAGGGTGGGGGGTAGGGGAGATTTAGTAGGAATTGGTAGGGGAGGGGCGGAAGGAGTAGGGTATGGTAAAAGTACCAAAGTTTATATTGACAGGCAAGAAATCTTGGCTTGGCAATTCTCTCCCTCTCTCCAGATTCAAACAATATAAAGAAACTCATACTAACACCTCTGCAGATCAGGGGAAAGTATTTGATTTAAATGGGAGTTCTCTGAGTCCAGGGTCCCCCGCTGGCCCGCTCCTCCCTGGCGGGGCCTCCTCTCTCCTCACCCTGCATGTTATTGTCCGCTTTGCCACAGGTCACCCACTTGCCCCCCTGGAATCGCCAGTGATTGGGGTCCGCCAGCACCACCTCTACGAACACGTTGTAGTGGGCAGTGGGATTGAGTCCGTTTATGTTGAAGCTCAAGAAAGGAAACATGCGCCTGTGCAAGGGAATAGAACCAGGGAAAACAATTTACATTCGGACGCCCGGGAGCAGGCCCATTCTAGGCCGGGTTTGCGGCCACCTGGGGGTAGGTCGGAGCAGGACATTTAGAAGTCTACAGAAAGAACAGAAAACCGCCACATAACGTGGCCCTTATTCTGCAAAATATTTCTGACTTGGCAACTCTTGGACCATCTCTTTTCGGAGACAATCGACCCCAAAGTCAGTATTTCCCCAGTTCCCTCTCTCCCCACTCAAGTCCTTAATTTTTCTTCCAGGATGGGAAAAGCTCTTTCATTTTTCTACGTACAAGTACCAGAGAACGACAGTCAGTTGTTCGTCTTAAAATTTTGCAATTTTACTCGTCAGGCTCCAAGTTCCGCTTGAGCGCCCCTCTCCCAGCACCCACGCCTCGCTTTCCCCGTTAGTACCCACTATTAGCAGTTGGAAGTGTATCAGAACTTTCTCGCGCCCGGAACCCCACCAGGTCTGGCTCCAGGGCCTGCCTAACCAACCACCCCGACCAACCCACCCTCCAACGCCCATCTCCTCCAGGCGCCCCACGGAGACTATGGCGCCTAAACTGCGGGAGCCCATCTACTGCGCTCAGGAAGCCAACCCCTGCTCCTTTTCCCCATCCGCGGCTCTTCGCCGGTATGCAGGGAACAGCTAGTAAATCCAGCTTTGTGGACAAGCCCCAATTTCCATTTCCGCCTCCTTCTCGCCAGTCCAGGTGAGGGTGACCGGAGGGGAGGGGAGGGGAGGGGTGTGTGCGGGGGGGATGGGGGTGGGGGTGGGGGAACAGCTGTAACGTTAGCACCCACCTCACACAAGGCGGTGCGCAGACCGGCAGGGACCCCGGCTTGGAGATGCGCGCGGAAAAACACTCTTCCAAGCCAAGCGCGGAACGAACGGGCACAGCTCCCTCACCCCCCAGCCTTCCCCAGGACCACACAGTCACTCACTTGTCATTCACCTCGGGGCCCCTCGGCGCTGCGCTCACCTGCCCTGTTTCGTAATGATCATCTCGGTTTGGTGGCGGTGGAACTTGAGCCACAGAGGCCGGTTGCACAGGTAGACGTGGGCACGGAAGCCGGAACCAGGAACCCCCAACCCCCCCAGTCCTCCGCAGGAACCCGCAGCTGCCGCCCCAGGGTACGGCCCATAGAGCGGAGCCCCCTGGCTGTACTGATAGGCGCCCGGGCCGCCTGCCCCGCCGCCGCCGCCGCCGCCGCCCGCGCCACTACTCGCGCCGGCTCCCGGGCCGAACTGCGCCCTCCCAGGTGGGCACACAGCCGCGGGGAAGCCGCCGGGGGGCAGCATGGAGCCGTAGGGGTAGCGCGCCCCGTTGGGAGCAGGGTACACAGATCCGTGGGGCGCCCCGGCCGCCGCCTGGTAGGGGAAGAGCGAGCAGGGCGCGGCCAGTTCGGAGCCCTGAGGCCCGGGGGACTGGAGGTAGTAGCGCTCCGAGCTCAGGCTGTCCATGGAGTAGCGCGCGGTGGCGGCGGCGGCGGCGGCCGCGGCGGCGGCGGCGGCGGCGGCGGCGGCGGCAGAGGGCAGCTCTTCCTCCCCGCAGGGGGAGCCCTTGCGGCCGTCCGGGGGCCCGGGCTTGGCCACTGCCGCGGCGCTGGCGAAGGCGTCCCCGGCGTCGGCGTCACTGAGCATGGCCGCGGGGGCCCCCGCGCTGGCTGCTGTGGGTTCCCCGCTCCCAGTCTCGCACGAGAGGCTGCCAGGGAACTTCTTGGGCGCTTTGTCTAAGTCCAGCCTCTGAGGCGAGGGGGCCGCGCCAGGGAGGTGGCCTGCGCTCCCGCTGCCTCCGCCTCTCGCGCTCTCTAGCGGGTAGAAGTGAGAGCCGGGCAGGTTCACCGTGCTCACCAAGAGCTGCTCCCCTAACTGCATGCTTTGCAAAGCGCAGACGGCAGCTGGCGGCTTCCTCTCCTCCCGCGGCCTTAATATAAAGGCAGGATGGGGGAGCCAGCGCCCTCTTCCGAGGGGAAAGTAACTTCCCCTTCCTCCGGTGCTGGGGCTACCCACCTGGCTGCACGCGGGCGGCTAAGGCGCGCACTCGCGCGCCCCGAACCCAGCGTACTTGCCGCAAGGAAAACTCGCTGAGTTTGAAGGCAGGAGGTGGCAATTAACCGAAAAGCACTCTCCTTTTCCTTCTCTGTCCTCCTTGCCTCTCGGGATCCCCGTCCGCCTCCTCACTCACACCCAGGAAGAAGAGGACTAATATCTCTGCCCCATCCACCCACCAGCGCTGTCCTTTCTGCCCTTCTCGACTGCCCAACTGTCGGTCAAGTTGACCACTTGGAAACTTGCAGGCTGTCATTGGCTGCTTTATATACGTGAGGCCAGGGAGGGGCTTCGCTGTCCCACAGCCCAGGACCCTCCTATTGGCTGATGGAGGTGACACTAATTCAATTAGGCATTTACTAATTGGATCAAGTCGCCAGCGACTTTCTTTTCCTTTAGTCTTTTTTTTTCTTCTTCTTCCCAGAGACTCTGTCCTACTGTGAGAATCAGTCGTTGTGTCCATATTTTGCTAGAGTTTGGGGGAACAGGATTTGGGGGTCTCCGTAGCAGGGTCCACTCTAAGCATCGAAGTCATCTCAGCAGCCTGAGCGGAGGATGCGGGGGCGGGAGCAGGTTTTAGAGGCTGGCACCAGAAAGGCAACGCAAGCTGATGGCTTGCAGGGAGGCGCAGGTCCCTGAGCGGGGGGATCTGGGACGAGTCGGAGAGAGGCCGAAGCGAGGTCTCTTTCCTCGTCAGGGGCTGTGGCTTCAGGCACACTTTCCTCCAGATAGGGGAGGCTTCCCCGGCCTTCAACACACGGGAACCACTTTTTGTTCGGTCCCACCCTTTTATTCACTGGGAAGGGTTTGTGAAGAGGAACCTTGCGCTCCGCTTTTGGGATTCCAGGGACGGCGAGAGAGAGCACATGGCCATCCTCTAGGACCAGCTTATGAACCAGAAGCCCTGGTGGGGTGGGGTCCTGGGGACACCCTCAAACGCGCGCCAAGCACTTTTACTCCCCACAATTTAAAATCCACGCAGCTCAGTTGCCCTGAATCCTGGATTCCCTCCACCATTTTCAGTTGGGCCTGGCACCGAGAAACAAAGGTTCCCCAGCAGCAGTGCGGTTGAGATTCCCTGCGCCTCTGCTCTGCGGCGCAACACAGAAGGTAGAATAATTAGTGAAATAATCAGTTTGATATTGAATTAAGCCCTTTTGCCCCAGCTGCCTGTTTCTCCCTTGCGTTTCCGCAGACAGTAGAGTCAAGAGTGGTGCCGTCTTATTTTATTGTTTTATTACCGAGAAGGGGGGAGGCACGTTTCATTGCGGAAAAGGAAAAGCATGAATATTCGCTGTTAATAAGCAATTACAGACGCGGCTTGTAATCGCTCCGGGAGCGCATTTTCCGGCTGAGATGTCGGGACGCTGCTTCCCCAACCGAACGCGATCACACGGGAAACTCTGATCCCACAACAGATGAGGCGGCTGCAGGATTTGTGCAGCGCGCACACGCCCGTGCAGAACGGCTCGGAGCTTTCCGGCCTAGGTTCAAACCACAGCAGCCCCAACTTCGGCACGTCTGGGTTAGAGAGCGAGATGGTCCGTGATACACTCGGACGCTCCAGGGAATTTACCAGTTTTCCTTGGTGGTGAAAACCGGGGGCGTGAGAAGGTTCTCAGGGTCAGGACACAGCCAGTGGGAATGGAGCACGTAAAGCGAGTGGGCCAGCGAGGTGGCCCCGCAGGTCCTGGGCAGAGCGGCCCGGAACAGATCCCTGGAAAGCTGGCCCAGAGCGCGCTCAGGCCAGCGCGCCTGGCATTTCGTCCCGCTAGTTTTGAATTCGGGTTTGGCGTGGCTCTCTGTTCTGACCACACCGCCGTCCACTCCCACCTCCCGGCTTTTGTTTTATTTTGAGCCAGGGACTTCCCTGGTCATGAAGAATTGAATTTTTCGAGCACTTTATGCTTTTTGAAGACTTGGTGATTTTCAAAGTGGAAACTCCGTGAGGGGGACGCGAGAACAGGAAAGGAAGGGGCTGCGCGGTTTGGGCGGCTTGGCGACATAGCCGAGGGTTGGGGAACCTGGTTACGGCCCCAGGGAGTCTCTGCGTCAGCCTTGGCCTTCACCTGAGCTGCAGGATGTTTGAAGGAAAAGCAGGGGTGAGATCGAATCGCACGCTATTTGGAGATAGGGTGGCTAGGGGTAGATAGCAGTTTTGCGCTTTATGACAGAGAGAAAGCGGGCCTCTGTGTCCCTTCAAGTTGCTTTCGAGGCGGCCAGGGAAGCGCTGCGCGTGGCAAAGTGCCATCGCAGGCAACAGGCATCGTTCCGACCCACTCTGGCGCAAATAACGCGGGCCAGCTGTCCCCCGCGCCACATCAGAAAGGGTTGATTTTATTCCAGCCCCAAAGCAAGCTCTTGAAAGCGCGTGGGTTCATTCTGAGTGCTACCTACCTATTAAATATATACACGGTATGTGTGATCAAGATTACTGTTGACTCCTGGGTCAGGAAGTTGCCGTTTATATCTTCCCACCTCCCCAGTACATCTATTATTTTACTCAAATTTTAACACACTTTACGGATGGAGAGAGAAAGAGGAATGCAAAGAGAATCAAAATTCAGGCTCCACAAAACTGCTCTGGGACCTGGAATTTGGGGACCATGGAAAACAGATACATCATTTATATTATATTCGTAAACATATATTTCAAATTCCTTTTTAAACATAATGGAAAATGCTGTTTCAACTAAAGGTGATTTTTTTTTTCTGACAACTCAGAGATCAAGAAATCTCATTGGATGGTTTTCCTGTATTAACTAATGGCATTATTATTATTACACATGGAATATACTAGTCTAAATGCCTGGAGAGTTACAGATGAGCCAACCTGTGATTTCCTGACTTGGAAGGAATTTTCTTTTGCTGGTTCAATTTTACTTACAATCAGGGAAGGAGACATAGAAAATATTTTCACATATCCCAGCCAAACTTTAAAGTCCAAGCACTTTTTTCTAGAAATAGGAAGAGAAAAGAAAGCTAAAGCAGTGGCTTCAGTGAATGAGTCAGGCAACACCCTCCTTAGATTGGGTGGGCAAATAACAGCCCCTTGCAGCCTGTTTGCTGTTTGATTTCAATTACACCCCAAGCTTCATGAAATCCAAATGAGACATTTATTGAAAGGTGCCTGGTTTTATATGGCTCAACTGACAGTGTATTGGAATACACTGAACAAAAACATCAACACTGGGGAGGAAACGTGGAGACCCCTTGGAACCCCAGACCCAAATGCCGGCTGGATTAACTCACATCTTGCCCTTTCAGCCTGAGATGGAGCACGCGCCTGACCTTTGAAGGCTACAAGGAGGCCAAGGCCAAGCCTATGTGTGAGCCTACGGAAGATCTTCCGCTCTACTGGTTCGAGCACTCATACCAATGCCGTGCCACCCTCTCATCCCGGTAACACAAAGTTATTGCCAACCTGGCCAGGGGACATCTTTACCCACTTCTCCCCCCTTAAAGGTAACCACTACCAGTGCATTGATCTTTTAAAAGCAGCTCTGCGAAGCAGCATTGGGCCTCAAGACTGTTACACATCAAATGCATATGCGCACATAGGAACAAGTAACAGGGCTGAGTTATAGATGAGTGCAGTGATATACGGTTTTTCTCCTGCCCTGCCCCCCTCTACACACAACCGAGGGGGCCCATATAAATGTCCCAATAAATTCTATTATTTTCACCCCCACTAAAAATGTGTTATCAAAACACCGTCCGTGTTATTCAAACACTTTGTAAATTCTGGGCAGCATTGCTGCTGGATCTCCTTTTAACCCTAGGAAAACATTCCAACATTACCCGGTCACCGCGCTTCGCCTGGACTCTGGGAAAACGTCAATGGGTGTTTTGTGGTGAGCCGGTCCTTTGACTATTTATCTATGGCCTTTTCTTTGTTGATGTTACATTTTATTTCACCATCTCAGGTTAACTCTTTGGCCCTTTGTTCTCTGCTGGCCAGATCTGCCATCTCCCCCGAGCTTTTCCGAAGGGGGAGGGAGCTTTCATCACCGTAAGGTTGTGCGGGTTTCACTTTTTTTTTTTCTTTTAAAGAAAACGTCCTGGAAGATAAAACATTTTGGCGAGGACAAGTAGTTTTGGTTCTGTTGACAACAGCAAGATACCCCCACCAACAGTTTCACTTTTATAAGAATCTGTATTTCACCATGGTACTGAAATAAACTGATCACTTGCTTAACAACAAACAAAAAGCAAAAAAAAAAAACAAACAAACAAACAAAAACAAAAACAAAACAAAACAAAAAATCACCAGGTCCACAAATGCATGAGGCAAAGGGTTACATTAAACTCACTGTAGTTTTTCAAACATGACAAATTTAAACTGTTATCTTAGCCACCAATCTATGTATGCATTTAGATTGCTAAATGCAATTGTAGTTTACTGTTAAAATAGGACGAAGTAGGGGAATCCTGGAGAGGAAGGTAAGAAACATGCCCAAGATCTCTTATTACAAAAAAATAAGTGATCTTTTCTTAAACATTGAATTGAGAATTTTTTATGAAAGTATTTTTTTAAACTCCAAATGAATTCCTGGATTTCATTGCTGTTTTATTATTATATTCATATTTATGGAATACACAGATTCACATCAATAACAGGAAAGCCACATAGTGCAAAGTAAATAAAGTAAAATGCTCTCAGAAATAAATTAGGGGAGTGTTTGGCTAATTATTCCTACATTAAAATATGAAAGAGTTATACAGGGTTCCACCTGTCTTGCTTACTTTTGCACCTGGAAAGCCCTGACACTCAGTAGGTGCTCATCTGTTAACTGAAAGAAAAGAGTTAGATAAAACAGCCCAAGGACAGTGCCAGGTTTCAGGCTTTATAGCCACGAAGACTAAAGTGAAAATGCTTTTTATTCTTCCTAAAGGAAAAGGTAACGCAGGTCTTCCTAAATCGATGGACCTGGCATTTTCATCTTTTTAAGACTTTTGAAGGCTTACAAAGTCTTTTCTGGAACTTTTCTAACCCAAAGTTCTTACCGCATGGCTTTTCGTGTGTATGTCAGTGTTGACATGCTTCCACAGGGAAACAGAAAAGTTAGTTGCAGAACAGCTGTTACTGGGAGCAACCCACATGTAGCCAAGGAGAAATATCCTGAACATCAATCACTTGCACATCACGAAGAGAGTTGGCAGAGCCTCTGGAAATTAAGGTTTCTGTTGAAACACCTTCTGTTGAAGGCACCTCTGTGGTACAGGTGCGGCAGGATGTCTACACAACAGGTGGGCAGAATCCAATCCTGTTGACCAAGGTTTCAATGGGACGGGGTCAGCTGGAATCTCCTATGCAGGCCCCACGTGAGCAAAGGGGAGAGGGGACGTCTTGGTGGGGGAGACTGCAGAACGCTTTCTGCGGAAAGCATTAAGCCCCCAAGATGACCACGAATGATTGAGTGAGAGGGAGGGAGACAGGAAGGGCAACGGAATAAGGAAAGCAAAGAGATCACTCCATAAGCTGAGAGAAAAGCAGAACGTTGTGTGCAGAATTGTATGTATTTGTGGCTTTACCTTTTTGCTAGCTTTGTGAGTCTGAGCGAGCTCCTTAACCTTTCCGTCCCCAGTTCCCACTTGTCATAAATAATAGGATAGAGAATGGAAAGCAATTACAACAGCACCTGGCATATAGGAAGGTCGAAAGGCTTTCCCATTACTCCCCATCACACTTATGCTGAGCTCACTTTTTGCCCTCTTACTACATACTGGGGCTCAATGCAGATGCATGAACCACAGTCTTTCTCTCCCAGAGATTCCCAGTCTGACGGCTGGAGGCCAGGAACAAACAGGTCAAAGACAACGCGAACTCCAAGTGGGAAGCAGGAGTGAGTCAGTCAGAATCTGAGAGGGGAGTCCCCAGTTGTTCCTTCAGCTTCTTTCAAGAACAGTGCGGGATGGAGGGGGTGGGGGAAGGCGGTGGAATCCTGCGCCCTCCCCTAGAGCGCGGCTGCAAAGGTGCACTTCAAAGGCAGGCGGCCGGGGGCGCCGGGGCAGGGGTGCGCCTTCCGCCCCCTCCAGGCCGCCATTAGCATTCTGTTTTTCCCAGGCCTCCTCGCCCTCCCGCCTCCCGCCGGGATTTTGCCGTTCGGCTGATTATTTGTCAAAGAAAAAAAAAAGGGAGGGGGGTTGTTTAGTTTAGGTAGTTTAGGTATTGTTCTCCAACACTTGGTTAAAAGTCCGACGACGGAGGATCTGAGCGAATGGTCGGATGCCTCCCGCAGGGGTCTAGCTCCTGGAGAAGGCACCCTGAACTGGGGGTTCCCAAAGAGACGGCATCTGGAGCCTCACGCTGCGGACCCCCGAAGGCCTCTGGCGGCATCTACAAATTGTGAGGACAAGGGCCAAGCAAGATCAACCATAGAGGGCTGCTGTTGAGGAGGCCCCCAAGTCCTGGTTGGCCTGGGTTGCTTAACCACCCGGCAGGGTCCGGGAAACTTCGTGAAACGCCCTCCTCCCACAGATTACAAGGGGTCCACAGGAAAGGGGCTTCTAGGGGGAGCAAAGGGCAGCCGGCATCATTTCTCCATCCATTTGGGGCTGACTTTCCTAGAACAGTTTATCTTCCAGTCCACAGACAAAGGAGGAAAATAATAAAAGAAGCAGCAGGTGACCATAGGCCAGACTCTCTGCTTTATCTGTGCGATCTGTTAAAATCAGCACCTTAAAACGTTTTTTAACAACCCATTTTACAGAAGGGTAAAGCAATGTGTGGCGAGATGAAGCCCCTTGTCCACAGGCACACAGCTAATACTGGTAGCCCGGGAATTTGAATCCTGGCATTCTGAACTGCGGGCCTCCCAGTGGAGGAGTTAAGGATGTGTGAATGGTGCCGGGTGTGGGGCGTTGTTTTCTTTTAGGGGAAGGCTTCCAGGCTGGTGTTGGAATGGGGATACTGTGTGGCTTCGGGGGAAGCTAGTGGACAGCGTTCGGTGCACACCTCAGCCGCTGAACCTGTAGAATGAGTCTCTTTGGAGGAAGCTGGGCCCCATAATTCCACCCTAAATCCCAGTCCTGGGTTCAGGCTGGTCATTCTTGTTTGGGATAACCATAGCAGACATGGACCGCTCTACAAGCTAGAGCTGGTCCAAGCCCTTGGCCGACAATATTCCATTTAACCCTAGATACCACTCCACAGAGATAGGTGCTTTTGTTATCCCCATTTTACAGATAGGAAAACCAAGGCAGAGAGTCGTCAAGAAAACTTGCCTGGGGGCATACAATTTGTGAGTAGCTGCTCCAGCGGACCTGGAAGCTGGGGAGGCGGTGCTTTTTCACTGGAAGTCTGAAACCTTTAATAGAAAACTGGGGTCTCTGGGCACGAGCTTTGACAGAGGTCGCTGGTTATGAGCTTTGACAGAGGGGCTATCCGCAAAGGGAGCGACGGCGAAGAAAACAGACAGTTTTCGACCCCCTGCCAGTCGCGTTTCCTTTTCCCTTCGCATTCCCAGCCGCGCGGCGCGCAGCCAAGCGCCCATCCCACTCACTCCAGGGCTGAGATTTGGAGGACGCTGGGGACCTTTCTGGCCTATCTGGCGGACGCTCGAAGCGTTTCAGTTGCAGACGGGCGGGGAAGCCAGACTGCCTCTTGGGTCTCTCTCCCCGGCGCGCCCGGCACCTGCAGCCCCCCAGCCTGGCCACGCGAAGTCCCGGGACCGAGCCCCGCCATCAGATGAAGCCGAGGGAGTCTCAGAGCTCGGAGCGCACGGCGAGTGCCCAGTGCTGAAGCAAGAGAGATCCCACCCACGCCCCGGTGCGTGGCCAGAGCAGGGGGGCGGGGAGCCAATTCCAGGCGCGGCCAGAAACGCAGGCTTCTGCGCCCCAGGCATGGGTTCTCAGCTTCTGCTCCCCCGCAGGCTTAGAACTCGACGCATTCAGGGTTGCGCTCGGGTAGCCGAGCGCCTCGGTTTCCCCTGTCCCTTTCCCCACAACCACCCGGGCGTCTTGCGTGAAAGGATATGGAGGGTGTCCCCTATGTTTCTGATCCTCCCTCTTTGCCTTTTCTCTCCGCGAGCCTTTTCTTTCTGTGTGTTAGCTAAGACCGAAAGGCAGAGGAAAACGTGGACTTCTTTGATTCCACCAACTGGAGATAAATGTATATGTGTATTAGATAACATATAGTATGGTGTTACCTGTAATAACATGTATTGCCTCTCACAACGACAGAATACATTATTATACATTATATACAACACCACACAATACGTAAGACAATATAAAATCAATATATATCTACTTAAACACACTTGCACAAGGCTTTTAAACAACTCGGAAAACCACCAGCTTGCAACGTCTCGCGCCTCGGCCTCACGACAACCACGACTAATTCCTTGCGTGTATCTCCGGGGCTTATTACATGTTTGCACCAGCAGGTATGTGTATGCTTCTCCATCTGCATGCTTTTGTACGCAACAACTTGCTTTTTTCACTGAAAATACGTCTTCAGCTTAGTTTCCTGGAGAGGTCAGACTTTTTGCTAGCTCGACACGTCCCAGGGCACCACCGGCCCGAAAGGCTTAACTGAGCTTTGCTTGGGGGGCTTTCCTTGCAGCTGCCTGCGCCAACGCCGAGCCACGCGGCGAGCCCCTCGGAGGCCGCGCGTCCGAGGCCCCGCGCTCCCGGAAGCGCGGCGGGAGGAGAGGCGGGCACCTCGGCGGGCGCAGCGCCCCCTTGCTCCGCGTGCGCGGAACCCCGCCAGGGCCTCGCTGTGGGAGTTTTCTTGCCTTTGAGACCCCCCATTGTTCGCACTCTCAGACCCCAGAAGCGGGTAAACAAGTTCTCGGACCCTGCCCGGTGCTCCAGAAGCTCAGGGGCGGGGGAGCGATCTGCTAGACTGTCCCGAAGCTGATCAAAGAGGAGGACCTGGAGGGGACCGTCCGTCCCATTAACATCCCGCTCAGCTGGGCTGCTGAGGGCGGACGCGGGCCAGGAATCGCGTGTGGCCCAAGGCCCAAGGAGGGACCCGATCTGAATTACTTCCTAAATTTCCTGAGGCTTAGCGGCCACTCTTGAGGAAGCCGAAGCTCTCTACGCTTCTCCTTAAAAGGCGCGCTATAAGGCTAAGCTCGTAGCAGGGTGCTCGGGTACCAGACTGCACAATGTTGACAAGAATAAGCTTCCGTGTCTTCAGAAGCTGGCGGAAGACACAAACAGCATCAAGTAAGCAATTAAGAAATTTTCAGAAAATCATCAAACAGGGTAACGCAGTGGTTTCCAATCTTGCCGGAGTCGTCTGGGGGAATTCTTAAAAATCCCAGTTCCGGGGTAGCACCCCAGGAACAATTGAGTCAGAGTATCTGAGAGTGAGACCCAGGCATCACTATTACTGAAAGTTGTCTAAATGATTTCAATGTGTAGCGAAGTTGGAGAACCACTGGGCTTATGGGTTGGGGGGCGGGGGGGTTGATGGAGGTCTTTCTGAACAACTGGCATTTGAACTCAGAAGGGAAGGGGGTGGGGGGGAGACCTCAAGGAACACCCTGTGCCCGCGTCCTGTGCTTGCTGGTCCTCTGGGATCAGCAAAGGAGAAGGGAGAAAAGGCATTTTAAGAGGAGAAGGAAGCAAGTGATTTGTTGAGAATCTGGTCACAGTGCTCTGCGTCCCTGGGAAGTCTTTCAATTGCCCAGTTCCTAGGGAAGCTTTAGAGATCACTGGAAAATACCTCGTTCAAAATGATTGATTTTAAAACCTAACTTAAAAATCAAATAAAGCATGGAAATATTTTTAAAATAGAATAATCCCTAAACACTTCCTCACGAGGTATTTCATAAGGACATTTCATGAAATCTAAGATGCCATCAATTAACATACACCATTGTTTTGTTGGTCACTAAGAAAGAAAAAGCGCCTGGGTGCCTCAGTCGGTTAAACTGTGACTCTTGGTTTCAGCTCAGGTCATGATCTCACGGTGCGTGAGATTGAGCCTCCCATTGGGCTCAATGTCCATGCGGACAACAAGGAGCCTGCTTGGGATTCTCTCCCTCTCTCTCTCTGCCCTTCCCAGCACACGCCGTCTCACTCTATCAAAATAAATAAATAAACATTAAAAAAGAGCACATATTCTCATTTCAGATGAAGATCAAAGCAGTTAATAAAGATGAATTGTCCTTGGATTAATTTTTTTTTTTTAAAGAAGAACTGCCTTTTTAGACAAAGTGTTATTTTCATATTTCACTCATACATACATAAAAGGAAATAAAAGCTGTAAGCCCAGACAGTGACAGCTATGTCACAACTGTCACCTGACCAACAGTGATTGTAAGTCATCGTGGGTTGTAGAATGCCTTTGGATTTTGAGATTAAAAGGTGTGTCCTAGAATTTATGCAAACCAGCCTCATCCAATGAGCTCCCTACTCTCACTGCTTTACACCTTTTCTTTCTTTCTTTTTTCATGTATTTATTTTTGAGAGACAGAGACATAATGGGGGAGGGGCAGAGAGAGAAGGAGAGAATCCTAAGCAGGCCCCAAACCCTCAGCTCAGAGCCCGACTTGGGTCTTGAACCCACAAACTGTGAGATTATGACCTGAGCAGAAATCAAGAGTCAGATGCTTAACCAACCGAGCCACTCACGTGCTCTGATGCGTTACTTCTTTTAGTTCATTTAATCCTCTCAACAACTGTATGAGCTAGGAACTATGTTTATTAACAACATTTTATAGATGAGAAAACTGAGGCAGTGAAAGGTAAGTTACTTTAAGTCAGACACCACTACCAAGTTGAAGAGATAGGACATAAACTCACTATGGTTTTAATCACCACAAAAAACTGGAAAGATTGTCCAGTTGAGTCAACTGAAACTCAGAGGGGTTAAAAGAAGGAGAACAGAGGTGAGGGGGAGAGAGAGGACTTCAGAGCTCAACTAAGTGGGAGAGTGGGATCTCCATTTCAGTTGGACTTCAGTTTTTTTGTTTGTTTGTTTTAAGTTTAAAGTTAATTTATTTATTTTTGAAAGCCGGGGGATGCGCCTGGGTGGCTCAGTCGGTTGAGTGTCCGGCTTCCGCTCAGGTCATGATCTCATGGTTTGTGGGTTCAAGCCCCATGGGTTCAAGCCCCATGTGGGTTCAAGCTGTGCTGACAGCTCAGAGCCTGGAGCCTGCTTCGGATTCTGTGTCTCCTTCTCTCTCTGCCCCTCATGTTCTGTCTCTCTGTCTCTCAAGAATGAATAAACATTACAAAAATTAAAAAAAAAAAAAAAAAAAAAGAGAAAGGAGAGAAGGAGAGAGAGAGAGAGTCAAACTCTACCAACTGAGCCATCCAGGACTGGTGGACCTCAGTTTTATAACTTTTTCGGGGTAGAAAAGTCTCACCTGGCCAAACAACACTATACAGCCAAAAGCATTCATGTCATCCATTAAAACAACTTATAAAGACATGGTAATCTACATATTTCAGGCCATATTGTTAAAATAAACTTTAAAAATTCAAGTATAGTACCCACTGAAAGGCACACATGTCCTAAATACACAACCCAATAAATTTTCCCATATTGAATGCACTTGTATAACCAACATCCATGTTCAGAAATCCAGTATTATTTGAACTTCAAATGTTTTAAACATTTTTATTTATTTTTGAGAGACAGAGCATGAGCTAGGGGGAGGGGGATTGGGGGTGTGAGAATCCCACATGATTCGGAAAAGTGATACCAGACCCAATATAGGGGAGAGTCTCTTTAGTGTAAGCCAATCAGTATATGTTGTTTCCATGGAAATTGCTACTGGTCCAGGCTGAGGGGGAGAAGTTGGAGTCGCTGGTTACAGAGAGGTTTTTTGTTTTGGTTTTTTGTTTTTTACTTTTACAATCCTACTTATGTAGAAGAAGGAAGCAAGTAGCTTCCTGATGGCTGCTGGCACCATTTTGGGACAGTGGAGGGAATCTCTTTAAGGGAATGCAGTGCTCAAGCAACAGTTTAATTTTTTTTAATGTTTATTCATTTTTGAGAGAGAGAGAGACAGAGAGAGACAGAGAGAGAGACAGAGTGTGAGTGGAGGAGGGGTAGAGAGAGAGGGAGACACAGAATCCAAAGCAGGCTCCAGGCTCTGAGCTGTCAGCACAGAGCCCGGCGCTGGGCTTGAACTCACGAACTGTGAGATTATGAGCTGAGCTGAAATCCAGCGCTTAACCAACTGAGCCACCCATGTGCCCCTAGTTCAAATATATTTGTATAAAATTTTGATATGCATTAATAGATTTTTTTGTGCCAACTTGCATTCCCAATAAAAATGTTTAAGATTGAGGATTCATTTTTCCTCATCCTCACCAACACCAGCTATAACTTATTCTTCTAGTCTTTGTCATTCTGGTAAGGGAAAATATTACTTTGCATTTCTAAAATGATTAATTTGTGCATCATATTTTAGTAGAGCTCTTTAGATGTCACATGTATCATATTTTGTGGAGCATTGCAAATATTTCCCCCTATTTTATCATAAAGCTTAGTTTATGATAACACATTCTGCGCAGAAAATTTGAATATTTTTCTTTCTTTTTTTTTTTTAAGTTTACTTATTTTGAGGGGGGTCGGTAGGGGCAGAGAGAGAGGAAGAGAGAGAATCCCAAGCAGATTCTGTGCTGCTAGCTCGGAGCCGATGCAGGGCTTGATCTGAAGAACTGTGAGATCATGAGCTGAGCTGAAATCAGGAGTTGGATGCTTAACTGACTGAGCCACCCAGGCCATCCCTTGAATAGGTTTCTTGATACATGTTGGGCTTTATGTGAAGCTGTGGGAAAGCCATACCTTCTCTAAGATTTCTTTCAATGTTTTCCTATCATACTTTTTGGGATACATTCGAAATTAATTTTGAGGAAAAGAGTTTTAGAAATGTATCTTGATGTTGGAACAAGTAGCTAACTGGTCGTTTAAATACCATTTACTGATTAGCCTTTATTTGAAGTTTTAAAAAATATATATACCACATTTCCATCTATACGTGGGTATAATTTTGGACCCTACTAACTGCCATTAGAACATCTGACTGTTTCTGTTTTAGTGGCATACTATTTTACATATCTTAGCTTTATAATATAATTTCCCCCATATCTCTAAAATACACACCACTTTCTTTTTAAAGCAATTTCTTGGCTATACTCATATTTTATTGTTTTAGATGAAACTGAGAATTGGAGTTTTTTTAAATTAATTTGTTTTTGACACTTATTCATTATTGAGAGACAGAGAGAGACAGAGCACGAGCATGGGAGGGGCAGAGAGAGAGGGAGACACAGAATCTGAAGCAGGCTCCAGGCTCTGAGCTGTCTGCACAGAGCCCGACGCAGGGCTCGAACTCAGGAAGGAGCCATGAGATCATGACCTGAGCCGAAGCCAGACGCTTAACCAACTGAGCCACCCAGGTTCCCCCATTATATTTTCTAATTGGATCTTATTTGGTGTAAAGCCATTGGTTTCAAAGAATAATCTTGTTATTAACTACCTTCTGAGATCCCTATGACTTTGAGTAGCTTTGCATTGGATTATCTTTTGGGTTTTTTTTCACATCTTCCACTTGGACATGGTTATTTTCCTCTTCTTTTCTAGTAGTTTAATTCTTGAATACAGAACTGTCCCTCACAACAAATGATAAATAATAGTGTCACTGGGCTCTTGTATCTAACTTTAGTGGGAATGCTTATGTTAAATCATCCAGCCTGATGTTAAATTTTGAATAATATAACAAACATAGGAATTTAGAATACATTTGAATATGTTTTTGTAAATACACAATTTGTGCCTGTATTTTGTGGATGTGTACAAGTTAAGAAATTTGCCACCTATTCTTATTTTATCTGAGGTAATGTCACATTTATAAAAACCAAATAAATAGCGTGTTTATTCAAGTGAATTATATTTTTTAAGTTTATTTATCTGTTTTAAGACAGAGAGAGAGAGAGAGTGAGCCAGGCGGTTGGGGAGGTGGGAGGCGTGCAGCACCCAGAGAGAGAATCCCAAGCAGTTTCCACTCTGTCAGTGCAGAGCCCGACACAGGACTCGAGCTCATGGATCGTGAGATCATGACCTGAGCTGAAACCAAGAATCACTTAACCAACTGAGCCACTCAGGTGCCCCTCAAGTGAATTATTTTTTAAAATTAATTAATTAGTTAACTAATTATTTAATAATTGGCATCCAAGTTAGTTAGCATATAGTGCAATAACGATTTCAGGAGTAGAATCCAGTGATTCATCCCCTACGTACAACACCCAGTGCTCATCCCAATGAGTGTACTCCTTAAGGCCCCTTGCCCATTTAGCTCATCACATGAATGATTTTTATTTTTATTTTATTTATTTATTTTTTTTATTTTTTAATATATGAAATTTACTGTCAAATTGGTTTCCATACAACACCCAGTGCTCATCCCAAAAGGTGCCCTCCTCAATACCCATCACCCACCCTGCCCTCCCTCCCACCCCCCATCAACCCTCAGTTTGTTCTCAGTTTTTAACAGTCTCTTATGCTTTGGCTCTCTCCCACTCTAACCTCTTTTTTTTTTCCTTCCCCTCCCCCATGGGTTTCTGTTAAGTTTCTCAGGATCCACATAAGAGTGAAACCATATGGTATCTGTCTTTCTCTGTATGGCTTATTTCACTTAGCATCACACTCTCCAGTTCCATCCACGTTGCTACAAAAGGCCATATTTCATTTTTTCTCATTGCCACGTGGTATTCCATTGTGTATATAAACCACAATTTCTTTATCCATTCATCAATTGATGGACATTTAGGCTCTTTCCATAATTTGGCTATTGTTGAGAGTGCTGCTATAAACATTGGGGTGCAAGTGCCCCTATGCATCAGTACTCCTGTATCCCTTGGATAAATTCCTAGCAGTGCTATTGCTGGGTCATAGGGTAGGTCTATTTTTAATTTTCTGAGGAACCTCCACACTGCTTTCCAGAGCGGCTGCACCAATTTGCATTCCCACCAACAGTGCAAGAGGGTTCCTGTTTCTCCACATCCTCTCCAGCATCTATAGTCTCCTGATTTCTTCATTTTGGCCACTCTGACTGGCGTGAGGTGGTATCTCAGTGTGGTTTTGATTTGTATTTCCCTGATAAGGAGCGACGTTGAACATCTTTTCATGTGCCTGTTGGCCATCCGGATGTCTTCTTTAGAGAAGTGTCTATTCATGTTTTCTGCCCATTTCTTCACTGGGTTATTTGTTTTTCGGGTGTGGAGTTTGGTGAGCTCTTTATAGATTTTGGATACTAGCCCTTTGTCCGGTATGTCATTTGCAAATATCTTTTCCCATTCCGTTGGTTGCCTTTTAGTTTTGTTGGTTGTTTCCTTTGCTGTGCAGAAGCTTTTTATCTTCATAAGGTCCCAGTAGTTCACTTTTGCTTTTAATTCCCTTGCCTTTGGGGATGTGTCGAGTAAGAGATTGCTACGGCTGAGGTCAGAGAGGTCTTTTCTTGCTTTCTCCTCTAAGGTTTTGATGGTTTCCTGTCTCACATTCAGGTCCTTTATCCATTTTGAGTTTATTTTTGTGAATGGTGTGAGAAAGTGGTCTAGTTTCAACCTTCTGCATGTTGCTGTCCAGTTCTCCCAGCACCATTTGTTAAAGAGACTGTCTTTTTTCCATTGGATGTTCTTTCCTGCTTTGTCAAAGATGAGTTGGCCATACGTTTGTGGGTCTAGTTCTGGGGTTTCTATTCTATTCCATTGGTCTATGTGTCTGTTTTTATGCTAATACCATGCTGTCTTGATGATGACAGCTTTGTAGTAGAGGCTAAAGTCTGGGATTGTGATGCCTCCTGCTTTGGTCTTCTTCTTCAACATTACTTTGGCTATTCGGGGCCTTTTGTGGTTCCATATGAATTTTAGGATTGCTTGTTCTAGTTTCGAGAAGAATGCTGGTGCAATTTTGATAGGGATTGCACTGAATGTGTAGATAGCTTTGGGCAGTATTGACATTTTGACAATATTTATTCTTCCAATCCATGAGCAGGGAATGTCTTTCCATTTCTTTATATCTTCTTCAATTACCTGCATAAGCTTTCTATAGTTTTCAGCATACAGATCTTGTACATCTTTGGTTAGATTTATTCCTAGGTATTTTATGCTTCTTGGTGCAATTGTGAATGGGATCAGTTTCTTTCTTTGTCTTTCTGTTGCTTCATTGTTAGTGTATAAGAATGCAACCGATTTCTGTACATTGATTTTGTATCCTGCAACTTTGCTGAACTCATGTATCAGTTCTAGCAGACTTTTGGTGGAGTCTATCGGATTTTCCATGTATAATATCATGTCATCTGCAAAAAGCGAAAGCTTGACTTCATCTTTGCCAATTTTGATGCCTTTGATTTCCTTTTGTTGTCTGATTGCTGATGCTAGAACTTCCAGCACTATATTAAACAACAGCGGTGAGAGTGGGCATCCCTGTCGTGTTCCTGATCTCAGGGAAAAAGCTCTCAGTTTTTCCCCGTTGAGGATGAGGTTAGCTGTGGGCTTTTCATAAATGGCTTTTATGATCTTTAAGTATGTTCCTTCTATCCCGACTTTCTCCAGGGTTTTTATTAAGAAAGGGTGCTGGATTTTGTCAAAGGCCTTTTCTGCATCGATTGACAGGATCATATGGTTCTTCTCTTTTTTTTTGTTAATGTGATGTATCACATTGATCGATTTGCGAATGTTGAACCAGCCCTGCATCCCAGGAATGAATCCCACTTGATCATGGTGAATAATTCTTTTTATATGCTGTTGAATTCGATTTGCTAGTATCTTATTGAGAATTTTTGCATCCATATTCATCAGAGATATTGGCCTGTAGTTCTCTTTTTTTACTGGGTCTCTGTCTGGCTTAGGAATCAAAGTAATACTGGCTTCATAGAATGAGTCTGGAAGTTTTCCTTCCCTTTCTATTTCTTGGAATAGCTTGAGAAGGATAGGTATTATCTCTGCTTTAAACGTCTGGTAGAACTCCCCTGGGAAGCCATCTGGTCCTGGACTCTTATTTGTTGGGAGATTTTTGATAACCGATTCAATTTCTTCGCTGGTTATGGGTCTGTTCAAGCTTTCTATTTCCTCCTGATTGAGTTTTGGAAGAGTGTGGGTGTTTAGGAATTTGACCATTTCTTCCAGGTTGTCCAATTTGTTGGCATATAATTTTTCATAGTATTCCCTGATAATTGTTTGTATCTCTGAGGGATTAGTTGTAATAATTCCATTTTCATTCATGATTTTATCTATTTGGGTCATCTCCCTTTTCTTTTTGAGAAGCCTGGCTAGAGGTTTGTCAATTTTGTTTATTTTTTCAAAAAACCAACTCTTGGTTTCGTTGATCTGCTCTACCGTTTTTTTAGATTCTATATTGTTTATTTCTGCTCTGATCTTTATTATTTCTCTTCTTCTGCTGGGTTTAGGCTGCCTTTGCTGTTCTGCTTCTATTTCCTTTAGGTGTGCTGTTAGATTTTGTATTTGGGATTTTTCTTGTTTCTTGAGATAGACCTGGATTGCAATGTATTTTCCTCTCAGGACTGCCTTCGCTGTGTCCCAAAGCGTTTGGATTGTTGTATTTTCATTTTCGTTTGTTTCCATATATTTTTTAATTTCTTCTCTAATTGCCTGGTTGACCCACTCATTCGTTAGTAGGGTGTTCTTTAACCTCCATGCTTTTGGAGGTTTTCCAGACTTTTTCCTGTGGTTGATTTCAAGCTTCATAGCATTGTGGTCTGAAAGTATGCATGGTATAATTTCAATTCTTGTAAACTTATGAAGGGCTGTTTTGTGACCCAGTATATGATCTATCTTGGAGAATGTTCCATGTGCACTCGAGAAGAAAGTATATTCTGTTGCTTTGGGATGCAGAGTTCTAAATATATCTGTCAAGTCCATCTGATCCAATGTATCATTCAGGGCCCTTGATTCTTTATTGACTGTGTGTCTAGATGATCTATCCATTTCTGTAAGTGGGGTGTTAAAGTCCCCTGCAATGACCACATTCTTATCAATAAGGTTGCTTATGTTTATGAGTAATTGTTTTATATATCTGGGGGCTCCGGTATTCGGCGCATAGACATTTATAATTGTTAGCTCTTCCTGATGGATAGACCCTGTAATTATTATATAATGCCCTTCTTCATCTCTTGTTACAGCCTTTAATTTAAAGTCTAGTTTGTCTGATAGAAGTATGGCTACTCCAGCTTTCTTTTGGCTTCCAGTAGCATGATAAATAGTTCTCCATCCCCTCACTCTCAATCTAAAGGTGTCCTCAGATCTAAAATGAGTCTCTTGTAGACAGCAAATAGATGGGTCTTGTTTTTTTATCCATTCTGATACCCTATGTCTTTTGGTTGGCGCATTTAATCCATTTACATTCAGTGTTATTATAGAAAGATACGGGTTTAGAGTCATTGTGATGTCTGTATGTTTTATGCTTGTAGTGATGTCTCTGGTACTTTGTCTCACAGGATCCCCCTTAGGATCTCTTGTAGGGCTGGTTTCGTGGTGACAAATTCCTTCAGTTTTTGTTTGTTTGGGAAGACCTTTATCTCTCCTTCTATTCTAAATGACAGACTTGCTGGATAAAGGATTCTCGGCTGCATATTTTTCCTGTTTAGCACACTGAAGATATCGTGCCAAGCCTTTCTGGCCTGCCAAGTTTCAAAGGAGAGATCAGTTACGAGTCTTATAGGTCTGCCTTTATATGTGAGGGCACGTTTATCCCTTGCTGCTTTCAGAATTTTCTCTTTATCCTTGTATTTTGCCAGTTTCACTATGATATGTTGTGCAGAAGATCGATTCAAGTTACGTCTGAAGGGAGTTCTCTGTGCCTCTTGGATTTCAATGCCTTTTTCCTTCCCCAGTTCAGGGAAGTTCTCAGCTATAATTTCTTCAAGTACCCCTTCAGCACCTTTCCCTCTCTCTTCCTCCTCTGGGATACCAATTATGCGTATATTATTTCTTTTTAGTGTATCACTTAGTTCTCTAATTTTCCCCTCATACTCCTGGATTTTTTTATCTCTCTTTCTTTCAGCTTCCTCTTTCTCCATAACTTTATCTTCTAGTTCACCTATTCTCTCCTCTGCCTCTTCAATCCGAGCCGTCGTGGTTTCCATTTTGTTTTGCATTTCGTTTAAAGCGTTTTTCAGCTCCTCGTGACTGTTCCTTAGTCCCTTGATCTCTGTGGCAAGAGATTCTCTGCTGTCCTGTATACTGTTTTCAAGCCCAGCGATTAATTTTATGACTATTATTCTAAATTCACTTTCTGTTATATTATTTAAATCCTTTTTGATCAGTTCATTAGCTGTTGTTATTTCCTGGAGATTCTTCTGAGGGGAATTCTTCCGTTTGGTCATTTTGGAGAGTCCCCGGAGTGGTGAGGACCCGCAGGGCACTTCCCCTGTGCTGTGGTGTATAACTGGAGTTGGTGGGCGGGGCCGCAGTCCGCCCTGATGTCTGCCCCCAGCCCATCGCTGGGGCCACAGTCAGACTGGTGTGTGCCTTCTCTTCCCCTCTCCTAGGGGCGGGATTCACTGTGGGGTGGCGTGGCCCGTCTGGGCTACTTGCACACTGCCAGGCTTGTGGTGCTGGGGATCTGGCGTATTAGCTGGGGTGGGTAGGCAAGGTGCCCGGGGGCGGGAGGGGCAGGCTTAGCTCGCTTCTCCTTAGGTGATCCACTTCAGGAGGGGCCCCGTGGCAGCGGGAGGGTGTCAGATCCGCTGCCGGAGGTTTGGCTCCACAGAAGCACAGAGTTGGGTGTTTGTGCGGAGCGAGCAAGTTCCCCGGCAGGAACTGGTTCCCTTTGGGGTTTTGGCTGGGGGATGGGCGGGGGAGATGGCGCTGGCGAGCGCCTTTGTTCCCCGCCAAGCTGAGCTCTGCCGTCTGGGGGCTCGGCAGCTCTCCCTCCTTTTGTCCTCCAGCCTTCCCGCTTTCCGAGCAGAGCTGTTAGCTTCTGACCTCCCAGACGCTAAGTCGCGCTTGCTGTCGGAACACAGTCCGTCCGGCCCCTCCGCTTCTGCCGGCCAGACTCGGGGGCTCCGCTTGGCCGGCGAGCCGCCCCTCCGCCCCGGCTCCCTCCCGCCGGTCTGTGGATCGCGCACCGCCTCGCCGCCCTTCCTCCCCTCTTCCGTGGGCCTCTCGTCTGCGCTTGGCTCCGGAGACTCCGTTCTGCTAATCCTCTGGCGGTTTTCTGGGTTCTTTAGGCAGGTGTAGGTGGAATCTAGGTGGTCGGCAGGACGCGCGGTGAGCCCAGCGTCCTCCTACGCCGCCATCTTCCGGAACTCCCTCGTGAATGATTTTTAAAGTCAAGTTTATTAAGGTATGCTTTATATACAATAAAAATTCATCCTTTTTAGAAGAGTGTAGTTTGAAAACTTGTAACAAATGTGTATATTTGTGTAACTAATACCATAGTCAAGAGAAGGAACATTTCTACCACCCTGAAAAATTCTGAAGTGCTCCTTTGCCATCGGTCCCTTTTCCCAACCCCCTAGTCCCTGGCAACTCTGGTTTCTATGATGATTAGTTTACTTTTTCGTATTTACTTTTTCGATAATCTGTCATTATAGTGAATTTTACTAAGAGATTCTCCAATATTTAATACTCCTGTCTTCCTGGAGTGAACTGGCTATGGTCATATTTTATATCCATAAAGCATTGGTAGACTCTTCATGTTAATCTATTATTTGGGAGTTTTGCATAGATAAATAAATAAATAAATATTATTAAATATTATTTACTTATTTATTCATCTATTTATTTATTTATAGATTTGCTTTTTAAAGTAATCTCTACATCCAACTTGGGGCTCGAACTCACAACCCTGAGATCAAGAGTCATATATATGTTCCACCAACAGAGTCAGCGAGACAGCTCTGGCATAAATATTTACAAGAGAAATTGGCCTGTGTTGTTAGGTTTGTTAGGTTTGTTAGGCTTTGATCGCAACACTAGGCTAACTTTGTAAAAATAAGTTAGGAATTTTGTTTATTCTCTGCGGATCAACTTAAATACGAGTCTCAGTTTAATAAGAATTTATCCCTGAAATGAATAGGACCCGGAAATGCCCTTTAAAGCTTTTTTATTTTTACCAACTTGTATAGCTATACAATATAGCCATCTCGTTATGTAGCAATATTGTCATGTTTTGTGTTTGGTCTTCATTCTGCTATCTTATTTTAGGATTGTACTTCTTGCTTGCTGCCTTTTTTGTTTTCTTCTTTTTTGTATGTGATGCAGTCTATGTTTTTTGTCTCCTTTTCTCCCTCTCCACACTCCATTAGTATTTCAGAAAAAACCTATCACTAATGACTATCTTAACAAGGACTTTAAACAACACACTTGTGGTTTTTGATGCCTAAGAAATAAAACTGCTTTTACAGGCGATTGGGAATGAGGACAACCAGGTGGCATGTAAGTATCAGCACAGAGTGGGTCCTCGTCTATTTCATCCACTATTTGGATCCTCAGTGCATAGCACATGTTCCATACATAGAAATTGATTGGGTGAGGGAATTAAGGCAGTCACTGCCTGATACCTTTGACTTTTTGACAACAGGCTTTGAGATGTAGGTACCAGTCCATTATATCTACATTATACCTATATTCTTGTCAGTTTGGCATTAGGTTGTTTTTCCTTCAAGAACAGAGAACACTTAACATTTGTTGTATAATTATTATAATGATCTGCCACCATTTGTAATTAAATGGATTCTGAGCTCATTGCCAGTCCTTATGTGCACTGCCCTCTGCGTTTCCAATCTCTTTTGCATGACTGGATTGTGTTATTATACAGATTTTCTCAGGAAAACTTTGCAGGTGCTGTTTTCCTATGATCTGATCTTCTTTCCAACCTCCCTCCCTCAATCCCTGCCTCCCTCTCTTCCTCTCTTTCATTTTGTTTTCTAAAATAAGCAATAGATTCATATATTTAAAACTCGAGAATAAAAAAGGGGTATCTTTTTCCTTTTCTTTCCCAGACGCTCAGCTGCTGTTCCCAGACACAATCAATGTTCTCAGTTTCTTACGGATGCTTCTGGAGATATTTCATTCAACTAGAGGCATATTTATATTCTTCCCCAAGGGTAGCATATTATAGCACCGTTGCACATCATGCTTTTTTCCTACCTCTTCACAATAAATGTTGGAAATGATTTTATGTCAATGCATAAAGAACTTGCTCATTTTTTAGCCGGTTGCAAGAGTATTCCTTTACATGGTCGCACCATGGTTATTTATCCATTTCCCCACTAACGGACATTTCGGTTTTTCCAGTCATTTGCTATATAACAATACTATAATAGGTAGCCCTTTGTATTGCCAAATCCTTTCTTATCCAGCACTGACTGAATCAGAATTTCTGGGGTTGTGCCTTTTTTTTTTATAAGATACTCTTGGGTGAATTTGATGTATGGTGAACAATACCCTAAACCCTCTGAAACCTTCATTTGTATACCTTGGTACCTCTTTAGACTAAGAAGCGTCTTCCTACTGGTGATGGGATGAGGGCTCCATCTGAGATGTTCTGATGTTCCCTTGGCCATCTTCTGTTTGACTTACTGCTCCTGTTTTGTAACAACCCAGCATTGACTCTCTGAGTCCTCTTTTAATGTGTTGCAGATCTTTCTGCCTCTGGATTATTTATTTATTCATTCATTCATTCATTCATTCATTTATTAGTTTTTTTAGTTTTATTTATTTATTTAATTTTATTTATTTTTTTTTTTTTGAGAGAGAGGGGGGGAGAGAGCGCCAAGGAGAGGGACCGAGGGAGAGGGAGGGAATCTTAAGCAGGTTCCACAATCAGCACAGAGTCGGACTCAGGGCTTGATCTCACAACCCTAGGGTCATGACCTGAGCCAAAATCAGGAGTCAGATGCTAAAGTGACTGAGCCACCCAGGCACCCCTGAGATTTTTTTTTTTTTAACCTCACCGTAAGAAAACACAGTTCAGGCAGGATGGTGATAATTGATGCTTACTTGGGTGTGCTTGCAGCGTGTGGGGCACTGTTCTAAGTATTTCGTGTACTAAATCATTTAATCCTGTCACGAAGTTGGGTAACAGTTACTGTCTCACTTCACAAATAAGGAACCGAGGTCCGGATGACCAGCCCCGCAAGATGAGCCCTGGTCAAAAATGGTGGGACCTGCATTCAAACCCAGACAATCTGGTCCAGAGTCCATGCCGGTAGTCACTGTGCTTGACCACCTGTCTGCAGTCCAACCATCACATATGCAGCTGACCTAGACGTTGCAGACACAATTGGAGGTGAGGGGTCTGTGACACACTGGAGAATACATGCCCCCATCCAAAGGGGCAATCATGATTCAGCCCCAGCCCACTGCCATCTGGCGAGAATTGGAGACCAACTTTGTCAGTTCTACTGGTTTTCACTCAAGAAAAGTCAGAATTTAGATATTTATTCTGATTTTTCTGGATTTAAATTTTTGAAAACCATTTAGATGTCATAAAATCCAGAAAAATTTTGCCTAGGGCCAAGAAAACATGTGGGCTGAATGTGGACTATGGGATGTCTGATTGAACAGCTGGTACAGACCCTCTCTCCTGGACCCAAATCCACTTCTTAGATGGCTCATTATGAGCAAAAAACACTAAGAGATAAACTGGAGTAATTTTGTTATTTCTGTATCGTCTTCCTTTTTTTTTTTTTTTTTCTTTTTCCCTCTCCCTTGATCCTGTTTTCCTCCTTCTTCACTGGGATTATGAAGAAACTGTTCGCAGCAATGAATAGTTGGGTTTAATGGCTTCCAGAATGGAGAGAAAACGTTAGTGGAATATCAAATAAGTCAAGGGATCTTAACAACCGCTTCCTGGTATGTGACTTACCTTGGACAACATCATTCTTTTTCTAGGATTACATTTTTTCAGTGCCACGTACCCTCATTTAACACAAATTTATGAAGGACTGAGTAGGTGCCCGGCTCCCTGCTAACCCGAGGATGCCAGGATTAATAAGGTTAGATTTATGTCTTTGAGGATTGTTCAATCTATTAATTCTTTAACATCGTTGCTATTATTATTATGTGAACTTACAAAGGTTACTGGTAATACAAAAGGAATCAAACAATGGCAACAGCAAAAAGGAGACAATTTAATATGGAAGAAAAAATTCTATTTTTAAGATGCTATCTAGATAGGGTGAATGTTTGAATTAAAAGACAGAATGATTACTTATGGATTGATTGTTATGTATCGATTTTTGCACACCTAGTTCCTTAAAGATCTAATATTACTATTGCTGAATACAATACTTAAACTTGTGATTCCCAAGAAAGGATACGGGTGTCCCTTCAATCCCTTTAGCTGTGCTTATAAATACAGGAAGCAACACTTTTGCCAGTATCTTTGACTAAGAAGGACAATAGTATACTTTCAATTAACTTCCTGCGTTTAGGAGTTCATAGTATACCCATTAATACAAAATGATCTGGGGGCGCCTGGGTGGCGCAGTCGGTTGAGCGGCCGACTTCAGCCAGGTCACGATCTCGCGTCTGTGAGTTCGAGCCCCGCGTCGGGCTCTGTGCTGACAGCTCGGAGCCTGGAGCCTGTTTCCAATTCTGTGTCTCCCTCTCTCTCTGCCCCTCCCCCGTTCATGCTCTGTGTCTCTCTGTCCCAAAAATAAATAAAAAACATTGAAAAAAAAACAAAAAAAAAACAAAAAAAAACCAAAATGATCTGCAGAAATTAGATGTAAGGAAGATAATGTGTCCCACATTTGTGAAAATGGTGCCATTCTCTAGGGGCGCCTGGGTGGCTCAGTTGGTTGAGTGTCTGATTTTGGCTCAGGTCATGATCTCACACTCCATGAGTTCGAGCCCCACGTTGGGCTCTGTGTTGACAGCTCAGAGCCTGGAGCCTGCTTCAGATTGGCTCAGAGCCTGCTCCCTCGTTCTCTGCCCCCTCCCCTGCTCATGCTCTGTCTCTCTCTGTCTCAAAAATAAATGAAACCATTTTTAAAAAGTTTGTAAAAAATGGTGCCGTTCTCCTCAGGTTTCCCCTTTCTGAACATGAGGAAAGTGGCCAGTTACTTTTCTGTTGACAATTCTCAGATGTTGTGTGACAGAGTGTGACAGCTCTGAAAGTGAAGCCATTTCTTCGTTAAGAATAGCTATTAAACTTCTATCCCTTTTCTCTCTCAAAAGATTTGATGGCACCAGGCCATAGAGAACTATGGAGTAAAGATGTGGTTTTTATTCTTAGCTTCACAATATACAATGGGCAAAATCCAGCAATTAGATGATTGAAATTTAAGTTGATATTTACTTTTAAAGTTATGGGGCAGGACATTTCAAGAATTTGAAGAAGTTTTATTAAACAATTTTTTTCCAAAAAGAAATCTCATATTTACTTTTAACCTCCAAAATAGTTGAAATTGCATGATCATATTTAAAAATTTTTTAAAAAATGTTTGTTTATTTTTGAGAGAGACGGAGACAGAATGCGAGTGGGTTAGGGGCAGTGAGAGAGGGAGACACAGAATCAGAAGCAGGCTTCAGGCTCTGAGCTGTCAGCACAGAGCCCGACGTGGGGCTCGAACTCACGAGCTGTGAGACCATTACCTGAGCCAAGGTTGGACGCTCAACCGACTGAGCCACCCAGGCGCCCCAACATGATCATATTTTTTGACTGTTGCCAAAAAAATTATAAATTGGCAATATAAATTTGAATGTTTAAAACTCTAACCACTTTGGAATTCACAGAAACTAAGCAGTCATTCTTTTCTAACAATATTGGGACTAAAAGAGGGATTAAGAATAGAATTAATGTATATTTAAAAGAGTAGTGGGAACATATGCCCACATTAATAAGAAACAGCCCAAACTATAGCTGTTCCAGCTTCTTTACATTTCCATATGAATTTTAGAATTAGCTTGACAAGTATCCATAAAGCCGCAGCTTTAAATGAGTTTATAAAACAAAATGAAAAAGAGGAAATAAATTAACTAAGCATTTAAATTCATATTTTAGGAAAAGAAAAACCATGTATTCATGTATATCTTCATCTACCTTTGTTAATTTCTTCCTTTATTGCTTTCGCTGTGAAAGAAACCTGGCTGAGATTCTCATTGGGATCACATCAAGTCTAATTCATATCTCCATCACCCGGAAGAAAGAGGCGGATACTTCCCCAGAAGCCCCCCACCCCCGCTTCTCCTCTAGTCTCAGGCCTGAATTAGGTATTCTCTCCTGCTCATCACTGAACCAATCTCTGTGCCTAGAGACACGGGGCCACTCCTGGACCAGGGGATGGGGCGCGCGCGCGCACACACACAGACACACACACAGCCTCACAAGCGTAAGGCTGTAAGGAACAGGAAAAGGCAAAATGCATACTTGGGTGATAACAAACACTAGGTCACTGCAGAAGACATTAATCTAAGGATGGAGGTGCTGGGGAAGAGCGCCAGGGGACTCCTGATTGCCCTTTTATCCATCCACCCAGCCATCCACCCATCTGCTCAAGAAATAGTTACTGAACACTTACTGTAACATTCACTTTTCTAAGTGCTAGGTTTATGGGAATGAAGAAGACACACAAGATCTTTTCTTTCAAAGAATTTACAAACGTAAAGACGAAAACAAAATGGAAAACAAGTAGGTAAGGCAATTGCAGATCCTGATATGAGTGGGGGAGAAAGTAAAGCAGGTTGGTGTGAAACACTGACAGGAGAGCTACTCTGGACAGGACGCTCAGGGGAGCCCGCCTTCAGGAGGTCCTGTCAGTGAGCCCCAAATGATGGACTGCAGCCTGAATGAGGAGGAAGGGCATTCTCAGCACGGCGACAGCGGGGACAGTACGTACAGCAGCCGCAAGGTGAGATCCAGTTTAAGGCATTCTTAAACCTGGAAGGAGACAGTTCTGGAGACTCTGGCTAGACAGTGACATGAGATGGGATGAGAAAGGTGGTCAGGGGCCAGATCATCCAGGCCCTTGTGGTCCCCCAATAAGCATTTTACATTTTAGTGTAATTGCTGTAAGAAGCATTATAAGCAGCAGCAGATTATAAGCAAGATCTATATTTTTAAAGTACCGTTCTGGCTGCCATATAGAAATTCAAGGTTTGTGCACTGGTCCAAGCAAGAGATGCTGGTAGCCTGAGCAGGTGCTACCATCAATGTGGAGACCACGGGTGTCAAGGATGCTTTGGATTAGAGGCTGCTGGGCTTGTTGATGAGGTAAATGACAAATATTTGGATTTGGGATAGGACAGGGACCACAGATGGAACTTGAACTTGATTCCGTGCAAATTCTGATGAAATCTGCAGAAATTTTAGGATATAAGAATATACATACGACGAGACAGCCACCACAAATGAATACAGAAAACAACTCTTCATTAAATGGTATTGGCGACTCAGCTCAGTAATTGTGAGGGATAGGAAACTTCCTTTTATTGTATCTATTTACTTTTTTATTTAAAACACTTTTTTAATGTTTATTTATTTTTCAGAGAGTGACAGAGTGTGAGCAGGGGAGGGGCAGAGAGAGAGAGGGAGACACAGAATCCTAAACAGGCTCCAGGCTCTGAACTGTTGGCACAGAGCCTGATGTGGGGCTCGAACTCACAAACCATGAGATCATGACCTGAGCCAAAAAGTTGGATGCTTAACCGACTGAGCCACCCAGCTGCTGCTGGAAACTTCATTTTAAATCGATACCTTAAGTAACATGTCAAAATTAATTCCCAGTGACTTTAGGATGAAAAAATTTTCGGATAAGAAACACCCCCAAATACCACGTTTTTGGAGCAAACTTAATCTTCTAAGCAAAAATGTTTTTATAATTACTGAGGAAAAGAGAGATGAATTTGACTACAGAGAAGGTACGATTCAAAAAGCATCAAACCAAAATGAAATAGAACAATAGAGGCAGGAATGTTCACAGCAAATACTGTATGTCAAATGAGGGAATAATATAAGCGATAATGAGCAAAAATGTTCACAGAAAAAGACTGCTTCTAGAAAACAAAGATGTGAATTACTAGTAATTCACACAATTGAAAACAACAACAAAAGCAAACCCACAGTCCCTTTTTTGCCTAATGAACATTTTTAAAACAATAAACATTGCTGAAAGTATCAACTGTGCTGGTGTAAATGGCTTTAATCCTTTGGGAACCAAACTTACCCATAGGAATCAAGGACCACAAAAATGTTAGTATCTCTTACCATAAACTCAGGTTTGTTTCAGTAACTCTTCTGACCTTTTCTCTTCAAGATTTCCTCTCCAGCCAATCCAATGGAAATATCTGCAGATTTGAAATTCTTTGCATTTCTGACTTTATCATTTAAAAGTGAATATCTGGGGCGCCTGGGTGGCTCAGTCGGTTAAGCCTCCGACTTCAGCTCAGGTCACGATCTCACGGTCCGTGAGTTCGAGCCCCGCGTCGGGCTCTGGGCCGATGGCTCGGAGCCTGGAGCCTGCTTCCGATTCTGTGTCTCCCTCTCTCTCTGACCCTCCCCCGTTCATGCTTTGTCTCTCTCTGTCTCAAAAATAAATAAACGTTAAAAAAAAAAAAAATTAAAAAAAAAAAAAGTGAATATCTATGTAAAATGTCTGTAAAATCAGGAGAGGGATACATAACTTTGAGAAAGGTGTTATTTCAGTCTGATAGGTTAAACAATGGTATGTTGCCTTGATTTGCATTTTAAAAATTAATTAAGGACTGAAGTGGAGCTTTTTTTCATGTTCTTTACCATCTGCATTTCTTTTTAAAAATCAACTATTCATTTAGACTGGATATTTAAAATGGATAAAACCTTCTTATTGTCAGTTACTAAGAACTTTACTATTGAGGACTAATCTTTTGTGATACACATTTTTTTTTTTAATTTTTTTTTCAACGTTTTTTATTTATTTTTGGGACAGAGAGAGACAGAGCATGAACGGGGGAGGGGCAGAGAGAGAGGGAGACACAGAATCGGAAACAGGCTCCAGGCTCCGAGCCATCAGCCCAGAGCCTGACGCGGGGCTCGAACTCACGGACCGCGAGATCGTGACCTGGCTGAAGTCAGACGCTTAACCGACTGCGCCACCCAGGCGCCCCAGTGATACACATTTTAATACATTCGTTTTGCTTAAAATGAGCCTTCGCAACTCCTATAGATAGCTTCTTAAATTGATAGCTGGGACAGGTCAATCACTGAGGTACAGGAGACATCTTCAGCGTTCTGATTCGCTGAATTTGCTTACGATTTGACTTGTCCTCACATCTGCCAGTGACACACGCAAAGGAGACTGAAGATTTTTTTTTTCTTTACATAGAACATAACAGCGTTCATTTGTTTTTGCCAGATCGCTGATGATCTCCAGTTTAGTGGATTTTGCAGATGAAATGCTCTAATGTTCCATAAACGTATGGCTGAAAACACACATATTTATATTGTAGAATTGACCAAATCCTCACTCGTGTGAATAAAGTGGGAACTGATTGTTTCCCAGTGTTTCCTGTTTGACATTACCTCGTCGGCCTGAGAGGTTGTGGGCTTGGGGTCTTGTAGCCCTTGGTTTATCTATTAACTAGGATGCCTTTGACCAAGATGACAACCCAAGATCCAGCTGAAAGAGCCAAGCTCACTTGCTTCCCTAACTATCAAAGAACAAGCTAAGAAGGAAAGAATAACAAGTAAAGGTCAAGGTGGGAATGAGGCAAGACCATCTGGGTCTCTTCCTATGACTGCTTGGGTTGTCTTGTGTTTTTCTTCCCAGATGTTGGCCAAATGTCTGGAGACTGAATTGGCATAGCTCTGGTGAAAGCAAGAGTTGGGTCAGACACTGCATGACTTGGTTTCACATGGATATAGAAGACATTATCTGTGTACGGTCTGAACACAGTGCTAGGAATCCTTTTCTCTTGGGAGGAGTTCTCTCAGGACTGGCACAGGGTGTGTGCAAAGGGGATGAGTGGAAGCAAAAGGCAGTCAGGAAACCCAATTGTGACACCAGAATGCAATGAAAAGAGAAATTCTCTATGCAGCAGCATTTACTGGCTGAGTGACTCAGAAAATTTTATAATTTCTCTGTGCCTCAGTTTCCGGGAGGTAATTAATAATTCCTACTGCATAGGTTTATTGTGAAGATTCAGAGAGTTCATTCATGAAAAGTGTTTTTAAAAGTAGTGGGCACTAGGGGCACCTGGGTGGCTCAGTTGGTTGAGCATCTGACTTCTGCTCAGGTCATGATCTCATGGTCCGTGAGTTCGAGCCCCGTGTTGGGCTCTGTGCTGACAGCTCAGAGCCTGGACCCTGCTTCCGATTCTGTGTCTCCCTCTCTTTCTGCCCCTCCTCCACTCATGCTCTGTCTCTCTCTCTGTCAAAAATAAGTAAACACTAAAAAAATTTAAAAGTAGTGGGCACTAGTATGTGGCCAATAAATAATAACATCATCAGGATGATCGTCTCTGAGAGGTTCACTCAGGTCGATCTGTGACAACTCTCTTTCCCCTCAGTTGAAATCCTTGAAGGTGGATGTTAGAAAGTCTGTTTTAAAGGGAGAGTGAGACTTTCCCAAGGATTGGATGTGAGAAGAGAAGAGAAAAGGGAAAGGAGAGACATTTTAAATTCTTTCCAAAAGGAGGGCCACCTGTAGGGGCAATTAGGCCACAAGCGAGTGTGGAGTGGACTGCTGGAAAATTCCAAATAGCAGAGCGGAGAATGGCCAAAGAGAGAAAATCCTTCACCCTTGTCACAGGAAGTGCATGGTGGTCCCACTGATGGTCTCTGAACAAACTATGAAAGCTCCCAAGGAGAATCAACTTTCATCATTGGCTGGATCACATGTCATCATACGGCAATGACAGGACCAGTCCAGTGACATTTTTCTGCTCCTTTTCACCATCTTCTCTCCCAGCTGCTTTGACTTTCCTAGTGAGTCAGCAACCCTGATCAGGGGAGTAAGGAAGGACGGATGGGGATGAAGGGCAAGAAAGAGCAGGCTCATGCCACTGTCTCCAGCTTCCTGTTCTCCAGAAGGCTTCGGAATTAAGAAAGGAGAATGTTTGCCTTAAAATCACTGTTAAATTTTGTAATTTTTTTAAAGTTTCTTTCTTTCCTTCCTCCTTCCTTCTTTCCTCCTTCCTTCCTCCCTTCCTTCCTCCCTCCCTTCCTTCCAGAATTATTAGAAAAATCACAGGATTTTTTCTTTTTCTTTTTCTTTCTTTCTTTCTCTTTCTTTCTTTCTTTCTTTTCTTCTTTTTTCTTTTCTTTTCTTTCTTTTCTTTCTTCTTTTTCTTTTTCTCCCTCTCTCTCTTTCTCTCTCTCTCTTCCTTCTTTCCATCCTTCCTTCCTTCCTCCCTCCCTCCCTCCCTCCCTTCCTTCCGGAATTATTAGAAAAATCACAGGATTTTTTTCTTTCTTTCTTTCTTTCTTTCTTTCTTTCTTTCTTTCTTTTCTTCTTTTTTCTTTTCCTTTCTTTCTTTTTCTTTTTTTCCCTCTCTTTCTCTCTCTCTCTCTCTCTCTCTTTCTTCCTTCCTTCCTCCCATAGTTACTAGAAAAATCACAGGACTGCCTAAATTTTCATCCTGGGCAGAGGGCAAGTTTCCACATTGAATGCATTTTTACAGAACAGGAGGCCTAAACATAACTTCTCTTTGTTTAACATACTGGCTAATTTTCATGCCATATTTAGTTGGAGTTCTATGGCTTATAACTAAAACCACCCTATTTTGACATATTAGTTTTCCCCCCAGGCGTACATAGTGAAGAAAGCAACCATATTGCAGTCCACACCACTGTTTTTTCGTCCCCAATGTTGAATTATTATTTGATGAGGCTGGAGGCATGTATCAGAAAATAGTTATAAAGTTTTCAAAGCATGTTAATCCTAATAACCCCTCACAGGAAGTAGTGGGATACATAGAAGGGCATGAAATTTTTTAACGTCACTAAAAAGTGAGGATAATAAACCATGTGAAGACAGCTTCTGTTAACAGGATTATGCACGTAAGACAAATTGTCCACATTTACACCATGTTATTTTATTCTGGTGTCACTGCTAGTTTTGAAGGATTTGTATTTGACAGATGGTACCTAATGCAGCTTTCCCCCCCTCGCCTATTGTGAAGAGGAAATCGCTGCCAAGATTTCACAATATGAAAATTGCTCTTGATTCCTAAAGGGCAAAAATGAATCACTTTCTTTCTGGATTCCGAACAAGTTAGGATGGCTCGGAAAGACACTGACACGGTTTACTTGCCAGAGTGCTGACATTCAGTGCTGTATATATTTCTGGGAGCAGATTTCTTGCTGTCTCCCTAGAATAGCCAGTTCCCAATGTCCAAGTGTTAAAGTTAGAATCAGGGCGTTTTATACTGGGTAGATCTCCTCGCGTGGAGTTACAAAAATTTAAAGCATCTTTCATCTTTCAAAATAAAGCATTTTGCCATGTGTACCTGGTATTATTCTTCTGCTCTGATCTTATCGTTGTTAAGGAGTTCTTAGTTCATCTCCTGGTAGTTGAAGAAAGTGACAACTTGTTTTGAAATGAGAGATTAAAACGTCAACACAGCTCGTTCTGATTTTATCTAAACTTTCCTTATTATTTTAAAAAATTTTTTTTAATCTTTATTTTTTTGAGAGAGAGACGAAGTGTGAGCAGGGGAGGGGCAGAGAGAGAGGGAGACACAGAGTCTGAAGCAGGCTCCAGGCTCTGAGCTGTCAGCACAGAGCCCGACGCAGGGCTCGAACTCATGAACCGTGAGATCGTGACCTGAGCCGAAGTCAGATGCTCAACCGACTGAGCCACCCAGGCACCCCTAAATTCTCCTTATTTTTTAAGACCCATACAAAGTCCCACTTCCTCCAGAAGTCTTTCCTAAAATTTTCACTTTTAGCCATACACACTGCATTGGTGCTGACCTTTATTTTCTCTCTAATCTATTTTGTTCTCTTTGTTTAATTCATGCAGCATTGCCTTCTCAACATGTAGATGTGCTTCATAATTTAGACTTAGATATTTATGATGTATCTATGATACAGATACTTATGTTAATCTCTGATATATATCCTCATAACCCAGTATCATACCATACCAGGCATTTGGTAGGACCTCAGTGAGTCTGATTACAAGGGTAGTCACTTTATAGGAATTAGCTTTAATGAGGTAATAGTTATTAATTAAATAATTAGACAAGGAAATATTTCCTAAGGAGTCATGAGTTGCTATTCTTGCCCTCTACTTCTGTGAAAGGGACCCTCCCTGCCTCAATCTTGCCCCTTTCAATTCATCCTCTTTGTGATGGCAGAGAGCTCTTTTAAAGTACACATCTGATTATGCCAAGCCTCTGATTCAGTGGCCTCCCATGATCTTCAGGATAAGAGTCAAGGTGTTTGGTGGGCCCCCAGGACCCTCTCCCAGTTTCCTTCCACTCTTTCCAGCATACACTTAAGCCCCACCTTGGAGCCTTCCCTCACTGACTGTACAGGAACTTACCTGGCCTGGTTGGCTTTCCCCCCTCTATTATAGGTTGAAATGTGTCTCTCACCTCCATTTATGTGTTTAAGTCCTAACCCCATGACCTTCAGAATGTGACTTTACTTAAAAATAGGCTCATTACAGATGTAATTAAGTTAAGAGATGAAATCAGACCTGAGTACGATGGCCCCCTAATCCAGTATGACTCGTGTCCTTGGACAAAGGGGAAATTTGGACACACACACACACACACACGCACACACACACAGAGCCAGAGCATTGCAGGAAGACTGAGTGACATAGCCACAAGTCAAGGAAGCACCAGAAGCAAGGAGACAGGCCTCGGACAGAGCCTCCCCCAGGGCCCTTAGAGGGAGCATGGCCATGCTGGCACTGTGCACCTTCCAGAACTGTGAGACAATGAATTTCTATTGTTCCCAGCCACCTGGTTTGTGGTACTTCAGTATGGCAGCCCTAGCATCTTCTTTACACTTGGTGAGTATCTGGTTTGGCTGTCTCCTCATTTGGAAGCTTCTTCTGACACCCCAGCCCTCTCCCACAGCTGAATTAGGAGTCCCCTCTGTCTCTTTCCTCACATCTTTTGCGTTTTGATCACTGATTTCTTTGCTTTTCTCTCACCATGATCTGTGCTTTGTTCATCTCTTTATTACAGTTCCTTACTTCAGTGTCTCAATACGTGTTATTGAGCACATGGATTTTTACCTTTTTGATGATTTTAGCAGCATCTCTATGGAGAAATATTTGTTGCAGGGGTATGGGGTGACACTCATTTTATAGAAGGTAATGCAGAGGTGTAAAAAGCTGGAGTGAAAAATAATGAAGTTTGCCTAGCATCTCTATGGCACAGCCAAGAGCGATCTTCTCCATTTGGGATTTCATATCAAAACATTTTGGAGACTTCCAAAACCTCCTTTTGCAGATGGAAAAGCTGAGATCCATTTTGTTGGCTAGAAATGGCTCTTCGTGGGAAGACCCAGCAAACAATGAATGAAGTTCATTCCCTTGGATGCATATGCAATTATTAATAAAGTTAGGGAATTTTGAGAAATTTAAATGAAGATTCAGAATTTAGACTTATCTTCTGATGTAAACTCTTTTTAAAGAAGTTTTATGTTAAAGACCGAGCGAGCGGGGTGAGGGGCAGAGGGAGAGAGAGAGAATCCCAAGCAGTCTCCATGCTCAGTGCTGAGCCCAACACCGGTTTCGATCCCATGACCTTCGGATCATGACCTGAGCCGGAATCAAGAGTCAGACGCTCAACCGACTGAGCCACTCAGGTGCCCCAAATTGTAATTTTTATCCCATCCCAAGAAACTCAAGCATGTCTAAGTTCATTTAGAATGCACACATTTGTATGCTTCCCCCCCCCCCCGCCGCCCCGTCCCAGCTCTCACTCATCTGAATTTAGTCAACAAATCTTTGTATACAGAAGAAAGTTCATTTTAAAATGGTAGCTAAAATTTGACAGTCCTAAGTGGTCCAGTTGAAGGGTCTATTGACAATAATATTGATAGGTATTCTGAGTCACAATTCTAGTGCCATCTCCTAATACAAACGAGTAAAGATTCCATGGCTAGCACTGGGTACCTATGCATTTTCCGCTGTTGGTCTGCTGGCCTCAGGAAATTCACTGTGGACCCATTTGAAAAACAAAATGGAAAAGAGTGGAAGGATCACATTTGTGTCATAAGCAAATCCTTTATAAATCATCAAGAGACTGCAGAGATGGCCACAAAGAGATTTTGTCAAGGGTTTTATACAACTAAAATCAATGCATCCACTTTATCTGTTTTGAGCATCCTGGGGACACAACTGGAGATGTCACTAAGAGTTAGAGCTGCTCGGAGACCTTTAAGGTGTCAATTGACCATATTTTTAGGTGCAGAAATGTTACATGGACACACCACAGATTCACCAGTGATTTACTTTTAAAATCTGCAACAAATGGACCCAGGAATCTACAAGGGAATAAAAATATCATGAGAGCAAAGCTGAGTTGAAGCAGGGTAGCTCAAAATCAATATTTTGCTTTTAAACTCTTAAGGGGAGACCCAGGAGGGCTGCACTCATTTTGTCCTCCTTACTTATTATCCTCAGAGGATGGAGTAAAAAGTGACAAGCCTGCTCCTTAGTTCAGTCAGGACATTCTCCGCTAACAAGCCACTTGTTAGAATCCTTAGCTGCAATTTCCTCCTGGATGGCTCTTTAATAGCTAAGCTATCAGATGCTGGTTTAAAAAAAAAAAAAAGTCAAACTTACTTTCCATATTATATAAGTGAGATTGTATTTGGGGAAGCAGGCAAAGAATGGTCAATGTCAAACTTGACCTCGGGATCCTCTTGTTAGCTGCACCTGTGCGGTAAAGGGAGTTGCCACACCACCCACTGCCATTTGACTGAATTTCCTGCCACGAATCAGAACCCCTCCTGGTATTAACTCAAACTACGTTCTGTCCTTGTTCACCGACAAGCAAAACCGCATTTCCGTTACTTTGCCGATGGCTTCAGTAAGTGCAAACAGTAAAGTGAGGAGTAGGTAGGAATTTTCTTTAAGGAACCGCCTGGGACTAGGTTTTATTCTGAGTGGATGACATCATGTAAGTTTTCTCCTTAAGGAGCCTACTTTTTAGAACAAACCGGAACGATGTTTGATGATTTCAGGGGTTGGAACTATTTGGAAGTCAAAGGCACAGGTCTTGGGTCAGTGTGACATGTCCCCTCAACACCCGGCTCCTTGGCTTCTTTGCTCTTGCTTCATAAGCATTGCTGCCTTGAGAAATTTTCTTCATAGAAAAGGCAGGAAGAGATGACTTCAGTGGCTTACATTTTAATTGTGTCACAAAAGAGTGGGTGAAATATAAGGCAAAATGAGTGAGGGAGAGATTAAGTTCCATTCACTCACGTATAAAAATATTTCTTGGTATAGTTTTTAGGGTTCAAACAGGGAGACAGGAACTGCAGTGGGTATATTGGTAGAGAGAATTTATTTTTTTTAACTTCTTTTTTTTTTTTTTTTTTTTTTTTTTTTTTTTTTTTACAGAAGCTCTACACCCAACGTGGGGCTTGAACTTACAACCCCAAGATCAAGAGTCACCTGTTCCACCGACTGAACCAGCCAGGAGCCCCGAGAGAATTTAATATGAGGAATTAGTTTAACAGATTGGTAATCCTGGAAAAACTAAACAAGAGTTGTTGAGGTAACCCAGAGATAGTAACTCCAGGAGGAAATTATGACCAGAAAATTGCCGAACCACAAAGGGTGAAACCAAGATTTATTTTTCTTTTAGAAAAGAGTATTAGATTATATTGCTCTCACCAAGTGCAAAAATCTTTTTTTGTTTCTTTTCCGGTTTCATTTATTTATTTTTCAGTTTTTCAATAAACTTAAAAAAATTCTTTTCAATGTTTATTTATTTTTGAGAGAGAGAGAGAGTGAGCAGGGGAGGGGCAGAGAGAGAAGGAGACACAGACTCTAGAGCAGGCTCCAGGCTCTGGGCTGTCGGCACAGAGCCCACAAACTGTGTGATTATGACCTGAACTGAAGTTGGACGCTCAACCGACTGAGCCACGCAGGCGCCCCATTTTGTTCAATAAACTTAAATCTAATCGCACATTCTTGGGAATGTGAAGTTCAGTTTGTTACTGGGTTGGATGTGAGAGGAAAGTACTTGGAGAGAGCGGATCTAAAGAGAAACGAACACGCAAAGGAACACCTCACCCTGTGGACTCCGTGAGGGCAGGAAACACGTCTCCTTAATTCACCCCACTTTTTCCGCAGCGGCTTGTGTCTGGCAGGAGGGCACGTAGTGGATGTTCCCGTACAAGTTGCTCTGGCCCCTCAATGTCGTAAGTGCTAAGGGCATGAAAGTTGCAAGGGATCGTGGAAGTCCGTGAGAGGGATGCCCAAAGTTGATCAGTGTGGTTAGGGAAGGATCCCAGAGGGAGGAGGAGGAGAAGAAGGAGGTAACTAGGTGGCCCCCGTGCAGCAGAAGGTAAAGCCACCTGGAATTCTCCTGATAAGAGCACTGGAAGGACACCAGGCTGTAGAGACAGGGCAGGAATGGGAGAAGAAAAGGATGAGGTAGTGAGCTACGGTCGGCGCTGCATTCGGGATTTCAACCCCTTTCCGGGTTAACCCACAATTTATTTTTTCCTGGGGAGTAATTGATATGACTGAGAAGCAAAGTAATATTTACTACACCATACTCCTAAGATATACATACAAGTGAAAGTATTTCCACATAGGAAGTGTTGAACGAAACATGATAGGAATAGAATAATAAAGTGGGGATTTAGAAAAAGGCAAACTTCTTACCAGCTCTGGGATCAGATTGTATGTCTAAGGCATAATCAATATAGATACATACACAGATTCTGTAAGAATTTCTTTTCTTTCCTTTTCTTTTCTTTTCTTTTCTTTTCTTTTCTTTTCAGAGAGAGAGAGAGAGAGAGGGCTGGGGAGAGGGGCAGAGGGAGTGAGAGAGAATCTTAAGCAGGTTCCATGCTGTGGAGCCTGACAAGGGGCTGATCCCATGACTTGGGATCATAACCTGAGCAGAGATCAAGAGTCTGCTGCTCAGCCAACTGAACCACCTAGACACTCCTCTGTAGGAATTTAAAGCAAATAAGGTATTTGTCCATTTTAAACTATGTAAGTGAATTCGTTTCTGTAAAAATGTAAATAGTACAGACAAAACTAAGGTTCTTTAACTACCCCACATTAAAATCCCCTATTTTTTTAAAAGGCTTTTTTATAAGTTTATGTATCTATTTTGAGAGAGAGAGAGAGAGAGAGCCTGCAAGCAGGGGAGAGGCAGAGAGAGAGAGGGAGACAGAATGTGAAGCAGGCTCCAGGCTCTGAGCTGTCAACACAAAGCCTGATGTGGGGCCTGAACCTAGGAACTGTGAGGTCATGACTTGAGCTGAAGTCAGATCAGATGCTTAACTGACTGAACCACCCAGGAGCCCCTCCATTTAACATTGATTCTTAAACAGCATTTTCTGTTAGTTATCTAGATCTAATTTAATGTTTTTGTTGTAAAATATTTTCCAGTCTGGAAGTGGTTCCAATATTTCCAAATAGTTTCCAAATATAGGCATGCCATCATTTCTTCCATTCTCCTACTCATAGAAATCTAAGATGTTTCAAATTTTTAGCTATTACCAACAATGTCACAACGAACAAACTTATGCCCTCATGGAATTTACTCTAAATTTTTTTTAATCTTTATTTATTTTTGAGAGAGTGACAGAGTGTGAGCAGGGGAGAGGCAGAGAGAGCGGGAGACAAAGAATCCAAAGCAGTCTCCAGGCTCTGAGCTTTCAGCACAGAGCCTGATGCTGGGCTCAAACTCACGAACCGCGAGATCATGACCTGAGCCGAAGTCGGACGCTTAACCGACTGCGCCACCCAGGCGCCCCACCCCTTAAAAAAAATTTTTTTTTTAATCACAGAATTTAATTGGGAAAGAGTTTCATCTTAAAAAAATTTTTTTTTTGGGGCGCCTGGGTGGCGCAGTCGGTTAAGCGTCCGACTTCACCCGGGTCACGATCTCGCGGTCCGTGAGTTCGAGCCCCGAGTCGGGCTCTGGGCTGATGGCTCGGAGCCTGGAGCCTGTTTCCGATTCTGTGTCTCCCTCTCTCTCTGCCCCTCCCCCGTTCATGCTCTGTCTCTCTCTGTCCCAAAAATAAATAAAAAACGTTGAAAAAAAAATTAAAAAAAAATTTTTTTTTTAAATTTGTATTTATTTTTGAGAGAGAGAGAGGGAGCAAGTGGGGAGCAACAGAGAGAGAAGGAAACACAGGATCCAAAGCAGACTCCAGGCTCTGAGCTGCTAGCACAGAACCTGATGCGGGCCTTGAACTCATGATCCACGAGTTCATGAACTGAGCCGAAGTTGGATGCTCAACCAACTGAGCCACCCAGGCACCTTGGGAAAGAGTTTCATCTTGATGAAATGTAAAATACATAGGATATTAGAAAATAATAAATTGTCAGGAAAAAAAAATAAGAAGGCTACACAATGTCAAATGGGAGGTAGTTGTATTTTAGGTGAGGAAAAGCTTTATTATGAAGATGATTTCTTTATGACTTGAGGGAAGTGGGAAGGGACAAAAGGGCATGTAAGTGACACATTGCATGTCTGTGCTACTCAAATGGGAATCCTCAGAATTTTTGAAATCCCATCAACAACACTAGAATGATTTGTAACTTATAAGTAAGAGCCAATTTAAGTATTTTTTAAAAATACTACTCTACTGTAATAAACATAGTCTCAATGTTTGCCAAATTGTATTTCCTACAACTCTGTAATTTTCCCATTTTCTGCATTGGTTAGCCACCCTTTATCAGTACATCCATTCATTCATTTGTTCATTAAATACACTTCCTCGGTTTTGCTAAGTATAGTGAACTTTTGGATTCCCAGTTGAGACACTCTATCAGGTGCTTTTATTTCATAGCTTTTTCTATCCATATGAGATTGACCAGACTAATTGAATTATTTCTACTTGCAGCATATGTATTCTATCCGTTCCTCCAGGAAAGTGGGTCTGGATGTATGGGGTCACAGACTCCAGAGGGAATCTGATGATTCTCTATGGAATATTGCCCAAAATACATATATTTTTGTCCTCCTCTTCCCACAAGATTTTGTATCTGACAATAGCGGATCCAGAGATATCCAGAAACCCAAGCATAGACCAGGGTCCAGGGACCCAATGATAAAATAAAACAAAACAGAACAGAACAAAACATGAAAGGAATTTTTTTTTAAACTCTAAAATCTGTCCTCAATATTGAAATGACAATTGGAGAATGTGGTAGCTGAATCACATATTAAAATTTTTTTTAATGTTTATTTATTTTTGAGAGAGAGAGAAAGAGAGAGAGAGAGAGAGAGAGAGAGCAGGGGAGTGGCAGAGAGAGAGAGACACACACAGAATCCAAAGCAGGCTCCAGGCTCTGAGCTGTTAGCACAGAGCCCGATGCAGGGCTCAAACCCACGAACCATGAGATCATGACTCAAACCCACGAACCATGAGCTGAAGTCAGACGCTCAACCGACTGAGCCACCCAGGTACCCCTGAATCATATAAGAGTCTCTGAAGGACTGCCTTGTTCTACCTGTGCTTCAGCATAAAACTGGAGCACATAATGAGGAGTGAGATTTTAAAAACCCACCTTTATAGCTCACTATTGTATTTATTATAAAGTCATTTAGTTCATTGTGTTTCTTTGTTGAGGTCCATAGGAGAAAGTTCTTTGTCTAGGTTTAGATTCAGGAAGAAAACGTTTATACTTTTCTGGACCAATGGATTTGTTTTAATTTACAGTGTCCACTGTAAATCCTACAATCCTGGTGGGTGCTAGAAAGCTTAAATCCTACGTGGGGGCTTCCTTTAGCATGTGAGTGGGTTACAATAGGAGGCCTTATTTTCCAGGCCGTTTGACAAACAATGGGATAAACACCCTAGGAAAAATGTTCTCTGTATTCCTCATAACAGAACTAGGTAGTAAGTGCTCTTTTCAATCTCCATCTTCTTGAGGAGGAAACTGAGACTTGTTAAGTGGACTTGTTCAAGGTCACAGAAGAATGGCAGAGGAGGAGCACAGACCCAGTTTTGTCTGACAGCAAAATGCTCTCAGCCACTCTGTGACACTCCCTTGCACGGCAGGCGTTTGGGCACTCACCTTTGGATACTAACCTCTTCCCTCTCTCTGTCTTGCCTTCCTACTTTTTGTCCCAGTTTAATTTTTTTCCCATGTTTTAAACTGATTTTATCTTAACGTATTTTATACTTTCTTACAAGTTGCCTCAACTTGTTTTGGGAAAAGGGAGAGTATAAATAAATAAATACAGATATTTCCAGGTAGTAATTGTGCTCTGAGCAGACTTAGATAAACATTTATACCCTCCCTTTCCCTCTCTCCTAATTTATTTTCCCCTGCTTCAGAGTGCTATTAATACTTGGATGCTTTCAAAATCTTATCTAATTAAGACACTGAATATTTTATTTTGTTTGAAAATTTCCATGTCCCAGTTTTTTCTTTCTTTTTCCAAACATGTCATTTTTGCCACTGTTTCTTCCCCTTTGAGATAGTATAGTTATAATTTCCATTTTCAAGTTATTGCTAAAGCTCTCACTGCCCTCACCCATCCTGTATGAATTAGCAGAGCTTTTTCTGAGACATTGAACCGTTCTTTATGGAAAGATGGTCTTGCAGAAGGGCAATAAGTTGGGATTTTAAATGGGTTGTTCAGCATTTCTTGGGAATCACTGATGTATTGGGTATATTTGTGTCAAATTGCTTAATTTCTCAGAGCCTCAGCTTTCACATCTAGGGAATGGTAAGACATTCATTCTATTTTTCTCACAGGGAAGTAGTAGTTAAAGATCAATGAAACTTTCTGAATGAGCAGGAAGAGGTGATGGGCACCCAGGGGAGTGGGGCTCAGCACTGTCTCTGGAAGATCAAAGAGCTGGGCTATCTCCTAAAGCCTCATCTTCCTTCTGTTATTGCACAGACCTGGATGGATGGAGGCCATGGGTGGGCTGAGAAGGGACAGTGGAGGAGGTAGGGGAGGGCCACAGGGTAGCATATATATGTTTTCAAAGAAAAAGGACGTATGGTGAATGATGAGTATATGGAGGTGATTCCCCTCTTGGCCGTGAGTCAGAAAGGATCTGAATGTGCTTTACCCCATCCCGCCCCCCACCCTCTACCCTGAGAACGGTAATGATGGCCTCTGGATGCCTTTTTCTCCTTGCTTCCCAAGACTACTGAACTGAGTTCCTACCCTTCTCCTTATTATTCTTCTCTTTTCTCCTTGTACGATGCTCCTCATTCTTCACTGTGGAAACGTCAACCTCCATGCAAAACCCATTCAGCAGACATTTCCTGCAGCTCTTGTTTGCTGTCTGTTCTTTGCATTATAAACCTACTCAGAGGACGTCATTGAACTTTTACTTTTATTACTGTCTCTTTTTCGTTGCTTTTCGTTTCTTTTCGTTTTCCTTTTTTCGTTGCTTGTGACCCTGCCAGGCATTTCTCGCCCACTCAGGAAAGCTTCATCGGCCCCCACTGCTGTTCCTACAGAAACCCTTCTCTTGGCCTTGTTTGAACAGAAAAGCATGACTTCTTAGCACAAGTTCACTTTGGGAGACAAGCATAAAATGCAGCAGGTGGAAAAGTCAACTTTGTAACGAAGGCAAGCGCACATCTCTTATTTCTTGCCTGGGGCGTGAAACTCTGGAAGTAACCACACAGCCCCCTTTTCAGGTGGCCTTGCCTCTTTCTGCTCCGGTCAACCTGGGACTTCTGTCTCTGCTCCGTAGTCCTCTCTTGGTGACTGCTTCAGCCAGTGGTGTGCCAAGAGGTTGATCTACTTTGCTTTGGTTTCTTTTTAACAACACCAGGTCTACTGTCTCTAGGAACTATGACTTATGGAGATTTGGGGATTAGCATCTTCTCCCTCATGGCAGTCACACTCCCTACCCCACCCCCCCTTAAATTGGCTTGCCAGTTTCTCACCTCCAAGTGGTGGGGGAACCTGTGCCAGCTTCTCTTCCACGTGGTGCGTGTGCATCCAGACCCCAATCCCTCCTCCGACTGCTTAGAACTACAATAATTACTGTATTTTCTTTCACCTTAAATCTTGTATGGAAGAAGTTTGCAAGATTTACTGAGTAAATAGTAAATAAATAAACTGAAAGACAGGCTAGCCAGGAGGAGCAGGGGAGGGGCAGAGAGAGAGGGAGACACAGAATCCAAAGCAGGCTCCAGGCTCTGGGCTGTCAGCACAGAGAGCTTGGAGCAGGGCTTGAACCCATAAACATGAGATCATGACCTGAGCCAAAGTTGGAAGCTCAACTGACTGAACCACTCAGGTGCACCCAGCAGAACTACTATAAAAAAGTAAATGAGTAAACAAAGATGTTTTCTTTTCCAATACCACAAGGAGCTACCGGACCTCAAGGGCTCCCAGGTTCTCCCTTCTTGGCTTCCTCCAATTTGGATCAAAAAGTGAGTACTTTGTGTATTTAGGTGTATTTAGGTTTCTTGGCAGTTATGTTTCATTAGTTCTGCAGCCCAGGGCTGGGCGAGTCTGGATCTACAGGAAGAAAAGACCAGCTAGAGATAGGGCATCGTGAACTGGATTCCAAACTGGTGGACGCCTGGGGGGAGAGTAGGGAGTGGTGGACATCAGTGACTGCATGCAGAGTTGTGACCTTCAGGCACTTGGAGGCAAACTGGGCACTGAGCATGTCTGTTGCCTGCGTGAGCAGGTAAGAGCAGAACTTGAGGGGCGCCGGGTGGATCAGTAGGTTGATTGTCCAGCTCTTGACTTCAGCTCAAGTCATGATCTCAAGGTTCTTGGGTTTGAGCCCCGCATCGGGCTCTGCACTGGTGGTGCAAAGCCTCCTTGGGATTCTCTCTCTCTCTCTCTCTCTCTAAAAGTAAATAAACAAACTTAAGATAAAAAGAGCTGAACTTGAGGCCAGTTGATTTTTTACTTATTGAACTACCACAATATCAGAAGATAACTCTTTGGGGAAGGGTCTCTGTTTCATTGTTTGATGTTGGGTGGGTGGGAAAAGACACCATGTTTTTCTCATGGTGATATCATTTCTGCTTCCACATCTTCAAAGCTTCTCATTATGCCTCCTTTCTTTTTCGGATCATATCCTTTTTTCCCCTCCCATTCTATGTTTATTTTTTAAGTATGAGGTAGAGACAGAGGGAAGGCATGGTCAAGACAGGCCAGAGTAAAGGAGTAATTCTGTTTTTAAGCCAGTTTGGAGTCACTTTCTTATACTTGTCTTTCTTCCTGCACATTTGGACAAAGATCTCTGGGGTCCTGCGATGTGATCTTAAGAAATTTGGATCAACACATCCGCTGGCCCATAGTCTCCTTGCCCCCTGAGGAGATGTATGGCGGAGGAGGGCCAGGCAGGGTTCTGTAAAACAATGCATCTCAAACTATATTTGGTGAAGATCTGTTTCTTTAAAATTTATAGTGATATTAGAAAAAGTATGTCATACTGGAGACCAACAATTTTGCAAAATTTAAAGTCATGTGCTTAGATGTTGTGGCAATATCAAGTTGTTATAAAAGTTTCTGAATACTTAGGCTTACTTTCTGTGTTTCCCTTGCTGCATACAAGTAACTATTAGTTCCTGGACTGACACTGGGCTGTGGACCACACAGCCTGTGGACACAGGGTGTGGAGCTCTGCTTGCAAGCCTTCTTCCCCGGCTTTAAGAGTGGGGATTGCCATCTGTTGTTCTGATAATAAATTCTTTGGGGCACCTGGATGGCTCAGTCAGTTAAGCATCTGACCCTTAGTTTCAGCTCAGTTCATGATCTCATAGTTTGTGGATTCAAGCCCCGCACCAGGCTATGTGCTGACAGCATAGAGCCTGGTTGGGATTCTCTCTCCTTCTTTCTTAGCTCCTACCCTGCTCGTGCTCTCTCTCTCTCTCTCAATAAATAAATAAACTTAAGAAAATGATAAATTCCTCTTTTCACTCAAGCTGATACAGTTTCTACTAGTTACAACCAAAATAATATATTAACTTATGTGGAAAGTAGGCAGCTCTTTGTTCTATTTTAGAGGACTCATAGAGGTAATTCACCTGCCCCACCCTTTTATACACGACGCATTTCTGAAATTGTGGACTCTCATCGAATGATGTGTTTGCATGTTATAATGTGTGTTTTTGTTTCCAGAGAATTAAGATATGTTATATCTTTAATTATACCTCATGTTGTAGGTGGTCTTCAACAGGATATTTCTAGACACTATGCATATTCTTTAATTGCATTCTGGTTTTTTTTTTTTACAAGTTCGTTTTTTTTTTTTTAAGTAGTCCGTGCCCAATGTGGGGCTAACACCCCCGTAGAACTTTATTTCTCATTCATGTAACACTCCAATGAGGTTTTCTTCCAAGCAGTCAATCAGAGACCAACTATGGCAAAATCTCTGCCGTTGGCAATAGTATGTAACTTCTAGGGCTTTTCTGGGGATAATCTCCACCCCAGTTAGTGAGAAGAAGGAAAAGGCATGAGGAAGAGTGCTCATAAAAGAGTGTGTATTTCTTCTAAGCAGTAGTGTACATTCTGCTTCTCTTCCACATTCTCCTCCAACGAAATGCAGTCACAAGGTCAAATCCAAATGAAAGGGAGGCTGAAAAATGTGTTCTAGCTGTATGCGGGAACACGAGGACATGGATTTTGTTGTACAACCTTCTTTGTCAAAAAGGACATATTAATTGAACTGATGGGCAAAACAAAAAATAAATATGCCATCAGGGGGCAGGAAATGGTGTCTGTCTGGCCCATCATTGCACGCTCAGTAGCTTGCACGGTGTTTGACACGTGCAAGGCAATAAGTATTTGTGGATTGAATTATGCATGTCTCACCAATTCCTCCCTGGGGATGTGTGATGGGTCTCCGTCCGTCTTTTATTTTCAGGGTTCCCTTGGGGAACCTTGGGGTTCTGAATTCAGCTTGCCTTGGGGTCTGAATTCAGGTGGCGGTGTCTGGAGAGCTGTGTAATTTGTGTGCTGAGGGAGGGTACAGAATTGTGCCATCCCAAGGGAGAGAGATTTTTTTTCATTTTCCGGGTTTTGGAGTTTCAAGTAGGTTTCTCATTTAGAATGGAAAGTCATGTTCAAAAATGTAAAAAAAAAAAAAAAATGAAGGAAACTGTTTATCTCCTAATAAATGCTATGTGTGCCTCCATTTTCATGGATGTGGAATATCAACAAAGCTCCTCCTCATGACAGCTGAGATAGTATCTTAAAATCACAACAAGGGGTGCCTGGCTGGCTCCATTGGGAGAGCATGTGATTCTCAATCTCAGGGTTGTGAGTTCGAGCCCCATGTCAGGTGTAGAGGTTACTAAAATGAATAAATAAATAAATAAACATTAAAAAAAAAGCTTCCCCACCCACTTCCTTCTAAGGGGTAAGTAATGACTTTTATTAGCTTAGCCTAGAATTGCCTGTTTTTATCCTCAGCTGAGTGCAATAATACAATATGTACTCTTTTCTATCTGGCATCATGCACTCAAAGTATCCTTGTGAAATTCACTCATTTATGTAGTAAGTCCTCATGACTATATTATTCAATTATACCATTATTCAAATATACCACCATTTATCATCCATTCTATTGTTGTTGTTGTTTTTTAAGTTTATTTATTTATTTTGAGAAGGGGGGGGAGAGTGCGTGAGCAGGGGACGAGCAGAGAGAGAGTAGAGAGAATCCCAAGCAGGCACCACACTGTCAGCACAGAGCCTGACATGGGGCTTGAACCCATGAACCATGAGATCATGACCTGAGTGGAAGTGAAGAGTCAGACACTTAACTGACTGAGCCACCCAGGCACCCCTTATTATCTATTCTATTGTTAATGAACTTTTGGGAGGTCTTCTTTTTGGCTACTGTTGGCACTGATGAATTTTTTAAAATTCATTGTAATGAAGTCACTCAACCAGTGATCTGGTCGTCAGACCCTATTAACAGAGTTCTGTTATTATAAATTATTCCTTTTGATTGATTGATTGATTGATTGATTCATTGATTGATTTTAAGTAGGCTTCATGTCCAGCATGGAACCCAACATACGGTTTGAACTCACAACCTTGAGATTAAGACCTGAGCTGAGATCGAGAGCCAGATGTTTAACTGACTGAGCCATTCAGGCACCCTTGCATTTATTTTCTATTAGTAAAATAAGTGATGGGTGTAGTAGGGAGTTAGGAGAGGGAACCAAAAAAACCTGTTATCTAGGGCTGCACAATAAAGAACGCCAAAATTTAGTGGCTTAAAAAACAAGTTCTATTATTTCTCATAATTTCGTGGGTTGATTGGGATTAGCTGAGCAGTCCTTCTGCTCTGAGTCATGCAGCTGGAATCCTCACGTGGTTGCCATTCAGCCTGGGAATATCCGAGATGGTTTCACCCACACATCTAGAAATGTGTCTGGTTCCAGAATGGCTGGAATGGCTGCGGGCTACCTGCACCTCCCTCCCTCCTTCTCTCTCTATATTGATATCGAAATCTGCCATCCCTTATGAATCTAGCCCAAGCTTCTTTATGTGGTGGTTGGATCCTAAGAAAGGGAAAATGGAAGCTGCATGGCCTCTTGAGGCTAAGGCTCTAGAACTCACAGAACATCACTTGTATTCTATTAGTCAAAGAGAATCACAGGGCCAACCTGAGATTCAAGAGGAGAGTGGTGAGTCTCTCCCAGTTGATGGGAGAAGCAGTGTGCTTTTTCACAAGGATGAAAAGAATCGTTGGCAGCCATCTTTACAGTCAAGCTACCACAGTAACCTGTCTTGTTTCCAGTCACAACTTGGGGGAGGGAGGAAGACTGCAAAGTTTTTATGTGGAGAAATGAATAGATAATGGCATGGAAAAGGGGTAAAGCTGCTGGAGGAGGAGGGATTGCTGCAAAGAGCTGAAAGTGTAATGGAGAGTCAGGATAAATATATTATCTCCCACCCTTCATTGCTGTGGGTGTGTTCATTCATCTAGCAAATATTTAATGCAGGAGACATGAAGCAGTGTAGTAGACTGATAGATCATTTCTGGGAGGTGCGTTATCCTTCAAAGCTGCCTCTTGAGAGGGCAGCAAACATTTAGAAATCAGATTGTTCAAAGGACAGAGAAAGGGACTGAGGTAGGGACTCAAGGGAAAATAGGACATCTAAGAATCAGAGAGTAAAGATTGGTACAGAAGCTGGGGAGCAAAGGGCCTGAGGTAATTTCTGAGGTTCTCTGTGGCCTGCACATGACCGGCAGGTACCCACAAACTTTCGTATTGGTTTAATTTAAGAAGCTAATCAGTGTGGGAAGTTTCAGTATTGTTGAGGAAGTCTGTGAAGATGCTCAGTCAGCATGTTGACTTTAGGTGATGGTTCCAGAAGACTGCAAAGGCTTTGGCCATGTTTGATTAGCCACTGGAGAAGGAAGGACTGGAGATTAGGAGAACCTGGATCACCATGGATTTTTGCAATTGGTTGAAAAGCAGTCACATTTTGGAATTTTTAGGCCCTAAAGTTTAAGGCAACTCCAGCTGACATCCCTGATGGTTTTAGTGACCCAAAAAGGATGGCAAGGTTTAGGGGTCCAAAGGGAACGCTGGTGAGTAGGGCAGAAGCACTTTATCTGTGCCATTTCAGCATCTGATTTTCTTTGCCTCAGAGCTGTCTCTTGTCATCGGAGCCAGCTTTGCCACTAGAAGAGACAAGGCTTGGCGTGTAAATCGCCCAGTTCTCTTGTTCCTCAAGGGACAATCTTGAGGTGTGTGTTCCACACTGGTTCCAAATGGGATTAGGCTTCAGCACCTTACAGTCTGTAGTTGGCTTAATAACATGCTTTAATGACTGCCTTCACTTTCAACTTTTTTAGAATACAGTGTATTAACAGACCAACCGGACCAGGCAATAATTGCCATTTGAAAGGTAGTTTGTTACTCGTAGTTCCCAAGAGGAGGGGCACACCCATCCCAGGGGGTTGGTGGGACAAGGGGAAAGCAATGGGGTTGGTCAGGAGGCAGAAGGAGAGGAGAAACTGGGAAAGAGCCCTTATTGTGGTTTCCTCAAGAAGGAACAGAAGGGGCAGGATAAGCAGGTTTAGGATTGGCTAGTTTGGATATTTTAGCAGGCTCTAAGGCAAAGGGGTTGTTCCTAGTGGTCTGGTACCTGGTCCTGGGTCATTAGGGCAGGTGAATAATGGCCTGGAGTTTGACAGCCCAACAAAGGAGGTGGTTAGGATACGGGCTCTGGATTGGTTGACTTATATCTGAAACTCACTCATGGGCAAGTTAACTATCTCCAGGAAATGGCCAACTCTGGAAGGGGCAGTCCCCCTGAAGGCTGGCAATGCTCTAGATGTCAAAGCATCAGAATATAGAAAATAAAAGACATGGTAAATATAGACTCTTGCTTCCATTTTCCCATATCCATATTCTTATCTCTTCCCAGATAAACTACCTGAATCTGAATCCTTCTCTCAGGCTCTGCTTCTGAGGGAATCAGAACTCATTCAGGTAGTTATTGTGACTCTTGTAATAATCTTGATTTGGGTGGCTCAACTAAGGTGGTGACAGTGAAAATAAAAAGGGATTCTCCAGAATACACACAATATTTTCACTCTCAGAATCATGTTAGTTGAATCAGAAAGCATATATGTACTTTTTTCCCAAAATGAATTTAATCCCCAATAAAATTTAATCCCAATCCTTATTACTGGCTGCTTGATTGGTATGCTGGAGTGATCCCATAGAACCCATGAGAACTGACTTCTAAATATTCAGAAAATATGAAGGCTGATTGTTAAAATGTCGGTAGCTTGAAATTGGCCATAATGGGACTATTTTGTGCCACAGAAATTGGCAAAGGCTGCAAATCAGGGCTTGTCCTCCAAGAGAATTGCTTTACCAGCACACCACCACTGTTATGGGGCGTTTGTGAATAAAAACACAAAGTGGCATTGTGTTTTAGTGTTGGGAAAGTAATCGGGAATCTCGTCAATCAAATATAAGAAATGAAGTCCAGAGAGGACCCGAGTGAAAGTTGCCCAGAATGAGAGTTGGTGGCAACACAGAGACCAACACAATTCTCTCTATAAATAACATTCTTCACTAATTTCATACCTGGTCTGGGATTTTAAAATCATTATGAGTCGGGGTGCCTGGGTGGCTCAGCCAGTTAAGCATCCGACTCTTGGTTTTGACCCAGGTCATGGGCTGCAAAGTTCGTGAGTTTTAACTCCTCATCAGTCTCCTCGCTGACAGTGCAGAGCCTGCGTGGGATTCTCTCTCCCTCTCTCCCTTCTTCCTCTGAGCGTGCGCTCTCTGTCAAAATAAATAAATATAGAAATTTTTATTTAATTTTGAAAAGTAAAATCATTATGAATATTACTAGAACTGGCTTTTTTTCCCCATTTTCAGAAAATATTATAAAGTAGTGTGTGCATTGAGGAGGGGAGAAGTGGGGGAGAAGAAGGGAGAGAGGGAGACAGGGAGAGCCCTCTGTAGTATTCCCCACTGGCAGTTCAATTTAATAAAACCATTTTGTTGAAAGCTAAAGAAAATAAATAAAAATTCCCTGCGCATTTGTTGACACTGTAAATATGGAAAGACTGTTATTTAACAGCAGTTAAGTAGATGCCAAGGGGGAAAAATCTCAACCAAATATTGATATGAACATATTTCTGTTTGCGTGAAAATATGTTCCCTCCATATGGGAAAGGAAACTGTAAGGAGAGAAAATACAAACAACACATTGAAGAAATGTTGAGTGGAGAAGCTGTTTATCTGCCAAAGCAAACCACTCCTCTTCATTCTGTGAATTTTCCTGGAGAGGCTGTCATGAAATTTACTTACACAAGTGGGAAGCCAAAATCCTTCCATTCAAGAAAAAATGACAGATTTTAAGGACTGCTGTTTGGCAAGGTTGAAAACACACAATATGGTTAGGTTCTGAGCACGTATTTTGACTGAATCATCAGGGCTTTTTAAGCCCCAGAGAAATTTCACTTTGAGAAAATTGTGTGTATTTACCTGTAGAAATTTATATTTGGTATCATTATCCGTGGTCCTGAGAGTCTAGTGTGTTTTGAACTCAGTGCTTCCAGCAGGAAATGGAATCCACTGTTTTAGACCTTTAAGTCAGATTCCAGATTAAGAAAAATCAGAATATTATCCTCCTAATAGCCTTCTTTTCTTTCCAAATATGAAACAAATTGGGACTATTATTAATACTGAGACTAATAAAAAGGAAGAGACCAAGCCAGAAAGATGAAAAATAAAACAGCCCCTAAACACCTCATACTAGTCTATCCTTGAGAAATACAGGAGACAAATACTAATTGAGGAGAGCAGTCTAGAAAACCTGCCTATTTCTCAAATGTCAGGATAAACAAGGAAGTCAGAAATGCTGATGACCAAGAGCAACATGAGGCAAAACAACTAAATGTGTGTGTGATCACAGGAGTTGGATCCTGGAATGGTAAAAGGACATCAAGAGAAACCGGGGCAATTTCAGCAAGATACGAACTTTAGGGGCGCCCAGGTGGCTCAGTAGGTTAAGTGTCCGACTTCAGCTCAGGTCATGATCTCACGCTCCGTGAGTACGAGCCCCGCGTCGGGCTCTGTGCTGACAGCTCAGAGCCTGGATCCTGTTTCGGATTTTGTGTCTCCCTCTCTCTCTGACCCTCCCCTGTTCATGTTCTGTCTCTCCCTGTCTCAAACATAAATAAACGTTAAAAAAAAATTAAAAAAAAAAGATACGAACTTTAGTTAATAATAATATATCAATGTTGATTCATGAATTGTGGTAAGGTACCCTGGTAATGCAGGATGTTCAGAACAGGGAAAACTGAGGGTGGGGTATATAAGAACAGCCTATAGAATCTTTGTAATAATTCAGTAAATCAGAACCTGTTCTAAAATGTTTCAATTTACTAAAAAAAAAAACAACAAAACAAAACAAAACAGAAACACATTGGGGGGGAGGGGCGGGTGAGGGGGAGAGGAACAAAGGATCTATTAGGTTTGGCTTTTGTCTTTTACTCATTGTTTGTGTTTGTGCCGTCTTATCCCACTGCTGTCAGAAGAAGCAGCCCTCTGCTTGAAGCTGGAGAAGGGAGATACAAGGGCACAAAAACATCAAGGACAATTGAGGACCTGCCGGTGACAGTGTATAGTGAGTATCAAAAGAGACCTTGTTCTAAATCACCCGGTGCTCCATCCAGCCATTGGGCACCTCATGTCCAGGAGGTGCATATTCTACATGGGAACTCATATTCTACATGGGAACAGTTAATGTCTGTGGGAGGGAGCTGGGAAAGAAGAACCCAAGCTTGCAACGTACATGCTTTGTTTCTTTTAACGGGGCCCTTGTTGGGGAGAAGAGGCCAACTGATAGTGACTATTGCTTTTTATGCGTCTGTTTATTTCCTGAGGCTGTGTCTTTATGTGATGGGCTCCAAGGATGGCCACCATTGTTCCTTTCCTCCCTGTATGGACGTGCTGCTCTTCACATCAAGAGGTGGAATCTGACTCCTCTTCCCTTGGATCTGGGTTGAGCTGACTGACCTGTGTCACCGAGAGATGAGGAAGAATTGACATTCTGAAACCTCTGTGGCTGGGTCATAAGAAGCTTAATGGCTTCTTCCCGGGTGTCTCAGAATGCTTGCTCAGGGAGCACTCTCTTTCAGGACTCTCCTTGGAAACTGGCCACCATACTGTGAGGAGAGTAGGTACATGGAGAGGCCACCTACGGGTACCGTGGCCGACTGTCCCAGCTGAACATCCATCCTTGACGCAGCCAGTGTTGACGGCCAGTGATGTGAGTGAGGCATTTCTCACGTGCAGCCCGGTGACACCGTTACTCGGTTCCAGTGTCAGCCACCATCTGACTATAACTGTAGGAGAGACATCAAGCCAGAATAGCCCAAATGGGCTCAGTCAACTCACAGAATTGTGAGCGAAAATAATAAATCATTGTTTTAAGCCCCTAAGCTTTGGAGTGGCTTCTTTTGTTTTAATGTTTATTTATTTTTGAGAGAGAAAGAGAGACAGAGACAGAGCATGAGCAGGGGAGGGGCAGAGAGAGAGGGAGACCCAGAATCCAAAGCAGGTTCCAGGCTCTGAGCTGTCAGCACAGAGCCCTACTAGGGGCCAAAACTCACGAACCAACTGTGAGGTCATGACCTAAGCCAAAGTCGGAAGCTTAACCGACAAAGCCATCCAGGTGCCCCATGGGGTAGCTTCTTAAACAACAATAAATAGCTGGAATTCTCCTTAAAAATGCAACCTATGCAGCTTTTCCCCAAGGTTTGACCAATAGGTGACTTGAGCCTCTGAAATGTAACCTACGTGGTCCTTATACCATCTGGCACAGTCAGAAATCAGTAACACAGGTAAGTATAGTATATATTGAATATTTAGAACTGGGTATTTAATGATAAACAAGACAGATTTAAGGCTCACAGATTTTATCTTAAAGGAAATTTATGGGTTTTTTTCCCCCTCAGTTTTAATATTTCTTTCACCCCCTTAGGATTATAGGGCTATATATATATATATATATATATATATATATATAAGACCTGGGGAAGTTTTCTCTTTTTAAAAAATTTTTAGTTTTTACTCTTTTTTTGATCACCTTCCGGCGATGACATTTGTGTGCGTGTGTCCAAAAGAAGGAAAAGAAGATAAGAAAAGGAAAGAAGGAAGGCAAGTAGCAAGTATTTACTTGTTAGAGCTGACCATCTTTTGAGTCTCCTCCTCTGTATCTCTGTATTTGTTTACCTCGAAAAAGAAAATCACGTATCAATTCTTTACCACATATCCCAGGCACTTAGAACACTAAGTATTTTATACAGATGAAGTAATTAAATTGCAAAACCGACTCTATGGAGTTTGGTACTGTTAACATCTTTATTTTGCTGTTAAAGAAACTGAGGCATGGGGAATTTAAGAAATTTGTCCAGCGTTGGCCAGTAAGCATTAAGTGGGGGTTTCAGACCTGGGTCATCTGATTCTAAAAGACATGTTTTCAATTTGCCACTCAACATCTGCAAATTTTAATAAGGTGTGTTTAATTTTAATTAATTAATTAATACTTATTAGAACCAATTAATTCCACATGTATAGTTAGCTATGTATTAGTCTGTGGCTTATCATTAATCGCGCAAGGCAGCTACATTTGCAAACCCCTTAGTATCCAGGCCTGCCTTCCTGTGTGCATGAGGATGCATGATGATAGACACATGTATATTCTCTTCAGAGTTTTCAGCTCTTACTGGGAGAGGCGTTGGAAAGAGCGAAAACAAGAACAAACACAACAAAAGTATGGTATAGGGTCACACAGACCCGGATCTGAATCCCGGCTCTGGAGCAAGTTACCAGGCTCTGATGGGTTTCCTCATCTGTGAGAGGCGGGCACTAATGTGTTTTACCACAAGGTCATGGGAAGTAAAGGCATTTCTGTACATCAAGTGCCTGCCCACAGTGGGAGAAGTGGTTTAGCACGTTATGAAAGTCTTGGGGTTTGGAGTCAGCCAGATTGGGGTTTGAAATCCATGCCTGGGGCCTACTTGGTATACAATTTCAGGCAAACTAATGCGAGAACCAGATGAGATAATGTTTGCAACACATCCATTATGTGCGGAGAACTAAAAGCATAGTAGTTACGATGATGCCAATGCTACTTTCACTCCACCTGCTCTGTCCCCTTCCATTCCTCACCCTCTCATTCTGTGGGGACAAATTGGTATGCTTGTGTCAATAGAGGCTTCCCCCTCATTTCGGTTTTATCACGGAATAGTTTAAATACAGTACATTCACAATTTTCCGTGTACAATTGTATAACACAATGACAAGGCATATGGCCTTTCTGTTACCCCCCACAATTCTTAGCCCCCACAATTCTTAGCCACTCCTTTATGTCAATTCCTACCCCAGCTTTAGGCTTTGGAAGCCACTGGTTTGTTTTCTGTCCCTATTATTTTGCCTCTTTCAGCGTGTTACATAAATGAAACCATATAGCAGGTCATGTTTTGAGTCTGGCTTCTTTCACTTAATGTAATGCATTTGAGATTCAGCTTCAAAAGGGTCTTAATTACGTTTAAAAATATACTTTTTCCCCCTCTGTTGCATCATGCTGATGGTGATAGATGAACTAATTAAGGGTGAGAGCTCAGGAGTCTCTCTTAGACTCAGAGATTATTCTATTCTTCGGTTCACTGAAGTGGCCAGCAAAAACCCAAACCAAACTAAACCAAATGAAAACAGCAGAACACTGGTGTAGCAGTTTCAACCAATTTAGACTAGTATTCTGTGACAAGCAAAACTTTAGTATCCTTTTTATTTTTTGCACTATGAAAACAGAAGGAAAAAGAAAAAGAAGAAGAAAAAGATTCACTACTCTGATTTATTCTTTCTGATTTACTCGTTTGTTTTACGGGAATGCTTTCTTTAGTGACTTGGTCACACAAATCTGCAGCATCTTATTGTGAATTCAGGGTCTTTGGACACCGCTTTGAGCCACTTATTTCCTCTGCATTTAAGCCATAATGTGGTTTATACTGTCATGCTGACTACATACATACTAGTTGGCAATGGATTGAAATGAAACCTGCTGAGGAGAATCCGTTGACAGTAGGAACTCAGGAAGATCAACGGGCTTAGGGAAAATGGATCACAGTGTTTTTCATGCTTTTTCTCATTTTAACTCTTAGAGATTCCAAATCGTGGCTTCCTAGCACTGTTAAGTCTTAAACAGGGAGGTAGGGAAAAAGAGACACATGGAACTGTTTTTGTTCCCTGGAACTGAGGTGGGAAATAGGAAGGGAAGGTCAGAGATGATTAAAATGGAATGAATATAGCCGATTTGGGGGAATTACAGCAACTAAGCTTTTTTTACTGATTGAACGCAATGATTCCTAAAAACCACAATTCCAAACTTCAAATGTATTACTATTTCTGAGTCTTTAGTTGCCATTTTCACACTTTGCTGCTACAGAAACTGCTAGTTGTCTCCCCATATTTATTCTGATGACAACGCAGTAGCCCAGCGTTAGGGCTGTTCATTCAACAAATGATTTTGAGATGCCTACGAGGCATTGTACTAGATGCAGAGAATTCAGCGGTGAGCAAAACAGCCAGCTCTTGTCCTCATGTAATTTACAAGCTGGTGGGATTTTGAGAATATCTTATAAACTCATGATAACTTCCCAAGGCCCTAAAGGTACAGTGATATCAGTGTGCCACATAAGCATCCTCCAAAATATAAGTCTCAATTTGACAGGACGCAGAAAATATGGAAGTAGTTTTGGGTTTGAAAAATGAAAGAAGATGACTCCAAAGATTTTGAAGCTTTAATATTGTTGTTTTATTATTTTTTGCAGTCTATATTTTATTTTATTTTCAGCTTTATTGAGATATAATTGACACAACACTGTAAGATATCTCTTTCCTTTTTCTTTCTTTCTTTCTTTCTTTCTTTCTTTCTTTCTTTCAAAGGAGTGAGCAGAGGAGAGGGCAAGAGGGAGAGAGGGAATCTCAAGCAGATCAATCAATCTATCTATTTATTTAGAGGGAGCGAGTGGAGGAGAGGGGGAGAGGGAGAGAGAGAGAATCTCAAGCAGGTTTCATGCCCATCATGGACCCTGATGTGAGGCTCAACACCGGGCTCAAGCCCATGACCACGGGATCATGACCTGAGCCAAAATCAAGAGTCAGACGTTCAACGAACTGAGCCACCCAGGCACCCAACGGTGTAAGATATTTAAAGTGCACTATGATGGTTTGAAATACAGTTGACCCTTGAACAGCATGGGAATTTGGGGCACTGGCACCCCACCCTACTGAGTTGCAAATTGTGCATAACTTTTGACCCCCCAAATTTAACTACTGGTAGCCTCTAATATTGACCAGAAGCATTACTGGTAATATAGTCAATTAACATACATTTTGTATGTTATATGTATTTTTTTAAGTTTACTTATTTATTTTGAGAGACAGAGAGAGACAGAGAGTTAGCAGGGGAGGGGCAGAGATAGGGAGAGAGAGAATCCCAAGTATGCTCCACATTATCAGTGCAGAGCCTGATGTAGGGCTCGAACTCAGGAACCATGAGATCATGACCCCAACTGAAGTTGGATGCTCAACTGACTGAGCCACCCAGGTGCCCCTTTTATATGTATTATATACTGTATTATAATAAAGTAAGATAGAACAAAGAAAATGTTATTAAGAAAATCATAAGGATGAGAGAATATACTTACAGGACTGTACTGTAAAAAAAATCCATGTTTAATGGCCCTGCACAGGACGTCTTGGTGGCTCAGTCTGTTAAGCCTCTGACTCATGATCTCGGTTGAGGTCTTGATCTCATGGTTGCGAGTTCTCGAGCCTGGTGCTGGGATGAGATAAGATAAGATAAGATAAGATAAGATAAGATAAGATACAAGATATAAGATATAAGATATAGGATAAGATGATAATCTGTGTGGCTCAAACCCATGTTGTGCAAAATTCAACCATACATACATACACATTGTAAAGGGGTACTCCCACTGAGTTAATTAACATATCCATTACCTCACATATTTTACCTTTCTGTGTGTGTGAGAACATTTAAATCCTACTGTTTAGCAAGTTTCAATTATGCAATACTAGATCAGCAACTATAATCACCATATTTCACATTAGAACTTCAGAACTTGGGGGGTGCCTGGGTGGCTCACTTGGTTAAGCGTCTGGCTCTTGATTTCAGCTCAGGTCATGAGCTCATAGTTCATGGTTTCGTGGGTTCAAACCCCGTATCAGCTCTGTGCTGACAGTGTGGAGCCTTCTTGGGATTCTCTCTCTCTCTCCCTGTCTCTCTGTCCCTCCCCTGCACACATGCTCTCTCTCTCTCTCAAAATAAATACATAAAACTTAAAAAAAAAAAAAAGAACCTCAGAACTTGCTCATTTTATAAGAGTCTGTACCTTTTTACCAACCTCTTCCTATTCCCCCCATCCTCCAATCCCTGGCAAGCACTTTTCTATTCTCTGCTTCTGTCCCTGCAGGGGACCCAAGTTGTCCCGGCCAGCAAACTGCTGCAGACCTCTTCTACTCAAGAAACGTACTTTCCATCTGTCTGTTGCTTCTGACATTCTGCTTAGCCCTTAGTTTCCATAAGACGTCCTTAAAATCTCTTCTGTGGGTTCTACTTCATGTCATCTGTCTTGACTTCCAGTTGTTGCCTTGTTGTTCAGCATCAACATCTCCCACGAGTTGTGACATGTAGGCTTTCCTCCCTTCAATGCTAAGGTCTAAACTGAAGCCAGAAACAAATGCTCCCAGCTTCTGGAAGACTCACTGCACTTTTTCAGTAGCTGATATTTTAGGTTCTGCTGTCCCTTTCTTCTTAGGAACTTACCCCAAGTTCCCTCAAGACTCATCCAGAACTTAATTTGGATGCAGAAGGGACTGCTTTGCATGTAAACTGCTCCTTTCCCCAAAGTGAAGCCAAGACTATCACGTCAAACTTAAAGGCTCTGACCTTCTCTTCTTTGGGACATGGACTAGAGCCATGGTTTTCCTCCCATTCGTTTGGTGGTCTTATCCCTACAGCTTCTGCCATCCCTCCCAACTAATTCAGGTATTTCATATCTAAAGAGGCTCACCAAGCCTGCCTCTCAATAAAATCATAGCTACCCCATCTGCCCGCCCATGTAGACCAGAACATGCTCAAATTCAACCAATTAGGCAGTCAATAAAAATTTCTTGGATGTCTTCTCTATGCCAGACAAAACAATGATAAACGGATTTAGCATCTTCCTTAATAGATTATGTTCAAGTAAAACTTTTAATGGATAAGCAGATTAGACTCCCCCTGGGATCTCACTAATTATAGAATTTCAGGATGGAATATTCTTCCACTGTTCCTTTGGTCTCCGATTTAGTCAATTTCACTGGACTGACTAGTTAGATAAGAGCATATAATGTCTTTTAAAATATTGCTGCAGATATGTCACGGCTTCTTTATTATAACATTTTTCACTGTTTGTTAACTCTTACTGACAGTGAATTTTTCTATCCAACTCATATCCCTTCTCATTCCTGATGCCTGTTTCTTTTCAGTCTGGCTCAGTAAGTGAGGATAACAGTGTCCTTTACAGAGAGTAGTGGTTAAGAACACGTGTGCATTGTAGATAGAATTAGAATTCAGGCATTGGGATTGACCTTGGCAGTATATTTCGCTTTACTAAGACTTAGTTTCCTCGTATGCATAATGGGTGAAAATGATTACACCTCTCTCCCTCGTGAAACAAAAGCAGTCAATAAATGGTCTCCATTATTATTACTTAATAGTAATCATAGCATTCTAAAACTAATTTGGATCTTAGATATCATTTACTTATACATAGTTGACAGCATCTCTTGACATAAATTTTTCTCAAAACTGAGCAAAAGATTTCTGACTGCACTCTGCATGCAGACCTCACTGCACAAATTGGCTTAAATATTTCAGGTTGAAGAATATTAGAGACCTAGGTAGGTGAGAAATTAACCTTGGATTTGGCACCTATTAAAATAATGTTTCCTGACAAAACTCTAGTGAAAATAAAAATAGCTATAAAAGAGTTTTTTACACCAAGCTGATTAATACCCTAGTTAAAAGTGATCACAATGTTTATGCCCATCATTAACCTGGTTTCCACTTCAGACAGGAAATGGCTTGAATAAGAAATATTTTCATCCGTCTGTCTTCTCACTTGGCATTGCACAGGACTTTACAAGGCTGGACTGGGACTGTGCCAGGGGAATCCCAGAGAAACAATGGACTGGCATCTAATTCACACTAAGGAGTTAAGGGGAGAATCAACAGAAGTTCAAATGGGACGTGCCAGAGACTAAGGGCTTGGTTGTAGAATATAATTGAGGTTAAGGAGCCAAGTATCTCCATCCATTTAGGCTACAAAATAACCATAGACTGGGTGGTTTCAGCAACATTTTTATTTCTCACTGTCTGGAGGCTGGGAAGTCCAACATCAAGGCACCAGCAGATTCTGTGTCTGGTGAGGACCTATTTCATGGCTCACAAGAGGGCTGTCTTCTCACCATGTCATCACATAATAGAAAAAGTGAGGAAGATCTCTGAGGTCCCTTTTATAAGAGCACTAATCCCATTCATGGAGAATTTCACCCTAATCACCTAATCACTTCCCAATGGCCCCACCTCCAAATACTATCACATTAGAGATTAAGTTTCAACATGTGAATTTTCAGGGAACACGAACATTCAGTCTCCAGCACCAAGTCTCTAAGAAAGCAGGCCATCTAATGGGCATCCATGAAGTTGGACTGTTTCAATGGGAGTTTATTCCTGACAATGGCACATGTCATCTCCAGGCAATTTTTAATGGGCTCATATAGTCTGTTGGATCTTGGTTATGAATGATCTGAAAGGACCATGTACCTTCTGGGAAGGGGAGAATACTTTCAAAAAGGCATTTCAAGTTAGCCGGCAATAATCTATGTTCATGTTCAGTTTAAGATCCAACTGTTAAGAAAAACCTACTAGAGTTATAGAATCAGGAGGAACTTCCATTTTCCTATGTCCGTAGCATCCCTCAAAAGAAAAATTCAAATATGGCCAGTGTCCTGAAGGCCACTTTCTTGTTCAGTTTATTTAAAGATAGGTATTTTCCTATACTGTGTTCAAATCTGCCTCCTTGTGACTGTACCCCCCAGTGATTCTACTTTTTTTGTGAGTGGGAGGTAGATGACTTCTATGATGCGTGGTAAAGGAACATGTGATGCTTAGAAACATTCTTCTGTTCATATTCTTTCTCTGCCTAGCCTACTTGGCATCTCCTAAGAGAACTTTGAAGGTCAAGATAGGAGGAGATACTCTATACTTTATAAAAGTTTGGGACTGATGTCCACTTTCTTTCTGCTCTTTATTTTTTTAATTCTGGCAAAATACACATAACAAAATTTGCCACCTTCACCATTTTTAAGCATACAGTTCAGTGGTATTATGTGCATTCGTGTTATTATGCAACCATCACCACATTCCATCTCCATAATTCTTTTCATCTTGCAAAACTGAAACTCTGCCCAGTAAGCATACCTCCCCATTCCCCTCCCTTGGCTCCTGATAACCATCATTCTACTTTCATCTAGATGATTTTGGCTATTCTAAACACTTCATTCAAGTGGCATAGGACAATATTTGTCTTTTTCTGACTAAACTAGCACAATGTTATTTAACTTCACATAATGTCCTTAATTTCCACCCATGTTACATAGCATGTTAGAACTTCTTTCCTTTTTAAGATGGAATAATATTCCATTGTATGTATATATCACATTTTGCTCTTGCATGTTTGTTTTCTTTTAAATTTCATACCAGGAAAGGAGGAATCAGAATTCAAGGTCCAGATGGAACTTCAAAGGATGATTTTTTTAAAATTAAGTTTATGTATTTTGAGAGAGACAGAGAGAGACAGTGCATATACAGGCTGGGGAGGGGCAGAGAAAGAGGGAGAGAGAATCCCAACCAGGCTCTGTGCTGTCAGCGTGGAGCCAGACACGGGGCCAGATCCCACAAACTGTGAGACTCTGGAGACAAAATCAAGAGTCCGACACCCAGCTGACTGAGCCACCCAGGTGCCCCAAAGGACGATCTTTTATGTAGTATAAACACACACGCATACAGATTCCGAAAAAAAATGACACTGACAAAGCCACAGTGCCATACCTGAAAACACTGAGTGGTGAAATTTAAAAAGGCTGATATTGCCAAGTGTTGTCAAAGATGTAAACCAGCTGGAACTCCAATATGCTGCTGCTAAGGATGTAATTTGGCAAAATCCATTTGGCAAACTGTTGAACAGTATCTACGACAGCTGAACGTAAAACTTACGATTCAACAATTCCACTCCTAGGTGTGCACCTACAAATGTGTACGCATGTGCACCAAAAACACTTATAAGAGTGTTCATAGGGGCACAATTCATAATAGCCCCAGACTAGAAACTACCACTAGATGAATAAATTATTGGTATGTTCACACACTGAAACAACTTACGGCAATGAAAATTAACAAACTGCTGCTCTGTGCGATGACATGAATGAATCATAGCCATAATGTTGAGTGAAAGAAGTCAGGTAGAAAGGAATACATGTTGTCTAATTTCCTTTACATGAAAGGCAAAAACTGGCAAAGCTGATCTATAGTAATAGAAGCTGAGATACTGGTTAACTTTTGGGAGTTGAGTACTACGTGGAAAAGGGGAGAATGAGGAGGGCTTTTGGGGTTTTGGTAGCATTTTATTTGATCGGGGTGTTTGTTATGTGGGAATGTTTAAATTTGGAAAATGAATTCAACTTTATACTTAAATATGTGCACTTTTCTGGATGTATGTTTCTTAGAATAAAGACATATGCTTTAGATATGATAACCATGGATTTTAAATACAATGCACGCTATACATAAGTACTCATGGAACATGTGGAATTATGTGTATATTATGCGAGTGGTAGGATATTTGAGCGTTTATCTCTTTGTGACACTGTTTTCACCATGTTATTTGTGCAACAAGTAAGTAAAGCTAAATAGAGACCATTTATTATATTTATTTGCTTCCCAAAGGATCCACATTTCTGAAGGAGATACCTTAGGCAGTGGAATGGAACGAGAACAAGCCAGCTGTGGGCAATAACTAGAACAGAAGATAATGAAAAACATAATAATGCCCATTTTTAATACAAAAAAATATGTTATCCTTACTTATTGAGCTATTGAAAGGAAACCTTCCCATCCAAGAATCATAGGACTTTAACTGTGGAAAGAGCCTTAGAGTTTACTGAATCCACCTCCTTCATTTTGTAGATAAGACAAAACCAAAGTTATAGCAACACATACTTTGATGATGATGGCAGGATAGGGACAAGAATTCAGGTTTCCTGATTCTTACTCCAGCGCTCTTTTTTCAAATCAGCCACTGGTTGCCTCTGTGGATTTCTTCAAAGCTGTGACAGAGGCTAGGACCAAGTGCCAAAAAGCCCTCCTCTGCAGATGGTTTGAAAAAGTTACCAATTGGGGCACTTGAGTGGCTCATTTGGTTAAGCGTCTGACTTCACAAGATCACGATCTTTGTGAGTTCAAGCCCCACATAGGGCTCCCTGCTGTGAGCTCAGAGCCCGCTTTGGATCCTCTGATCCTCTGTCCCTCTTTCTCTGCCCCTACCCTGCTTGCACTTTCTCTAAAATAAGTGAAAATTAAAAAAACTACACACACACACACACACACACACACACGAAAAAGTTACCAATTCCTAGACTCCTCTCTGAAGTCACACAGCTTTGCAAAGTGATTTTGCAGTTTCTCCTTTCAAGAGGCAAAGTCTGTTCCTGTGTTCCTGACCCCTTAAAACTTGGTTTAACCTGGTCTGGCCAATAGAATAAGGCAGAATAAGGCTGTGCCCGTTGCGAGTGTAGGCCTCCAGAAACTGTGAGCAACTTAGCTTAGCCTCTTGGAAGACTGCCAGCCATCAGGTCAACGAGCTCCAGCTTCTTGGAAGATGGGAGACCACGTGGAGCAGAGATGAGCTGTTTCAGCCCCTGGCCAATTTGGTAGCTGACCAGAGATACCCTAGCCCAGCCTAGACCAGAACTTTGGACCAATTGTTGACCCACAGAACTGTGGCTTCAATAAACACATCATAAGCCACCAAGTTGTAGGATGGCTCATTGCACATCAAAAGTGAATGGACACATCACCTCGACTGGCCATTTTAGGCTTTGTCTCATTTAATCAGTGGCATTGCAAATGGGTGTCCTTTTCTTCCCATTTCAAATGAGAAAACCTCTTAGAACGAAAGATAGACGTTTTAAAGAGGCCAAGGAGATTTGGCATTTACAGCATCTTTTTATTTAATTTTTAAATTTTATTTATTTAGTTAGTTATTTTTTTTAATGTTTATTTATTTTTGAGAGAGACAGAGACAGAATGCGAGTGGGTTAGGGGCAGAAAGAGAGGGAGACACAGAATCTGAAGCAGGCTCCAGGCTCTGAGCTGTCAGCACCAGAGCTCGACGCAGGGCTCGAACTCAGGAGCTGTGAGATCATGACCTGAGCCAGAGTCGGACGCTCAACTGACTGAGCCACCCAGGAGCCCCTCCAGCATCTTTTAAAATAAGGCCTGGACACTTGCCCCCTTCCCTGGTAAGACCTACTGGGGACATTTGACATTACATAGCACTCTGATGTCAATTCATTTTTGTTCTCCTTCTCACTCAAGACAAACAGATCCAAATACTGTACATTACCTACCACTTTCCCTTTTGCCTTTATCACCACTCAGGGGTGAGATGGATCTTCCACCTTCAAAACCCTTTTTATTAGGGTTGCTAGTCACTGTGAAAGAGTGTCACTTGGGACTGACTCAAGTTGGGGTTAGAAGTTCAACATTCCATCCTCAGAAGTACTTGCTGGTTTGGCAGATGCCTTGCAGAGATGTCCTCTGTTCTTGCAGACAAGCAATTGAGCTAAGGTATATTTCTTTCAAGAGAAGTAACTATTCATTCTGACCTTTTCCTGCTATTCTGCCCACTCCTAGAGCACTGTGTGTGCTCTGATGGTGACCATGGCCCTAAGCCAGAGGGAGGGAAGTCTCACCATATTGTTGTCAGAGTAGATAAGCAGTGGGGCACATGAAAGGGAAGTGCTCCAGGATTTGTGGGCTGCTTAGGCTCAAAGACGCTCTCTTCTGATCCAGCTAACGGGGACAAATGGAAGCATAAAACCCATGCTCATTAGTGGCTCTCAGGCTCCCAGCACCCTGGTGGGAGGGTGGCTGAGCAACAAGCCAACTTAGTGCTTTGTATTTTCTCCTTTAAAACACACACACACACACACACACACACTTACACACATACACACAACACTGTCTCGCTTCAAAGGTGTGAGAGATTTCAGGAGTAGGCTACTGCTATACAAGATTAATGAAAAATGATTACCAGTGGCTTTGGTTTCCATACCTTCTCTCCCCCTGCCCCATCTTCTCGGTTTCCTCTTGCTTTTATTTCTACTCCACAAACCAGTATAGAACACCTAACACGCACAAGGCAATGTGCTAAGTGTTACCATGATGGCACAAAGGGGGGACAATAAAGAGACTGCGAGGTGGGAAACATCTACTGAACAGTAGAGCAATATGTCTAAGCAAAGCAATGAATCAAAACATTGTTTTTCAAGGAGGAAATGTCAGAATCAGAATGTCTCTTTTCACAGGAAATCCTTCAACTCTGTTGGTATGCAGACTCCCCATTCTCTTCCTGGTTAGAGTGGTTTTCCTCCATACTTCTTGCTCGGAAACTTCATTCTCAGCCAACTAATCTGACACCAATAGATTCACCCAACAGGGCGGGGGAGTTCTCTGGAGACAGCGTGCCATTGGACGAGGTGATGCCCAGAACCAAGAGGAGTGATTATAACCAGAGGGTCAAAGCAGACCCCACCTGAGAGGCCCAGTGGAAGAAGGAAACTAGGAGAGCAGAAATGCTCACCTAACATATACTCTGGAGAAATGAACTTACATTTTGCAAAGTTTGTCTTTGCTTTTTCTTTCCCACCTTTCTCTCTTAGGTTGCTTCCTTCTTTTTCATGCTTACAAGTGTCTCTTCTTCAGGAGGTGTAATGCTCTTGGGGATGCACTCTCCTCCTCTCATCTGCCAAGTTATTTCAGAATCCTCCCGGAAAAAATGTTGGGACTAACTCAGCCCTGCGTAGATCAGGATGAATTAGGAAAACAGAACAAAAATACCAGACCAATTTCAACATCTCATTTTTCTACACCACCTTGTCCCTCCCAGACCAAGGAAAGGCTAAATTCCTATTTCTGGTAAGCCCAGTTTATTAGAAGGACAATGGGTGGGCAGATGAGCTTCATGAAGGGCAAAGGAAGAAGGTTGAAGGAGGAGCCTTGGAAGCTCTAGTGGGGTTCCCCAAAATGGAGAAGGAGATGAGGTATGGCATTAATTGGCACCTTACTCCTTTACAGTGCTCCAGGGAGTTGGGAGAGTCTCAGGGAGGAAGAGCTAGCCTGACCATGTTTGTAGTAGCTTCCAGAATTGGCAAAGTCTCAGTGCCACAGCTTGGCCCAGCAGCACTGAGGCGACATGTCTCCTTTGACTGTTTCTAGGGGAGTCTTTTACAGTGTAGTATGCAGACTAGTCACTTAGGTTCTCTGAAGGTGAATGGTGCTCTCTGAAGTTGTTTAGTGTAGCAGCCCTGTTAAGGGCCAGGACAATGAGCAATCGGTAGAAACCGGTACCCTGAGCTAATGCTCCAGGTTACCTCAGAGCCCCTGACGCTTCTTAGGATCCCTGGGGCGGTGGTGGTGGTGGTGAGCTCGAGTAAGAATCAATTTCTCTGCAACCCAGCAGGATGGCCACTCAAAGGAGGCAACATTTGTTTTATCGAAGTCAAATGATGTAATATGATTTAAGTGTTTCAAGAGAACGAAACTCACGACTATCCCCTCCAGTTTTTTTCAGTGAAAGTTCCAAAGGATTCTTTTGTTTCCATTTTTGCTGCTGATTCAGAGCAGCCGCTTATTGGCTCATGACTAACTCAGAGTCATGACCATCCTGTTTCAGAGCCACAAAGAAGAAACACAAATCATTTGGGGGAAATGAGATCTAAGGAATACAGAAACATGGATGAAAATGAATCAGTCTGACTTTCAGAACCGGGTCCACATTTTCTCTAGGATATCACGTACTATTGATGTTGCTACAGCTCACAATTTTCAGATAATCTTTTCTCAAAAAATGAGATATCAAAAACCCAGTTGGAGTCAAGAGTATGAAGAATGTATATGCCGATGATGGCATAACTTGGGGTGGGTGTTAAGTAAAAACAATAGCTTCAGCAGAAGGAATGGCTACGATGAGGCAGATTTACCACACAATTTGGATTTTATCTTCCTTTTGTTGTTAATCCACATGCCATCTGTTTAACAACTTTCTCCATTTATTTCTGATTAGTGCACCTTCCTAAACACAGAAGGGCAACGCAGATGACATACATTCATCTTTTTGATTTTGTTAAGCACTCAAGCTAGTTATTACAGGATGCAGGACTGGGTCTCAGCCACCCCAAGCTAGCTGTGCCATTGTAATCCTTCAGGTTAGCCTGAAATACACACTTCCTCCCAACTACCCATGGGAGGAAAGAGATGGCTGCAAGCAGATGTCCCCTGCCTTAGAGGCTGACGGACAAGCCAACAATGAAAACCAATACCGGTGACCCCTGTGTTCTGATGGGGCACAAAAGAGCAGACTGACACGCAGAGGGCAGAGAAGTTAAGTGAAGTGAGCAGGAGCTACACCTGACAGATTTTTCTACAACCAGCCTTCTCAACGTTGGCACTATTGACGTTTTGAGTGAGATCATTCTTTGACTGGGTCCTGACCTGTGTATGGTAGAATGTTTAACGGCGTCCTTAACCTCTACTCACTGGATGTCTGTGAGCAGCCCCTTGACCCAGTGAATTCAACAAAAATGTCTCCAGACATTTCCTGGGGCAAAATCACCCCCAGTTGTGGACCGCTGTTCTATCACAAGTCTCCCAATCCCAACATCAGTTGCAAACTATGTTGTAAGCCTTAATAAAGGCCGGATCAAATTCACATCAGTTTTAATAAAGTTCTTATAAATGAAATTCTATTTATCCCTCTAAAAATGTCACTGGTAGCTGTAGACCAACATATTTCTTGAATGGGGAGACAGGTGACGTGACAGCTATTGGAATGACGTGCGTGCCGAGAGGCCCTTTCTCTGATCCGGCCTGTGGTGGCTACCAGACACGGACCAGCCATGGTGGTGATGTGTATGTTTGTTCCTTCATCTGCTTTTGTCCCAACTGGCAGAAGAACAGCACATCTCCTGGGAGAAATGTGTTTGGCCGATCATTTCAACTGAGGACGTCACACAAAGAATGTGTAGTAACTAGCCTTACAGGAGCTAAGCCTGATTGGAGATGCTAGTTAGAATAACTGGAATTGAGGGTCTCCCTATTTCTTAATTTTTTTTTAAATTTCCACCTGTATTTATTCTGCTTTCTCCACTGTCACACCTGACAAAAAATGAGCAAGTTCAACCTCGTTGGAATATCCCAGTCTACTAACAATGGATGTCTTTGGCACCAATAAATACGATTGACTGACCCTTGACTTAGGCTCAGGTCATGATCTCACAGTTTGTGAGTTTGAACCCCACTTGAGATTCTCTCTCTCTCTCTCTCTCTCTCTCTCTCTCTCTCCCTGCTAGCACACACTCTGTCTCCAAACAAACAAACTTAAAAAAAAGAAAGCTGAGGGAAGAGAGGAGATATATCAAATGACAGGGTGATGATGCCCTTTCCTGAAGACTAAATAAAATAAGAAGATTCATAATATGATTCTCAGACCAGCAGTTGGACCCTTGCTCTGTCTCTGACCTTGACTCCCCTGTAACTGTCACTCTCTCCATGTTCAGTCTTTAAGGTTCTGTGGTGGTAGGTTTGGATCAACGGTTCCCAGGCTTGGCTGAGCATTTATTCATTCACCTGAGGAGCTTAGAAGACATCATTAGGACCACTCTCAGAAGTGCCAATATGGTTTTGGGTGTGGGATCTATGCATACGTATTTTTTAGAATCTCCTCAGGCTATTCTGACTCGCAACTACTTTGGAGTCATCTAGAACAGACAGTGATGGTGACAACAGTGAAATCTACCCTGTGTGCTAATTATTATCCATGCATGAGCCCATTTCATCCTCATAAAACCCCCCCACGACTTAGTTATGGCTTCTATTGGAGAGGGAGAAAGAGAAACTGAGGCTGAAGGAGTTTGGTGGGCGATCCGAAACAGGACGGCCCCTGAAGCTGGAGTTATTAACCATTTTGCAATTTTCCTCCCTACCACGTTTTGAACTGTGGGAGGGGAAGGGAGGGGAAGGAAACATACAGGTGCAGGGGAGGAGGTGTCCCTGAGAGCATCTGGAATTTCTGTAGAACTCAGAGTCCAGACCTGCTTTTCAGAGTTCAGGAACAGGCAGGCTGCCAGGAGCGTTTGGGTATAAGCTTGATCGTTTCCACATCTCACACAGGGAGTTTTGCAGCTCCCTAAACATGGCATGGAGGCTACAAGCACTGCCCGGGGCACGGTGGGGGCAGGGAGCTCATAAAAATGATATTTTTACTGAGCACCAGAAAGAGCATTTTCGTCTTTAAATATGCAGAGACACTCCAGCAAGTATCACAAATTCATTCTGGTGATGCAACCAACAACACTTAATTATCAGCTCCACAAGCAAATTAGGTGAGAAAATTACTTGTCTTTTTATATTTATTTTATTTCTAAAAGAATTCAAAGAAGATAACGGTTTAACTACCACAGCATATTACACACAGATTGCTTCTCTCCTTGATCTTTCCTTTTTTTTTTCTTTTTTTTTTTTTTAAGCCACAGGTACACCTGTTCTTTTGCTTTGCTGTTCTCATGGACTCCTGGTTGAGGAGTTTAGGTGCCATTTCTTGAGGAATCCGTTGGATCTGCTGGAAAGCTGAGGTGGAGACCCTCCGTGGGAGGGCGAAGTAGCAGGACAGGAGGTACATTCCTGCGGGTACCTCCCTGAATGCGTCTATTTGCAATGGTTAAGGCTATTTCCCTCACAAGACTTTGAGCTGCCCCACTCAGACTGTTTACCAGAGGTGGCTTGTGGGTGTTGCTTGAACCTGCCATTAATGCCACCTTACAGTCTCCAGCTCCCCACTCCATACTTTCTCTTGCCAATGGGACACTGTCTGGGGGTTGAAGAGACTCACATGGCCTAAGGGAGCCTATTTCTCTCATGGCAAGAGACGGGACAAAGAGCCTATGGCTCCGCATTGAAGCCATATTCTCCTTCACTTTCTCCCATGCCACTTGTCTCTGTTCCCAAGGGATCATTCTGAGATTCTTCTGGAAGGGAAGCGAGGGCTTCTTAATATTCTCTGAAGCAATGAAGTTTCAGCTATTTCACTAAATATGCTGGGAACCGTTCATGAGCTTAGTTTCTTCTTCTAGATTCCCTAATTTTATGAACCTTCATGTCCTCCAGTCTGCTCGGTGTGTGGCAATGGGGGGATGGAAGGGATCTGGTTTGAGGCCTCTGGGCCCTTCCAAGACAGCAGCCAGTGCTCCCCGTAAATCCTTGCTGGCCCTACCAGCAGTTTTGCCCTCAGCCATCTTGGTTCTCCAGCTCCAAAAATGAGGACGACTAGGGATTCTGGATTTTGTCTTGTCTAGCGTTCTCAGAATGAGACAGGTAGCACCACCAAGAGCAGCGAGCCGGGAGGGGATTGGGGTGAACTGGGAGGCACGTGTTCCATCTACAGGGGGAGCCGACCTCCACTTTGTTAGACTATTGTCATGTGGAAACATGGACCCAGGTTGCAGGATCTTTCCATAAAATTTCATCAATCTGATTTTCATGGTAAATTTCATAATTTTTTAATGTTGGCAAACAAGTCAAGTTTCAGAAAAAAGTATTTTGTAGACCAACAGAAACACGTCTACAGGACGGGTATAGTCTGAAGGCCACCAGTTTGCAAACCTCTGCTCTAGTTCATTTCTATCCTTCTAAGGATGGTTCTGCCAGAGGGTAGAGGTTACTCAGCTAGCCAAGAATGAGAACCAAGATCCAGTGTCCAAACCATGGAGCGTTCTTTCCTTTATGTTTTACCCTTAACTCTCTTCATTTTTTACCAGTTCAGAGATTGGTTTCAACCAGTGGTAAGTGGACACTTTCCCTATACAAAGAGCTGTGCTAAATGTTTGAAATTACCAGAGAGTTAAACAAAACAACCTCCCTTTCCCCAAAAGATGAGTCTGTCTCCTGAGAAAGGACAGAGAATTATGATTCGTAGTGTCTCCACTGTGCCAGGCATTTTGTACTCAGCATTTCAAGGAATCTTCAAAAACCCATGTGAGGTCAGGATTGTTCACCATCTTCTTCCAGCTGAGATACTACAGATCAGAGAGATTAAGTAACTTACCCAGTGTCACATGGCTTAGAAAGATATAAAGCTGAGAGTTAAACCCGGATCTTCTGACTCCAGTGTCCATGCTTTAAGTTCTTTTTTTTTTAATTGAAAACTGTGAGCATTCAATAACGAAACATTGGAACATCCTGAAACGGCATTATTTAACCCATGTAAATATGTTCTCATGCTTTTTCCACGAGACCATATAGTAACCGAGGCACCCAAACGCAACATTCAATAATGCATGCAAGAAGAATGATAATCACTCTGTAGAAAATACAATGTAAAGAATATGCTGGAACCACATGGAGCACCAGAGTGAGAATAAGCTTGGTTAAGGAAAGCTTTATGGAGGAGGTGAGCTTTGAGTTGGGCCTGAATGTGTACAATTGGCAAGGATTGGTGTTGGGTTGGATATTCTCAGCTTCTGAACGAATCAGGCAAAGGAAATCTGTTTTGCCTACTCTCTAAATATAGTTTACGATGACTCAGAAACTAAGGGTGGTGGTGTTGGAAGTGGTTTAAAATCATAAAGTTGGAGGTGCTCCTTGAAGCTGGCCTGCCCCCCCACCCCCCCCAAGTAGTGGGAATGAAAGCCAATCGGGATTCCATGACTGTCCTAGGATCGCAGTGGCCTAGACACGCCGGCTCTGGGCACACCAGGCTTCCTGGGCAGCACCCACCTCCGTGCTGCGTGGCCCCAGATTTCTCACCCTGATCCAAGGCCCCATTTCCATCTCGAATCTACTTCGTTCCTCTATAAGCATCAAACATTTGACATTTATCATAAAAGGTCTGAACTATTCGTCTGACAATTAAACATCCTCTGGGGGTATGCTGAAGGCTTGGTATTTATGTTTCTGCTTTTATTTTTTCTTGTTAGTAACCCTTCCTTTGCCTCAGTGTTTTAAAACACATCAATAACATGTCTGCTTTTGGACCATGTGAAAGGCTGGTTCATGGAAGAAGACCTATTTATTTTATTTTCATTAATTTCATTTCATTTTATTTATTTATTTTCATTAATGCTACATATACTACAGTATTATTTTTTCAAATTTTCCATGGCTAAAATCTTGAGATATAGCTGTTAGGATCTTCATTTTCTCTCTCTCTCTCCTTCTCCCCCTCTCTCTCTCTTTCCTTTTCTGTCTCTCTGGCTTACATTTTATATATTTATATATCTCTATGTATCTATATCTATATATATTCTCTGCCGCCCCTCCCCCCCCAGGAAGTATGGCTAAAGAGTTAATAACCCCTGATTCCACAATTTCTACTTATGGTGACTTGACAGATGCATAGCATATCCAGGGACAACATTGATGAATAATTTCCTGACAAATTGGTGGTAAAGGGAATCGTGCCTCCATCTTTAAATGTGTTATGTAAGATTTTTTAAAGAATTCAAGGTGAGTATATTTCTTTATACCAATTATGCAGAAAACCAGATTAAATTAAGAGGTGAATGATAATCATTGAAGATTTGAGGGAAAGCCTGTGAAGGTACATAGGAGTTTTCATTTTGATTGAATTTGCTTTAAATTTTATAATGGAGATTAACAATTGGTTAAGTGATGATTTAATTAGGAAACTATATTTTCAACAAAAAGACATACAATGCACTTTTAATCCAGCTTCCCTCACCTAGGGGAAGCCCAAGTGTTTTAAGGAACAAGAATAACCTGTATTTTTCCCGTCTTCTGGTGGGAGCTATTTACTTAAAGACAATTCTAGGAAGAAATAAACAGCCTCTAGAGGACCAGCCTTGGAAAGGGGTCTAAGTGATGACAAGTCTCAGATCCTCTTGCCTTTGTGGTGCTGTTTTTGGTGCGTTAAAATTAAAGTGATGATATCCAAGCTTCAACAAGATGTAAGCTGCATGAAGCTGGAATTTTCCTCAGATTTGTTTGCTGCTGTATCTCAGGTGCCTAGCCCAGTCCCCGAAACACAGCAGGCTCTCTCAGATGTGTGATGCTTCAAGGAATGAATCAAGATCAAGAAAGAATGATACATTCTGCTATTGAAAACCTTACCGTCACATTTCCTTATAATAATATATATTTTTTTGCTTTTGCTAAAATGGTTTCCCTCTTAGCAGTGCATGAATTATATGTGTTCTAAAAAATGTTAATCTTGGTCAGTGTTGCCATTTTATATTCTGCTTTCCTATGGCTAAAGACATGATTTGTTCAGCTTACACTATAAAATGCTCACCACAGCACAAAATGATGTGGATACAGAATAAATTCCACTTGGTGGGGCACCTGGGTAGCTCAGTCGGTTAAGCGTCTGACTTTGGCTCAGGTCATGATCTCACGTCTTATGGGTTCGAGCCCTGCATCTGGCACTGTGCTGACAGCTCAGAGCCTAGAGCCTGTTTCAGATTCTGTGTCTCCCTCTCTCTCTGCCCCTATTCCACTCTCTCTCTCTCTCTCAAAAATAAATGAAACATTTAAAAAAATAAATTCCACTGGGTGATAAAATAATAAAAATAAAATGTAAACCTGGCTAAAATAATAAAATTAAGTCCTGATTTCAAAAAAAAAATTAGGAAAACTCTAGAACTGCCTACAATAGGGATTATGACTTCCTGGTTTACCATCATTAGTTGGGAGATATTTTCCAAGACCTTTTATTGCTAAAAATAATACTAGCAAACATTTACCAGTTTTTACTGTGCACATATATTTACTAATTTTAGTGTGCACAATACATCTATAGTGCTAAGGACACATGATTTTATTTAAACTTCACAATAGCCATTTAGCAATGAGGAAATGTAGACTCTGAGAGGTTAACTGCCCTGTGTCACCTCATTAGAAAGGGCTCCAAAACCCAATTCCAAACAGCAATTTTACACTGCTTTATATGTTGCTCAAGGTGATTAAAATACAGAAATTTGTAAATAAAACTTTTACAAATGACAGCAGTCAGGATTTTTGCTACATTCTTGTCTCTCTCAGTCACATGCACTTTTATTGCCTTCTTGAGTGGGAGACAAAAGCTGGAGAGAGACCTGGAGTATGGGAGTGATGTCCATCTTCTGGGTGTCCGTAATTAGCAAGTACTATTGCTATATTATTAAAAGTTGTACAATTTAAATTTTTGTTGTGTTGCACCTACCTCCCAAGAATGGGAGGTGCATCCAGAATGATCTGAGTTCATTTATTGCCTCTATAATCTGTTTCATCAAAATAGACATTAATAGCAATCCCCAGAGTCTTAAATAAAACATGTTTCCTGAATTCTCCATAAGAGGTAACAAAGTGAGAAATCTGCCCAGCAACTCAGTGCAAAATAACAAATCTCTCGAGATGGTTCTCTCCTTGAAGATCCTGCAGGCCCAGAGGAGTCCATTCCTGTCTCTCCCTCCCTCAAAATCTAGCCTGGCTCTTCTAGACCTTTCTCCTAGGAAATGGCTCCATGGTCTTTTCTATGGAAACCAACCTTCCAGCTTTTCCCAACACCCTCAGGTCTATAACTCCACCCCCTCCTCCCTGGTTCTGAGGTGAACTTGGACAGTTCAGAAGGCTGGGCAGGGAAAGAGGCTGTGCACAGTTATATTTCAAAACTTTTACATAATAAGGATTTTTTCCCTCCAAATCTGGATATCTCCAACGGATTGTGACAATTGTGTCACGTATCCTGGAGTTTAAAGTTGCAAACCATGTATATACCTAGATCATCCATTTTTTAAAAAGCACAGAAGAACAAAAAGCCTAATGTTTGGAGCCATCCTCACAAAACGTAGCTGGTGTATCTAAAACACCTTTCCCTGTTTTTTAGTGTGAAGATGAAAAGGTCCTAGTCAAATGTAGACATACTTCTGGGCCTTAACACACGTGGTTTCCTTTATAAGACCCAAACACAGTTCATCTTTCCTGCGTGCTTTCTCCACCCGCCTCCATAAATGCTACATTAAAGACCACAGCTAGCTCATCCACAAGTACCAATGAGCGATATGTGCATTAACAAGTTTATAAATGTTTGTACAGTGTTGATATTTACCCCGCATCATGAGCCCTTGGAATCCAAATCCACAAGTAATCTCACCACTGGTTCCAGAGGGTACCTATACGGCTTTGTGGGCATGGCTGTGGATGTCTGCAATCCTGTACCGCCTGAAGGGCGCAAGACCGAGTCAAGCATGTTCCCTATGTGCCATGTGTCAAGGATGATACGTCAACCCATTACCCATGAAAACCATTCAGGGTTTGTTAGCAAATAGTGGCCTGATAGGATTGGGTGTACAAGAGCTCTGTGGAGTGGGGCTGTTTGATACTGTATCCTGAGGAAGACAGCTTTGAACAACCCAGCATTTACTAAATTATATATTCCCTTCTAAGTTAAAGTATATGATTAAAGCAGATGTATCTGAAGCTCTGGAATTGATTTTTCCTATTAAATAAAATACAATGATTTCAAGGGCTTATGACTTTCACAAATATTTGTTCAAATATTAATGTGTTAAATATACTTTATTTCAGGATGCTTTGTGAGTGCATATTTTAGTGAGTAGAATTACACACACACACACACACACACACACTCACTCACATAATTCGCCCAAGTTCCAGATAGATTTTACAGGTCAATTGTGTAATATTTATTAAACTAAAGTTATAATATCTGTTTATTTAATATATGATGCTTGAATGAATATGTATGAATAAATAATGAATGTAATTGCAGAAAGAGCCCTGATTTCCCAATGCCTTTCAAGCTATTGTTACATGCTTTTTGGTTGCTTTTTCAGGGGAAGAGATTGTACTGAAGTCCTCTTTACCTAATCATTTGAGCTATTGTGAAGAGTTTAAGAAAGCAATATTTAATTCATGTATGGGCTGAGAATTCTAGTCATATAAGGATCCAACAATGAATTCATGTCTCCATGCAGATGCCTCAAAGCAACCCCAAACCAACATGCCCAAATCAAATCCATGGTGTTTAGAATTGTCCATTCTAGGGAGCCCTAACACCATTGGATATCCAATTGGATAACCAGAAGGTGGGGAGTCATTCTTTTTTTTTTTAATTTTTTATTATAAGTAAATTTCACACCACAAGTGGGGCCCAAGCTCACAACCCTGAGATCAAGAGTTGCATGCTCTACTGACTGAGCCAGCCAGGAGCCCCCAGGGAGTCATTCTTAAGACCCTGTTTTTCTCCACTCTCAAGTTTCAGTCATCACCAAAGGCTACTGATTTTATAATCTAAGTAATTCTCCAGTCCGGCCCCTTGTCGTCACTACCATATACTCCCTGCCCATCATCTCCTTAGCAGGTTTCTTCTCTTGCTCAGGTGAAAAGGCTACTTATGGCTTCTTGCTGATCTCCAGAATTTTCCTCTCACAGGTTGCCCCTTTAGACCCTTTCTGCAGCCACCTGGCCCTCCTCTCAGTCCCAACAATGCAATACGTTTCCGGTTCCTCTGTGTTCCAGATCCTCCAGCATGCTGACCTTTCTTCCCCACCCACTTCCAGCTCTCCCAGCACATGCCTTCAGTTCTCAGCCAGGATATAACTTTCAAGTCATACGTTAGTTGAAAGAAGGGGATTTGTATCCCACACAGGCATTGCCTTGTTGAAAAGTCTATTTATTGACAATAAGTAATCAACAAATGTACACTGCCTAGTTAGTTTAGGAATCAGATGTCTCAAATTCTAGTCCAATGTTTGGACCTCAACAAACCTCAATTTCTCATTTGTGGAAAATGTCAATCTTATTTTCAACAACCTCAGAAGGCTGTTTTGATGATAGGTGTAATGATGTTTTGAATTCCTTAAAACAATGTTAAGAGGGTAATTTTATTTTTTTAATATCCCCCCCTCATCCCTCTGGGGTTGTGAGTCAAACTCACAACACTCTCAGCTGTATTCTGTTCGTCTCCCTGTGTCCCTTCTCATCACAGAGATAAACCTGGGCAGTCGGACTCCTCGATGACATAAAGACAGTAGCTCTCAAACTGCAAGGTCCGGAGTATCGGGGGGTCATCTGGATTTGGGGAGGACGCTTGGCACTTGGCTGCAGATCCTATCGTGGGGATCCAAGTGATGAATTCAGGTTGGGCTTGCAGTTTCTTTTCTCTTGGGGATAAGGGGCCAGATCAGAAAACCAACGTGGAAAGTTAAGTGAAGTGACTAGGTGATCTTGGGTGATGGGCTTTGGGGAGGATTAGGAAGGAGGAAGCCAGATTCAATGCTGGAGCTGGGCAATCTCCACTTTAGAAGGCTGGGGCTGCCTGGGGGGCTTTTAAATGCTGACAAAGGTCTATCGGGCTCCAGTTGGGCAAGTCTAACGTTTCCTTTTTCACCTGTTGCTCTGCTTGCATATCAAAGGGATGATTCTTCCCGGATTTTGAAAAACAAAATAAATGAATACCAATTACTCTTCAAGACCAAAAGCTCTATCCACTTCTCGGAACCGTCCAACAGCTTTAGGACAGTTTTTGTTTTTGAAAGAAGTCACCTCATTAGAAGAGTTTTGTACCTGGAAGGAAATACACCAAAATGATAATAGTGGTTGTTGTTTGGTACCTGGGTTGGCCAATGAGGTTTTGTTTTGTTTTGTTTTTTATCTGCTTTTACATACTTTCTGAATATTATTCTATTATGACTTTTATAATATAAAAGGAAAGAAAATTCACAGTCATTCCCCTGAATGAAAGCCCCTCAAACAGCTACTAATTTTATCCCTTAATCCGTCTGCTTTCAAGCTGCTCTTCTAAGTACATGGTGAGTACTTCTATTCCAGCCAAAGACACCAAACTCAATAGCTTTAATTTAATTGTTCTTGTTTCCTTCTTTCCCTATTCCCAACAAGTCTTGCCCTTATCAACATTTGGATTTTCAGCTTAAGTGGGTATGTAGGGCTCAGAAATTGCTCAAAGACTGCAAAGTGTAGAATTCCATTTTTTCCCTCCATTTTAATTTCCTTTAGCAATTTAGCACTTCTTTTCAAATCACACATATAGAAGAAAACAGAGAAATTTCTTAACACCCCTTTGGCAAATCACATGGAAAGAACTGCCACTGTTTCTATTTACTGCTTTGGGCAAGGTATATTTCAAGTAAAGAGCTTCATCTCAGAACCAAAGAAGAATGTTTAAAAAAGTCCTTTGTAAGCAACTAATTCCTCCAGACAAGAGGTACTCTGAAAAGCAAAACACAACCTAGGATTGTACACAGTAATATGAGAAGAATGTACTTGTTAAGTATTTATAATGCTAAATATTACACTCCTAACTATTGATTCTTAGAAAAAGTATCAGTAAATACAAAGTACATTTTGTATTTCTTAGTAGTATGTTCATTTTTCCATGAACCAGAATATCAACTTTCAGTAAACATAAAATCATGTTTTCTTTTAGTAAAAATAAAATCATATAGGACTCCGATGAAGTCTCCAAATCTCAAAATTTCCACTTTCAGCAAAGGACTACATTTGGCAGCTAGCAATAAGTTAAAAGAAAGGGTGTGACCTTACACTGGGGAAATTCACTTAGTATTGATTAGATGAACATACTTTTAATATGTATGTATTCTACTCTTGTAGAATTTGCTTTGGTTTGGAAGATAAATTATAATTTATTCAAGGAGGGAAAATACACAGCCATGCAAGAACAATTCTTATGAAAATAAAGAAGAATTTTCCTTGCTAAATTCTGAAGGGAACAGAAAACATGAGCAGCAAATATAAATAATTTGAATTCTATGGGACATATTTGTGCAGTTTTTTAGAATTTAGAAACTGTGTAAAAATAGAATCTACGTCGATACTAGGTTATCCTAAACTTTTTCTCTCTTAGTCCCAAGCAGTTTCTAACCTGCCTTTTTCATGTCATTATATCCCCCAATAACAATGTCTTCTGCGTGTGTAGTGATTTGCAGTTTTCAAGCAGCTTTTTTTTCTCTCTCTCTCTTTTTTATTAACAAGAACGTCTTCAATTTGTTAAATGCAAGCTTTGAAGGACAGGGAAAATTTCTTCCCACTCTGTCGCTTCCTGTATTTATTTTCCTTCTTATTCACTTAAGATTATGTAATTAAACATTTCTTTGGTTGTTGAAAGTTAAGCTCAGCCTACCAGGCTTTTTTCGGGACAACTTCCTTTCCTGCCAGCGAAATGATGTTCTTTCATTTCTGAATTCGTGGATCTCTTGTGAGAATTTGCATTCAGATCCAAACTCAGCAGGAAGACCTCTGACAAGGGTGGTACATTCACCCCTTTGTTGGGGGACCTCGGGCACCAGACACTTAACACTCAAAGCAGTGGTGGTAGAATTTGGGGATGAGCCTCAAATTAAGTGGAAAACGAGTGAGTCATAGTACTTCAAGAAAACACATGCGAGCACACGTGCACCCACAACCCGCACGTATGGAATGGGGAAAAGATTTCTGGTTTTGTTTTTCATGTAGATTATCTTGCATTAGAAAAATTGCCTGTAAGTATCGAGTTTTTTCCAATGCATTTAAAATATGATTTTCTTGGGGTGCCTGGGTGGCTTAGTCGGTTAAGCAACCGACTTCAGCACAGGTAATGATCTTAGGGTTTGTGAGTTCGAGGCCTGCGTCAGGCTCTGGGCTGACAGCTGGAACCCTGAAGCCTGCTTCGGATTCTGTGTCTCCCTCTCTCTCTGTCCCTCCCCCATTCCCACTCTGTCTCTCTCTCTCTCTATCTCTCAACAATAGATGAACATTAAAAGACTTAAAAAAATAAAATAAAATATGATTTCTTGATCAATGTTCTTAAAGAATGATTGTAATAATTAATGTTCCCTTTTGTCAATCAATATTGGTTGAAACCAAATCCTCTATGCAGGATTTAAGTTGGAAATGAGATCAATAGTTGGTTAGGGTATTTACCTTTTGAGGGGGCACATTTTTTCCATTTCTATTATAAGCCTGGGAACGATGGGTAGCATTTGTAATGGCTCCCATACCTTCCTCTGAGCAGTGTTATGGAGGTAAAGTAAAATAATACCATTTGGGGCAAAGGTGGTTAATGGTCTGCCCAGTATGTGTATTCTCTCTTCCTGGGTCCATCCTGGGTCTCCCACATTCATGTAACTACTTCCCACCATAAAATATTAGTGGAAGGCCAGAGTGTTATTTCTGCACTGAAGTTTTAGAGAAGGGGGTATGCCTTCTTCTACTGGCTAGAAACAGAAGTCCCAAAGTCCTAGAAGATGATAGAAACCCAAGATGGAAGGAACTTTGGTCCCTGAATCAATATGGGGAGGAAAAGAGTTAAGGTGATCAACTGTTTTGGTTTGTCCGAGACTGAGGGGATTCTTGAAATGCGGGACTTTAGTTTTATTTATTTATTTGTTTGTTTATTTATCTTTTAGAACTTTTTAAAAAAGTTTTATTTATTTATTTATTTATTTGTTTATTTGAGAGACAGAGACAGTGCAAGTAGGGGAGGGTGAGAGAGAGAGAGAGAGAGAGAGAGAGAGAGAGAATCCCAAGCAGGCTCCACACTGCCAGAGCAGAGCCCGGCATGGGGTGGGGCTCGAACCCTCCAACCGTGAGATCATGACCTGAGCCAAAACCAAGAGTCAGACACTTAATCAACTGAGCCCCCAGGCACCCTGGGACTTTTAGTTTTAAAACTGGGACTGTCGTGGCCAAAATGGGGTAGGTTCCATTGTCCAGGAACATCTTCACTAGACTATTACGTAAGAAAGAAGCCACTAAAATTTTAAATTAATTTGTTGCCTTCCACTAGCATTACCCTAACCAACACACATTAGAATTACTGCTAAGTGACCTTGTGGGGACAGACACATGTCCATGTGTGTCAGAGAGCAGGAACCTTGGCTCTCATCCTCACAGCTCTGTGCTCTCAAGCATGTTCTTGGCTTAATCTTCTAGTTAAAGTAGATTAGTGGTTCTCAAAGTGTGATGGTCTTTCCTAAGATCTTTTCAGGATGTCCATGAGAGTAAGACTATTTTAACAATCATACCAGATATTATTACTTTTTACACCCTCATTCTCTCAAGGGTGGGTACGGGAGTTTTCTGGAGGCCACACAAAGTGAGATGACATCACAGCTCTGGTGGCTGATGGAACGTGTGCTTGTGCGTTCTTATGTTTTAAAAATGTCCTAAGTTCAATTTCTAATAATTCTTAATAGATGTAATGTACATCAGCAAAGGCTCATTAATATTTTTTAAGAACTCTTGAGACCACAAAGTTTGGGAGCTGCTGAATAGGATAATCTCTCCATTCTTGTCTAATTCTAGGGGTATGTGAAGTAACACTTGTATATACACTAAGTAGTTGCAGCAGTTTCACATTGCCATGACTTTTTGTGTTTTTTCCATCTTGAGTTGTGGTGGAGATTAAAATACGTTGGAATTGGATGCCTGGGGGGATCAGTCAGTTAAGCATCTGACTTGGGCTCAGGTCATGATCTCACGGCTCATGGGTTCCAGCCCCGCAACAGACTCTGGGCTGACAGCTCAGAGCCTGGAGCCTGCTTGGGATTCTGTGTCTCCCTCCCTCTCTGCCCTTCCCCTCTTTGCACTCTGTCTCTCTCTCTCTCTCTCTCTCTCTCTCTCTCTCTCCTTCTCTCTCTCTCAAAAATAAATAAACATTTAAAAAAGTCTTTTAAATACCATGAAATCCATTCTTAAAAAGCAGAAAAGCATAGAGAGTTCCTGTTTCACGTATCAGAAATTATGCCATTTTAATTCCTCCTTGTGACATGGGGCAGGGCCTTAAACAAATCATAAAAATTAAAGTATATTTTTCCTTCAGAGGAAATAAGAGTATTATGCTATTCCAAATAAGTAAATAACCATAATAATATACTTGTGCGCATCCAGGTATCTAGATACAAATGTTTATTATACTTTTTTGGTTTTTTTGCTTATTACACTTTTGATGGAAGTAAACTAGTGCAAATTTGGTTGTGTCTCTCTTGTTTAGAAACTTTCAATATGTTGATGACACAGAGAATTTTGAAGAGAGAAAACAAGACAAAATGTCACATATTCAGCCATCTTACATGATTGCATTTGAGGTGAATTTTCTGTCTGTTAAAGACTTACTCTTCCAGAGTTGCTCTAAACCACACTTATCCCAATAGTTGTGAACTTATTCCATAGTTGTGAACTTGGAATGAGAAAACACAGGCTTAGGGCTCCTGGGTGGTTCAGATGGTTAAGCGTTGGACTCTTGATCTCGGCTCAGGTCATGATCTCACAGTTTGTGAGATCAAGTCCTGCATTGGGCTCTGCACTGACAGCATGGAGTCTGCTTGGGATTTTCTCTCTGCCTCTCTCTCTCAAAGTAAATAAATAAACTGAAAGAAAGAAAGAAAGAAAGAAAGAAAGAAAGGGAACACAGGCTTGAGGCTCTGTTGCCTAATCACTTATGTATGTTTCTGCAGCTTATTGAACCTCTCTGTGTTCAGTTTTCTCCTTAGTAGAATAGGGATGGTGACTCCTGTTAGTGATCTAGTAGGAATGCCCCGGGGGGGGGGGGGTGGGGGTGGGTGTCAAGCAAAATGTGACAAAACCACTTATAATCCATAACTCTTACATGAACTAATATTACTACTGGTCTTTTTCTGGACTTTTTCTGAACACTGTGTTTGTAGCATATACTGTTGGTCCCACCTATATACTATGGCGACTCACCTGCCATTGTAATACCCAGAGGCCTTTCTCCAACTGCCAGTATTTGTATCATTTTTTACTAAGGGCTTAATCTGGCAGCCAGTCCCTGGTATATACCGCAAGGTGAACTGATACCATAGAATCCCTACGCCCAGATCAGGGTTGCTCTATAAATACCCTGTTCTCCCTGCCTCTTGGTGGGATCACTCAGAAGATTCCAAGGTCTTATAGTCTACACTGGAGCCCAGAATTTCCTCAGTGGTATTAAGCTCCAGGGACCCACAGTGATAACTAGCTCAATTATATAACACTTTCTGGCTCCCTGAATCATTTGTTGGCTTCCTTCCCTTTCCTGACTCACTCCTCCATTCTTTAATGGAGATTTATGGTATTCCCTAGGATTACCACCCAAATAAGCTTCCTATACTCGAATTCTTCTCTTAGGGTCTGTTTCTGAGGGTACCTCAAACTAAGCCAGTGTTTGTATAAATCACAATCGTTTCAGATGTAAGTGACATACATTCAAATGAACTCAACCTAGCCTGGACCAAAAAAAAAAAAAAAAAAAGGAAAAATGTCAGTTCACTGACTCATATAATGCAATGTCCAAAGGTCATGGATCCTATTTAAGGATGGCTGGGTCCAAGGAACCCAATGACTTCTCTCTCATTTTCTCTCTGTCCCTTTCTCACTACGGTTTCCCTTGATGTATTAGTTTATTGTCAGACAGAAAAATTGGTGCCCGTGAGACTACTTCCAGCTTATACTGCCTCCACAGCACGTAATATCTGAGAAAGCAAAACTTTTCTTCCATATTCACATCAATTCCAGAAAAGGTCTCATACCTATAGTGCTGGGACACATGCTGCGCTCTAGAACAATCGCTGTGTCCCGGTAGTTTGAAGTACCCTGGGTGGTCACCCCGGGAAGAGTGGATATGACTTCCAAAGGATGCGGGAAGCAATAAGCATTTCACAGACTAGAAAATACTTTCTGATGTTTCCGTGTACTTTCTTGACGATACAGTAAATTTTCAGACCTTTTTACCTCAACAGAAGCACCTGGAACTAACATAATATAACAAGAGGACTAGTGACTCCTTTTCTAGGTCCAGAACTGATGGCTCAGATGTCACTTTCTATAATGAAGGAAAAGGAAAAGAATAGATTCATTAAGCAGTAAGAATAATCGTTTTTTTGTCAAACATGCATAGCTTATGTTCTAAATTGCATGCTGAATATTTTTATACACATGATTCTACTTAAATCCCAGAGACAAACTCTGTGACTAGTCACAAGTATGACTAGGATTTTCATTTTACCAAATAAAAAAATTAAGGCTCAGACAGGTTAAATGTCGTGCTTAAGGTCTTTCAGCTCTTAAGTGGCAGAGACAACATTTGCATCCAGGTTGGTGTGGTTCAAAGACTGTGCTTTAGCCACCATGTTGCAGGGCCTGATGCTTTGGAAATACTGCTTTGGTTGGACCTATACTAAATGCTCATTTGTTCTTATGTTGCTTTGCAGCATTCAGACTCAAAACACACACATGCACACACACACACACACACACACACACACAGATTAACTTCTTCTTTCAAACCTTACACTTGAGGTTGGAGACTTTTTGGTCCAGTTTCCTTCTGATCCAAGAACTTGCAAACCTTAGACCCAGACCAACTGACTTACAAAAATCTTTTTCTTTCATGATAGCATAACCAGAGTTACCTAGGTCGCTATATTGATGGCCTTTTTCCAATTGACCTAATTCAGTCCCTGGACTGAGTAGGTATTGGATCAGATTAGAGTTGATAAGGATTTCTTCATTAGCTTTCCAGGATGACCCCTCTCACTGGGGGTATACGCTGCAGCTCTAAATATTTGGTACTTGGTTAAAAAAAATACAACCATATTTGTATTCCTTTTAGGTATTTTGCAATCTTGTTATTATTTCAAGATGTAAGAGGTAATTGGGATGTGAATCTAATGATCTCCATCATCAACTGACAAATGAATTACCCACACAGTTCAAAGTGCTAAGTTCTCTCACTGGTTTGGCAAACACGTATGCATCTTCTCTTGTGTGTCAGGCTCTAGGCCAGGTGCTGGGGACACAGCAGTGACCAAGGCAGAAACAAAATACCACAAATAAATATAAAACTGCAAGTTATGGTAAGAATTTTGAGAGGGTTTAACAGGCAGACTATATTTTTCAGGACCCAGTGTATGAAATAGAAGCAACTCTAGGTATTTTAAGAAGAGGATGGATTAACATAAGGGATTGGATGTTTGTAAAACTCACTGGAAGGGCTGTAGGAGCAGTTTAATCCCACGTTTTCAGGAGTATCCTCCAGAATACTGCAGAATTGTCCAACCAGGGGAGCCACCACAATGGAACTTCGCCGGGACCGAGAGTTCACGGCCACCCATGAAGACTGCCTGTTGAAACCGCCTCCGAACACCCAGCAAGCTACCAAATGGACACCCTTGGCCATGGCTCGTGGTTTAGGAAGCCAGGTCCAGATGCCACCGTGACCGCCAATGCCACTTCACCCTCTACTTCTTCACTGTGAGCAATCTGAAAACTGAGGCAGCACAGAGAAGCCTCGTGTGTTTAGGCTGGTGCTGGCCAGTAGAAACCGCCGGGTGAACTGAATCGGCATCCAGAACCTAGGCTGCGAGGGGGTCTGCCCCATAGTGAGCGGCATTTTGTCCCGTCCAAGGAGGAGGAAAGTGGAGTGGAAACTGAGTGAGTCACTCTGGGGCGTCCGGAACAGGATACTGATTTAGTTCGGGGCCGGGAAGAGCTTCTTTGAGGAAGCAACATTTTAGCCGAGATGTGAAAAAAGGGCGGGAGGAAAGCAGTCAAGAGAGAGATGAGTGCCACACAGAAAGGAGAAGAGAGATCTGGCACTACAGGAAGGCTCTCGGCATGCTTGAGGCGCTGGATGGCAGTGTGGGGGGAGCAGAATGAGGTACGGGGTAGTGGTACGTGTCTGGGGAGGGAGTAAAGTCCTGCTCACATAGGGCCTTCTTGACCACATTAAAGTTTGAGGATTTCACTCTAACTCTGATGAAAGCCACTGGCCCATGTAAGCAGAGGAGGAAATCAAGCCGCTTTTACTCTAGCTGGTGTGCAGGCAGCAGTTTCTAGATGGCAGAAATGGACGTGGGGCCAGTGCAGTAAGGTGTAGTGAGGGGACAGTGGTTTGCGTGAGGCTGTTGTCAGCGGAGGTGAGGGAGAGAAGGGGAGCAACGTGACTTACATTTGGAGGCAGAGCTCACAAGACCTGATGTGGACCTGATGTGGCTGCAGTACAGGTAAGAGTGACAGGGAAAAGAATCGGAGCAAGACTCCAGAATTTCTCATCTGAACAGCTCGATGGGAGGTCGCTCCCATTCGTGCAACGAATGAGACGGGCAGAGCAGGTTTGGGGAAATAGCACTCTTGGTGTTGCACATGCCTTTGCCACAGCCAACGGTGGACTTCTAGCACGTCTAGAAAGGCACACGGGGCCAGATAAGAGCTGGAAAATGCAGGCAGAACTTGGGGGAGGCCAGAGTAAAAAATAAACATAATCCAAAAGAATCAGTGTGGCAAGGCTATATGGTAATCCAGCCCTCCACCCCAAATCCTGACACAGTAAAGAGGTTACCGGCCCACATACTAGGAGTGGTAATAGTTCTTGGTTTTCGTCTTGCCTCTTTGTTTCCTCCTTCTACTTCTCATTTCTTCCTTTTCTTCCTCCCCTAGCTCTTCCTGCTGCTTCTCTCATCCTCTTTCAGCAAGTTTTTACTACACTGATATTTAGGCTGTTATCGTGATTTTTTTTTGAGCATAACATTAACCCGTCAGTCAGAGCTTTAGTAAAAAGAATGATTAAAGTTTTCTAAACAAACTTTTTAAGACTTTGTGGAGAGTCTTTGAAGAGCTGTTATATTAGGTAAGAGTTACATTGATCTCTTTTCTCTTTTCTTTTTTTTTTCTTTTTCTTTTTTTTTCTGATTTGAGGGATAGGTGGGGGAAAGAGCACAGACAAGATATGTAGATTTTTTTGCATTGGCACAAAACAAGGCCTCGTTTACAAAGAAGTACAGAAATTCGTAACAGCTATGTTTGGAGGGAGGTTTGCATGAACCGATCTTATATGCAGGGCATTTTGGGGGAAATGAGTCACAAAGTCAAGAAGCCGGAAGAGGGAGAAAAGCCAAATTAAAACACCATCCACACCCAAAATGGCTCATCGGCATTTCCAGCAAAGTGCTGACTGTCAGCTGTAGGCTTAGCTGGGACTGAGGGCAGGAGCCTGGCTCCTCTATATGTTTGGGCTTCCTCAGGACATGTTGGCTGAGTTCCAAGAACAGGCAGTCTAAGAAAATCAGGCAGAAGCTGCATTGCCTTAAATGACTTTGCCTCATATAGTGTCACTTCTCCATAGTCAAAACTGCACCCAGTTCCAAGGCAAAGGAACAAAGACCTTATTTCTCAATAGAAAGGATGTTTTTTAGGTTTATTTATTTATTTTGAGAGACAGAGAGAGCAAGCAAGCATGAGTGGGGAAGGGGCAGAGAGAGAGGGGAGAGAGAATCCCAAGCAAGGCTCTGCACTGTCAGCCCAGAGCCGGATGTGAGGTTTGATCTCACCAACCATGAGATCATGACCTGAGTTAAGATCAAGAGTCAATACTTGACTGATTGAGCCACCCAGGGACCCCATCAATAGAAGGATTTTTAGAGCATCATTGAAAGAAGATCATGGGAGATGGGAAATATTGTTATGGGCACTTTGGAAAACAGAGTTTGTCACACTGTCCAAAATTTGGGTGATTATTTTCATTTACTCAAGTCTTCTGTTGTGTCTCTCTGTCTATTTTTATATATTACTTGAAGATAGGAAACATTTTAAACAGATTATTCTGTTATGTTGTCTTATTTGGTGCTATTATAGTTGAAATATTTCCTTCAATTCTATTTCCTAACTAGCTATTATTTTCAGAAAAGCAAGGTATTTGTGTGTTAACTTGGTAACAATTCACATTAGTAGATGTCCTGGGGAATTTTAATTAGAAAGAATCCTCAATTACCAGGACATAATTTGTTTGTTGCCAATTTCGATTGTCATGTGACAAGGTTTCAACATTCTAGTCAAGCCCCCCAAAAGATAGCAATCAGTGTCTTTCCCTAAACTTAAGACAGGAAGCCATCAAAATCCTAGAGGAGAAAGCAGGCAAAAACCTCTTTGACCTTGGCTGCGGCAACTTCTTACTCAACACGTCTCTGGAAGCAAGGGAAACACAAAAGCAAAAATGAACTACTGGGACCGCATCAAAACAAAAAGCTTCTGCACAGCGAAGGAAACAATCAGCAAAACTAAAAGGCAACTGACAGAATGGGAGAAGATATTTGCAAATGACATATCAGATAAAGGGTTAGTATCCAAAATCTATAAAGAACTTACCAAACTCAACACCCAAAAAACAAACGATCCAGTGAAGAAATGGGCAAAAGACATGAATAGACACTTTTCCAAAGAAGACATCCAGATGGCTGACAGATGAAAAAATGCTCAACATCACTCATCATCAGGGAAATACAAATTAAAACCATAATGAGATACCACCTCATGCCAGTCAGAATGGCTAAAATTAATAACTCAGGCAACAACAGATGTTGGCGACGATGCAAAGAAAGAGGGTCTCTTTTGCACTGCTGGAGGAAATGCACACTGGTGCGGCCACTCTGGAAAACAGAATGGAGGTTCCTCAAAAAGTTAAAAATAGAACTACCCTATAACCCAGCAATTGCACTACTAGGTGTATATCCAAGGGATACAGGTGTGCTGTTTCAAACAGGGACAGGCACCCCAATGTTTATGGCTATAAACAACTGTTGACAATAGTTGAAGTACGGAAAGAACCCAAATGTCCACTGACAGATGAACGGATAAAGAAGATGTGGTATACATATACAATGGAGTATTACCCAGCAATCAAAAAGAATGAAATCTTGCCATTTGCAACAATGTGGATGGAACTAGAGGGTATTATGCTAAGTGAAATAAATCAGTCAGAGAAAGACAAATATCACATAACTTCACTCATATAAGGCCTTTAAGACACAGGACACATGAACACAAGGGAAGGGAAGAAAAATAATATAAAAACAGGGAGGGGGACAAAACATAAGAGATTCTCTTTTTTTTTTTTTTCTTTTTAAACGTAACAGACTCAAATACAGAGAATAAACTGAGGGTTGCTGGAGGGGCTGTGGGTGGGGGGATGGGGTAAATGGGTAAGGGACATTAAGGAAGATGCTTGTTGGGATGAGGGCTGGGTGTTATACATAGGGGATGAATCACTGGAATCTATTATTATTATGAATAATAATAATATTATTATTATTATCTATATATTATCTATATTATCTATAATATTATCTATATTATTATCTATCTATATATTATTATAATACTATATATATTATTATTATCTATATATATTATTATTATCTATATATATAATAGATAATATATTATCTATTATTATGAATCACTGGAATCATTATTGCATTATACGCTAACTAACTTGGATGCAAATTAAAAGAAATGAGTGTCTTTCCTTTATTGTATCATTTACCAAAAGACTATGTGATTCATACTTTGTAAATTCATCTTATAAAGATACATTCTATGCCATGTTAGAAGAACTAATTCTGCTTATAGACTTCTTGTGCTTGTGCCCTTCAAGGTTTCCATTTTACAAAGTATATGAAAGAGTTTGTCAGATTCACATCAGTGCAGTTATCAAGTTGGATTGTGGGAACTTGCTGAAACTCTATTTTAAGCAGATTCCATAGATCAAGGACAGATCGGAATTAAAGGACAGCTTGGAACTCAGTTTATAGATCTACCTTGGTTCAAAGACTGTGGTTTACTGAACAAAGTAAGTCTGAAGGGATATACTGCTCAGTCTACAAAGAAATAAGGGTGTTCGGATTCCAAACGAACAAATAAGACAAATGTCGATTCTTGCTTTTTCTAATTAATGGACTCTTAGCTCAATGGAAATCCATGTATTGAAGGACTACAGAGATACTGACAGGAAATAAAGTCATAATTTCAAAAGAGATTCCTCCATTTTTAAAATGTGTCAGCAAGTAGGATCATGGCTGCCTTTGGAGTGTGAACTTCAGGATGTTCTGGCATGTGGTTCTGTGGTTAACACGACGAACTTGCTGTATATTCTACTTATTTGTCTTGTTGATTACTTGTTGATTATCTTCCGTTTAAAAATGTTAGCTCAATGATTATGGCAATTTTTATCTGATTTGTTAAAATGCCATACTCCCTGTACCTAGAAAATACTAAGTATCTAGTAAGCACTCAATATTTGGTCATCGAAAGAAGGATTGAACGAACAAGCATGACATTTAGTATCAAGAGAAGCTATTTGAACTGAAAGTAAAGTATACACAAGAAGATACATTATCTGTGGTTCTTTAGATTTGAGTATGTAACTCTTAAACTTTTATTTTGACTAAATTCTGGGGAAGAGCATTTCATTCACAAAATGAGTTAAGGCTGAGTCATCATCAGTTGTATAAACTGATTTAGAATTGATGCATCTTTTTAAAAAGTTAAAAAAAAAGCGGGGGGCGGGTAGTGTTGGGCACCTGGGTGGCTCAGTCTGTTAAGCGACTGACTTTGGCTCGCATCATGATCTCACAGTTCATGGGTTCGAGCCCTGCACCGGACTCTGTGCTGACAGCTCAGAACCTGGAGCCTGCTTTAGATCCTGTGTCTCACTCTCTCTCAGCTCCTCTCCCACTTGCACTCTCTCTCTCTCTCTCTCTCTCTCTCTGAAAACTGTATTTAAAAAAAAACATTTAAAAATTTTAGAATTGATGTATCTTAGTTGAAAAAGAAAAGACTGGCAAGAAACAGATCAATATTGCAGTGTATCTCTGGATGGTGATTTTTTTAATACCTCTTTTTACTTTGTGTATTTTACAGAATGTCAATAATAAAGATGAATTACTTGTAGAAAGAAAGAAAAAAGAAACCTAAACAAGGTAGAAAATTATTGTATTACCAAATTTGTTAAAAACCAGCGTCTTGCTAATTATATCAGAACGTATGAGTTAGAACCAGAAGAACTATGATGGCATACTTTGGCACAAATAAAATCAATTAAATTTATATTTTCCCCTCATTTTGGTAAAACTAATGAAAATGTATATGTTGAATAAATGACATACTAATCTTCTCTATTGTTATTAATAATGTTTATTTATTTTATTTTATTTTATTTTATTTTATTTTATTTTTTTATTTTTGAGAGACAGAAAGAGCACAAGCAGGGGAGGGGCAGAGAGAGAGGGAGACACAGAATCTGAAGCAGGCTCCAGGCTCCGAGCTCTCAGCACAGAGCCCAATGTGGGGTTCGAACCCAAGAACCGGAGATCATGACCTGAGCCAAAGTCGGATGCTTAACTGACTGAGCCACCCAGGCGCCCCACTATTGTTATTAATAAAGGATTCATGGTATCCCTTCCACATATAGATTTCTTTTTTTTTTAATGTTTTTTTAAATTTTTATTTATTATTGAGAGACAGAGAGACAGAACATGGGAGGGACAGAGAGAGGGGGAGACACAGAATCCAAAAGCAGGCTCCAGGCTCTGAGCTGTCAGCACAGAGCCTGATGCAGGGCTCGAAATCACGAACCGTGAAATCATGACCTGAGCTGAAGTCAGACACTTAACTGACTGAGCCACCCAGGTGCCCCCCACATACAGATTTCTGACCACAAGTCCAATTACTGAGAGAGCTTTGATTATAAGATCTTTTAGGTATTTGTGTCTCTCTCATTCTCTGTCACCCCACATTGGGCTCTATTACCTATGTCACAGGATAGTAAAGCCAAATAGAATAACACATGAAAAGACACTGTCTAGATTACAAAGCCTCATATGTGTTTGGTTGAAAGAACATCTTCTAGGACCTGGCCTCCGCTGTAGGTGGCCATTTTCAACTTGGAGGGAGCATAGTGGGACCTTTACTTACTTAAGTTAAATGGAATAACACTATACCTTTGGAGTCTCCTTCCTGTGCTGTGAAGCATCAGTCTATAGGGCTCAGTTTAAACAGCCAAGGTTCCAGCCCTATAATATATATGAGTCTGTGCCAAGGGGGTACATGATGGTAAACGTGATGGAAAGTTTTTCTGTGGGTCTGTCCCAGCATGGGTCTGAGGGAGGCATTTCTTTACAAGGCCACTAACTTGCCACAGTCCCCAGTTAAGAGAACCAGAATAAAGTTTGCTTCTTCTGGAGTGACACTAGTTGGAGTTCAGGAGAGAGTGCTGCCACCCCAAGTTATCGGGATCATGGAGCTCCAGGGGGATTCAGTAGCTTGTCCACACTGTGTGGCCTTATATTAATAAGAGACTGGAAGCGGAGGGCGTTCTAGCATCATAAATATATATTATCTTTTGTTATTAAAATATTTATTTTTATTAAAGTTAAATGTTGCTTGTAGTTATTGTATTGGTACTAATATTTGTCTCTATTAGAAATTATTTTTGTTTCTGCTGATTAGTATTTTTCAATTTCCCATGTAATATTTTATAATAGAAAAGCAAAAACTCTTGCAAGGTACCTATAGAACATTACAAAAATTTCTAATATTTATTTATTTTTGAGAGAGAGAGAGAGACAGAGACAGAGACAGAGACAGAGAAACAGAGCAGGAGTGAGGAGGAACAGAGAGAGACACACACAGAATCGGAAGCAGGCTCCAGGCTCTGAGCTGTCAGCACAGAGCCTGATGTGGGGCTCAAACTCATGAGCTGTGAGATCATGACCTGAGCTGAAGTCAGATGCTTAACTGACTGAGCCACCCAGGCACCCCGCCTCCAGAACATTTGAAAATACAGGCAAGTAAAAGGAAGAAAACTAAAATGACTTGTAATTCCATTGCCCAGAGGTAAGCACTGTTAACATATTGGGGTGCAACCTTCCAGTATACAGAATTCCTTAACAAGAAATGGGATTGCACTCTATCTTATTCACCCTGTTCTTTTGCTTGTAAAAATAATCCCGTATGAATAAATGGTCTTCAAAAAACAGCATTTTTAAAAGTGTATTTCTTTATTTTGAAAGAGAGAGTGCAGGGGAGGGGCAGAGGGAGAGGGAGAGGGAGAGAGAGAGAATCTCAAGCAGGCTCTGCACTGACAACACCAAACCTCATATGGGGCTTGAACTCACAAACCATGAGATCATGATCTGAGCCGAAATCAACCAACTGAGTCACCCAGGGACTTCTTCAGACATAACATTTCAATAACTGCATATTCTGAGGCTTTTCGTGCATATTTACGTGTCAGAAAAGTTGAATGTGTCTACACCCTGGCCAACGGTGTAATAGTGCCCAGCCCCTTCCTCCAGTGTTGCCGGTTACTAAAGCAGCTGGAAAATATTGGTCAGTAGTGGGATCGTTACTGTTTTAATTGGCAGCTCTCTAGTTGCTCATAGGTTGATCATTTTCCCCCTGGAAGATTCTTTGGACAACTGCCTTTGCCAGGATCATCTAAAACTTCTACAGCAGTAAAGCAATGGGAGCGGCATCTGCATGGGTGGAAGTTTTCATATGTAAATAATTAATGTTCAAGTCACAATATCTCTAGACTCAGTCCCTTTAACGCTCACTAAATCCCTCTTCATATTCACCGGCAAATACGTACTGCTGGTCTGCTCTATGACAAGCTCCGTTCTAGATGCCGGTGATACAGCAGTGAGTGAACTTGGCAAGGTTCCTGGTGCATACATTCTACATGGGGTGAACCAAACAAACCAGTGTGTGGTTATGGTATGGCAGAATATAAAACAGAGGATGGGGCTGAGAGTGATGGAGTGGGAAGGGAGGTGCCTTATACTAGAAGGGATCAAGGAGGGCCTTTTTGATGGGATGACATTTGAGTAGGAACCTAGATGGAGCAAGGAGTGAGTGAGCCATGCAGGTGTTTGGGGAAGAGCATTCCAGACAAGGACCAGAGAGTGAGAAGCTCCTGAGGCAGGAGTGTGCCCGTCTCAATGAGGAGTGGCTGGAGCAGAGAGGGGGTTGGGGGCAGTGGCACAGGTGACATCAGAGCGGAGGAGGGGCCAGTTCACATAGAGGTTGTACGCCTTGGCCAGGAAGGACTACGGATTTCATCGGAAGGAGCTCAGAGGCGAGGCTGACAGTCCAGTAGGAGGCTGTTGTAGTGGCTGTGCCGGGCTGTCAGTCGTACATGTGGATATAACTCCTTTCCCCCAGACAGGCCTGCCCTGCTCCGCCTAGCTCAGCCATTGCCCGTCTCCAGCACTACGCAATTTCTCTCCTTGTGTGGCAGGTCAGATGCAGTGGGTGTCTTACGAAGTATGTTGGGTGCTAAAAAGTCTGTGCAACAGGCAATCAAAACACTAAGAGTGACAAGGCAGGATCAGTGGGTGTCACCCTCCGAAGTCAATTTGACAAGCCTTGGTCTAGCGCTTACAGGGTCGAGAAGAACATGCTGGTAACTCTAGAGAAAAAGCAAAGTAGAGGCACCAGAGACTTCAATAAAATGACTAAAAAAGACGTGGCAGACATGAACGCGTCCTGTGTACCAAATCACTCCATATTTAATCCCTGCATGAGGTACCTGGAAATCTATAAATGACAGCAAGAAGCAGCTTGACGGTCTGCCTTGTGTTTCACTTGCTAGTGACAAACTACTTGGAAGTTTTTCTCATATCTGAAATGCTACTTTTGAGTACAAAAACTAAACAAAGTGCTTTCACGTTCCCAAGTCCGGGCCTCTGTTCCCAGAACAGATCTGTGAGCTAGCAAGCAGGAAGGTCTAGGAGGGACCAGAACCATGGGGCTGCACCAATTGCCTGCAGAGCTTGACCCCGTGACCTCATTTGGAGGGTATCACGGAAGAACCTCAATGAGAGAACACAGGGGCACACGAGGGGCTAGATTTTCTTATGGGGTGACGTAACGGCCATTGTCCCAGCCTCTCAGTTAGGGACCAACATTCAGTACAGAAGCTCCCTTCACTGCCCAGGCATCTCTCCAGGAAACTCTCCTGACCATCCCAGCTCACACTTATTTCCCTTCTCAGGTCTTTGTGGATGTATGGGTAGCACTATCTCTTTAGTACTTAATTATTCTAGAATGTAAGCTTCATGAGGCCAATGACTCTTTTGCTCACTCCTATACCCTCAGTGTGGGAAACAGTGAATGGGACCCAGTAGACACTCAATAGTTATGGAATGGATGAATTTTAAATTCTTTTAGGGGTCTATATAATATTCTCATGAGCGTAGTGAGGGTGAGATCAGATCTGATTTCTTGTCATCTCTGTTCTCTTCCTCACTTCTCTCTGGTATTGCTGTAGCAGATCCCTCAGTAGCTTCACCATATGAACTTGAACCACTCCAAAGTCAGTGACAGATAGTTCCTGTCCATGGCAGTGCTTTCTGCTGGCTTTCTGCCATGGAGAGTGGTTGGTCTCTGTGCTCTGGAAGTTCTCTGAAGAGTTAAATCACCCAGGTGTGACCCCCCTGTCGGTGAAGAGTAGAAATCTGTAGACATCTATTCCATTGCGTTCTTCATGAAGAAGTAAGTCTAGGGAGCATTCTACTATTTCTAGAAGCCTCCGGGGGACTGAGCCCAGTTGTTCACAGTGGTTATCCACCCATTGGTCCTCTATGGCTTTCCTACCTTCCTATCTCAAGTCCCTCCTTACCCCGTTTCCTGGGACCCACCTCCCACATCCGAAATAAACTGCTCAAACAAGGACCTCCAGTAGAGGCTGCCCTGGGGGAAACCCCAAACTTCTTGTAAGTGAATCACAAGAACTGTGCATAAGGGTTCCTGTGGAGAAGGAGTGAGATAATCCAAGCTGGGCTTTGAGCACAGCACTTGCCTCCTGTAAATGTTCTGCTCCATTAGCCACCATTGTTATTGTCACCCGTGTTGAGGGGACCCATAAAATACTTGTGCATTAATCCTGGAGGTAGATTTTTTTCTAAGTTTATTTATTTATTTTGAGAGAGAGAGAGCGCGCGCGCACATGCATGAGTGGGGGAGGGACAGAGAGAGAGAGAGAGAGAGAGAGAATCCCAAGCAGGCTCTGAGCTGCCAGCACAGACCCCGATGCAGGGCTCGATCTCATGAACTGGGAGATCACGATCTGAGCTGAAACCAAGAGTCAGACACGTAACCAACTAAGCCCCTTGGAGGTGGAATTTGAGCAGGAATTGAGGCAGAGACTAAAGGGCACCCACAGCAATAACAACGTCAATAACTGTGGTATTATATGAGGAGGAACAGAGGCAAAGATCAATGGGAAAGCCAGAGAAAATGGCATATATCCAAGGTGTAGGGGGTGTCTGGGTGGCTCAGTCGGTTAAACGTCTGACTTCGGCTCAGGTCATGATCTCACAGTTTGTGGGTTCAAGCCCCGCATCGGGCTCTGTGCTGACAGCTCAGAGCCTGGAGCCTGCTTCGGATTCTGTGTCTCCCTCTCTCTCTGCCCCTCCCCTGCTCACACTGTCTCTCTCTGTCTCTCAAAAAATAAATAAATAAATAAATAAATAAATAAATAAATAAATAAAAAACAAAACATATATCCACGGTGTTAACCTGTGTGGTACTCCGTGCACTGGAAATGAGACTTCACCCCAGGGCCAATGAGTAGAGCCTCCCACTTGTTCAAGAGAATTGATGTGGCCCTCACAGCTAGTCAAGTAAGGGTATTTACAGGGGAGGGCAAGGGCCCTGTTAAGACAAACCTGACAGAAAGGGCCAGAAACTTGGCTTCCTTTGAAAGGACAGGGAGATTCTGTGGGTCAAGGTAGGGAGAAAGCAAGTGGTCTAGTTTCGGGAGAGTATGGGGAAGGAAATGGAAAGCTAACAGAATAGGCAGAGCCAGAATCCTGAGGATCAGAGAATCAGCCAAAGTTAAAGTTGAGAGAGGTCTGCACCCAGAGGAGAAGCGTTTAAACCTTTGCCTTGTTTGATCTGTTAAATGCTATGTGAATGGTGCTTGCGTTAACTGTCAGATCTCATAGGGGGATTTCGGCAATAGCTGTAAGCAGTGGCAGACCATTGGGATTGCACCAAATCATCCACAGAGGTAAATGGCGCTGTTTTTCAGGAGTAGGACTTGTGTCTGACAACGTTTGATACTGTAGAAGGGTCAAGACCGGAAACTCCTTCAAGGCAAAGTGTCCTGTTCATTTTTGAAATCCCAGTGCCTGTTGTTTCATCTGGCCGAAGGGTTAATGGTCAATAAACATATGTAGAAGGAGGGAAAAGAAAAATGGAACTAGCGACATCAAGCTAGGAAGGGAGAAGAAGAAATTAGTGCGTCCTCGACAAATGCTGCTGCCTGGGTTGGCTGAGTAGAACCAGCATGGCCACTTGCTCCTCCGTTCTGCTGGCTAGGGCAAAAACAGACCAGAGGTCCTCACTGGGGTTGTTCTTGTTAAACCACCATGATGATGTACAGCTTACCCCAACACAGGGCAGGCTGCCTTCTCATCTGCTTTTTAAAATTTTATTTACTTGGGGGCACCTGGGTGGCTCAGTTGGTTAAGCATCCAACTTTGGCCTCAGTCATGATCTTGCTGTTCCTGAGTTTGAGCCACACGTCGGGCTCTATGCTGACAGCTCAGAGCCTGGAGCCTGTTAGCCTGTTTTAGATTCTCTCTCTCTCTCTCTCTCTCTCTCTCTCTCTCTCTCTCTCCCTCTCTCTCTCTTTGCCTCTCCCCGACCTATGCTCTGACTCTCTCTCTCTCAAAAATAAACATTAAAAATTTTTCTAAAAATAACAAATAAAATTTTATCTTTTAAAAGTTTTTATTTAAATCCCAGTTAACATACAATGTAATGTTAGCTTCAGGTGTGCAATACAGCAATTCAACACGTCCATACATCACCCAGTGCTTATCACAAGTGTGCTCCTTAATCCCCATCTCCTATAACACCCAACCCCCCACCCTACTACCCTCTGGTAACCATCAGTTTGTTCTCTATACTTAACAGTCTATTTCTTGATAGACTTGCCTCTCTCTCTCTTTTTTTTTTTTTCCTATTTGCTCATTTGCTTTGTTTCTTGAATTCTACGTTTGAGTGAAATCATATGGTATTTGTCTTTCTCTGACTGACTTATTGCACTTAGCATAATACTCTCTGGCTCCATCTAAGTCTTTGCAAACGTCAAGATTACATTCTTTTTAAAGGCTGAGTAATATTCCATTATGTATGTATACCACATCTTTATCCATCCATCAGTAAATGGACACTTGGACTGTATCCCTAATTTGGGTATTGTAAATAATCCTACTATAAACAGGATTTTGTTGTCTTACCTGGCTTTGAAAAACTTTACATGGTCTCTTTCTGAATGATTGCAATTTTAGCACTGTGGTAAGTGAGCTATTAAATTATCTGTCAATGAACTTTGCTTATGATTCTTTAGCTGTGCACTCATTTTATTTTTTTATTTTTCTAATGTTTATTTATTTTTGGGAGACAGAGCGGGGAAGGGGCAAAGAGAAAGGGAGACAGAATCTGAAGCAGGTTCCATGCTGTCAGCATAAACACTGATGTGGGACTCAAACCTTGAACCCTGAGACCCACTATTTCTTGGCTGTTGAATCCCCTACTGATTTGCAATGCTGTTTTTATCCTATACTAAATCTCATAAAAACACGACCTTCTTAATGAGGTCTCTCCTCTATTCCATTTATCTGTTTACCTATTCTTGCCTCAGTGAAGTTTGTAGGAGATAACGTCAGTGCTCCTCCCACATCCTCTTGAGTCCCTTTTTTAGTATTTGTTTCAGAGTACCTTGGAGACAGGGTTTAGTGATTTGAGCTTTCTGTGGCCTGCACCTTCAGCTCTTTCTGGGCATCTGTCCTCAGCTCCTTTTGTCTTCACCAAAGGAGATCTTCAGGTGTGCAGTCGCCCTTGAATAACCAATGACCAACAAGTATGAATATGTGAAAACCAATTTTTCTTGCCTTGGAGTAGGGATAGGGACACCTGTGGGCTTAACTTCTACACTACAGTTTCCCAGCCTGATCAGTCCTTGGGACTTTACACTCAGCCAGTCTTCTTCCCCTTCCCTGTTCTGTTCCCCTAGTCCCTGACAGGTTTTCCCTGGAAGCCCTTCATCAATAAATCACCTGCACACAAAATACTCATCTCAGGGTCTGCTTTTAGGAAACTCCATCTAAGGCAGTGTCTTTTCATCATTCAGGCAGATCACTCCACCAACTGAGAAGAACCATCTTCCACCAGTTGCCCACTGAATTGAGAAATCAATTGGCATCAACGGGATGGCATGAATATGGCATCCTTTACCACCGCCTGTCAGAAGGGCTTTCAGGTATTAAGTAAAATTAAGTAAACTCTGAGCTCCCGATGGTGTCCTTCTGTCAATGCAATGAACGATCGCTTTCATATTTTTAAATGCAATTCCTAAAGAACATAAAGTTTTTAATTTCTCAGAAAGTATTCAGCAGATCCCAGAAATAATGTCCCTGGATAGTCGTTGGACATCATTTATGATAACTAAGATGATATTTGATTACTTTTAAACTTTCTATGTAAAAAAAAAAAAAAGGTATCATGTGCACTTGGTAAGAAACTAAACACAAAAGGGGTGCCTGGGTGTCTTAGTTGGTTAAGTGTCCAACTCTTGGTTTCAGCCCAGGTCTTGTTGTCATGGTTTGTGGGTTTGAGCTCTGCGTCAGGCTCTGCACTGACAGTGCAGAGCCTGCTTGAGATTCTATCTCCCTCTCTCTCTCTGCCCCTTCCCTACTCACACTTTCTCTCTCTCTCTCTCAAAAGATAAATACATAAACTTAAAAAAAGAAAGAAATTAAACAGAAGAATATAAAATTAAAATTTTCTGTATTCTTCCTAAAATTTTTAGCAATATTTAAGATTTAATAATTGATCAAATATTTATTGTTTACTATAAGTACACAAATATTTATTGTATACTATATATACTATCTATGTATACTATGCATTTACTATATACTAGGCACTATTTACTCCTTTCTCTAGGAGAAAATAAAATTATTTTCACATATCCTTTTCAACTTAACATCTCATATACATTTTCCCATTCCAGTTCATGAAAATTCTTCCTCATTTTGTTTGATAGCTGCACCATATTTATTTTTACTCTGTTCTATAATGTTTATTTCCATAGTGAGGTGTATTCTTGTTTCACTAGGTTCAAAATTATGACAAATTCTTGAAAGCAAGTTTTCCTTTACTAGTTTCATTAATTCTAGTCATCTATTAGCTGAATTCTGTCATCAAATAATTTTTGCACACTTGAGGAGTTCTGTCTCTTGCTTTAATTTTAAATGACAACATTGTTGTGTAGAATTCTGGAGGCAGTTTGATTTTTCTCTTATTGCCCATCACTTATTTTTATACGTGTACCCATGGCAATTTTTAAAAATTGTCTATTTTCCTTTCTCCCTCCCAATCTCCCACTTTTTTGTTTCTTGTTTTTTGGGCATTAAGTTTTCTGAAATTTCTTGTCCTTTATGATGTACAGATTTAGGTCTCCCATTGTTTTAGGAATAACTTCTTTTATAATTATTTATTCCAGTTTTATTAGTTATCGTCTTGTCTTTATGTAACAAATTATATGTATGTGTAATCATTGTGATCTGTCTTCCACATCTGTCACCTTTCATCTCCCTAATAGTTTTTAGCCTCTTTGTCATTTTGTTTTTCTCTGCATTATCTTTGATCATTTGAATACTTTCCTATGTGACTATGACTTTGTCTTGATTAAATAATTTTTTTCCTTGATGTTTCAAATTATGTGTTTTGGTTCTTAGTGGGTTTTCTCAGATTTTAAGAGACATGTGTAAATTACTATGAAGTATAGCTCTCTGTTTTCAAAGCTTTATGTGAAGTTGTACCTTGTGTAAGTGCCAATGGTGTGTGTGTGTGTGTGTGTGTGTGTGTGTATAATGGATACATATTTATATACTTGTACATATTCATATGCTTATATATATTCACACACATATGAATGAATGAATGAATGAATATGTATGAATATATAATACTTTGTTTTTCTTTGACTTTGTTCAATTTATTAGACTAGATTTTCGGTGTATGATCTAGCTTTACTCTACCATTATACCTTAGAAGTTGTTGACTGTTGTTCTTGATTAATGAAACATTTTTTGGCAAACATTTTCCCCTGGGATGTCTTGTTCTTGTCTAAAAATGTCACCTTTAGCAGCATAGTACAAAGGACACCAGTCTGAATCTATCTGGATCTATTTCAGAAAACCAACAAAGCAAAAGTGGGCTTCCATTCCATAATTCCTGAAGAATAAACTAAGGGTAGTTTTGAAGTGCTATAAATCATGCCTTAAGACTTACAGGAATGTGTTGATTAAATCCAGTGAGTTTTGTATCCAATTCTGAATTGTGTGAGTTCATTATTACTTCTAGTGAACAAATGTATTCATTGATAAATCTGACAAAAATTGGAACAAATAAAATTAGAATTTGCTGACCATGAAAAACCTCACACTGATTCTATTTGTTTTGCAACAACAGTTCTCAAAGATAATAAGATTGTACTCATGACGACAATGACTTGAAGCATTTTGTACAAGAAAGGATTTGTTAAGACTGCCTGCCACTAAGGAATGAAGATTTCAAACGTTAGTTATGTACTTCAAAGTCTCCAACACAGTTGTTATTATTGTGTTAGTGACAAGAAACAGAATTCCAAACACCATTCCCACTTCCTCCTCCCGCTACCCACCATCCTTTTCTTCCGTGTCACCCTCCAGGCCATAAAGGCCCACCATCTTTCATTCTATGTGACTGATTTTCTTTCGCATGTCATGTTTTTCAACCAGGTTGAATTGGAGGTTATTTTTGAGGGGATTTTTAATATTTGAAAGTGATATTTCCATAGGTTAATAGCAATCTGAAGTTTTAAAGAAATCTTTGCTTGGTCTCCACACTTCACCTCCTCATAACCTTTTCCCTTTTGCAAAAGCCTATGTAAAATTCTGAATAGTGAGAAACTCCCACTAGCAACCCACAGATTTTCCCTCCAAATGGGTTTCTCGTCTTTTGAGGCAGTGTTTCACATCGTTTTGGCTTTCACACTTTTGGTGATCTGTCATATTTTGTTTATTAGAACAGGTGGAGATTTAGGGTTTTTTTCCAAAGTCTATAAAATGGAGAGGGAAAAATATGAGACTTTGCTTCAAAGAAACTAAGGAGATGAAATGAAGTATTAGACATATAAAGGAGATTGAAGCTTGAAGCTAATTTCCCTGCTTGACCTCTTTGATGAGTCAGGTTTTTTTTTGTTTAGGGTAGGGATCTCTGCAGGAACCAATGTTGTATCCATGAGAAAGGTCCATCTTTTCTTGATCTTCTGGGGGCAGATCATCCAGAGTCAAGTGTGGCACCTTTAATTTAGCTGTGCCTTACCATGAACCTACTGAAGAGCCGTGTCATTAAAACTCTCTAGGACTGAGAGGTGCCTGGTTAGCTCAGTCAGAAGACTGTGTGACTCTTGATCTCATGGTCATGAGTTCAAGCCCCACATTGGGCATGGAGCTTACTGAAAATAAAGGGAAAACCACACACACACACACACACACACACACCCCAAACTCTCTACGCCTGAGTTTTCTCCAAGCTGTACTCTGTGTAATGTGTAAAATGGGAGACTGATTCCTACCACTCCTACCGCCAAAGCACAAAAAGTATCCTACAACTTTGGGTGCTTGAGGTCCAACTTCTGAATGACTGCAGAAAACTCATACTCAGTAGACAGATTGTAGCTCAGATGGGGCAGTGCTGCCCAGAACTATAGGCAGTGGGAGCTACAATACCCAATGCTGGAGGGTGTGATGGTGCTTAATGGAAGGAGAGTAGTTGGCAAAAAGGCAGACTTCAGATGTCCTATGGTAACTGAGCCTATGTGGGAATCCTCTTGGGTTTGCAGTAACACAGGGAAGGGATTTTATAGGGACCTGTGATATGTATTAGCAGGAGCTAGTAGGAAGGGGGGTGAGGAAAAGGAACCAGCAAACCTTCCTTTCCATATCTTCTAAAAATAACAATTTATAAGATATCATTGATATATCCATATGCTCTGTTAGTGAAAATGTTATGGTGTAAAGAAAAAGTTGATGGAATAGTGTGCAGAGGTTTTGGTGCTTCTGGTTATCTTTTTAGTAAAAGTTCTGTCACCCAACTAACAAATAATTCATATTCTCAACATAAAGGGAACGATGAAAGAGTCTTACACTCCTGTGGAAACTTACCCTTTTCAAAGACTTCCCCATACGTACTTCTAAGTCACAACATTCCAACAAGGTTGGCAGATTGTGGGTTATTTTCATTTTGACAGGAGCAAACCAAACTTTAGAGGACATGGAAGTATTCCCAAAGTTGATACAACAAACAATTGGAGGGACTAATACTTTAAACCCAGGTTTTTGAACTCCAGGATCACTACTCTTACTACCAAATGATGCTCATTATAATGGTTTTTCACAGCAAAATAGCTTGCACTGATTTTTAGAAGTTCATATGAAATATAATATTAGTTTAGACCAATTCTCCAATTTTCATATGATAATGATACTTTGTAATAATGCAGCACACATTTTTCAAGCACTTTAAAATTTTAAATAGCCTTAAGAAATTAAAGGGGAAGTTATTATTACCTATGATTGACTTAGAAGAAAACTAAGCCTGGGTGGCTCAGTCGGTTAAGTGTCTGACTTCAGCTCAGGTCATTATCTTATGGTTTGTGAGTTTAAGCTCAGTGTGGGGCTCTCTGCTGTCAGCACAAAGCCTGCTTCAGATCCTCTGTCCCCCTCTCTCTCTGCCCTTTTCCCTTCGTATGCGCTCTCTCTCTCAAAAATAAATATTTTAGAAAAAGAAGAAAAAGAAAACTAAGGGACAAGGACATTGAATGACTTGCCTAAAATCTTCTGACTCCCAGTACACTCATTATTTGAGAAGAGTGCTTCTTAAAACTCATAAAAACCATCACGTAAGTAATCCTTATTAATATAGTTAAGGCCACAATCGCACACTTGCTGTCATGTTTTTAAATTTGATTCATCAGTTTTCTTCCTTCATATGCTTCATACATGTGAAGCATGTATGGATTCCCTTACATGGGTTCCCTGGGTTCCCTTCCTAAAGCATTTATGGTAAACCCTGAACCAAAGTTGCTTCCATCTGTAATTGAATAGCACACTGACTGCTGTGGAACCAAAATGAGATCATCTTCACAAGCCACAGGTAAGTCTCCTTCTTTACCTCCCTCCCAATCCCAGGCTTCTTTTAAAAAAGAGCAAGAAGGTTGTCAGAAATGGCACCTCTTAAATTGGCAGTATATTAGAAAAACAAAAACAAAACCTTTTTCGAAAATAATCGAGGCATATGGATATCAGAGGTGTCGCCTGCTGTGCTACCTGACAGGTGCTAACCATCTGGTGGAGACTGGCTTTTGGTATCCACCAGCCTCCTCAATACAGCTGCTGGGCTTGCACCTCCATCAAAGAAGACACAATGGGAAGTTCACAGACGCTGGGGTGCCTGGGTGGCTTAGTCAGTTAAGCAACTGACTTAGGCTCAGGTCATGATCTCACAGTTTGGGAGTTCAAGCCCCGTGTCAGGCTCTGAACTGACCCCTCAGAGCCTGGAGACTGCTTCAGATTCTGTGTCTCCCTCTCTCTGCCCCTCGCCACTCATTCTCTGTCTCTAAAAAAGTAAATAAATAAACATTAAAAAAATTGAACAAAAAGAAGCTTACAGATTCTGTGGGAGAAAAAGAAAGATGGCTTTCTTTTGTTCCTTCCTATAGCAGTCAGGAAGATCCGCCATTTAAAATTTTTTTCAAGGGGCACCTGGGTAGCTCAGTCGCTTAAGCATCTGTATCTCGGTTTCAGGTCTCATGGTTCTTCGCGAGTTTGAGCTCCACATGGGGCTCCACACTATCAGTGCAGGGCCTGCTTGGAATTCTCTCTCTCCCTGCCGCTCCCACCGCTCATGCTCTCTCTCTTTCAAAATGAACAAACTTAAAATAAAATAAAAAAATTTTTTCACGTCAACTGGTAGAAACGACTTCCAGTGCCCTGTCTGTAGCACACACGCCCCTTCAACATCAAAAACCAGAATGTTCTTCTTGGATCTCAATTACCGAAAAAGGCTTTTCTAAAAGGGGATGATTACGTATCAAACTCTTGATTGAAACTAAGCATTTTGTAGAGTAATTAAAGGGGATTTTTAAAAACTTTCCCCATTTTTCTGTGTCTACTGCTTCTTGCAGAAAGTCAACGTGATTCAAAGATGAGCTAAAAATCTGGACAGAAATGGAAGGACTTGACACCAAAGTGATGCTGATGACTTGGCCCTAGTTGCAGAGAGATTTCCAGTGGGTGGAAGTCTTAAACCCCAGATTGTGAAATGGGAATATGGAGAGGATAGTAGTAACCTGGATGAGTAATAATTAAAATGGGAAAGCTCTTTGTACTCTCCTTGAAGCAGTATCATCCTTCCAGTTCTAAGGAGAAGAGCCTCAGTGTTTGCAGCCCCTGCCCAATTAAGGAACAGCTGTCGAGTGCGGAGGATACATAGAGGGGCATCTTAAAGTTAGGTGGTATTTATTTCTCCCGGCAATCTCTTCTTTTTGTTTGTATTTGGGAAGTGGTTAGGCTAGTAGGGAGGGAGAAACAAAACTACTCAACCAGAACGATCGAATAAAAGACCTTTCCATGAAATAATTATAGATGTGACTCTTCTATCCGTCTTGACCATTTTGGTTGACCAGACATCAGTTATTACTGCCCTTCCCATTGCCTTATATATTTTTTAATCCTAAGAATTCATAATACTTTAAATAATTCCACTTGCCACTTAAACTATTTTATTGGTCACAGAGAAATAGTTTGGTATGTGGCTAAATATGATATAAAATATGAACATTTCGGTAGTATAGCAGGGTGAGAAATAAGGAAATGAATGGTAACATAGTGTAGATTCTGGAAGTGATCACCAGACTTTCAATCCTGTTCTACCACTTTCTGGCTATGATCTTAGGCAGGTTACTTCAGTAACCTCATCTCAAAAATGGAGATTAAAAACTGTACCTCTCTTATTGGGTTATTGTGGTTCAATAAAATAATGTCTATAAAGTTCTTAGCACAGTGCTTGGTAAACAAAATATATACTATTATTACGAGTAGTTTTATCATTCTCCTAGACTACAAGGTCTAAATCTTCCGATTCCAAATTATCCCTGATGACTCCTTTTCTTTTGCCATATATCCACCTAACAGCCAGTTAATAGTTAAATTATTTGAATGCCATGTTCTCAATCCCTCTCATTGTCCTTATCTTCTTTTCCAATGCCTCCTCTGAAATACAGCTCACCATGCCCTTCCTTCCAGGCTACAGATATGTTTTCTCATTGCCTTTGGTATCCTCTCTCCATTATCCAATCTATTTCATACATTACTGCCAGCTACAGCTCTGAACACATCGCTTGCTTCCAAAGATTTCCTATTGGGATGAAATTTTCTTCCTTCCTTCCTTCCTTTCTTTCTTTTTTCTTTCTTTCTTTCTTTCTTCTTTCTTTCTTTCTTTCTTTCTTTCTAACAACAGAGTACTTCCTTGTTTAGGATCTGCCCTCATGGACTTTGTAATAGATTCAATTATTGGTCCTGATTCTTCACTCCCCTGTAATGGGATTACACATCCATACATTTGCTTTATAACTTTGCTATGCCCTCCTACTGTAGGTGGAATTATCTTCCCTACCCCACATGACTTGGTCTGGCAATGGAATATGAGTAGATGTCATAGGAGACAAGGTCACACATATGCTTTTCATGGTTTGGCTTGGTGCTTATGCTCTGGATCTGCCATGAGAAGAGCATGTTCTGAATTCCTGCTGTCCTCTTAGCCTTGGCCCCACTGTGAACACACATGCAGACCTGAGCCCAAACCATAATCTGGATCCAAGCCATCTGTTCCAGAGTGGACTTAAGCTACCCAGCCAGGCCCAATCCAGATCATTCTAAACTCAGCTGACCTTTAGACCCATAAGCATGAGAATAAATGCTTGTTGCATTTTGGGGTGGTTTACTATCCTTCATTATTGTGCTTATATCTGACTAATACAGACCAACTACTTTTCTAGCTTCACATCTCATTACAGTCTTGTGAATACACTATAATCCAGCTAATTATGACAATTTGATTATATCCTGGTCCATCTTCCTATTTTCATACAAATATACATATAGTTAGTATTTATTGGCCCTGGGCTAATACCGCAAGATAATCATTAGTGATCTCTTTGTAATCCTCTTGAATCTCAAGGCAGGTTATCATGTCATTCATGGCCTTGAATTTTTCAGTTTCCCTTTTCATGTATGTGTAGTTTGGTCCCATGACTGGAGAGATGAACCTTGCCCTTTGGTAAGGTTTAATATTTATTAAAGGGCCTATATGTTCCAGAACTTTGATTGGACTTTATATACATACAAGGTTCATCCATGAAACAGAGGTTATTTTCCCCTTTTCTTGAAAGGGAAAGATAAGGCTCAGAGAAGTTATGTAACTTGTTCAAAATGTGAACAGTAGAGGTAGGATGGAAATTCACTTTTGTCCTGACTCTCAGTACCATGCTTTTTGGCTATGCCATGTTTTGCATTGCACAAAATTATTAGGTAACTGACTTACTGAACATGTAAGTGACATAAACAATAATGTGTTTTAAGTATGATGAATCTAGAACACAAAATGCCATGACTTAGTGATTTTATTAAAGAAATACTGGGGTGCCTGGGTGGCTCAGTTGGTTGAGTGTCTGACTTCAGCTCAGGTCATGGTCTCGTGGTTTGTGAGTTGGAGCCCTATGTCAGGCTCTGTGCTGACAGCTCAGAGCCTGGAGCCTTCTTCGGATTCTGTGTCTCCCTCTCTCTCTTTCTGCCCATCCCCTGGTCACATTCTGTCTCTCTCTCTCTCAAAAATATATGAACATTAAAAGACTTTAATAAAAAAGTAAAGAAATAAAATTTACAGATTTAGATTCTAAACTTTTTTCTTTTAATTA